>NC_048592.1:19000000-19650000 GCF_013265735.2 Oncorhynchus mykiss
CATAACTGTGACCTTAATTGCCTACCATCTGTAAGCCGTTCCACAGGTGCATGTTCATTAATTGTTTATGGTTCATTGAACAAGCATGGGAAACAGTGTTTAAACCCTTTACAATGAAGATCTGTGAAGTAATTTGGATTTTTATGAAATATCTTTGAAAGACCGTGTCCTGAAGAGTTTACGTGTACATATTACCTCAATTACCTTCGACTAACCGGTGCCCCCGCACATTGACTCTGTACCGGTACCCCCTGTATATAGCCTCTCTATTGTTATTTTACTGCTGCTCTTTAATTATTTGTAACTTTTATTTCTTATTTAGGTATTCTCCTTAACTGCATTGTTGGTTAAGGGCTTGTAAGCACGAATTTCACAGTAAGGTGTTGTATTCGGCGCATGTAACAAATAAGATTTGATTTGAACCAAAAGCACACCTCCAGACTGTGTAAGGGCTATTTGACCAAGAAGGATAGTGATGGAGTGCTGCATCAGATGACCTGGCCTCCACAATCACTCGACCTCAACCCAAAAGAGATGGTTTGAGATGAGTTGGACCGCAGAGTGAAGGACAAGCAGCCAACAAGTGTTCAGCATATGTGGGAAATCCTTTAAAACGGTTGGAAAAGCATTCCAGCTTGACTACCTCATGAAGCTGGTTGAGAGAATGCCCAGAGTGCAAAGCTGTCATCAAGGCAAAGGGTGGCTACTTTGAAGAATCTCAAATATAAAATATGTATTGATTAACATGTTTTTGGTTACTACATTATTCCATGTGTGTTATTTCATATTTTTAATGTCTTCACTATTATTCTACAATGTAGACAATTGTAAAATAAAGAAAAACCCTGGAATGAGTAGGTGTGTCCAAACCTTTGACTGGTACTGTATAATCAAATGTATTCTACATCTTGCTATTTTGTTATACCCCTAAATGTTATATATACACTTTATGAATATACTGTATGTACATTGCCTTCGGACAGTATTCAGACCCTTTGACTTTTTCAACATTTTGTTACGTTACAGCCTTATTCAAAAATGTATTAAATAAAAAAAATCCTCAACAATCTCCACAGAATACTCCTTAATGACAAAGCGAAAACAGGTTGTTAGACATTAAAACATAGCTTATTTGCGTAAGTATTTAGACCCTTTGCTATGAGACTCGAAGTTGAGCTCCGGTGCATCCTGTTTCCATTGATCATTGTGATTGGAGACCACCTATGCTAAATTCAATTGATTGGACATGATTTGGAAAGGCACACACCTGTCTATATAAGGTCCCACTGTTGACAGTGTATGTCAGAGCAAAAAGATCAAGAAATTAGTTCCAAGGAATTGTGAGTAGAGCTCCGAGACAGGATTGTGTCAAGGCACAAATCTGGGGAAGGGTACCATAACATTTCTGCAGTATTGAAGGTCCCGAAGAACACAGTGGTTTCCATCATTCTTAAATGGAAGTTTGGAACCACCAAGACTACTAGAGCTGGCCGCCCGGCCAAACTGAGCAATTGGGTGAGAAGGGCTTTAGTCAGGGAGGTGACCAAGAATCCAGAAGGACAACCATCTCTGCAGTACTCCACCAATCAGGCCTTTATGGAGGAGTGGCCAGAACGAAGCCACTCTTCAGTAAAAGGCACATGACAACACGCTTTGAGTTTGCCAAAAGGCGTCTAAAGACTCAGACCATGAGAAACAAGATTGTCTGGTCTGATGAAACCAAGATTGAACTCTTTGGCCTGAACGCCAAGCGTCACGTCTGGAGGAAACCTGGCACCATCCCTACGGTGAAGCATGGTGGTGGCAGTATCATGCTGTGGGGATGTTTTTCAGCGGCAGAGACTAGTCAGGATCGAGGGAAAGATGAACAGAGCAAAGTACAGAGATCCTTGATGAAAACCTGCTCAGGACATCAGACTGGGGTGCTTCAACAAAGTACCGAGTAAAAGGTCTGAATACTTATGTAAATGTGATATTTCCGTTGTATTTTATTTTTATACATTTGGTAATGTTTTTTTCTTTGTCATTGTGGGATATTTTGTGTTGATTGATTAGGGGGGAAAAACGAATCCATTTTAGAATTAGGCTGAAACGTAACAAAATGTGGAAAAAGTCTAGGGGTCTGAATACTTTGACGGCACTGTATGTCTATGATAACCCCTCATACGATTCCCTGCATTTCAGCTTCCATGTGAGAGGTCTGCTGAGCCCTTTGAGAAGGGACTAGTGAGGTTACTGGCCCAGAGAGACCAGTATGAACCCAGGGACCTGGAGAGGATGCTACAGTGAGTCTCCCTCTTTTACTCTGTTTGTTGCAGCACGCAGAATGATGCGACATCTCAAGGGTTTTCATATTGTCAGTCAAATAAATTGATTTCTTGAAGTTCACACTTTCTTGTTGTTTTGCACTCCAGCTGTTCTTTTTTCCCTCGATATTCAGGGTAGCCTAGTGGTTAGAGTGTTGGACTAGTAACCGGAAGGTTGCAAGTTCAAACCCTCGAGCTGACCAGGTACAAATCTGTCGTTCTGCCCCTGAACACGCAGTTAACCCACTGTTCCTAGGCCGTCATTGAAAATAAGAATTTGTTCTTAACTGACTTGCCTAATTAAATAAAGGTAAAATAAAAAAATCTATGACTTGCTTCTGTGGCATAAAATAACATTGCTGTATGAGATGGCTAAAACTGTCTACTAGTCCAAACCTCTACTTTAGCTGTGTTTTATTCACAAACCTCAACTTTTCATATTGTGGAGATTAGAGTAGACTACCCTCTAGTTACTGTCACCAACACTGCCATAAACTCCAGTGTTGTCAGTTATGGTTATGGTGAATAACCTCCAGGCTTTACATGTGTCAGAACCCAGGCTTTGATATCTAGGTCAACTGTGATGTCATTACCATTACTAGCCATTCCTTAAGGCAGTGTTTCCCAACTCCAATTTCCCAGTACTCCCAACAAAACAAATGTTTGTTGTAGCCCGGGACAAACAGCTCATTCAACTCAATTAGGGCTTAATGATTAGTTGACAAGTTGAATCAGGTGTGCTTGCCCAGGGCTACACTAAAAATGAGTACTGTTGGGGGTCTTAAGGACTGGAGTTGGGAAACACTGTCTGAAGGCATTGACACGCACGAGAGTACTTAACACCTCTGAACAGAGTTCCAGACATAATTTGTAGAAACAGGCAAAAATGTTGTCAGTCAGACGGTTAGTCCCTAAAACCATGAATGGCAGACCGTAACTTGGTGAGACTTGGTTTCTCCATTGCAGATATGGATGGGATCACTTTTTCCCCTTCTCTTTTTCACTACCATCCAAGGTCACACCAGCACTTTGATCTCTTACACAGTGCACCTACTGTATCTTGCTATTAGATATAGAGGTCGACCGATTAATCGGAATGGCCGATTAATTACGTCCGATTTCAAGTTTTCATAACAATCGGTAATCGGCATGTTTGGACACTGATCATGGCCGATTACATTGCACTCCACGAGGAGACTGCGTGGTAGGCTGACTACCTGTTATGCGAGTGTAGCAAGGAGCCAAGGTAAGGTGCAAGCTAGCATTAAACGTATCTTATAAAAAACAATCTATCTTAACATAATCACTAGTTAGCTACACGTGGTTGATGATATTACTAGTTTATCTAGCTTGTCCTGCATTGCATATAATCGATGCGGTGCCTGTTCATTTATCATTGAATCTAGGCCTACTTCGCCAAACTATGGATTTAACAAGCGCATTCGCGAAAAAAGCACTGTCGTTGCACCATTGTATACCTTACCATAAACATCAATGCCTTTCTTAAAATCAATACACAAGTATATATTTTTAAACCTGCATATTTAGTTCATAAAGCCTTCATATTGCTAGTTCATATTGAATCACATGGATTTCTAAATGTATTTTGTGACGCTCGAGCACGTGACGTGTCCGGTCTGGTCAGCATGTTAGATAAAATACGGAATGGTTCCGTATTTCACTGAAAGAATAAACGTTTTGTTTTCGAAATGATAGTTTCCGGATTTGACCATATTAATGACCTTGTATTTCTGTGTGTTATTATATTATAATTAAGTCTATGATTTTATATTTAATAGAGCAGTCTGACTGAGTGGTGGTAGGCAGCAGCAGGCTCGTAAGCATTCATTCAACAGCACCTTACTGCATTTGCCAGCAGCTCTTCGCAATGCTTCAAGCCTTGCGCTGTTTATGACTTCAAGCCTATCAACTCCCGAGATTAGGCTGGTGTAACCGATGTGAAATGGCTAGCTAGTTAGCGGGGTGCGCGCTAATAGCGTTTCAAACGTCACTCGCTCGGAGACTTGGAGTAGTTGTTCCCCTTGCTCTGCATGGGTAACGCCACTTTTGTGGAGCGATGGGTAACGATGCTTCGAGGGTGGCTGTTGTCGATGTGTTCCTGGTTCGAGCCCAGGTAGGGGCAAGGAGAGGGACCGAAACTATACTGTTACACTGGCAATACTAAAGTGCCTATAAGAACATCCAATAGTCAAAGGTATATGAAATAGTCCTATAATTCCTATAATAACCTCAACCTAAAACGTCTTACCTGGGAATATTGAAGACATGTTAAAAGGAACCACCAGCTTTCATATGTTCTCATGTTCTGAGCAAGGAACTTAAACATTAGCTTTTTTACATGGCACATATTGCACTTTTACTTTCTTCTCCAACACTTTGTTTTTGCATTATTTAAACCAAATTGAACATGTTTGATTATTTATTTGAGGCTAAATTGATTTGATTGATGTATTATATTAAGTTAAAATAAAAGTGTTCATTCAGTATTGTTGTAATTGTCATTATTACAAATAAATAAATAAAAACAATTGGCCGATTGAATTGGTATCGGCTTTTTTTGGACCTCCACTAATCGGTATCGGCGTTGAAAAATCCTAATCGGTCGAACTATAATTACATATTCTAGTATAGAACAGGAGATGGAGGACACATTAAATTATAATTTCCAAGTCACTTTCTCTCTCCCTCTGTGTAATTTTTATCTTTAACTCCCTTTCTCCTCTCTCCACTGTGACAGGGACATGCTTCTGTCAGCCCCAGCAGCCTTCAGGCATAGAGGAGAGGTCTGCAGGTTCCTTGTCCCCTGCCTCAGCCTCCAGGGAGGTGAGATATCACCCACTCCGCTGACGTGTACAGGAATGCATGTCTACACAAACCATCCACCTGATTGGTTAGGGATACCTTGGAACACAGACCACAATTACCCCTCTATCTTCTAGAATGATTTTGTATGTTGATTGACGTGGTCGGTCCATGTGACTAATCGTACCAATAAACAACTTCTCAGTCAACTTAACTCCACTTTAAAAAAAATAATTATTATGGCCTTTGAAAGTAACGTCCTGAGCCCAGTTTCAATAGTGCTCTCAGAGGACCGGTAAATCCTCCAGAAATAACACGCATACTGCTTGGAGGCTAGCTTAGAGAAATAAACCCAGCTTCACAGTGAACAGCTCTCAGCATAGCAGCGGGACCAGGTGGCTGTTTCACCACATTAAACCCAGAGCCATTATCAATTGACTAATTATTATTTGGGAAAGTTTCCTCAAACCTCTGACCATTCAAGGGAATCCATTGCCCATTGATTTCACACAGCTGCATCAAATTGACCACAGAAATTCATAAACCAGGAATGTATTTTTGATGTCAAGGCTGTTTAATATTAACACACTTCCACTGCCTCAAGACCTGCAAAGCTGTAATGTTAGGTAGGCTGGAATGATCTTGCCGGCCATTCCCTAATATCTCACCATCTGGTCTTTCCTACCCAGATAATACAGTAACTCTGGGAAAGACCTGCAAGGCAGCCGAGCACTTTAAAGAAGACTGCACAGAGCCATCCAGTCAGGACGAAGGTGTGTGTGTGTGTGTGCGCGCTGTGTAGTTTCTATTATCGCTGTCTCATATAAACTATTTACTCTGCCTGTCTGTCGTTCTTTGTGGGGTTGATCTGACAGTGTGTGGAAATGGCTATTTCATACAGACAGATATTTGTTGCCTGTCACCCTATGTGATATAAGTCCAGTTGAATTCAATTGATCGATAGTTGATGTTCACTCGTACTTCTCTCTCTTTCTCGATCATCATTCTGCTCTCCCTCACCCAGACTTAGAGTCTCACCACCTTGGGCATCAGACGGAGTGCAGCAGCTTAGGCCAGAGGTAAGAGCTCTATCTGTTCAGTCCAAGACATGTGACCTTGTGGCTGATGGGTTGTACTAAGAGGATCCTTTCCTTCTCTTTACAGCATACTGATGACAAAGAGCAGCCGGAGTGAGAGCCAGAGGCCTGCTGTCCACTTAGAGCACAACGGAGTGGTGAAGGGGAGGAGAAAAGCAGACGTTATGTCCTGTTGGCCAGACCCACATCAGGTCAGTCACACATCTCTCCCTGACCTGGCCACTAGAGAAACTGGTAGAAACAGCAGGACTGTCAATATGCTGCTGTGTAACGCTGACTGACATCTGTTCTAACAGTAAAAGCATATCTTTTGTATTTTTGACATTTTTTGGTTTGATTAGATCATGATAATTGACATCTGTTTAGCGTGTTAAATGCTCTGCTCTCTCTTCAGAAGGTAGATGAGAAATGGGCTTTCACTCCAGAACTAAAGAGTAGAAGAAGACCCGATGAAGTTAGGAAAAGTGAGGGGGCCAAAGCCTACATCCCCAATGGCATCATCAGACCGCCTGCAACAAACGTGACTAGACAGGGTGTCAGTGAGAGTAAGTAACCATGCCTGGCAATAACCCCCCCCCCCAATTGAATGATTAACATTTTAACAACATGCATGTTTGTGATTGGTGGTTTTCTAAGTGCATTCCTCCACCCCTGTAGAGCCCATCCAGGACAGGTATGGAGACACGTGGTCTGAGAGCTCCAGTACCCCCTCCAGCCCCCAGCATGAGGCCCGTGAGAGTCTGGAGAGTGAGGACCTTGAAGACATGGAGGAAGAGAGAGGTGAGTGGCCCCTCTACCCATGTGGGGAATGAATGGGGCAGATTTTCCCGGGCCAGATTAATCCTGGACTAAAGAACACTTTCAGTGGAGTCTCCATTTAGTCCAGGACAAAGCTTTATCTGGGTCTGGAAACCGGCCCATGATGTCTCAGTCTTTAGCCCTGATGTGAAATAGTGCTGTTGAACCTCAAGATGTCTTTAATGATCGCTTCTCTCTCTCCCAGACACTACTGAGAGTTACTCTTCTGTCCAGCAGAAGAGGGCGAGTGGTCACAGCAGGGGGAAAGTTGTGGCTACTGTACACCCTATGGTCCCTGTACCCCACAAGGAAGAGCCATCCTACACTGACAGTCCCCGACGTGTACATCCTCTACCACTGACGGTTCAGAATGGGCCCACCATGCCAGACGTTATGGTCTTTGTCAATTCACAGCCGGAGGACGGTTCACCAGCAGAGGAGGCACTGACTGGGACCACCCCCATGGTTCCTCAGGAGTCCATCCCAAGCCAAGCTTTCCTGGGAGACCCTGAGAGACAGAGGCATGTGTCTGTGTCTGCACCCCTGAACTCACAGCCAGCCACCCCAGGCTCCAGCAGTCACCCCATACTCCAGTGTTATAAAACCCCCACTAGCCCAGACAGTAAAAGCACTAACCCCCAGCACCAGCCCCCCATGGGTGCAATCAGTGTCATCCCCCTGACCTCCCACATGTCCCCCCTGCAGCAAACATACATCACCACTGACTTAGCCTCCACTGCCAACCTACCCCTAGCAGCCTCACTCCCTGACCCTAACACCAGGCCTCAAGCCCTGGCTGTACCCACCAGCCTACCCACCCTTAACTACGTGACACCCTCCTCCGGGGCAACTGTGACCCCAGTTGCCATCAGTCAGGTTCAGGCCACTCTGCTCCCAGCCATCCCCACTCACACCCCCGGCCCCGTGTCCAGCCAAGCCCTGACCCTCACCCACAGCACGGCCCAGGGAGACGGCACCTCTTCTTGCAGCAGCTCGGGGGAGGCAGCAGGGCAGGCCCAGCAAAAGCTGCAACCCCAGCAGCAGACCCAACCTCCACAGCAACAGCAGATGAGCTGCAGCACCTGCGGTTGCCATGGCAGCTGTGGTAGTAGCCACTCCCCCAACCCCAACTTCTACTTCCCTCCCCAGCTGGGGCGCCAGGTCTTCAGCGCCGCTCACCTCCCTCTCTTCCACCTCCCATCCATGTGCAGCACTGGATATCCCAGCCACCGCAGTCAGGTCCAACACCAGAGCAACGGCACCACACAGCTACCCTTCTATCCCCCTCCTCACACAGCCACGCCAACACAATACGTCAGTGGACCCCTGCTCCATACCTCCCACTCAGACCACATGCTGGCCACCCAGGCTGGATACACCCTGCAGCAGATGGCAGCTGCTTCATTCAACCGTTTCTACACACCCGTGTTCTCCTCGGTGGGACTGGGCACGGGCATGAAGAAGAGTAGTGCCAACGTCTCCTGCTATAACTGTGGGCTCAGCGGGCACTATGCCCAGGACTGCAAGCAGCCCTCAATGGATGCCGGGCAGCAAGGTAATACTGGCCAGGCTAGTGGCAGAGAGAGGAGGTGAAGTCTCTCATATTGATAGAGCAGAGAAAAGAAGGATTTATCTTTTGTTTGAGCAAAATCAAATGTTGTATAGGAAGGCAGAGCTTTCTTTTGTAACTTTTTTTGTCCCCACCATGTTTTGCACTGTCCACCATTTTTATGTCTGACGCTCTCTGTAGCAAATCCTGGATTGTCTGAACGTTCTAAAGAGCTCTATTAAACACCCAACCAAGTATTAAATCATCTTTTGATAGGACACTGAATCTGGAAGGCTAGCATAAAGACTATGGTCATCACGTTTCTTTATGTTACTTGTTGGCTAGTTTGGCACGCGACACTGACGCACTCCTGTGTGTGTGTGTGTGTTTCAGGTGGCTTTCGGCTGAAGTATGCAGCCCCCCACTCCTCTGAAGCAGACAAAACTGATTGACATGACAGAGAGAGGACCAAGACAATGCTTTGTTTATCTCACTACAGTAAAGATTCCAGAAATCCAAAGGGTTGAGTTTTTCACCAATTTGTAATACCTTCCAAATGTCCTTTAGGGGTTTGAGAACCCGCGCAAATATCCTAACTAGTTTCTCAGCAAAGAATAGAATCCAGAATTTTCAGAGGGTGGTATTTTGCACACAAGACTAGTCTCTAACTTTTAAAGAAAGAAAACCACATATTTAAATGGTGTGGTGGTAAACTTGCATTCAATAAGGATTGATGGATTTGGAGAGAAAGATTGTTCTATTCTGATTTTAATGTGGGTCTTTTTGGAACATTTAAATTCTTCCAGAATCTGCCTTTGGTTCAAGTCGTTATATGTTGGCTAAGTAGCCTATATGAACTAAAGCATGACATCACTTCAAGTCTCTGTTCTCCCTGTCAGTTATTTTATATGCTAGCACTTGTAATGGGAGGGAAGGTAGTGAGTAGTACAGTGCCTTAGTGCCTCACAGAGAAAAGATGGAGAGGGTTGTATTATCGCATAGGTGTTCAAAAGGAAAATACAGTTAAACAGCAGCCAGCAGCCTACCAGTTCATTGCATTTTTTTTGTATCCATTTGAAATAACAAAATGTGGGAATTATAAAAAAATAGGGGGGGGGGGGGGGGGGGGGTGAATATTCAAAAACTTCACATTATCTTTTATTTTTTGGATTGTCATAAAGTGGAGGAAAGATGTATGGTTTATGAGATAAAATATTTATGTAATTTGTTTTTTTTGACAGAATATTCTGAATGTACCATAAATACCCTGTATTTAATTTGTTTTACAAGCTAACGGTATTCCATTTAAGGAAAAACTTTGTGCGAAAAAGGAACGTTTCATTGTCATTTGTTGCCACTTGATTTAATGTGAAGCATGTATTAAATGAATCATGTCTGTCATTCATGATGTTAAAGGGATACTTCGGGATTTTTGGCAATCTACTTCCCTAGAGTCAGATTAATTTGTGGATACCATTTTTATGTCTCTGCGTACAGTTTGAAGGAAGCTGCTTACTAGCGCTAGTGCAATTGCTAACTAGTGTTAGAGCAATGACTAGAAGTCTACGGTATCTGCTAGCATGCTAGACTTCCAGTCATTGCACTAATGCTAGTTAGTATTGGCTCATGAAACCACCTCTTAACATAACAATGGTATCCAGGAGTTCATCTGACTGGGGAAGTAGATAAAGAGCCTCATTGCCAAAATCCTGAAGTAACGTTATAACCCTTTAATGCTGCTGTTTTGTTTGTAACTGTCTCCTGGGGGCAAAATCGCACTAATCCTTGCAGGTCTGTGCAGGTGTGTGTGTGTGTATATCTATGTTTGGTTCTTTGTGGGTCATGTCCCAAATGCTCTCAGGCAATGAGAGGACTCTTGTGGTTAATGTATCCCCTAAGCCTCTCCTCTACTAGGTGATTTACTGAGACCCAAATCAACCCCCCCATCCCTACCCCCTAGGCACTTGGGTCGATCCAAAGTCAACCCCTCAGCACTTCAGTAGATCTGAAAGAATTCGATAGATGTAATCAATGGTAAAATCTTCACTTGAGCTTGCCTGCTGATAAGATTGCTGGAATTCTTGCCATATTGCTCTCATCTATACAATAATTTCTGATCTGCACAAGTGCAAAGGTTAGGGGCTAGTGGTCGATCTTTGGATTGGGCGACAGAATCACTGTCCCTTATCCTACCGCCATGCATGTACTGTACCTGTTGAAGATGTTGAACGTTTGGCTCCTGCCCGTTTGTGTAGGCTTGTGTCAAGCTCTTTGTTGCCAGAACTTTATGTGCCCTATTCCTACTTTCTCATGCAGCAATGAGAGTGTATTATGCATGTAGGTGTATATTTGTGCACATCTGTAAGAGGCTAACTACACACACTTACTGTACTCAGATGAGAACTTCTGTATTAGAAAAAAAGGTAAAACACTCACTGTTGTTAAAGACAATCGCCTGTTTGTGACATTGAAACCCACCTTTCTCTTTCACTGTCTGCTGTTGAGGTGGATTGTTTTGTGTTTTCCAGCATACCAACACACTGTAAGCTATCTGAAATTGACACACAGGTAAAGTGGAACGTTTTAGAAATTGGAACTTATCTATAAGCAGTTTTTCAGAATCAGTTTTTTAAAGTTTTAAACGTTTTGTAATTGGATTTAAGAGGCCTAGTTGTTGATTTTATTTTGATTCATATCTTTATTTTGATGTTTCAAATTAAAATTGAAAGAGAAAAAACATGAACTATCAAGCCTGTTTGATGTATTTGTTGAATTTTTATGTTGTTAAAGATGCAGTGCTGTAGGTTGAGGTAGTGTTACCTCTAGTGCAATTAATCTCTTGATTAAATGTTAGGGTAGCAACTGAAATATGTAATTATACAATAGTTCCTTCCTGTGCAAAATTAAGCAAACACTTTTTTTTTTCAGTGAAGTTTGTAGCAATCAATGAAAAAAACAACCAACACAAGTGTATATTTTAATATGGAGATCCCCATGCTATATCAGAATGCGAAATGCATTCTAAATGGTTTATTCTTCCATAAAAAAAATATACAATAGACATTGAATATCATTGGTCTTCTCTGTTATTTCCATTGAATAATGTTTTCACCATTATTAAAGTTGGAATCAGTAGCAGGGAAACTGCCACGTCCGTTTGCGATATTACAACAACGACTTTAATTCAAACAACGAACACTGTTTTTTCCCCCTCTGACATCATTGCTTGCGCGATAGAACAGCATAGTATGTATTAGGAAAAACAATAACAAATGCACCTGGGGCGACGAGTGCCACTGTTTCACCTTTTTGCGGATCTCAGCATGAAATAACTATTTACTATTGTAAAATATTGTACTATTATTGTTTTTTACCGTTCAGGGTCAGATGAATTCCTAACTGTACATTCACCGGCCAGAAGGTGGCAGTGTACGTCAAGTGTTGTTCTCAATGTTGTACGTGAAAGAACCTGTAGTTGATGAGAAGACTTTCATACAGGAAGTGTTTGGGGTATTGAGTCCAGGTTGAAAATAATAGAATACTACAGTTCTCAGAGTTGTTTTAGAATACGTTTTTTTTTTAAATACTTGTTTTTTTTTAACAAATAGGTTGACGGTGTTTCAAACTGCATAGAATTACAGTATATAAAATAGTCGATGTCTAGAGGAAGACATCTGGTTTAATCTTGGACCACAATCCGGTAACACTTTACTTCACATCCAGCGTCAACACGTTATGACACATACATAACCATGTCATAACAGCCGACACAACTTGTCATAACACTCTCATGACCAATATTTACACTTGTTGTGACATATATTATTGTTTTATTTCTGGTTATGACACCATAGGTGTCAAAACTCACATTTATTCAAATGTGTTTTTGCCTGCCAAGAAGTTTCATTTTAAAGTTTGTTAAATCCTATGTTCTTCTAATGAATTCTTTAGTCATGTTTTTTTCATATTTTAAATAACTTGCAGAAAGTACGCCATGACACTGTCATGAAGCATTATGTGCTGTGCTACTTTACTTGCTACTTTACTTGGACTAAATGCTACCTGTGCTACTTTACTTGGACTAAGAAAATGCACTTTGACAATCATAATAATATAAACCAGATTAGCATTTCACGTGCATGCTCTTATGTCAGTCAAAAAGAGGGTGTCTTGTCCTGCTCCTTAAATCTGCTCCTGCATTCATCCAAGTTATCAGCAGCAGAGCACTGGGATAGCTGAATGTCTGATGTAAATTTGGGTGCAATTGCAATGATAATTTAACGAGTTATTTCAGAAAATATTATATAGCATAGCCAACTTGTCAAGAGTTTGTTTATGGTGTAATGGAATGTTTTGCCTTGTGTGGTAGGTTTTGTGGGTTTTGACATTCTTATGTAGGTGTCATAACAGCCATAAAATAGTGTAATACATGTTAAGTCTAAATATACTTGTCCTGACAGTGTTATGACCATATTATGACAGGTTATGTCAACTGTTATGTGTTCATAATGCTATGACGCTGGGTGTCAAGTAAATTGTTATCCACAATCTTATATATTCAGTGTGCTGTGCAGGTTTATGAAGCATAGTAAAATGTGTATGCCAGAGACCTCTAAATCTAGGCCTATTACCTCTTTCACTTCATTTGCAACAATAAGATTTCAGAAAACGGAATCAACCTGCCACCCATTGAAAATGTAATGCATTGTTGACGTTGCGTTTATATTTTTATTGAGGGTAGATTAACTCAAGTCACAGAGGAAGCATGCTATAGCTTAAAATAAAATATGTCAATTGAAATGTGACCACTATTTGCCTCAAAGCTCGACACATCTCCTTCGCATAGAGTTGATCAGGCTGTTCATTGTGGCCTATGGAATGTTGTCCAACTCTCCAATGGCTGTGCAAAGTTGCTAGATGTTGGCGGGAACTGGAACACGCTGTCGTACATGTCGATCCAGAGCATTCCCACGCATTCCATCTGCCCAGTACAGCTGAAACCAGGATTCATCTGTGAAGAGCACACTTCTCCAGCATGCCAGTGGCCATTGAAAGTGAGCATTTGCCGACAAGTTGGTTACAACGCCAAACTGCAGTCCGATAAAGACCCTGGTGAGGACAACGAGCACACAGATGAGCTTCCCTGAGACGGTTTTTGACGTTTGGGCAGAAATTCTTCGGTTGTGCAAACACACAGTTTCATCAGCTGTCCAGGTGGCTGGTCTCAGACAAATGTGGAGGTCCTGGGGTGGCATGGGTACACGTGGTCTGCGGTTGTGAGGCCGTTTCCACGTACTGCCAAATTCACTAAAAATAAGTTGGAGGCAGTTTATGAAATTAACATTTAATCGTCTGGCAACAGCTCTGGTGGACATACCTGCAGTCAGCAAGCCAATTGCACACTCACTCAACACCTGAGACATCTGTGGCATTCTGTTGTGTGACAACACTGTACATTTTAGTGGTCACTGAAATCAGGTTGAACACAGACAGTATGTCACTGTTAGCACTAGGTTTTCTTGGAATACTCCAGTCAAAGCAAGTTTTTAGTAGCCAGCCATTAGAGCTGTGTGTAAGACCAGGAGTGGAGGATCAGTTGTTGTGTGACTGATAATTCTGTGATGGAGCTGCCAGAAGTCTCATTTGAGTCCAATGCCTAGGCCCCGCCCCATGGCGTGTGTGTGTAATCCAGGGTTTTGAGCTGCTGACGTGTGTGTGCCATGCAAGAGCACAGGCTTGCGTGCTCTAGTCCGCTATAGTCCTGCATGGCCTTGTTTTCAGTCGCAGCACGGCAAATGCAGCCCTCTCATTGGACCACACTGAAGCATATGGAAAACTTGGAAAGACATGTTTAGTACCCCCATCATACCTCATTTCATAGCTTTGATGAAAGTACACAAATTGAAATTAAATATCAATATCACAGGACTACCCTGTTTCAAAACGGACACAAATCACAGTTTGGAGTGGGTGTTTCTAAGGTCGCAGAGAGCCAATGGTAAAATGACCCATAACAATTATGAATGGTCACGCAACGTCCTGGAAAAGGGATTGCTTTCACCATGGGAATGCTGGCCCCACACCTCCCCTGCAACTGTCACTGTGCATCAGTGGTTCCCCCTCTGCCTCTCCTTCCACTAGGCTGTGCTACCCTACCCAGGGTGATAACTGTCCCCTCTGGCTGTTTGTGCCTTCCTACCCCTTCCGCTGCTCGACTAGTCACATAACAAATAGCGTGCAGCCAGATTAAACATTTAGAGGTATTACACAGAGCAGTAGGAGAGCATAGTACCCATTGCTTTAAGTCAAAAGGCAGCATGCTGCAGTGGAGTCACACAGACAGAGGGAGAGAATGGAGAGCGATCTTGATGGTATTGTTGAGGAAGGATGCAGTAAGCAGACAGCTTCTGCAAATGATTGTCAACTTCCTCAGCAACCCTCAAATGAGCCAACCAATGAAATGATTCCATGCGAGTGTGGGTACGCTCAGGGTACACTCAGTAGTTTGGCATGTTTCAGAGTGTCAACACCTCTCCCTGACAGTAGAGTAAATTAGAAAAACAGACGGACAGGGGAAAGGATTTCTTTAATAGATTTTCTGACAGACATTCAGCATCACACACTGAAAAAGTTTAAGAAACAATTTCAAACTGTTAATTGTATAAGGCAAGCAAGGAGGGTGGGTGGTGTGAGCAAGGTCTTATTTCAGTAACAAAACCACTTGGTAGTGTTTGATGGTTCATTCATCAAGTATCATACGCTTACAGATCCTCAAGGACTACAGTCCAAGCCTTTCATCGGAGGTCTGTGGAATAGGTTTCAAAAGTGCAAAAGAAAAGAAAAATCATGATTTTTTGAAGTGTGTTTTTTTTGTGCCGGGGTCGTAATCACTAGGCACTAAAACAGGGAGGGACTATCCAAACGTGTCCAATAAGGCAGAGTTTCCCAGGACCGAGTTTGGGAAACCCTGCAATAATGAACAATTGAACCTTGTGCATTAATGAATAATGCATTAATGAATAGGACCCAGGTGTCTCCATCTCTCTCCAGAATCTAGTTATTTATTTCAGCAGTTTGTTGGCAGTGGCGGCCATAGAGGAGGACATGGAGGTCATGGTCACGGTGGGGATCGTGATGTCCTTGAAGATGGGCTGGGTGTTGCCGGCATAGGAAGGCTTGTTCTGGTTCAGCGTCTCAATGATCATCTGCTTCATTTCTCGGCTAGCGTCCCCTCTCACCGCTAGTAAGGCCACGATGTGCTCTTCCCTATGGGGACAGAGGACAGACACCTTTTTACTGAAGGACAATCATTTAAGCCTACAATGGTAAAATCAATGGACATCACATAATAAATTTGAGTAGATAGCACATACACTATATATACACAAGTATGTGGACACCCCTTCAAATTAGTGGATTAGGCTATTTCAGCCACACCTGTTGCTGACAGGTGTATAAAATAGAGCACACAGCCATGCAATCTCTATAGACAAACATTGGCAGTAGAATGGCCTTACTGAAGAGCTCAGTGACTTCCAACATGGAACTGTCATAGGATGCCACCTTTCCAACAAGTCTGTTTGTCAAATTTCTGCCCTGCTAGAGATGCCCTGGTCAACTGTAAGTGCTGTTATTGTGAAGTGCAAATGTGTAGGAGCAACAACGTCTTAGCCGTGAAGTGGTAAGCCACACAGAATGGGACCGCCAAGTGCTGTATGAGCATAAAAATCATCAGTCCTCGGTTGCAACACTCACTACAGAGTTCCAAACTGCCTCTGGAAGCAATGTCAGCACAAGAACTGTTCGTCGGGAGCTTCATGAAATAGGTTTCTATGGTCAAGCAGCCTCACACAAGCCTAAGATCACCATGCGTGATGCCAAGCGTTAGCTGGAGTGGTGTAAAACTCGCTGCCATTGGACTCTGGAGCCATGGAAACGCGTTCTCTGGAGTGTTGAATCATGCTTCTCCATCTGGTTGTCCGACGGACTAATCTGGGTTTGGCGGATGCCAGGAGAAGCTACCTGCCCCAATGCAGTGCCAACTGTCAAGTTTGGTGGAGGAGGAATATGGTCTAGGGCTATTTTTCATGGTTCGGGTTAGGCCCCTTAGTTCCAGTAAAAGGAAATCCTAAACGCTACAGCATACAATGACATTCTAGATGATTCTGTGCTTTCATCTTTGTGGCAACAGTTTGGGGAAGGCCCGTTCCTGTTTCAGCATGACAATACCCCCGTGCACAAAGCAAGGTCCACACAGAAATGGTTTGTTGAGATCAGTGTGGAAGAACTTGACTGTACTGCACAGAGCCCTGACCTCCACCCCATTGAACACCTTTGGGATGAATTGGAACGCCGACTGCGAGCCAGGCCTAATCACCCAACATCAGAGCCCGACCACACTAATGCTCTTGTGGCTGAATGGAAGCAAGTCCCCACAGAAATCTTCCAACATCAAGTGGAAAGCCTTCCCAGAAGAGTGGAGAGGCTGTTATAACAGCAAAGGGGGCACCAACTCCATATTATTGCCCATGATTTTGGAATGAGATGTTTAACGAGCAGGTGTCCACATACAGTGCCTTGCGAAAGTATTCAACCTTTTGCCACATTTCAGGCTTCAAACATAAAGATATAAAACTGTATTTTTTTGTGAAGAATCAACAACAAGTGGGACACAATCATGAAGTGGAACGACATTTATTGGATATTTCAAACTTTTTTAACAAATCAAAAACTGAAAAATTGGGCGTGCAAAATTATTCAGCCCCTTTACTTTCAGTGCAGCAAACTCTCTCCAGAAGTTCAGTGAGGATCTCTGAATGATCCAATGTTGACCTAAATGACTAATGATGATAAATACAATCCACCTGTGTGTAATCAAGTCTCCGTATAAATGCACCTGCACTGTGATAGTCTCAGAGGTCCGTTAAAAGCGCAGAGAGCATCATGAAGAACAAGGAACACACCAGGCAGGTCCGAGATACTGTTGTGAAGAAGTTTAAAGCCGGATTTGGATACAAAAAGATTTCCCAAGCTTTAAACATCCCAAGGAGCACTGTGCAAGCGATAATATTGAAATGGGAGGAGTATCAGACCACTGCAAATCTACCAAGACCTGGCCGTCCCTCTAAACTTTCAGCTCATACAAGGAGAAGACTGATCAGAGATGCAGCCAAGAGGCCCATGATCACTCTGGATGAACTGCAGAGATCTACAGCTGAGGTGGGAGACTCTGTCCATAGGACAACAATCAGTCGTATATTGCACAAATCTGGCCTTTATGGAAGAGTGGCAAGAAGAAAGCCATTTCTTAAAGATATCCATAAAAAGTGTTGTTTAAAGTTTGCCACAAGCCACCTGGGAGACACACCAAACACGTGGAAGAAGGTGCTCTGGTCAGATTAAACCAAAATTGAACTTTTTGGCAACAATGCAAAACGTTATGTTTGGCGTAAAAGCAACACAGCTGAACACACCATCCCCACTGTCAAACATGGTGGTGGCAGCATCATGGTTTGGGCCTGCTTTTCTTCAGCAGGGACAGGGAAGATGGTTAAAATTGATGGGAAGATGGATGGAGCCAAATACAGGACCATTCTGGAAGAAAACCTGATGGAGTCTGCAAAAGACCTGAGACTGGGACGGAGATTTGTCTTCCAACAAGACAATGATCCAAAACATAAAGCGAAATCTACAATGGAATGGTTCAAAAATAAACATATCCAGGTGTTAGAATGGCCAAGTCAAAGTCCAGACCTGAATCCAATCGAGAATCTGTGGAAAGAACTGAAAACTGCTGTTCACAAATGCTCTCCATCCAACCTCACTGAGCTCGAGCTGTTTTGCAAGGAGGAATGGGAAAAAAATTCAGTCTCTCGATGTGCAAAACTGATAGAGACATACCCCAAACGACTTACAGCTGTAATCGCAGCAAAAGGTGGCGCTACAAAGTATTAACTTAAGGGGGCTAAATAATTTTGCACGCCCAATTTTTCAGTTTTTGATTTGTTAAAAAAGTTTGAAATATCCAATAAATGTCGTTCCACTTCATGATTGTGTCCTTCTCCTACAGCCAAGGTTATTCTATTGAAAACCATGATACCCCACTAACATTCATTCTCTGTGTAGCCTATGTGTTAAGTGGCGTATGATCTGACCTGATGTCAGGGTATTTGGACACCAGCGTGGAGACCTCCAGGTAAAGCAGGGTGGGGTCTGTGAGTTTAAACACCTCAGCTATAGCAGCGATGGCGTCGCACAGCCGATCAGTCTCCTCACCCTGGAGCAGAACAGAGACAGAAGAAACAAACTAAGAATCAGCAACAGTATCAGTGTATGGACTCATCAGAGAAAAGCAGTCTTCCTTACATCAAAAATGAATAATGAATCGTGACTAACTATTTGCTGAAAGACTAGATCAAGATGCATGTAGTTTCTACTGAGCATCTCCTTGGAAAAGAGAACACTCCTGTAACAGGAAATAAACACTCACAGCAGTGAGTTTCCTGAAGAGGAACTTGAACTGCTCAGCCTCTTTAATCATCCTGTCCGCTCCCTCCCTCCTCTCATCTGCGTTCTTGAAGGTGATCCGTTTCTGCATCACTGCCTTGATATACTCCACCACCACCCTGCGATGAGCCTCGCTGGTCATCTCCTAAACACATCACATACAACATACCCAGTCACACACACAGGATGACCACTATCAATTTGTACAAAATGTATGGAGTTCTCCAGATCAATCAATTGTCCAAGCCTTTCATTTGATATGATTATATCAATTGATTGATTTCTCCATGTACCGTATTGAAAGGCTTCTTGATCTTGGCGAAGTCGTTGAAGTAATCCTCGACGGTCACACAGATGGTGTCCACTGCATGGGTCCCCGTCAACCACTTCCGGGTCAGCAACTCACTGAGATGATGCTGTGGAGAGAAAAATCACCAATCAAATACAACAGAACCGTGTTCATGGCAACATTCTGTCAAATATTACACTAGAACAGTAACGAATGAGCTTAAAATATGTCCAAACACTTCATCCTAACCTCCAAATCCAGGAAAACTTCATCCAGTAGAAACTGGCATCCATCTTTGGCCACATCGTTCAGGGTCCTCTCGATGGCAGCATCATTCTGGGTGGGCTCCGTACATTTTAAGTATTTCTTCTTTAGACTGTTAATAGACTCCCTAGGAGCAGAGGTACGGTTAGATATACATTAGCAGCATTAGGTTAGAGAAGACATTCATATTTACAGGGAATTGTCAAATGGGAATCACTTGAATGTATGACAGTTGTTTATAATGGCGATCATGTATTGGACGTAGCACTGAGGGAGCTGCCGGTCTCTCAAGTGGTCCTCCTTGTAGGCGATCGCCTCTTCCCTGTATCTGAACAGCAATAGAAGACAATTGAGAGATGTCATATACATATTTTTTTTATTACCTTTATTTAACTAGGCAAGTCAGTTAAGAACAAATTCTTATTTTCAATGACGGCCTAGGAACAGTGGGTTAACTGCCTGTTCAGGGGCAGAACGACAGATTTGTACCTTGTCAGCTCGGGGATTTGAACTTGCAAACTTTCGGTGACGAGTCAAACGCTCTAACCACTAGGCTACCCTGCCGCCCCATATTCTGTAACACACCTTTACTGCCATCAATGTAAACGGCTAATCACTACACAATTATTAACACAACATTATGAAATCCATGTTACCTGATGAGGAATGAATTCATTTGTTTTAAACAGAGCTTCAGGACCTCCTCTTTGAAGGTCTCGTCGATCTGGGCTGCCACTTGGAGATTCTGCTCAAACATCTGATGAGAGAAAAACAAACATGTCAGATGATGGTCCCCCATCCAATAGACTTACAGTACACACTAGTGACTCACTGTAATTCTCAGATCCTAATTGTATCACATACACATTGTCTAGTATAGTAACGCTACTGTAGTAGCAACTAGTACACTTAGTCCAGTGGGTTAAAGAGATTCTGGCTGATGCCAGGCTGGTGACTGGTTATACTTGGAAGACGATGGCAGGGAGGGTGGTCTGGTAGTATCCATCTTGATCCGCCTCTGGTTCTGTCTCTTTAAACCAGTCCTTCTTGTCTGTCTCCAGAGCCTTGCGAAGCCAGCCAGTGATGTTAGACTGTGGAAGGGTGCGAGAGATAGTCAGCCAGAGCCATGTTACCTGTCTTTAATAATTCATGAAACATTTCATTAGTGGCGGCTTCATCTTTGTGTACTGACGCAAAGAGAGAGAGTTGTATATCTGACAAGAGCCACCATAGAGTATGTCGCTGCTATCACAGAGCGTGTGTTGGCTGGACTCACAGTGAAGGTCTGGACGTATTTGCTGAGAAGCTCATCCACCACCTTCTGAGGTAGCAGAGGATCCATCAGGTGGATGTCATACTCTGTCACCAGATCTGGGTGACCCATCATCTCCACACTGGAACACACAAACACAGTAGGGTGTGAGAACATGGCAACACAGCCCAACCTGTACTATACTGTCTGTGGGAATTCATATATTTCATGTATTTGAATGTAACAGACAGCTACAGAGACACACCATGGCATGCTTGCGCACCTGCACACACGACAATACTTGAATCCATATTATACACACAGATACCAATAAACATAGGCTTCTCACAAGCAGTCACACGTAAACACACACACACTCAGAAAATCATTGTGAATATAAGTGATCTATAATTCTACAGCCTCATCCAATCAGTGGTTGTGGTTTCCATGGTAGCTGTTGGCTGATGTTTGTGTCAGAATTGGATATAAGGCTAGTTCTTTATGTTTTGAATTCATCTTTCTCCGTTCAATCCTGTCGGTGCACGCAATGTGCAGTAGTATGTGCATTCATTGGATTATCCACAGCAATTTTGCTTAGATCGCATGCTATGCCCTCCCTCTTGTGCCAAGGGACTGTTTAGCTTTAAATATTGAGTTAATTACTCTTTGCAGAGCTTACAAGTCCTTCCCATATATGGAGAGTACAAAAGTATTTCCGTGCCAATGTTCTTCCTACATCAATTTAATGATTTTGAGAAACACTCCACACACAAATGGGGAGAGGTTAAAGGGATAGTTCACCCAAATTACATTGGTCTCCAAACCTTGTAAGCAGTCTATGGACAAGGCATGACAGCCATCCATGCTTTGGTTTTATTTCCCAGGAAATGTTTCCAAATGCTAATGTTTTAGCATTTGAGGCACAAATCCCATTTGAGTCATGGTACCGATATTAGCATTATTCATCTGAAAATATCTAATATTAAATGCGAAGCTCAGCAAAGTCACTAAAAGATTAATATATTGGTATCATGACTTGTATGGGATTTGTGCCACAAATGCTAAAACGTTAGTATTTGGAAATAGTGTCAGGGAAACTACACACCAAAGCAAGGATTTCTGTCATACCTTGTCAATAACTGCTTGCAGGGTAATTCAAATCCTGCATATTCCACTGAGCTATGATTGGACTGGTGCCCAGTTATCACTGATGCTACATGAGCCACAGAGAGAGCAGATCAGAGCCTGACCTGTATTCAAAAAGTGTCTCAAAGTAGGAGAGACGATCTAGGCTCAGGTCCTCCATATCCATAGCCTAATCATATTCAATATTATCTAAAAGACAAAACTGATCCTATATCAGCCCTCCTACTTTGAGCCTCTTTTGTGAATACGGGATGAGAAAGGATACCTTTTGTATGTGTTGAGGACCCAGGTGAGGAGGGACACGATCTCGTTGGCCTCCAGGTCTTCTGCAGCCAGCTCCTGCACCCGCATGGACACGGCGTTGTGGTACAGCTTTAAAAACCTGTCAAAGGTGTTGTAGTGTGGCGGGAAGCACTGCACCATCAGGTTCTTCACCACAATCAGGTCGTCCAGCACGTACTTCCTGGTGATCTCCAAGAGCCTCACCATCCACATCTTGTCTGCCTCTCGCGTCACCGACTGGCTGCCCTCGATGCGTGTGGTGACCGTGCCCTCCAGCACCTCAAACATCTTCTCTTTCCAGCTCTTGGGCCGACTTGGGGGGATAAAGCCCATCTGCTTCTTGCGGTCCAGCATGCGCCGGTCAATCTTCTCCTCACGCTCAATGATGCGCACCACGGAAACCAGCATGGTGGGGTCGCGGCGCACCGTGCCCATGGCGCGCTGCAGCACCATCCACAGCTGCTTGGCCAGGTCGTCAGACAGGCCCTGCACCGCGCCAAAGTAGTTGCGGATCAGGTTCATGTCGTGAGTGTTTTTGCTGTCCATTCGGTACTGCTCATACATGAGGTCGTCCCGCGAGCATTCCAGATCCATCAGTTTACGGTGGGCCTCCAGCAGCTCAGCCTGCTCAATCAGCACCTGGGTGTCTGCCACTATCTCAGGCACTGCACAGAAGGGGAATGGTATACAACAAGGTAGATAATTATTGGCACCCTTGATGAAGATGAGCAAAAAATACTGTATAAAAAAAATTATACAAGTACTGCTATATTGCATCCTCTAAAGAATGTGCTAATGCTCGGAGAAGGAGATTAAGTTTAACAAATAATTAAAAACATCTAAAAAGATAGGGGTCAAAATGATTGGCTTCCGTTTTCAGTACTCCAGCACCCTCCCTCCGTGAAGATGACGACACAGCCTTTTTCTAAAATATTTTATGAGATTGGAGTGGTTCAAGTCCGGAGACAGATTTTGTGACAAATTAACCATTTCTTTGTGGATTTTGATGCGTGCCTGGGGTTGTCTTGCTGAAAGATCTACTTGCGGCCAAGTGTCAGCCTTCTGGCAGAGGTAACCAGGTTTTGGGCTAAAATGTCATGGTACATTTTATAGTTAATGATGCACCACCAAATGTTAACTGTAGGTATGAGGTACTTTTCTACGCCAAACCCACCAATTGTGTGCAGGGCAAAATAGCTCTATTTTCATGTCATCTGACCATAGCACTGCCTAGAGTTTGTAAAACAGCATTGGCACTTGGATTGAATCTGGTGCTATGGTCAGATGGAAAGGGTTTGGCCTTGAAAAACAGAAGCATATGCAGTAACATACCTCATACCTACGGTAAATTATGGTGGTGCAGCTTCTTTGTTATTGGGCTATTTTGCTTCCACTGGTCCTGGGGTCAACGCCATCATGAACTTTACCAAGTACCAAACCTGGTTGCCTCTGCTAGGAGGCTGACACTTGGCCACAACTGGATCTTCCAGCAAGACAATAACCCCGAGCACTAATCAAAATCCACAAAGAAATGGCCATCTCAGTCTCAGAACTTGAAACCCATTGAAAACCTGTGGTTTGAATTGAAGAGGGCAGTCCATAAGAGCAGACAAAGGATATCAAGGATCTGGAAAGACTCTCTATGGAAGAATGGTCCTCCCAATGTGTTCAATGGGAGGATGCTAGAGTATTGAAAACAGGGCTTCCAATAAATTTGGCCTCCATCTTTGAGATAGTTTTTTATTTACTTGTTAAACAAATGTTCTTTCTATAAGCAATTATATTAGTATAAAATAATAAAATGTTCCTTTTGTTTTTAGCATACAATATAGCTCAGAATTTTTATTATTTATTTTATACAGTATTTTTTGCTCATCTTTATCACGGTGCCAATAATTATGTACCTGCAGTATATTAATGCATTAATACTTTGTAACAGTACATTCTATGTACACAAATGCAAAGACAGACAACAATAACAGTTTTTCTTTGAGGCACATGTAGTAGTTGTGCAGTGTACCTGAGAAGATATTCTTTAAATTCTCGACAGCTGAGGCAAGCTGACTGTGCTGGACAACGGCGTCTTTCACATCTTTGAGGTTCTCAATCGTGTTAATACTCTGCCTCCAGTCCTTACTGACGTCTGCCAGGGAGTTCTGTATGTCCTTGACATCCCGCAGGGCATTATGGAGCTGACTGAGCCCTGTGCGGACCCCGTCCAACTGGGACTGGATGGCAGCCTGGGGAGAGGGAAAGAGACCAGGTAAGGTGTTTCAGGCCTGAGCCATATATATATATATATATATATATATATATATATATATATATATATATAACGTTACAGCTCTCATGCAGACTAAATGTCTATGAACAATAGGGATGTACAGAGTGTATCTCATGTCTTCTTAGCGTCTTCATTTTCTACCTTCAGTCGGGCTTCTACTGAAGCTTTCTTGCGAGCCTCTCGCCGGCGGTACTGCTCTACTTTGTCCAACTGGTCCGAGCGCTGCAGCATCCCAGCCACCCTCTGCACCGCGGTAGCGACAGCCTCCCTGTTCGTCTCCTCCATGACAACAACGCCAAGCTGGGTCTGTCAAAGATCAAGATGCTCACGAAACTGAACGATACACGTTGTGATTACGACGAAAATGTTGCAAGGCACTATGTCAGGTCGATTGCGTTATTAAACCATTAATACTGACAGTGCCTGTGTGAGTTGAGTGCCCATTGCATTGGGTAGCGTTAACGTTTAGCTGCCTTGGCTAATGCTACTTGCTGGCATAACGTTAGCTAGCTTGCTACTACTACTACTACTACTACTACTACTACTACTATCTGGCAAGCAAACTCAAATGTCTCTCAAATGCATTTTACTGGAGTACAGTAGCTAGCTATATTGACTGGAAAAGACTAACCTTACAAGGACAAGCCTGACGCCCAAACAGATCTTTAATTTATTTCATAAGCTATAAACATTTGGTTAGAGTCAATTTTAGGTTTTTGCTAGACGGTTTAAGCGTCATCTATGTGTTTACAGTCTCTCCCATATTGACTTACTAGAAAGCAGCCCATGTTATTGGTAAGCTAGACAGCTAGCAGACTAGGTTGGCGAGAGGAAGGACGCACATACAGCACTAACAGTAAACACAACGCTAGCCCGTGTACAACACTCATTTGAAATGTAAAATGAACAAATCCAATATCTTACCAACTCTAATAATACGTTTGAATAGGTAAACTGTCGTTCAAATGATCTAATTTAAATTCCAACACTGCTTCTCGTGGTTCAGTTCCTGGTTGACCTTTCTCGTGCGCCGCCCCAGTAGCAGCTGACACAGCGCGCTTGAGAGCATCATGTGTGCGCGACTTTTGAAAGAGTATGCAATTTCTCACAACTGTATTTTATGTTACCGTTGATTTCTATAAACAGAAGTCATTAGCTGCAACACAGTTTCTAAACCCAGAGGCATAACATCGCAAGACTTCCGGGAACGTTGGGAAACAGACCTGGTCGGGGTTTGGGGTATAAGAAGTCAATGAGATAAGTGAACAATTCTTCCTTAGTTGTTAATTTTTTCAAAATATGAATGCCCAATATAGATTCGAGACAATGTCTTAGGTAGTTGAACTTGTTATAACTACAAGCTCGTCAGAGTGAGAAACTGATACATTTTCATTTTCGTCTAAAACAACTTTATATCGAAGGAGTGGCTTTGATTTTACGGTCTGCATATGCGCAGTTTGGGCGAGACGAGCGTTATGACGTCATCCGCATAGCCATGACATCGCGTGATCAGGGATTTCTATTGGAGAAGCAGTTTTAGCCTATCTTCATACTGTAACGTCTTTGGCTAAAATGTGTAGGAACGTAACAATTTGGTTTTAATTACCCAACTGTACTGAGCGCTAAATGTAGTGTTTATTAGAAAAATAAATCCTCATAAATATCATAGCTTTCTTTTTGTATGGAGATCTGTATCCAGCATTTTATTAATATTTTCAGTGTTCAAATAAATAAGATAATAATCTGCACTTGTTTTATGATTTTATTGTGCTAAATAACAAAACATGTTAGATGCCTATTGAATTCAATTGATATCTGAAACTTGTATGCCTGTAATCCTTTCTGTAAAATGTGCCTACAGTGCAACACGCAGGTTGTTCCATTTATTTAGTGGTTCAATATATTACGATAAACATTTTGTTTTTCTCCTGTTCAGTGTAAAGTACTTACAATAAATACACAATAAAAAGCATTACCAACAGTTGTTAAAAAAAAAGTCTGGAATTACATTATTTACATTTGCATAATAGTTTTAAATAAAGACAAATGCAAGCGAAAGAGCTCGGAAAGCTTTCTTTAAAAAAAACTAACGGCATAAAAGAATGCCGTAGAGACTGCTGCATGCAGCTATGGAATACATAATGGGACATGTCATAGTTTCAAATATTTTTTCCTTTTCAAAATATAATAACAACTTGACTTCATAAAACAGAGTTATACAGTTTCTAACATTTCTTTCGAATGTACTACAATTTTACAAACATTGACAGATAATGTTACATTGGACCAGAAACTTAAATTAACAGTATTTCTGTGTAATACATTTTTACATTATTATGCTCAGAGACCATCTTAGACATTAATGTTTGTAAATGGCTGTTAGGTGAAGCTTTGTTTAATTTACATTTGTAACACTGTTTTATAAGACAAAAATGACAAACTCACTGTTAAAATAATACATTAATTCAACCTGTCATGAATAAAAACAATGAAGATACAGTATCTCATTCATAAAGGTTAATGACTCAATGGACATTGAAGCATCAATCACATTATAAATCAATGCAAAGAAATTAGTAGGATTTTTATGTTCATCTGAATAATCAATCAAAAATAAACTACATTACATTTTTTATTTATAATCCTTTGTTTAACTAGGCAAGTCAGTTAAGAACAAATTCTTATTTACAATGACAGCCTACCCCGGCCAAACCCTCCCCTAACCCGGACGACGCTGTGCCAATTGTGCGCCGCCCTATGGAACTCTCAATCACAGCCGGTTGTGATACAGCCCGGGATCGAACCAGGGTCTGTAGTGATGCCTCTAGAACTGCAATGCAGTGCCATAGACCGCTGCGCAACTCAGGAGCCCCCAATTTAATTAATCAATGCATGTATTTTCTGTTCCATTTGCTGTAAAATGCATTGAATAGAAATACAGTTAATTTGACATGACGGGTGACATGGCTTGGTTTAAAAACGTTAAGTTATGAAATGTGTTAAAAAAAACAAATGTAGAACTCATGTGAATTGCAGTAGGTTCTGCAAGTCATATTCATGTCATATAAAAACATCTCTCCATTGCTTCCATATCTTTCTGCTTTGTAACACTGTTGATTACCTGAGTTGAGTATAAACCCACCCTGCTATTTTAAGAATCAATACAATAAAGAAGCAAGGTGGAGTCCAGATGGTTTTTAAGATTGTCCCTTGAGCTCATTGCATGTAGATATATGGGTTTGGTTTGTATACAATAGCATTCATTGATGAGTTGGGAATCATATTTCTCTGCATGGGTATTTGGCTAATGTCATGGCCACTGTCAGACCATGGAGGTGAGTCCATGGGTTCCCTCTTTATAGCGTGGACCAGGTGATTCCTGAACTCGTAGTTCAGTTTGTTGTCTTGCTCCATGTAGCCATATACACTGATGTCCATACAGTTTTCTCCCTGACTGCTACACAGAGAGTCTGAGTGTGGTATCCTATGATCCTTCTGAGCCCTGTTCCCCGCTGTATATAAGTATTTATGGTGTCCATTGAGCATTGGGCTCATGTTGGTCTTGTTCTTTTGGCAGGTGGTGTATTGTTCACAGTAGTCAGCTTCTGACTTCACCTGTGGTTCTTCTGAGTAGCCCATGTAGCGCTTTTCGTTCCCCACCCAGGCTCTATTTTGGGGCATGCCGTAGATATTGCAACCGTTTTCTGAGTCAGAGTCCTGCTCTGTTTTTATGGCCGTCTCAGGCAACACCATGCCATTGTAACAGTCAAGATGGCCGCCCATGTACCTGTTGTCTGTCTTCATGCCATCTTCGCAGTAGCTCTCCACCTCAGGGCTGTGGAGGCCTCCGTACAGCTTGTTCTGAGATGCTTCCTGTCTGTTAGCGTGATATCCTGGAGATATCCTGTAGGATCTAGTCTTCCCCAGGTGATTGTACTTGCTTTGTCTGCCTGGTGTGTAGGTCCCGCTGGGGCCCTTTCGCATGGCGGACCCTGTGCGGATGTCCCATGGATGATCCATGCTCTGAGGTTTGGGCCCACCACTCATGGAGGATAGGCAGAAGTTCAGGGGCTCCTCCTGGGTGTAGTAGCTATCGTTCTTGTACCTGGTGCCGTCTTTGGAGAGGGGTGTCCATGGGGTGTAGTGGCAGGGTTCTCTGGTAGTGCTGCTGGACCAATTCAGAAACAGTAAGTCACTGCTGTCATATGAGCCTCTGGAGGAACAATGTCTCTTGTCACTGGGAACCGTGACAAAATGTATAAATGGTCATATATGCATTATATAATCTGCTAGTTGTGTACAGTATGAAGTACTAATTTGACCAAATTCAGCATACCCAGTGATTTGATTCTGAAATTGATGGTGTGAATTGTAAATTGATAGTAAACAAAATGATGTCCATGCCTGGCTCCTTTATCAAGTTTAGTTAAAACATTATATAGACCAGCGTTTCCCAAACTTAGTCCTTGGTACCCCAAGGGGTGCACGTTTTGGGTTTCGCCCTAACACTACACAGCTGATTCAAATGATCAATGCTTGATGATTAGTTGATTAATTGAATCGGCTGTGTAGTGCTAGGGCAAAAACCAAAAGGTGCACCCGTTGGGGTCCCGAGGACCGAGTTTGGGAAACCCTGATATAGACACACATTATTTGAGGAAGAGTTCTCACTGCTCAGCTCTCCCCATGCACACCACTCCCACAGTGCTTACCTGTGCTTATCCAGTGTGGTGATGACGGGGCCCTTGTTCTTGCTCCTGGCCGTCATGTTCTTCATCTTCAGCTCTGTGATGGAGGGTATCATGAGGGGAACGGCCACACAGAACAGGGCCAGCTGGGGGGGCAGCAGTGCCCCGGACTCTGTCTTCTTCTTCTGGCCCTGCAGGAACTTCAAGCTGCCCTGGAACTGCATGCTCTGCCAAAACATCCATCAATCAATCAATCAAAGTTATCTATAAAAAACTTTTTACATGAACAGATATCTTGAATGTGTCGGTGCTTTACAGTAACAGTAACCTTGCCTCGACACCCAAAGAGCAGGTGCACATACATAACTGAATATAACTCCCACAAAACAGAACCGACTTCATACTGTGTTGAGTACAATGGTAAATGATGTTATATTCAGTTATGTAGTGCACCTGCTCTTTGGGTGTCGAGGCAAGGTTAGTGTTACTATAAAGCACCGACACATTCAAGATATCTCCCACAAAACAGAACTGACTTTATACTGTGTTGAGCACAGTGGTAAATGACGATTGTAAGAGTTGATATTGTCAGATACTTGTGTGAGCCGTGATACTCACCAGAAAGCCTGAGGTGCTGTCCAATAAGCAGCGGACCCGGGCGATGAAACAGCGAGTCAGGAAAGAGGTGAGCTCTAGAGGAACACCGTCAGGCTCCAGGGCGTTAAAGAGACTGCTCATCACAAAGTCATCATCTACAGGACAGCCACAGCATTTCTGTTAGTACAACCTATGTAACAAATACAATCCATTATATTTGTTTTGGTCTTCTAACCACCAATATTACTGTGAGTGGTTTTAGGATAGTATTACAGAGTACAAATTAAATACAGTATCCTTTCTTTCTGTCTGTGTCTTGTATACAATAACTAATGTACTAACCTTTGTGTCCCTCTTCAAAATGGTAATACATGGAAACTAATCTAAATGACAAGTTGCATGTGAAGATGAGGGGCTTTCCTGCAGTGTTTATCGGTTCCACAGAGTGACAGAGGTAATTATCTACACACCAGTTACTGTGGCCGAGTGCTGGTCCAGGGATGCCCCCTGGGACCCGGGGTTCATGGCCCAGTGGAGCTGTCTTCTGAACTCCTGCCGCTCCTCCACATGTATATAATCAAATACATTCTGGTGCATCACATCCGTCTATGGGAGGGGATGAGAAGGGAGAACAAGTCACCAAACAACCAATTAACCCCCACATTAGGACTGTCGATTGTGTTTGGCCAACACAGTGACCTCCCCACTTAACCTGTGTCACGGTCGAGTGAAGCAAGTCTATGGTTACACGCCATGGTGGTATCTGGACAGACACCGTAAGTGTCAGCCTGCCGTGAGCCCACTGAGAACTTAACGCTTCTGTTTTTCTGTTTCCCCCCACTGACCAGGAGGGAGCCTCCGGAGGGCCTTCTGTGACTGACGGAGTTCACTCGGCATTCCTCTCCACCAGTTAGATCTACACGGGAGATCTGGGTTCTGTACACGTTTTCCATCTTTTTTAAAATCTTTTTTTTTGTAACTGAAAAGCTTACAACTGGAGAAAAAAAAAAAGCCTGAATGTATGAAGAGTTTAACGGTTGGATCATTACTGAGTGCATCCAGTAATATCAAACTGCTTTGTTTGACTGTTTGCCAGTCAAAGATCTATAAGTAGTAACTTAAATCAGTAAAACTGAGAAGTAGATAGTGAAAATGTTGAGTAATTACTAATGACTTCTCTACAATTTGTAACACGGATGGGTAATTGGTGACAACAGTTGAATCAGTGAGTCATGAGTTATGACTCTCTACAGTTTGCATTTATAACATGCAGTCTCCTCGGTCGGTGGGATAGTGGGAAGCCCTCCTCACTGCCTTGTTTGTGCTTTGCGTGACACCAGAGCTGCTTACATGAGGACAGATGCAACGCTACCCTGATGAAATCCCAGCCCACACTCGTAACTCCCCTTGTTTTCTTTCATCTCCAGCTATACCCATTGTTCATAAAATGACAGACTCCCAACTAAAGTATTCAACCGTCCCAAATATATCTGCTTCTGTTGCACGCAATGCTTGCCTTCAGAAACGCCACTATTGTTGAACACACCATCTCAATTCCCATCAGAGAAGCGATCAACAGTCTCTTTTGTCTCCTTCCCATGTTAAAACCCAAGGTTTAATGAGGCCCAATAGAAAGCTATTCACTCAAAAAGGACAGTTACAAATGTGTGAAGTAAACAAAGTAAGCTCTGTTTACTTACAACTCATATTATCATTAAAATCCTGTGAATTACACAACTGGCTATTTTCAACTATTGACATGGTTGGTCATCTGTTTTATACAACCATATTTAGATTTCTGTTTTGTTTAGTTTATGACTAAAAGGGCATGGTTTTGCATTAAAAACAATGTATACATTTTGTTGCATTTTTTATTGTTGGTGGTTTTACTTGAAACCTGTTTAACAATGCTGTACAATTTTTCCTCAATGTAATTTTTTATTAAAGGCTTGTACAATGGTACTGTATTTCAACTAATTTACTTTAATTATTTATCTTTTCCCCTCAATAATTAGGACCATTTTGATGAGTAATTTATACACAATTTGAGAATACAAAGTGTTGTGATTATAACATACCTGATGAAAGCCCAGGTAGTCAACAATGGAGGTGGAGACGTAGAATATCAAGCCATCTGTGCCCACCACCAAGGCAAAACCAGTCAAGGACTAGGAGACAAGAGACATGGATACATCTTTATACATGGAAACAGCATAGGGTCGTTCCATTTGATGTTAATAACCTTTTGACCGCACCCCTTTTGATTTGAATGAAAATGTCTACACATATTTGCCCATGGTAGAAGTGATCAGAAAGTAACTTCTTTGACCTGAATTCCAAAACATTTAGGAGATAGACGTAATCAAAGTTGATCCATTTTGCATACCCCACCCTACTATGAGACATCCCCGTCTTAACCATTTAATAATTTCTTACAACAACAAAAAATCATAAATTATGCCATTATCTAAAAACATGTTTTTAAAAAAGAGTGTAGTCGATAAGCACAGATGAAGGATATCAAGGATCTGGAAAGATTATGTATGGAGGAATGGTCTAAGATCCCTCCCTACCAGTGTGTTCTCCAATCTCATAAAACATTTTAGAAAAAGGCTCAGGGCCGTTATCCTCGCAAGGTGAGGTATTGAAAGGTTTTGAAAAAAGGGGTGGCAATAATATTTTACACCTATTGTTGAAGAATGTATTTTATTACTAGATTGTATTTTATTAATTGTTAAATAAAACTTTCTCTGAGCAATTGTATTGTAATTTTCAAATACTTTTTCCATTTATACAGTCTTTTTTGCATTTCTTTATCAAGGGTTACAATCATTTTGGACCTGAATGTGCTAAGAGCACAGGGGACCAACTTCAATTGCACTTGATTGATGAGTAATTCATAGGTAAATGCTTTTCATACAACATCTCTTTTTCTGATAATGAATGGACATTAGAACAAAACATTACAAAAAATTGTGTTTTCATTTCTCCTGATATGAAGAGTAAAACAGGGAGAAAAGTAGAGGACACGCCATGCAGGGTTCCTCATTAACTTCTCTGTGTTGGCTGGAGCTGTTGTGTTTGACATTTGCGTGACTCTGGCATGCTCCTTGCTAGGCCTTGTCACCTCTGGTCTAATTCGAGTCAGCCCAGGTCAGCTGGTCCCCCTTTTCCCACTCTCTGGTGTAATACTGACTTAACAGTGTCACGATCTTCATTGAGCAGCATCATGGTCGGTTGTTTGGTCTCACGCTACTGAGGGAGGGAGATTTTCTAGCCGTTTGTGGCGAGGGGAGGGCGTGGTTCTGGGATGGAGAAGGTGGGGTTTAGGGGACGCAATGTCCTGTTCCTACACCCATCCTCCCAGCAGCTCCGCTGTGCCACGATATCAATACATCAATACATATTCTATACCTCAAATAATAAATGCGGCTAAATTCAACTTTGTGGATTTTTTTCATTCAAGCTTTTATTTGCCATTTTTGCACTCCTTAATTTTAAAGAAATAACACAATCATAGCATGGTAGACTGATTTCGCCAAGACTGATGACCCAGTCATTGCCGTTTCCCTGCGCCATCAGTGCTCTCTCATCTCATCGCTTATCAGTGCTCTCTTGGGAGGACAAACCACAGCCTGACCCTTCTGCTCCACTCTGTCTCACCTCCAGTAAGAGGTCACTCTCTACCACGCTGATGTTGGTCCCCGGGGTTCCAATGGGCAGGCTCTCTTTCCTGGTATCCTGGTGGTTCAAAGGCGGCTTCATGATGTGCTTTCTGCATGGCTTCTCCTGGGTGGCTGGATAAGAGGAAAAAGGACAAAACCTTCTCAGTGAGGGGACTAACAGGTTTATTAGATGTATGATGAGTAGTAATCAGTCGATTAGGGTTCACAATAATAATACAAATTCTCACAGTTTGTCTCATACTATGCACACTAACATGAACTCATTACTCATTACATGCCACAACATGTCCTAGAGCGCTCTCTCTTTCTCTCACACACAGAGAGCGAGAGGGATAGACAGAGAGACAAACGGTGTTGTACACCAACCTGGACTCACAGGTAGACGTTACATAGTAAATCTGGGACACTCAAATTAGTATATGTTACATATGGTATGTATTAATTTGTACATGTCATCTATTTCATATGGTACGTTACGAACTGCAATTCATACAATATGACACAAATTAACAATAGGTATGATATGTTAAGAATTCCTTTTTGTTATGACTAACGTTAGCTAGGTAGCTAGGTGGCTAACGTTAGCTAGACTAGGGGTTACGGTTAGAGTTAAGGTTAGGGTTATGAGTTAGGTTAAAAGGTTCATTAATGTTAGGATTAGGGGAAGGGTTAGCTAAAATGGAAAGTAGTTGCAAAGTATCTAAAAAGTAGTAAGTAGTTGCAAAGTTGCTGATGAACAAAAATGCTGCATTTTCCGTGATGAGATTTGAACACGATACCTTTGGGTTGTTAGACGTTCGCGTTATACGCCCACCTTCCTTTTGCTTTTGCCTTAAATAACCTTCTGTCTAATGTAACTATACCAAACGTAACATGTCATACTCATTGGAGTTTCCTGTATTTTTTATTTACTATGTTACGTCTAGTCTATGAGACCAGCCTGTGTACACACACATGCTATGGTGATATGTTCCTAAAGGGCTCATATTTTCAGTTTATGAAGCATATCCATTTTTTTTTACAGTATTTCCAATCTACCTTTTTCTTCAAGCTATTATTAAATGGTATAGACCCTAAATTATGTGTCTGGAGAGAGGCAGTGTTTACACTCATCTCCCTGGGAACCACAGACGAAAGAGAGACAATACAGTACTAGGCTGCCCCTAATCCACTGCTTCCCTAGGCTGTGGTATCACCTGGTTGGCCAGGGAGAGAGAGCACAGAGCAGAAGGGACTGTGCCCGGTCCCTGATGTCTGACAGCCTTTGCGTGTTCACAGCACAAATTATATTCACCAGTGGCTTCCTGGCCACCCCCTACATGACTAAACAAGGAAATCCATGTCAGGATCACCAGAGGGAAGCAGGAATTGAGAAAGAGAGAGAGGGAGTAGGAGTTGGCTGGCTGAGGCGACACTGTCACGCAACTAAACCATCTGTCAATCTCCTCCATATCCCTAACAGTGGACTGGCGTCTGTTCAATCCATTGCGTGCAGGATGGCAAGCTACATTAGCCTGTAAAGAATTTCATAATAACAGCTGTTACATATTGATGACTGCTGGCCAACACAGAATTATCTCCCTGAACATTAGGCCCACAATGCAATTGAAACAATATACATAGTAGATGGCATAAATAATGCATACAGTACATCTGCATAGTATTACATACAAACATAGATTGTCAAGGTAATAACTATGACTGTGTGATATCCATGGCACTATTCCCAATAGAATTGTACAAAAATGATGTCCTTACGTTGATATACCTTATTGCATCAACCTTCTTGACTGAATGCCATGACAACTGCATTGGTAACAGCATGGATAACATGGAAATGCAATTAATCAATTGTATTATTTCCACTTTTAGGAGTGAGTTCATGAAGAGACCCACAAACACACACGCAAGCACACACAGACATGAGCACACACACACGCACGGTGGCAGGCACACACAGACATGAGCACACACACACGCACGGTGGCAGGCACACACAATGAATGCATAGCTGTAGTAAAAGACCTCCGGGGGTGGTATGAAAAAAAAACTGAAACAGTAGTAAAAGCAATCAAGCTTTTGAAAATCGTGCAAACAACTCCTCTTGTGGTCACGCACTTCCAGCCATTCCCTACAGGTCAGAAACAGCCAGCAAATCCTTTTCTGGGGATTACTACTGACAACTTGGTATTTTTAATAGAAAGCACATCCAATATCACTCCCAATGTACTATATGTTGAGGCTCACACATACAACAAAGACGTCACAACTGCTGTAAGGGCTATTATGAAGGGAACGTACATGTTTACCCTACCTAAGATAATTAGTTAATAATAATTAATTAATAACACGTACAGTACAAAGCATCTGAGCCTCAACTGGGAGAACCAGTGAAAACAAGATTTTAAAAAATGTAAGAGTATGTCCAGTTCGATTATAAGTGGTTGGACATTTCCACATTTAGACAAACTGGTTGACAGTTTGACCATAAGAACACAATAGGGAGAAGTGCCTTTGTTACAGTCAATGATACTGGTATGCCTCAGTCACAGCGGATCCAGTGAAATGTAAAAAAGCTTCCTTTAATTAACTTGCCCGAAAATAAACTAAATGAGTCCTGCTTGATCATCCTTGAGATGTTTCTACAAGTTGATTGGAGTCCACCTGGGGTAAATTCAATTGATTGGACATTATTTGTCACATTGATTGGTCATTTCCGGTCACAACTTGCAGACTTGTTCGTGTTGCTGTGCGTTTTGTTGCCAACCTTACTTTGCTACTTGACAACTTTACGGTTTTTACTTTTTAATTACCGTTTATATTTTTAGTTTTTCCTTCACTCAACTTTTTTTTCATTCAACTTTTTCACTCCGGACGCTTTATCTGGACATGGTTCATCAGGACTTCCAACAGCCGAAGCTAAGTAGTAACATTAACATGATGCCTTCTAATTGCAGTCGCTGTACTCATAATATACAGGAGAACGATCGCCTTACGGCGAGGATAGCTGTGCTGCAAGCCCAGCTTCAGACGCAATCGTTAGGCAAGGATAATTTCAGTGTAGGAAAGTATGAAACAGCATCTGTGCCACCAGTAAGTACAGATAGTAACGTTAGTATAAATCCCCTCGCACGGTCCCCGCAGCCAGACAACTTTCTCATTGCTTCTGGAGGGAAATGCTGTAGGAATGCTCAACCGGTGTCGCTCATTCAGCCGACAGAAACTTTCAACCGGTTTTCCCCATTAAGCAGCGAGTCGGAGTCTGAGGCCGAGCCTTCTCTGGTCTCTACTCCTCCCGTTACGGGGTCTGAGACGCCGAAGGCTCCCACCATTGGCTCTGACAAATTGAAAACCCTAGTCATTGGGTATTAGACTTAGTATTAGACTTAAAACGAATCATCCAGCGATCATACACTGTTTACCAGGGGGCAGGGCTACCGACATTAAGGCTAATCTGAAGATGGTGCTGGCTAAAGCTAAAACTGGCGAGTGTAGAGAGTATAGAGATATTGTTATCCACGTCGGCACCAACGATGTTAGGATGAAACAGTCAGAGGTCACCAAGCGCAACATAGCTTCAGCGTGTAAATCAGCTAGAAAGATGTGTCAGCATCGAGTAATTGTCTCTAGCCCCCTCCCAGTTAGGGGGAGTGATGAGCTCTACAGCAGAGTCTCACAACTCAATCATTGGTTGAAAACTGTTATCTCTCCCTCCCAAAAGATAATTGGCCCTCTTTCTGGGACTCACCCAAAAACAGGACCAAGCCTGGACTGCTGAGGAGTGACGGACTCCATCCTAGCTGGAGGGGTGCTCTCATCTTATCTACCAACCTAGACAGGGCTCTAACTCCTCTAGCTCCACAATGAAACAGGGTGCAGGCCAGGCAGCCAGTTTAGTGGAGTCTGCCACTAACACAGTCAGTGTAGTCAGCTCAGCTATCCCCATTGAGACCGTGTCTGTGCCTCGACCTAGGTTGGGCAAAACTAAACATGGCGGTGTTCGCCTTAGCAATCTCATTAAATCAAATCAAATCAAATCAAATGTATTTATATAGCCCTTCGTACATCAGCTGATATCTCAAAGTGCTGTACAGAAACCCAGCCTAAAACCCCAAACAGCAAGCAATGCAGGTGTAGAAGCAAGTATTCATTAGAATAAAGACCTCCTCCATTCCTGCCATTATTGAAAGAGATCGTAATACCTCCCTTAATTTTTTTACCTTCATTTAACTAGGTTAAGAACAAATTCTTATTTTCAATGACGACCTGGGTTAACGAGTGGGTTAACTGCCTGTTCAGGGGCAGAACAACAGATTTGTACCCTGTCAGCTCTGGGATTTGAACTTGCAACATTTCGGTTACCAGTCAAATGCTCTAACCACTAGGCTACCCTGCCGCCGCAAAATAGGGCTACTTAATGTTAGATCCCTCACTTCAAAGGCAGTTATAGTCAATTAACTAAAAACTGATCATAATCTTGATGTGATTGGCCTGACTGAAACATGGCTTAAGCCTGATGAATTTACTGTGTTAAATGAGGCCTCACCTCCTGGTTTACAAAAAAAATAATAACGTTTTCGTCTTTTGAGCTTCTAGTCATGAAATCTATGCAGCCTACTCAATCACTTTTAATAGCTACTGTTTACAGGCCTCCTGGGCCATATACAGCGTTCCTCACTGAGTTCCCTGAATTCCTATCGGACCTTGTAGTCATAGCAGATAATATTCACATTTTTGGTGATTTTAATATTCACATGGATAAGTCCACAGATCCACTCCAAAAGGCTTGCGGAGCCATCATCGACTCAGTGGGTTTTGTCCAACATGTCTCTGGACCTACTCACTGTCACAGTCATACTCTGGACCTAGTTTTGTCACATGGAATAAATGTTGCGGATCTTAATGTTTTTCCTCATAATCCTGGACTATCGGACCACCATTTCATTACGTTTGCAATCACAACGAATCATCTGCTCAGACCCCAACCAAGGAGCATCAAAAGTCGTGCTATAAATTCTCAGACAACCCAAAGATTCCTTGATGCCCTTCCAGACTCCCTCTGCCTACCCAAGGACGTCAGAGGACACAAATCAGATAACCACCTAACTGAGGAACTCAATGCAACCTTGCGCAATACCCTAGATGCAGTTGCACCCCTAAAAACAAAAAACATTTGTCATAAGAAACTAGCTCCCTGGTATACAGAAAATACCCAAGCTCTGAAGCAAGCTTCCAGAAAATTGGAACGGAAATGGCGCCACAACAAACTGGAAGTCTTCCGACTAGCTTGGAAAGACAGTATCGTGCAGTATCGAAGAGCCCTCACTGCTGCTCGATCATCCTATTTTTCCAACTGAATTGAGGAAAATAAGAACAATCCTAAATTTATTTTTGATACTGTCGCAAAGCTAACTGAAAACCAGCATTCCCCAAGAGAGGATGGCTTTCACTTCAGCAGTAATATATTCATGAACTTCTTTTAGGAAAAGATCATGATCATTAGAAAGCAAATTACGGACTCCTCTTTAAATCTGCGTATTCCTCCAAAGCTCAGTTGTCCTGAGTCTGCACAACTCTGCCAGGACCTAGGATCAAGAGAGACACAAGTGTTTTAGTACTATATCTCTTGATGAAAATAATCATGGCCTCTAAACCTTCAAGCTGCATACTGGACCCTATTCCAACTAAACTACTGAAAGAGCTGCTTCCTGTGCTTGGCCCTCCTCTGTTGAATATAATAAACGTCTCTCTATCCACCAGATGTGTACCCAACTCACTAAAAGTGGCAGTAATAAAGCCTCTCTTGAAAAAGCCAAACCTTGACCCAGAAAATATAAAAAACTATCGGCCTATATCGAATCTTCCATTCCTCTCTAAAATGTTTGAAAAAGCTGTTGCACAGCAACTCACTGCCTTCCTGAAGACAAGCAATGTATACAAAATGCTTCAGTCTGGTTTTAGACCCCATCATAGCACTGAGATTACACTTGTGAAGGTGGTAAATTACCTTTTAATGGCGTCAGACCGAGGCTCTGCATCTGTCCTCGTGCTCCTAGACCTTAGTACTGCTTTTGATACCATCGTTCACCACATTCTTTTGGAGAGATTGGAAACCCAAATTGGTCTACACGGACAAGTTCTGGCCTGGTTTAGATCTTATCTGTCGGAAATATATCAGTTTGTCTCTGTGAATGGTTTGTCCTCTGACAAATCATCTGTACATTTCGGTGTTCCTCAAGGTTCCATTTTAGGACCACTATTGTTTTCACTATATATATTACCTCTTGGGGATGTCATTTGAAAACATAATGTTAACTTTCACTGCTTTGCGGATGACACACAGCTGTACATTTCAATGAAACATGGTGAAGCCCCAAAATTGCCCTCGCTAGAAGCCTGTGTTTCAGACATAAGCGGAAGTGGATGGCTGCAAACGTTCTACTTTTAAACTCAGACAAAACAGAGATGCTTGTTCTAGGTCCCAAGAAACAAAGAGATCTTCTGTTGAATCTGACAATAAATCTTGATGGTTGTACAGTCATCTCAAATAAAACTGTGAAGGACCTCGGCGTTACTCTGGACCCTGATCTCTCTTTTGACGAACATATCAAGACTGTTTCAAGGACAGCTTTTTTCCATCTACGTAACATTGTAAAAATCTGAAACTTTCTGTCCAAATATTATGCAGAAAAATTAATCCATGCTTTTGTTACTTCTAGGTTAGACTACTGTAATGCTCTACCTTCCGGCTACCCAGATAAAGCACTAAATAAACTTCAGTTAGTGCTAAATACAGCTGCTAGAATCTTGAATAGAACCCAAAAAATGTGATCATATTACTCCAGTGCTAGCCTCCCTACACTGGCTTCCTGTTAAGGCAAGGGATGATTTCAAGGTTTTAATGCTAACCTACAAAGCATTACATGGGCTTGCTCCTACCCATCTTTACGATTTGGTCCTGCTGTACATACCTACAGGTACGCTACAGTCACAAGACACTGGCCTCCTAATTGTCCCTAGAATTTCTAAGCAAACAGTTGGAGGCAGGGCTTTCTCCTATAGAGCTCCATTTTTTTGGAATGGTCTGCCTACCCATGTGAGAGACGCAGACTCGGTCTCAACCTTTAAGTCTTTACTGAAGACTCATCTCTTCAGTAGGTCATATGATTGAGTGTAGTCTGGCCCAGGAGTGTGAAGGTGAACGGAAAGGCTCTGGAGCAACAAACTGCCCTTGCTGTCTCTGCCTGGCCAGTTCCCCTCTCTCCACTGGGATTCTCTGCCTCGAACCCTATTACAGGGGCTGAGTCACTGCCTTACTGGTGCTCTTCCATGCCGTCCCTAGGAGGGGTGCGTCACTTGAGTGGGTTGAGTCACTGACGTGATATTCCTGTCTGGGTTGGTGCCCCCCCTTGGGTTGTGCCGTGGCAGAGATCTTTGTGGGCTATACTCGGCCTTGTCTCAGGATGGTAAGTTGGTGGTTGAAGATATCCCTCTAGTGGTGTGGGCGCTGTGCTTTGGCAAAGTGGGTGGGGTTATATCTTGCCGGTTTGGCCCTGTCCGAGGGTATCATCGGATGGGGCCACAGTGTCTCCTGACCCCTCCTGTCTCAGCCTCCAGTATTTATGCTGCAGTAGTTTGTGTCGGGGGGCTAGGGTCAGTCTGTTATATCTGGAGTACTTCCCCTGTCTTATCTTGGCAAATGAAAAATGCTCACTAACAGGGATGTAAACAAATTTGGAAACAACATTTTAGAGCATATGGAACATTTCTGGGATCTTTTATTTCAGCTCATGAAACATTGAACCAACACTTTACATGTTGCGTTTATATTTTTGTTCAGTATAATTAACTAGGTATGCCTATTATCATCAACTGAATAGTACATGGGGTGTTCACTCTAAGTTCAAGATAAGCCATGTCACCTTTGACAATACACAGACTCAATTTAACACACACCAATGTGTTTTACAATGGAATCCACTAAAGGGGCTCTGGTTTATAACCATATCACAGCATCAATTATTCTCACAAGACTGAAGCTTTTACAGTACATTCATTGAATCTCCTGGATGCTATTTTCTCTACTCCACATAGTCTATTCTCTCTATTTGGCACGATTGAAGTAGATAGAGTTTACTCCATCAGTCTGCCTGTGACATGGTATTTCTAATGAATGTTCCCTCCAGAGTCCATGGTTATCCGACTCATCGCAGTGATTCCTCATGAGGGCGAATCAGCACGCTAATCCATACCATGATGTCACAATCACATGCTCCAGTTGAAGGTTTGGCCCTCCATCCTCAACACAAACAGCAGCTTTCATCACGCAAGTCTGAAGGGGGGGGGGGGGGGGTGCTGCTGCTGGATGGATCCACCACCACCACTATATATCACCTCTGAGGTCACAAAACAGAGAAGATCTCATCCAGCCAGCAACCACGCAGAGGCATATGTAACATTATAACTTTAGACCGTCCCCTCGCCCATACCTGGGCGCGAACCAGGGACCCTCTGCACACATCATCAACAGTCACCCTCCGAAGCATCGTTACCCATCGCTCCACAAAAGCCGCGGCCCTTCAAGGTCTCAGAGCAAGGTTACCCATCACTCCACTACTTCAAGGTCTCAGAGCAAGTGACGTCACCGATTGAAACGCTATTTAGCATGCACCACCGCTAACTAGCTAGCCGTTTCACATCCGTTACACATACACCTTCTAGTGGGGGAGGGGGAGAGAGGGAAGCAGGGATGCGGCGCTGTGGAGGGAAAGGAATGACCGACTGGAGATGGAGCCATCAGCTGTCTACCACCAGTCACATCACCAGTCCTTCCTTCTGTTCTGTCATTCACTCCCAGGCTGTGGGGAGTACGCACTGACAAACAACTACTACTTAGGACTTTAGAATAGCGTGGCATTTAAGTCAAACCACTGTAGCTGGCAGTAGCATCCATGTTAATGTAGCCAATGGCATCTAGTGACTGGTACGAGACGAGGTGAGGTGATCAATTTAAATAAATACCTGAAACTGAACTTTCAGATAGCAGCATTGCTTCCGCCCTGGAGAACAGGGAACAGTACATATTTCCTCTTCACACCGTTGGCTGTGTTTGTGAAAGTCTGTCAACCTTTTATGTTGTGTTCAATGCTGTTTTGGGAGAGGCGGTTTTGACGCCGTATTTTGGTTGTGTGGACTTAGGAAGGGTTTGACCTACCAACTTTAAAAGGTATACGCTTTTAACATTGTAATGTGAATCGAGTCTATTTGAAAATGTTGAGTATTTAATCAAGTATACAAGTTTTGATATTGATATTTTGTAAATGAGCCGGGGTTATAATTGTTTGAATGTGATCCGGAGAAGCCTTTGGCTGCCCTTACTGTTTCATTTGTTTGTGTCCCTTACATTAAGTAGGCAGGATTTGGTATGTTGTCTATTCTGCCCAAGCAAATGATCTGGTATTTCAGGCAAAAGATTTTGGGTTGCCTTATCGGTCAGATTAGTAAAAAAATATATCTTAAATGTTAAATGTTTGTTTGTCTACATGTTTATTTTGTTACCACTTCCCTATAGACCTAAACGGCTGGCTGTTCTTAGGAGGGAACTGTTTAGTTAGACAGCAGAGGCGCCGGAGGGGGATGGTTGCCGTTTAACAGGCTCCAAACCAACTGTGCTATTTGTTTGTTTTTTCGCATATTTTGTAACTAATTTTGTACATAATGTTGCTGCAACCATTGCTGCTACCATCTCTTATGACCGAAAAGAGCTTCTGGACATCAGAATAGCGATTACTCACCTTGAACTGGACTAAGATATTTATTAAATGAGTCCGATGCGAAGGATATACTGCTTTGTCAAGACAAGGCCCAAATCCTGTCATTCGCGTGAAGAAAAGATGGAAATACAGGGGGCGGAGGTCTGGTTGCCTTGTGAGAATTCGTCGGTAAGTGAGTAAACCACCCCTACCCTCCGTATTATTGGCCAACGTGCAATCATTGGAGAAAAAAAATGACAATCTATGATTAAGACTATCCTACCAACGGGACATTAAAAACTGTAATATCTTGTGTTTCACCGAGACTTGGCTGAACGACGACACGGATAATATAGAGCTGGCTGATTTCTGTTTTTCGGCAGGACAGAGCAGCTACGTCTGGTAAGATGAGGGGTGGGGGTGTGTGTCTATTTGTCAATAACTGGTGGTGCACAATGTCTAATATTAAAGAAGTCTCGAGGTATTGCTTGACTGAGGTAGAATACCTCATGATAAGCTGTAGACCACACTATCTACCAAGAGAGTTCACATCTATATCAGTCGTAGCTGTCTATTTACCACCACAAACCGATGCTGGCTCTAAGACCACACTCAACGAGCTGTATAAGGCCATAAGCAAACAAGAAATGCTCATCCAGAAGCGGCGCTCCTAGTGGCCGGGGACTATAATGCAGGCAAATTTAAATCCGTTTTACCTAATTTCTACCAGCATGTCACACGTTGAATTTTTTCCTTCTAAATTCTAAATTCTAAAAACCTTTACTCCACACACAGAAACTTATACAAAGATCACCCTCCATTTGGCAAATCTGACCATAATTCTATCCTCCTGATTCCTGCTTACAAGCAAAAACTACAGCAGGAAGTACAAATTACTTGCTCAATACAGAAGTAGTCAGATGACGCGGATGCTATGCTACAGGACTGTTTCGCTAGCACAGACTAATATGTTCCGGGATTCATCCAATGACATTGAGGAGTATACCACCTCAGTCACCGGCTTCATCAATAAGTACATTAACGACGTCGTCCCCACAGTGACCGTATGTACATTTCCCAATCAGAATCCATGGATTACAGGCAACATCCGCACCGAGCTAAAGGCTAGAGCTTGTGCTTTCAAGGAGCGGGCCATTAATCTGGACGCTTATAGGAAATTCCACTATGCCCTCAGACAAACCATCAAACAGGCAAATCGTAAATACAGAACTAACGAGCGGAAACATACAAGCTAAATGCCTTTTATGCTTTGAGGCTAGCAACACTGAAGCATCCATGAGAGCACCAGCTGTTCTGGATGACTGTGTGATCAGGCTCTCCATAGCCGATGTGAGCAAGACCTTTAAACAGGTCAACATTCACAAAGCCGTGGGCCAGACGGATTACCAGGACGTGCACTCAAAGCATGCATGGACCAACTGGCAAATGTCTTCACTGACATTTTCAACCTCTCCCTAACCGAGTCTGTAATACCTACATGTTTCAAACACCACCATAGTCCCTGTGCCTAAGATAGCGAAGGTAACCTGCCTAAATAATTACCACCCCTTAGCACTCACGTCGGTAGCCATGAAGTACTTTGAAAGGCTGGTCATTGGCTCACATCAACACCATCATGCCAGAAACCCTAGACCCACTCCAATCTCTATTGCACTCCACCCTGCCCTTTCACACCTGAACTAAAGGAACACCTATGTGAGAATGCTATTCCTTGACTACAGCTCTGCGTTCAACACTATTGTGCCCTCAAAGCTCATCACTAAGCTAAGGACCCTGGGACTAAACACCTCCCTCTGCAACTGAATCCTGGACTTCCTGATGGCCGCTCACAGGTGGTAAGGGTAGGTAACAACACATCCACCACGCTAATCCTCAACACTGGGGCCCCTCAGGGGTACGTGTTTAGTCCCCTCCTGTACTCCCTGTTCACCCACGACTGTGTGGCCAAGCACGACTCCAACACCATCATTACGTTTGCTGACGACACAACAGTGGTAGGCCTGATCACCGTCAACGATGAGACAGCCTATGGGGAGGAGGTCGGAGACCTGGCAGTGTGGTGCCAGGACAACAACCTTTCAATGTGAGCAAGATAAAGGAGCTGATCATGGACTATAGGAAAAGTAGGGCCGTACGGCCCACATTAACATTGACGGAATGAAGAGGAGCGAGAGTTTCAAGTTCCTTGGTGTCCACATCACCAACAAACTATCATGATCCAAACACACCAAGACAGTTGTGAAGAGGGCACGAAAACACCATTTCCTGCTCAGGAGACTGAAAAGATTTGGCATGGGTCCCCAGATCCTCAAAAAGTTCTACAGCTGCACCATCGAGGGGATCCTGACCGGTTGCATTACCATCTCGTATGGCAACTACTCGGCATCTGATCGAAAGGCGCTACAGAGGGTAGTGCGTACGGCCCAGTACATCACTGGTCCAAGCTTCCTGCCATCCAGGACCTATATACTAGGCGGTGTCAGAGGAAGGCCCAAAAAATTATCAATGACACCAGTCACCCAAGTCAAAGACTGTTCTCTCTGCTACCGAACGGCAAGTGGTACCGGAGAGCAAAGTCTAGGACCAAAAGGCTGAACAACTAAACTAATCAAATGGCCACCTGGACTATTTACATTGAACTCCGTCCCCCATTTGTTTTTGCACTGCTGCTACTCGCTGTTTATTATCTATGCATAGTCACTTTACAAATTACCTCAATTAACCTGTACCCCCACACATTGGCTTGGTACCGGTACCCCCTGTATATAGCCTCGTTATTGTTATGTTATTGTTATTTCTTGTGTTACCTATTGATTGATAAAACATTTTTTTACTTTAGTTTATTTAGCATATATTTTATTAACTCTATTTCTTGACCTGCATTGTTGGTTAAGGGCTTGCAAGTAAGCATTTCACAGTATTCAGTATATGTGACAAATACAATTTGATTTGATTTGTTCAACTGTATGAATTATATTTATTGCCTCTTATCTTTAATAAACCTTGGTTTATATGGTTAACTCTGTCATTTATTTGACAGACCTGTGTTTAAACTTCCCTTGTGTATAAACAAGATGGCGTAGTACAGTTTACATTAATGTTGATGTGATGCTGCCTAGGAGGACATCGGAGGAAAACTAATGAGGCACTTGTGTTAGGAATCGCCAGTCTGAACACAGTCTTAAGAGGTACAGTATCTATGACCGGATGTTCTGCTCTTAGTTGCCAAAATGATGCCCCTATGGTGACTATTGACTTGGGGCGGTCACTGCTACACTGTCAGACTCTCACCAAAAACAAAAGAGGACAAAGGCAATTGTACACAGACCATAAAAATTGAGGAATTGTTATTAGTGGACCAGACTTAATTCAATTGAACGTTAGCATGGTGAGACTGTTGAGGTCAAACTAAAAACGTGAGAATACAAACAACCCATTTAAAAGATGTTCAAACCCAGTTTGGATCCCACAGTTTCTGTGCCAGGCCTTGGTGACATTTTGACTACAGTATGTCTGAAAAACAATACCGTTCTTTATATCTTAACACTGAAGCTGATGTAAGATTCTCTGTTCTGTGTGGTTTGCTGTAACAGAGGCAGCCTAGATGAGACCCACTAGCTTCGACTGAGTCATTGCTGACCAGAGTGAACACCCCAGGATACTTCAAAGCTACCTAGTGATATAAGAGTAAGTCCTTCTCCGTTGCGTGCGGGATGTGCAGGCGGCTCTGGCTCCCACTCACCTCCCGTCTGGCTCTGAGCGTGCTCGCTCTAATTAGCATCCCAACACTGCTCTGTGGTATGCAGCACCACTCCACATCAGGCCCTGACAGGGTCAATGAGGCCTGAACACTTCAGGTTAAAAGTCTACTGTGCGACAGACCCAATAGTGTTCAGACATTTAATTTGTCACCCTCACACACCTCCATACTTAATGCATGTGCTGTGTTTCAAGCCCAAATGGACAGAATGTCACATCTGACAATGGCTCATATACACACACAAATACACTGTACATAACATAATTTACAAACTAAATCCACCGAATGGATCCAGTGCAGCCTTCAGCGCTTGACGAGAAAAACATGGAGGGGAGAATCCTTAATGCTGTGGTCTATAATGAAAGCAGATGTCTGCTTCTTCATGTGTTGGCATGGAACAAATGAAAACATATAAAAGCCCCATAAACTAAGCTTCATCCCTATAGGGGAATGCTGCATATCCAACTACCTCATCTCTTTAGATAAAGAGTCAAAGACAACATGTTTACAGTTATACAGCCATTATTATAAAAGTGTTGTAAAAGTGAGTTCGGTTTAGGGACTGTCAAATTAAATTCCTACAGGTTATTGTAAAAATACATAAAGGGCCACTTCAAGTAATATTCCTGAACTGAAAAGCCACATTTGCATAGTTAATTGTTTATTTCAACAATATATGTGGTTTTAGAGAGTATTTTTTTCCCACAGAATAAGGTTTGTCCAAATACACATTCCTGTCTGGGCTGATGCAATACGTAACAGTCTGACATGATAGATAGACCTGCAGTATGAAATCTACACTAATCATTTGGTAGCCTAGCGGTTAAAGCGTTGGGCCACTAATCAAAAAGGTTGCTGGTTTGAATCCCTGAGCCGACTAGGTGAGAAATATGCCTATGTGCTCTTGAGCAAGGCATGCAACCCGAATTGCTCCTGTAAATCGCTCTGGATAAGAGCATCTGCTAAATAATGCAGTTTTGCTGTTGTTGATGGGTGAATGGATGCTAATCAAACCCAGACAGACTCCATTACATTTACAACCAGATGTGTACTTATGCTGTGGAAATAGTGTCTTAGGGAATGGAATGACAACACTGCCAAATATTCTGGTTCATGTTCTTTCTTCATAATATCAAAAACATGAGAATTACAAAGTCAATCTCAGATGTACACTGTCTGTATCTGCCTGTCTACAGTGATTTGGTCCATATCATACTCATGATTATCATTGGCAATTTGAAAATGTTTATAAGAAGGTCACTGACTGGCTCTAGAGGACCATCTCTCAGCCTGGTCTATTGAAAAGGCTCAACAGGTCATTCCTCAGTACTGTATGCAGAGACCCAAGGACAGGGAGGGTCAAGGCCAGAGTCCTGCAGGTTATCTCTCCTTGTAACACAGTCCCCCTGGGCATGAGGGATTGTGACCCCTCATAAATAGATAAATAAATAAATACAGTATGGGGATGAGGTAGATTGGATGGGCTATTTACAGATGAGCTATGTACAGGTGCAGTGATCTGTGAGCTGCTCTGGCAGCTGGTGCTTAAAGCTAGTGAGGGAGGTAAGAGTCTCCAGCTTCAGAGATTTTTGCAGTTCGTTCCAGTCATTGGCAGCAGAGAACGGCCAAAGGAAGAATTGGCTTTGGGGGTGACCAGTTAGATATACCTGTTGGAGCGCGTGCTATGGGTGGGTGCTGCTACGGTGACCAGTGAGCTGAGATAAGGCGGGGCTTTACCTAGCAGAAACTTGTAGATGACCTTGTTTAGCGTATTTTGTTTTGTCTACATTTGGAAAGATTACCAACAAATTGTATGTTTCCGTCAGTCCTGTCATTATCCGACATGTACTTTAATTCCATAAAAAGGTTGGATGCAAACTTGGTTAATGTGGTTCCAAGGCAATCATTTTATTCCATTGACATTGAATCAAGGAGAGCAACTGAAACCTGTCCCAAAATACTGCTACTAACAAAAATATTCCTTTGTGGGTTTTGGAAGGATTAGTGATCTAATTTGCTTATGTAATCAGATTTTGAGCAATAGCCAAAATATAAACTATCCAAATGCAGAATTACCCAAATGATCTACCCTTAATTCCATTCCACTTTCTGAATCAGTCCTTTAGAATTCCGGATCAGCTGCACTTTCCTTTCCCTCTGTGTTGTTCCATTAAACCCACAGACACTCTGCCTTCCGAGTGTCTGTGGGTTTTCGTTCCTCCTTTGTAATTGATTGATTAATTAAGGTCACACTTGGTTGTCTAGAGCTTAATTGAAAGGAAAAACAAAAACACTACAGACACTAGGCCCTCTATGGAATGGGTTTGACACCTCTGCATTACAGTGACGCTCAAGGCCTCCCGAAGGACGCAGCCGTCTAATGCATTGTATCGCAGTGCTAGAGGCGTTACTACAGACCCGGGTCATTCCCGGCTGTGCCACTACCGGCCGTAGGCGGGAGTCCCATAGGACTGCTCACAATTGGCCCAGCCTCGTCCGGGTTAGGGGAGGGTTTGGCCGGGCGGGCTTTACTTGGCTCATCACGCCCTAGCGACTCCTTGTGGCGGGCTAGGTGCCTGAAGGCTAACTAACCCCGGTCACCAGTTGAACGGTGTTTCCTTCCTCCGATTGATGCAGCTGGCTTCCGGGTTAAGCTCCCGAGCCCGTTGGGGAGTTGCAGCGGTTAGAAAAGATCGTAAAATACAAAAAAATGATACAAAAACAAATAAAAGTGACGCTCCAGAACTTTTGTATCATTTTTGCCAGTCATTTTGAAAGTGATGCTCTCGACCCAAAATGGGTCTTCTTTTTTTGTGTGCTACGTCATCCAATTGTGCACTACATCCTCCATTTCGTATGACATGTTATGTCCTTTTTTTGGCCAATTTGTATGTTATGTTAGAAATCCAATTTGAACAATATGTTACGAATTTGTTGTATTTAAGATCCCAAACAGCATCTTTAACTATTTATAAAGGCATTGTTATAGGTTTCATGTTTGAGAGACACCAATTGCATAAAAGCTAAGTGATATCATTGCAGTCCTAAAGAAGAGCTGAAAATAATCTTATGACCAATCTTGGATTATGTAATGTTCAAACATATGGCTACCTAGTCTGGCTAACACCTATCTCCTGAAGTCCTTCTGACTTCAGAGTCTGGAATGGCTCTTCGATGTTGTCGGAACAATGCATCGATAATGAAGGGGGCTGTGCTTATACTGGTTGGCTATTTTCTGTGTCTCACTCAAATCAAATCGGATTTGTCACATTTACTTGTTTAGCCAATGTTATTGAGGGTGTAGCGAAATGCTTGTGTGTAAGGGGTGCCTTACTGGTGGCAGAGAAGTCAGACACAGGAGAGTAGAACTGGGTAATAACCGGAGCAGTTTAATATACAAAACCACCAGCATCCAGAATAACAACGTGGGTACAAAACCTGTCGCGCACCAGACAACAATGTGCACAAGCACTTACAACAAACAATTTCGCACAAAGACATGGGGGGAACAGAGGGTTAAATACACAACACTTAATGAGGGAATGAAAACCAGGTGTGTGGGAAAACAAGACAAAACAAATGGAAAATTAAAAATGGATCGGCGATGGCTAGAAGACCGGTGACGTCGACCGCCGAACACCGCCCGAACAAGGAGAGGAACCGACTTCGGCAGAAGTCATGACATTGTGTTTCTAGCTCTAACAGTGCAGTAATATCTAACAGTAATACCTAACAATTTCACAGCAATACACACAAATCTCAAGTAAAGGAATGGAATTAAGAATATATAAATATTGGGTGAGCAATGACAGAGTGGTATGGACTTAGATACAGTAGAATAGGATAGAATAAAGTATATACATATGAGATGAGCAATGCAAAATATGTAAACTTTCTTAAAGTGACTAGTGTTCCATTATTAAAGTGGCCAATGATTCCAAGTCTATGTACAGTGGGGAGAACAGGTATTTGATACACTGACGATTTTGCAGGTTTTCCTACTTACAAAGCATGAGGTCTGTCATTATCATAGGTACACTTCAACTGTGAGAGATGGAATCTAAAACAAAAATCCAGAAAATCACATTGTATGATTTTTAAGTAATTCATTTGCATTTTATTGCATGACATAAATATTTGATACATCAGAAAAGCATAACTTAATATTTGGTACAGAAACCTTTGTTTGCAATTACCAGGTTTGCTCACACTGCAGCAGGGATTTTGGCCCACTCCTCCATACAGACCTTCTCCAGATCCTTCAGGTTTCGGGGCTGTCGCTGGGCAATATGGACTTTCAGCTCCCTCCAAAGATGTTCTATTGGGTTCAGGTCTGGAGACTGGCTAGGCCACTCCAGGACCTTGAGATGCTTCTTACGGAGCCACTCCTTAGTTGCCCTGGTTGTGTGTTTCGGGTCGTCATGCTGGAAGACCCAGCCACGACCCATCTTCAATGCTCTTACTGAGGGAAGGAGGTTGTAGGCCAAGATCTCGCGATACCTGGCCCCATCCATCCTCCCCTCAATACAGTGCAGTTGTCCTGTCCCCTTTGCAGAAAAGCATCCCCAAAGAATGATGTTTCCACCTCCATGCTTCACGGTTGGGATGGTGTTCTTGGGGTTGTACTCATCCTTCTTCTTCCTCCAAACACGATGAGTGGAGTATAGACCAAAAAGCTCTATTTTTGTCTCATCAGACCACATGACCTTCTCCCATTCCTCCTCTGGAACATCCAGATGGTCATTGGCAAACTTGAGATGGACCTGGACATGCGCTGGCTTGAGCAGGGGGACCTTGTGTGCGCTGCAGGATTTCAATCCATGACGGCGTAGTGTGTTACTAATGGTTTTCTTTGAGACTGTGGTCCCAGCTCTCTTCAGGTCATTGACCAGGTCCTGCCGTGTAGTTCTGGGCGGATTCCTCACCTTCCTCATGATCATTGATGCCCCACGAGGTGAGATCTTGCATGGAGCCCCAGACCGAGGGTGATTGACCGTCATCTTGAACTTCTTCCATTTTCTAATAATTACGGCAACAGTTGTTGCCTTCTCACCAAGCTCCTTGCCTATTGTCCTGTAGCCCATCCCAGCCTTGTGCAGGGCCCATCCCAGCCTTGTGCACAATTTTATCCCTGATGTCCTTACACAGCTCTCTGGTCTTGGCCATTGTGGAGAGGTTGGAGTCTGTTTGATTGAGTGTGTGGACAGGTGTCTTTTATACAGGTAAAGAATTCAAACAGGTGCAGGTAATACAGGTAATGAGTGGAGAACAGGAGGGCTTCTTAAATAAAAACTAACAGGTCTGTGAGAGCCGGAATTCTTACTGGTTGGTAGATGATCAAATACTTATGTCATGCAATAAAATGCAAATGAATTACTTAAAAATCATACAATGTGATTTTCTGGATTTTTGATTTTTGTGAAGCGTACCTATGATAAAGATTACAGACCTCTACATGCTTTGTAAGTAGGAAAACCTGCAAAATCGGCAGTGTGTCAAATACTTGTTCTCCCCACTGTATATGCAGCCTCTAATGTGCTAGTGATGGCTATTTAACAGAATTTAACAGTTTGAGGACCTTGATAAGCTGTTTTTCAGCCTCTCAGTCCCAGCATTGATGCACCTGTACTGACCTCGCCTTCTGGATGATAGCGAGGTGAACAGGCAGTGGCTCGGGTTGTTGTTGTCCTTGATGATCTTTTTGGCCTTCCTGTGACATTGTGTACTGTAAGGGGTGCTCCCTCTGCTGTTTCCTGAAGTCCACGATCAACTCCTTTGTTCTGTTAATGTTGAGTGAGAGGTTATTTTCCTGGCCCCACACTTCCAGGGCCCTTATCTCCTCCCTGTAGGCTGTCTCGTCATTGTTGATAATCAGGCTTACTACTGTTGTGTCGTCTTCAAACTTGATGATTGAGTTGGAGGCATGCGAGGCCACGCAGTCATGGGTGAACAAGGAGTACAGGAGGGGGCTCTGCACACATCCTTGTGCGGCCCCAGTGTTGAGTATCAGCGAAGTGGAGGTGTTTTTTACTACTTTCACCACCTGGGGGGCATCCCGTCAAGAAGTCCAGCAACCAGTTGCACGTGGCGGATTTAGACCCAGGGCCTCAAGTTTAATGATGAGCTTGGAGGGTACTGAGCACAGCCACACAGCTACACCCACAAGCACAGGATTTTCAAATATGAACAACAAGAGGTCTCAATCTCAGAGGGAAAAAAAACATTTGAGAGAACCAATCAAATATTGCATTAAACAAACGGCCTCCTTTCCAGACCAGTATGGTCACAGCTCTGCCTGCGCTGAGTCACATGGGTCGCTTCAGTCAGACTAATGGCTGACTCAATGCAAAATAAAACTGAGCATGCAATCCGGGGTCAAGGAGAATGTGTTGGCTTTTCAATAAGTATTTGTCTCTCCTTGCATTTATCAAATCCAACCTAAACCCACTGACCTTCACAATCTCTGGTTGTAGAAATCAACTGATCGCATGATTTACTCATGCATACTTCCCCATTAGCTATTGTCAAATCCAATTTTAAGTATAAAACTAGGTTAAAACTGAAAACAGCAACGCAGCCAGGATCTGAAAATAGAACTCTCTCTTAAACACTTCTGCAAGTAGAGTAACAGGGTAGCTAAAGAAGTGAATGAGACAAGAGGAATACGAGCCCAGCTGCCAAGGAAGGATAAGCAGTGTCATGTCTAATGTAATCAGCCCGGAGCCTTTAATGCATGGGGCTAATTGGCTTGGAGCATGTATACAGTAGTACTACACAAAGTGGCTGTGACAAGGCCTGGGTGGCTATGGAGGGGGAATATGTAAATAATGACATCAAGGACAAGGCAACAGAGATGGCCCTCAAGCAATGAACGCCAAATAAATCTATCAACCTTCTAAACTATGCTATAAATGACACAGAAATCCTAGCTAAGCTCTAAGGGAAGGAACAACATAATAACTCTCAGGGAAGCCACTGGAGCTTCCTGCTCCATACCACCTCTAGAATGGGTATATGTGCATTCGGAAAGTATTCAGACCCCTTGACTTTTTACACAAAAAAAAGTTCCACGGACAATTCCTCGCTCTGACCTGCACTGACATCTGTGGGACCTTACATAGATAGGTGTGTGCCTTTCCAAATCATGTCAAATTAATTGAATTTACCACAGGTGGACTCCAATGAAGTTGTAGAAACATCTCAAGGATGATCAATGGAAACAGGATGCACCTGAGCTCAATTTCTATTCTCATAGCAAAAGGTCTGAATACTTATGTAAATAAGGTATTTCTGTTTTCACTTTGTCATTTTGGGGTATTGTGTAGATTGATGAGGAAAAGGTTTTATTTAATCAATTTTAGAATAAGGCTATAACGTAACAACATTTGGAAAAAGTCAAGGGGTCTGAATACTTTCCGAATACACTGTATGTCCTGGTGCGTGTCTAGTGCTGTAAAGGCAATAAGGCCCAACTCTGAAGTGCAAGAGGTGGCTCCCCACTCATTTCTGCAGGGCTGGTCTCCTACACGCTGCACTGATCAACAGATCGTTTTCATAACCATTTCTGAGGTCAGAACCCAGTCTGCTGCAGTCACGCAACTGCTCGCCTGATGAGCTTTACTACATGCCTACAACACGAAGAGCCTCTTAAAGAGACATTGTGCTGATTTCCTAAGAGGCTAAAACTCATTACTCAATCACAAGTAGTTAGTGTACAGTACCTACAGAAAGTCAGAAAGTCTACCCCCCCCCCCATTTCATTATGTTACAAAGTGGGATTCAAATGGATTTAATTGTCATTTTTGTCAACAACCTACACAAAATACTCTAATGTCAAAGATGAAGATTTCTGTCAAAATACAATAGGTGTTTTATTAAAGGAAAATAAAACACTAATATACCTTGATTAGAGAAGTGTTCAATACATGTTAGAAACACCTTTGGAAGTCATTACAGCTGTGAGTCTTCTTGGGTAAGTCTCATAAGAGCTTTAAACACCTGTATTGTCCATTATTCTTTTGAAAATGATTCTAGCTCTGTTTAGGTGTGTTGGGGTTCATGGCTAGACAGCAATTTTCAAGTATTGCCATAGGGTTTCAAGCAGATTGAAGTGAAAACTGTAACTTGGCCACTCAGGAACATTCTCTGTCTTCTTGGTAAGCAATTCCAGTATAGATTTGTATATACTCCATTAGGGAGTATTTTGTGGAGATCAATGATAAAATTACAATTCATCTATTACAATCCCAATTTGTAACGCAACAAAATTAGAAAAAAATTCAAGAGGGTGTAGACTTTCTATAGTCACTGTACCTATATCAGGAGGAGGACATCATTCTGTTACTGTGACTATGATTTTCCTGTTTTCACTTCTCATCCTTCAATTTTGTTTTGTGATACTTCGTAATCAATCACTGGTGAAGGGGGGGGGGGGGGGGGGGGGGGTCAGGGGCCAACTGAATGAGAAACTTCTGTGACTGATTTCAACCTTGCTGAATAAAATGACTGTGAATAGCTACTTCAGGCATGTGAGTGTTCAGCACAAATGAAGGGGGGGTCAGTGAGTGTAAGGTGCAGAGGATAGTATTCAGTGGCTTGCAAAAATATTCACCCCACTTGGCATTTGTCCTATTTCGTTGCCTTACAACCTGGAATTAAAACTGATTTTTTGGGGGGTGTGTATCATTTCATTTACACAACATGCCTACCATTTTGAAGATGCAAAATATTTTTTATTGTGAAACAAACAAGAAAGAAGACAAAAAAGACAGAAAACTTGAGCATACATAACTATTTTTGCAGCAATTACAGCTGCAAGTCTCTTGGGGTATGTATCTATAAGCTTGGCACATCTAGCCACTTGGAATTTTTTCCATTCTTCAAGGCAAAACTGCTCCAGCTCCTTCAAGTTGGATGGGTTCTGCTGGTGTACAGCAATCTTTAAGTCATAACACAGATTTTCAATTGGATTGACATCTGGGATTTGACTAGGCCATTCCATGACATTTAAATGTTTCCTCTTAAACCACTTGAGTGTTGCTTTAGCAGTATGCTTAGGGTCATTGTCCTGCTGGAAGGTGAACCTCCACCCCAGTCTCAAATCTCTGGAAGACTGAAACACGTTTCCCTCAAGAAATTCCCTGTATTTAGTGCCATCCATCATTCCTTCAATTCTGACCAGTTTCCCAGTCCCTGCCAATAAAAAACATCCCCACAGCTGCTGCCACGATGGTGTTCTCGGGGTGATGAGGTGTTGAGTTTGTGCCAGACATAGCGTTTCCTTGATGGCCAAAAAGCTCAATTTTAGTCTCATCTGACCAGAGTACCTTCATCCATATGTTTGGGGAGTCTCCCACATGCCTTTTGATGAACACCAAACGTGTTTGCATATTTCTTTCTTTAAGCAATGGCTTTCTTCTGGCCACTCTTCCGTAAAGCCCAGCTCTGTGGAGTGTATGGCTTAAAGTAGTCCTATGGACAGATACTCCAATCTCCGCTGTGGAGCTTTGCAGCACATTGAGGGTTATCTTTGGTCTCTTTGTTGCCTCTATGATTAATACCTTCCTTGCCGGGTCCGTGAGTTTTGGTGGGCGGCCCTCTCTTGGCAGGTTTGTTGTGGTGCCATATTCTTTCAATTTTTTATTAATGGATTTAATGGTGCTGCGTGGGATGTTCAGTTTCTGATATTGTTTTAATACCCACGTACTTATGTACTTCTCCACAACTTTGTCCCTGACCTGTTTGGAGAGCTCCTAGGTCTACATGGTGCCACTTGGTTGGTGGTGTCCCTTGCTTAGTGGTGTTGCAGACTCTGGGGCCTTTCAGAACAGGTGTATATATACTGAGATCATGTGACAGATCATGTGACACTTAGATTGCACACAGGTGGACTTTATTTAACTAATTATGTGACATCTGAAGGTAATTGGTTGCACCAGATCTTATTTAGGGGCTTCATAGCAAAGGGGGTGAATACATATGCACGCACCACTTTTCCGTTTTTTTTTTTTTTTTTAAACAAGCTACTCTTTTCATTTCACTTCACCAATTTGGACTATTTTGTGTATGTCCATTACATGAAATACAAATAAAAATCCATTTAAATTACAGATTATAATGCAACAAAATAGGAAAAACGCCAAGGGGGATGAATACTTTTGCAAGGCACTGAACATCACTGGGAATCTCAAGGAGAGTAGCCTAAATACACATCATGAAGTTAATTGAGGATCCAAATATGAAATCTAAATAGGACTACTTACTTTTACAGTCATGTTGAAACTATATAATATAAAATTGTCATTGTTGTTATTTACACATTAATGTTGCATAATATACCTCAAATAAAAGCTTAATTAACAAATTAAACTAATTTGTTACTGTCTAAACGCCCCCATCCCCAGGGTTTCTCATTCACTTGTCTGATCTATGTTGTCTAGTGCATTGATGATCAACGACTGTGGTGTTGTAGACAAAACTTGGAGTGCGAGTTGACACAAAAAAAATTGTTTGATGACAACAGTCTTTGTCGGGGTTCTTGAGTCGATATAGTTTTGTATGTTGACTAGTCCGAAGAGCAGGTGGATTTGTCATTAGAGAAGGGTTCAATACATGTTAGAAACACCTTTGGAAGTCATTACAGCTGTGAGTCTTCTTGGGTAAGTCTCATAAGAGCTTTAAACACCTGTATTGTCCATTGTCCAGTACAATGCATGTCCGTCGTAGCTGTAGCAGTCATGAAAATAATAAAGATGTAAACATTACTTTGCATTTACACATGATAATTCATCATCATTTCTTCCGTCATATTCACTTTTGAACATTTATCTTTGGGCTTGATTAATCGAACACCATTAATCCATCGATAAATCAATATATATTTCCATGAACATACGTTTCTTGTTTTGTGACTGTCTTCGTTATCGTGCCAAAATTGATAATAACATGTGTTGTGAAAATGCTTGTTACGTAGATGTTTTTTATGATCTGATAACAAATGAAAAATCACAGTTTAAACAAAAAGGGCTTGTGCCAAATCAGTTAGCACTGCAGTCATCATGCAATACGACCAAGATTAGTACCGCTACTTTATGACATATTAAGGTCACTTCCTCACGCTATTGAGAGCAGACAAATAGTTTTCCATGATCTATACTGTAAATACGAATTTGTTCTTAACTGACTAGTTAAATAAAGGTCAAATAAAAAATCAAATATTTTCCATTGATGTTGCCTTTGGCTGATTGAACACAACCAATATCGGATAACTGAATATCACTGACAAGTAGAAAACATAAGTAAAATACATGTTGGATCACAGCATGCATAGGTATAATATCAGAATAATATCTGCTAAGATTTGAATCGTTGCTGTTAATAACAACTATTTGGTAGAAATAGAACAAGCCAAAAATGTTTACTATTTCAAAAACACTCTTCATGATCAATCAAGGCATTGTTTCTGGAAATAAGAATAAAGTGAAAAATTGATTTTTGGATGAAGTGTAACAATGACCGACAGATCAGGATGAAAGAAGAACAAAGAGAATTTCTATGAGAAAAAAAATCTAAAATTATATAATGAAAACCTAAATTATCCTGGGCCATATAAAAATGTCTTATCCTTCTTGAAAAACAGTCTATTCAAACATGATGACAAAAGAAAATGGAAAATGGAATTTCCCCGTTCTGCACGCAAGTTGAAGGAAATCTGCAAGAGAAGGTTGTGCAGCTGCCAAACACTCTGCCCTCCGATAGCCAATTTCTACATGATACTCAGAGCACCTAGTTAAACATGGAGGAGAAGGGAGAACCCAAGACCTCTTCTGTGTACTGATTCCATTCTAGCCCCTTGATCCCCCTGGTCAACATGATAAGCACTACAACTGGAAATGGAAATATGGAACTGTGACCAGACTGCAGAGTGTGCAACATCACAATTCAACACAGTACTTACAAAGGTTTTACATTAAAGTGATGCTTTCTTAGTGGTACTTCATAATTTGGTGGGGCCTTTGGCTCCCTTTGTACCAATTCTATAACATTTCAGAACCCTTTTCACTCACCTCTCAATATCATTATACTAAACCTATAACCTCTTCTGCATTTCCGTTTGAAGACTATCACGCTACTGTACTGTTACAGTGAGTTTCAGAAGAGCATTTTAAGGTTATGGATGATAATCCAGTCTATCTCGCTTGCTTTAACATGGTACAATTCACTCAACTGGCAGCGCCTCAAACACATTAGCTCAGATTAGCTTCATTTGAATTACTTAATTTGGCTACATCTGGGATATAATTCCCTAAAATTCAGATCTAAAATGACATGACCTATACAGTAGTTCTAAGGAAAATGTATGTTCTGATTCAACATTTTAGGCACAGTATATAATGGCTGTTTCATTTGATTATAACAAATTAAATTCGGGTTTACAATAGGTGATAGATTACAAACTCACTTTAGAAATTAATTGTTAACATTCACACACAGCATTCTCGTTGTGTCATGCGAGGTCATTAGATCCCCACCAATAAGTACTGATGTATAAAACCCAATGTCGTGGCACTTGATACATACTTTCCTTTCTTGTGCATTACACTGAGCCCTGAGGGCGGTCCGGGCCTTGCCAGGGAGCAGTCACGCAATGTACTCAGGGAATAAGTGGAGCATTCATTACCTCTCTGATCTGACTATTCCTTCACTGCCACTTTCACTTGTGCACAATTACTCCCTCATGTGCTGGGGCACATTACAGCTTCCTAATATCTACCATTTTCCTTTCCCCATTACTCTGTATTCCACAGATATACACTGTCATGTAGGCTCATACAAGTCAAACTGGCGAGTTAGTCAACACTGACAAGACGCTCATACATTAATCTCCAGGTAACACGCTGGGATACAGGCCGCATGACACCTTACTGGAGATGTATCCTGTATGAAAAATGACATTTCTATGGACTTTTATGGTTTGTATGAATGTACTGCGGAGAAATCACCACATCTTCAAGACTGTTACACTTTTATTGTTTTTTCCTTGTCTGATCATTTCAAAGAGCAGCTTTTCATATTGAATGAACAACAGGCAATATCAGAACTCTGCTTAGAATCAAACAGTATTCAGGACCCTGAAATTAAAGACCATAAACACTGATCCTCCCCGTAAGGGCACTCACCTGAAACTAGAGGTCGACCGATTATGAGTTTTCAACGCCGATACCGATACCGATTATTGGAGGACCAAAAAAAGTCGATGTCGATTAATCGTACAATTTTTTATATTTATTTGCAATAATGACAATTACAACAATACTGAATGAACAATTATCTTAACTTAATATAATACATCAATAAAATCAATTTAGCCTCAAATAAATAATGAAACATGTTCAATTTGGTTTAAATAATGCAAAAACAAAGTGTTGGAGAAGAAAGTAAAAGTGCAATATGTGCCATGTAAGAAAGTTAACGTTTAAGTTCCTTGCTCAGAACATGAGAACATATGAAAGTTGATGGTTCCTTTTAGCATGAGTTTTCAATATTCCCAGGTAAGAAGTTTTAGGTTGTAGTTATTATAGGAATTCTAGGACTATTTCTCTCTATACGATTTGTATTTCAGATACCTTTGACTATTGGATGTTCTTATAGGCACTTTAGTATTGCCAGTGTAACAGTATAGCTTCCGTCCCTCTCCTCGCTCCTACCTGGGCTCGAACCAGGAACACATCGACAATAGCCACCCTCGTAGTAGCGTTACCCATGCAGAGCAAGGGGAACAACTACTCCAAGACTCAGAGCGAGTGACATTTGAAACACTATTAGCGCGCACCCCGCTAACTAGCTAGCCATTTCACATCAGTTACACCAGCCTAATCTCGGAAGTTGATAGGCTTGAAGTCATAAACAGCGCAATGCTTGAAGCACAGCGAAGAGCTGCTGGCAGAACGCACGAAAGTGCTGTTTGAATGAATGCTTACGAGCCTGCTGGTGCCTACCATCGCTCAGTCAGACTGCTCTATCAAATCATAGACTTATAACATAATAACACACAGAAATACAAGCCTTGGGTCATTAATATGGTCAAATCCAGAAACTATCATCTCGAAAACAAAACGTTTATTCTTTCAGTGAAATACGCAACCGTTCTGTATTTTATCTAGAGGGTGGCATCCCTAAGTCTAAATATTCCTGTTACATTGCACAACCTTCAATGTTATGTCATAATTACGTAAAATTCTGGCAAATTAGTTCGCAACGAGCCAGGCGGCCCAAACTGTTGCATATACCCTGACAATGAACGCAGGAGAAGTGACACAATTTCACCTGGTTAATATTGCCTGCTAACCTGGATTTCTTTTAGCTAAATATGCAAGTTTGAAAAGATATACTTCTGTGTATTGATTTTAAGAAAGGCAATGATGTTTATGCGCACCGCATCGATTATATGCAACGCAGGACACGCTAGATAAACTAGTAATATCATCAACCATGTGTAGTTAACTAGTGATTATGATTGATTGATTGATTGTTTTTTATAAGATAAGTTTAATGCTAGCTAGCAACTTACCTTGGCTTCTCACTGCATTCGCATAACAGGCAGGCTCCTCGTGAGGCAGGTGGTTAGAGCGTTGGACTAGTTAACTGTAAGGTTGAAAGATTGAATCCCCGAGCTGACAAGGTAAAAATCTGTCGTTCTGCCCCTGAACAAGGCAGTTAACCCACTGTACATACTGTACGTCTTTGAAAATAAGAATGTGTTCTTAACTGACTTGCCTAGTTAAATAAAGGTGTAAAAAAATACAGATTTTGATTGTTATGAAAACTTGAAATCGTCCCTAATTAATCGGCCATTCCAATGAATCGGTCGACCTCTACCTGAAACCACAGTGAGCTGTGCAGTGTGTACTAGGTCTCTTAAGCTCTATCACTTCACCTGCCTTTTTAAAATTCAGGTCAATGCAATTTTACATTTTTGTCATTTAGCAGATGCTCTTACCCAGAGCGACTTACAGTAGAGTATATACATTTTCATACTGGTCGCCCTTGGAAATCAAACACACAACCCTGGCGTTGCAAGCACCATGCTCTACCAACTGAGCCACGCAGAAGTGAAGTGCATGCTCCAATCCTATTAACCTCTCTGTGATCTCATTGTGAGCTCCTGGGAGGACCATACAAGCATGCGTGATATCTAAGTGAGTCTGATGACTAGAACCTGGCAAGGGGAACCACAACTTCCGGCAAAGAGGAAGAGCAGCACGTGGCACAACTTGTACTGCAAACCCATTCCTCAGGCTATAGGGTGTTACAGCACTTGTATTATGCAGTATCCTGGATGAGATACTATCTCATCAATATGGTTCACAAAAGTACTGTGCAGATAGCACACAAAATAAGAGATGACAGAAAAACAAGTAATACCTGGCACACCTCCGGTACAAGTGTGGTAAACTATGGGAGTACTCAGTCTGTTGCTGTAAATAACATCTGCTCTAAACTTGAAGGTTTGTAGGGTGCTGCTGAAAACCCATCAAAAATAAACCATCTGTTAAAACTGGAATACATAGAGTTCCAGACGAGGGTCAACCAAGGGTCATAAAACCAAGGGTCATAAAATCCGACAGGGTGATCAACGCAGGGAGTTGAGTTCTGGGTGATCACATTTGAGCGTAATTGTAAGCGACAACAGTCCAACAATAGTGTTGGGGAAACAAAGGATTTCTTTCCACTGCATGCTGTGTTCTCAGCTTGCTCTTGTTGAACAAACATATTTGGCGTCTAGACCAGAAGTGGTTTGGGGTCAGTCACTTACGCCTTTTGTTGTGCAGGGCCAATCTATGCAATTATTGACATGAGGCTATTCAAGCAAAGACACCCACCAGCTCCAGCATGGCGCTGCCACAGAAAGAGACGAGGTCATTACATCACTAATGAGGGAAAATGCTTTCATATTTTCTTCTGTTGTACTGTAACTGTAGATGGGAGGTTTCAATTGGACAATACACTTTCTTTAAGTTTGTAGATATTGATATTAGTCAATCAATCAATCAAATGTATGGGTAAATCCCTTTTTACATCAGCCGATGTAACAAAGTGCTATACAGAAACCCAGCCTAAAACCCCAAACAGCAAGCAACGGAGATGTAGAAGCAGAAAACAGAGAACAGCTACAAATTTATTTGATTGAATAGCATATCTGTCCTTTTCACTATTCATAACAGGTTGGGTACTTCCAGTATGAGCTTAGTATTTTATGTATTTCAAAGCTATGAAGATTTACAGTATATTGCAAAGATTGCAGAAATAAGTGATGACTGACACCTTATTTCACATGTGGACAATTCAGTCAAAAGCTGATCTGAATCCAGAATCAGATAATCAAATGATGTTAACACATGCAGCAACACTACCTTGACCTAACATGTTTCATTACAGACTTTGAAGGGATTGGAAGTGACACAGAAAAAAACAAGGCCACAGCTAGACACATTTGTCCAATGTATAAAACAGTATATTTCAAAAGTTCATATAGGCTACCAAGCATGTATATCCATCACATATTGGCTGAATGAGCAAGGCTACCACAGCGACAACACGCAGGCGTACGGTCATGCATGAATGGGTAAACTATCAAGTCTGTTTGGTAATGTTTTCCATTTTCATTTTCTCAAAGTGATAAACCTTGTCAAATACATAGAAAAGTAGGAGTGTGCATGGTTAGAATATCAATAGGTAGTCTACACTCTTACGAAAAAAGGTACTATCTAGAACCTAAATAGGTTCTTTGGCTGTCCCCATAGGAAAGCTCTTTGAAGAATACTTTTTTGTCCCAGGCGGAGGGTTCTACATGGAACCCCAAAAAGTTGAAGAAGCTGAAGAACCCTTCTAGAAACCTTTTTCTGAGTGTTAATGATGTCTTATATGTGCCATTCCACCCCAGGAAGTCCTGAAAATATTTTTGATATCTTGGATTGTTCTGGCAATTCTCACATATAAACTTAATTGGGAGGAAGGATGTTTGATGTGCTTTTTACATTTGTATCACAAACCATGTTTGAGAAAATCATGATGAAATTTTAGGCCCTTTTTAGACCTATATATGCTTCCTGTAAGACCTTATGATCCGTTAACCTTACATGATACAGACAATGTGTTGGTGTCATTATACTCCTTACAGTGTGCTCTAAAATATGGAGTATGTCTAGTTTCTGAAATATTATTTTTTCGCAAGAATTCATTCAACATTACAAATATTCATATTAATATCTCAAAAGTACCCTTTTAAATTTTGTTCATTTCTAGACATGGTTTTAAACAATATACTCTACAAGTACATCACATTTCCAGAGTGGGCTCTCTGCTACTTTTAAAGTTATGATACATTTTATGAGCACCACCAACACAGTGAATGGGAAAATGGATTCAAAGGGAACTCCCTCTGCTGGTGATTTCCTGAATGTACAATCCTAAAGCAGAGCTGTGATTGGTTAATGTAAAGTCAATTTCTATGAATACAATGGGTCATATCTTCAAAAGTACCAGAGAGCCCACTCTGGAAATGTGTTGTGCTCAAAGAGTAAAAATAAGTCAAATCAAAAAGGGCACTTCTGAGATATAAATATAAATAAATACATATTTTAAATGTTTAATAGATGAATGTGACTTTTTATTTCAGAATCTAGACATGCTCCATATTTTAGAGCACACTATAAGGAGTATAAGACACCAATATGTTGTCTGTATCATGTACGGTTCACAGATCATAGGGTCTTACAGGAAGCATGTATAGGTCTAAAAGAGGTCTAATAATGTATGTGATACAAATGTGAAAGCATGTCAAACATCCTTCCAATGAAGTGTATATGTGAGAATTGCCAGAACAATCTGAAACACCCTAAATATATTTGGGCCTTCCTGGTGTGGAATCCCCCACATGCCTGCAGCAGAAGGCCACAAGATAAACAATTGAACACGTGTTGAATCTACTCTGGTACTACTTCAGAAACGTAAACACTTATCTTGTGACCATAGTAGTCTGAATGTGTTGCACCCAGCCTGACGGTGCATATCACACTTCTGCTTTGGTCCATGTATGATAAATAACTTTCTTTCAGCTGAGGTGTTTTCCTTTTTATTTGTCTAAACACTCTCATTAGTAATGTAAACAGAATTATAGCTTCATAACATGGAAGTGGCACTAGGGTTAAAGAAATGTGAGTATGTGTGGCAGCACAGTGCAAGTGGTGCAATTCAAGTGTACAAACCAATCCTTGCATTACACAAATAAATAACTTAGTTATAGGAATAGTTTTCATACTGCAATAAGGTGTAATCTTGGCTTCCAGACATGTCACCGGGGGTCTTTTCACAGTCCCCAAATCCAGAACAAATTAAAGAAAGTGTACAGTATTATATAGAGCCATTATTGCACGGAACTCCATTCCATCTCATATTGCTCAAATGAACAGCAAACCTTGCTTCAAAAAACAGATTCAGCAACAACTCACGGCACAACGCCTCTCCCCTATTTGACCTAGATAGTTTGTGTGTATGTATTGATATGTAGGCTACGTGTGCCTTTTAAAAAAAGTATGTAGTTCTGTCCTTGAGCTGTTCTTGTCTATTAATGTTCTGTATTATGTCATGTTTCATGATTTGTCTGGACCCCAGGAAGAGTAGCTGCTGCTTTTGCAATAGCTAATTGTGATCCTAATAAAATACCAAAATCCATGGCCAAATCTCGCATGTGCGCCGTCACGATAGGTTGTAACTGCTGTCACGAGAGACTATATAGCGTGTAACTGCACCACATGGGGACGCTGTGCTGTCTGTACCTTGGAAGAAGCTCTTGACCCGGAGGTAGCTGACACTGAGGCGCAGCACGGAGAGCTTGTCCAGTTTGGAGATGATGTCCAGGGTGAAGGGTAGGAGACTGGCCAGCCGGTCCAGCTCTGTATTCAAACGGTCACGGTGCCTCTTAGACGGATTGGTCTTCTGGGTGGCCGCTGTCTGTTTTCTGTCAGATATAGAGAGTCAAGTAATTGATTGATGTTAATTGATGTTATGATAAAAGTTACAATCTAGGCTTCAACATCAATCTACTGATACCAAAATACAGTACTATTTATTGTCCCAATGATGACTGGTTTATTAAATAAGAAAGCAAGCGTTACTGAAATTTAAATCCCATTTTGTCTCATTAGTCATTGGAATCTTTACTATGTCTAAGCAGGTATTTTTAGAAAGTCAGGTGTTGCCTGTGGGGTCAGAAAACAATGACAGTAAATAGTCCATTAATGACTAAATAATGAAGAGGGAAAGCCTCTGTAGTAGCAGCAGGTCCCTCAACTGAATAATGCTGAATACACATTTTTTCTCAAGTTGGATATGAAATTGTAAGAAACTTGCAATGGCTTGATAGATGATGTGGACATCAATTAAGGATTCAGGTTCAAATTTGGTTGTGCAACTGAATGCACAACTACATAATACTAAAACTATGTATTTACAGTACATCATACTACTACTTACATAGGCAGGCACAATGTAATTAGTGTGGGTACAGATTGTTACAAAGAACTTACAACTTTAATACATGTTTGTGATTTGTGTAATTGCACATCTATAACGACATTCAATTTGCAAATTATAATATATTTTTTAGCAAATTGTTTGCAAAGTGTAACCAAATACCCTTAGAAATATAGGCAATGTAACAATGAATGCCAACATAGTGCGGTATGCTGTTTTTAATTGTAGCGTCCTTTAAAACATCACAATGCTTTTGTTTGTCCATTCATTTACAAATGTTGAATATCCATGAAAGCCAGACTGGAAACAATTATATTATATTTGCACATGCAACAAACAGGCATTTCATGTGAGACTAACTCATTAATATCCGGTACTCAACTGTTTTTGGATGGGCTTCCTTCTCTTCCTTCCCGCATATAAACAGTCCCCAGGTGGAATCATCATCTGTGAGTCAATTATTATTAATTGCGTGTCTCAAGAAGACTAAACTTAGAAAGGGCATATCATGAATAAAGAAGTCTATATGAAAATAGAATTCTACAAGCAACAATATTAACTTCATTTCACATTTATTTATCACAATAAACGTGACCATTTGCTAACTAATTTAGCGTCCCAGTTATTTCACTATATCCGCTTCACATTCGTGTCTTTGTTTACGTTCATGGACCAATAGCTTGAAAAAATGGCATGCGTAGTAAGTGCTCAGGTATTGTAAACCATCGATTTAAGGGAAATTAGTATGACTGATCAAAAAAATAAATATTAACACATCTACTAACTTGCACACTGTATTCAAATGTAATACAACTCACCTAAAGACTGTTCCAATTAATATGCAAGTCAAAATGAAATCGGTAGTAGTTCTCAACAGTCTAGAGAATTGAATTATACTATTCTGTAAATAAAGTTGCATAAAAACCTAAACTATAGCATACGGTCCAACACAGCTCTCTACAAAGATGGTTTATCAGTCCGCGGTCCTCTTGGCAGGGATGTGGTTGATGTTATATAGACCCGATTGGTTGGCGTTATCTTCCTCTTATTTCAGGTGGCGAATTTATCCCAATGACCTGACATGCCCTTCGCACGCAACTCTCTGAGATGCGATCTGGGACGAAACACACAAACAGTTGTGCGCAGGTGGTCGTACGGCACACTTCTCCGCGGCGAAGGCTAGAAGCGAGGGTCTATTTAATATTATGGATATTATTTAATATTTACATATAATGGAATTGGTCACCTACAAATTTAATAGTATAGTATAGTAATGTAGGTTATAGTTATATGCACTATTCCCATTCATTGACGTTTGGAAAGGAAGCGGAATAGAATGCCCTTTTTCTGAAGGACATTCGACTACATTTTTATTAATGTTCTCACATATTTTTCTAAATCTTTACTTGCCTGCAGAGAGAAATGAACTGAATTCAAATTAAAACAGGGTGAGTATCCATATTTGTTCTAAAATAAATGTTTCAGTATAAAACATTTTCTTGGATGTGCTACTGTAGCTTAAATGAACTTTTCTGTAAAACACAGCCTATATTATTGTAATAAATTGAATTTGTGCATTTAGGCTATACTATAAGTCGATGATAGGCCATTTCATTGCATCGTCAAGATCAGATGAGGGATATTGCATGATTTAACACATCACGAAGGGTCAATGGGTTTGAAATAAGACAAATCCATTCTAAAATAGTTTATATTTATTTATTATTTAACTAGGCAAGTCAGTTAAGAACAAATTCGTATTTTATAATGACGGCCTACCCTGGCCAAACCCTCCCCTAACCCAACCCGAACAATTGTGCCCCGCACGACTGGTTGTGATACAGCCTAGGATCGTCTGTAGTGACGCCTCTAGCACTGAGATGCAGTGCCTTAGACCGCTGCGCCACTCGTGAGCCCACAGACTAAATGTATAATATTCTGTTGATAAAAAATATATATACATAATTTTGTAGTAATACCTCTTTAGAACCAATGTTCCATGAATATCAGAGATAAACAAAAAACATATATTCTTCCCCCCAAAAAATAACATGTCCCCTCAATGCCCCCATAGTCCAACTGACATGCCCTGAACCATTGGCCTGAACTCTGAGGCACCAGTGCGATGATAGGTAAAAGTGCGCCACCTGGTGAGCGCAACTCATTGCAAAAAATACATTTATTGAAATCCATAGAGATGAGCAGCATGACGAAAGTGTATTCATTTCATATTCTACATAACTTTTTTTTAAAGACAGTACATTGACAGTCAATAGCAACATGTCAGCACACCAGGTGAACAGTAGGCTATTGTAGCTCCGATCACAAATTCCTTTCAGATAAGCCTGAATTAAATGACCCTTTCCAGAATATCTATGGCTGAGGTGGAGGTGGACCATACCTAGTTTTCCAGGATGTAATTGCCATTGACCACTAAGAAGGGGTCCTCTCCCTCAACACCAACTTTCTTCAGCCCAGTCTTCGTTAACTCTATGATGATGTGGTCCTGAAATGAACACATGTACAGAGCATGTCACTCACTCACAAATTGTACAAATCTCACTGCATTATGTAAAGGTCAATACCATAAATGCTTCAAACAGTCAAATATTTAAGATGGTTTTAGTGTGTCTTGTTTTCCAATGCTTTACTTACATAATGGATTCGTCTCTGAAGCACTTTCTCAATCAGATACTTCTTGGCAACCATCTCAGCTTCTGACTCGATCTCACTCTTCATCTCTTTCAGGTACCAGTTAAATCAGCTTTCTCTTCTTCAGTGAGGACTCTTCGTCAACTGTAAGAATGAAACATTTTGTTAAACGTTGACAAAACTAGTATCCTTTTAATTAAACTAAATTGAAAATAAAGGATCCTTTCAGTTTGTTTGAACTCTGACTATCATCCATCTTGTGCATGTGCAGAATGATGAGGTTGGAGACACTCCAATACTCAGCGAAGGTCATTTTGAGAGCAGGCTTGGCAGTGCTGTTTTTCTCAGGTCTGCCTGCCCCATGGTCTATGTCCATAGCCTCCTCTGCATGATGGCCATTAGTGCCGTTTCTCCCCTTCACAGCCTCATCTATCAAGTCATTCTGAAATGGAGAACACAGGATGAGAATTTTTTTAATGTGTAAATGTATCATTTTCAATAAATATATTGTTGCAAAAAGGTGAAAGTGACTGTTTCCTTCCATTCATTCCCCCATTGTTTCTTACCATTAATTCCCCCATTGTCATCTTGTTCCTGGTCGAAGTTGATGTCTGGGGAGTCAACACTGATGACAGACTTATTCAGCAGTCAGAAGGCCTACTTTACACGTTTGGGATGCACCTTTAAAAAGTACAAATTAAAGGGTGAAGATGTGTGTTGTACTATCAATGCAACTATTCAGATATCATGTAAGCTTACTCATTATGTGAGCAAATTCACTGAACAACGTCTGTTACACCAACAACCATAATTATTATATTTTAACATACAATGAAGACACATCAAAAGACAGGAGTTTACTCTACAATGTATAGGGAGGGGCCTATACATATGGGGATGTATAATTCAGTAGTAGGTGTTTGACCAGCCACATCTGAGCGGTAGAGCCTGGCCATGCCCTCAGACAGTCGGAGCATGCTATCTAGCTGCCTGACAATGATACACCAGGCTGGCTTGGTGCTGTCACTCTGACACAGATGCTTGTGCGTCAACTCCTTGACCTCCGAGGTGATCAGGGGTCAACATTCACCACACCTACAACGGGACAGAAAGCATGTTATGGTAGGTAGATCTCACTGAACGCTGCATCTAAACAGCCCAACACATAAGGAACACCAATACAACAAGGGCAATTATTACCTCTGGTTGAAACTGTAGAGTAAACAATATGTATCTCTGGACCTCATCAGTGGCGTAGACTCGCTCTACAGATTCCATGTTTCTACAGCGCAGGTCTACATTACGTCTGGCTATGACATAATTTGTCACCTATACCTCAAGTCACACAAAGGTGAAAATCCATATGCAAAGGTCTCAAAGGCTTCTGAAACACACATTTCCATTCAATGTGGGCTTACTGCAGGCGCTGAAAAAGTTAGGGAAAAGGGAAGGTTTTGCTTTTACCTCATTGCACTCATCAATCAAATTGACGAAGAGGTCAAATCTGAAAATGATGTGTTCTGACATGTTGACGTTCTGTTTCAGAGACTTAAAGTGGTTGTATCTCCCATCGATGGGGTTGGCAGCTGCCATCCACAGCATGCAATGCTAGTCTCTCACTAGATACTACTCCAAACATGTAACATGCTACATTGCTATGAGGAATAATGAGACCTCCCGAGACCAGAAAGACAGCCTATGCAACAGTAGTAAACAACTCCAAATGCCTCTGTTAAAGCTTTGATCACAGGTTTGATCTTCAATTTCAAGTAACTTATATGTTGGTTACAAATAGGATAGTGCTTGGTGGATTACTTAAGAAACTGTCTCTCGGCGGTACTGGGGTCGCAAAAGATGCAAACATTGATGTCCCCCTGAGAGATGTGTCCTCCATGGTCGTCTTGCCAACACAGCCAGAGAGAATCAGTAGGATTCCACGCTTGATCTCGTCATTCCCTGCAACAAGGAATATTAAAAAAAAAAAAAAATTCAGGTTAGGCAGTGCATTTTATAACCGTTTTAACTGTTCTTTTACTATTAGATTTGTGTGTATTGTTGTGAATTGTTATACTACTGCACTGTTGGAGCTAGGAACACAAGCATTTCGCTGCAATAACATCTGCTAAATATGTGTATGTGACCAATACAAGCTGCCTCCACTATCGCAGCACTATTTCAACTTCAAACTCATCAAATCACCTATGACTGGACTAAACAATTTAGTCCAATCAATGTATGCTAAATATGATGTGGCTGTCCATGGTTCTGATTTCTGCACGTGAGTGCGTTGTGCAAGTACAACAAATCATGTTGAATCCGTCATACAGTCCATGCTTTTATTTTTTGTTGTCCTAGGCAACCTGGCTAAAATGCTTGCTCGCTAGCCTAACTTCCTTTCATGGGCAATGTTAGCTAGTTAACATTAGCCTTCAACATCTCGCTATATATTGAACTTCCATTCCTCTCAGGAGAGGGGCACAATGTATGAATTTATGGTTGGATCAGAATAGCCATTATATTAATTGGCCAGTATGGCCAAATCCCTATCTCCATCCATGGCTAATTTAGGAAAGGCTCAACACACGGTCTCCTCTTGGCCTTAATGACGAATTCGATTTGAAACCGTTTTTTATAGTTAAAAAATGTACATTTAAAAAATAAATAAATAATCCTAGTTGAATAGTTGGTGGGTATATAAACTCAGCAAAAAAAGAAACATCCTCTCACTGTCAACTGCATTTATTTTCAGCAAACTTAACGTGTAAATATTTGTATGAACATAACAAGATTCAACAACTGAGACATAAACTAAACAATTTCCACTAACATGTGACTAACAGAAATTTAATTATGTGTCCCTGAACAAAGGGGGGGGGGGGGGGGGGGGGGGTCAAAAGTAACAGTCAGTATCTGGTGTGGCCACCAGCTGCATTAAGTACTGTAGTGCATCTCCTCCTCAGACTGCAACATATTTGCCAGTTCTTGCTGTGAGATGTTACCCCACTCTTCCACCAAGGCACCTGCAAGTTCCCAGACATTTCTGGGGGGAATGGCCCTAGCCCTCACCCTCCAATCCAACCGGTCCCAGACGTGCTCAATGGGATTGAGATCCAGGCTCTTCACTGGCCATGGCAGAACACTGACATTCCTGTCTTTCAGGAAATTACGCACAGAACGAGCAGTATAGCTGGTGTCATTGTCATGTTGGAAGGTCATGTCAGGATGAGCCAGCAGGAAGGGTACCACATGAGGGAGGAGGATGTCTTCCCTGTAACACACAGCGTTGAGATTGCCTGCAATGACGACAAACTCAGTCCGATGATGCTGTGACACACCACCCCAGACCATGACGGACCCTCCACCTTCAAATCGATCCCACTCCAGAGTACAGGCCTCGGTGTAAACGCTCATTCCTTCAACGATAAACGATGACTCGTCAGTGAAGAGCACTTCTTCCAGTCCTGTCTGGTCCAGCGACGGTGGGTTTGTGCCCATAGGCGACGTTGTTGCCGGTGATTTCTGGTGAGGACCTGCCTTACAACAGGCCTACAAGCCCTCAGTATAGGCTCTCTCAGCCTATTGTGGACAGTCTGAGCACTGATGGAGGGATTATGCTTTCCTGGTGTAACTCGGGCAGTTGTTGTTGCCATCGTGTACCTGTCCCGCGGGTGTGATGTTCGGATGTACCGATCCTTTGCAGGTGTTGTTACACGTGGTCTGCCACTGCGAGGATGATCAGCTGTCCGTCCTGTCTCCCTGTAGCGCGCTCTTTGGCATCTCATAGTACGGACATTGCAATGTATTGCCCTGGACACATCTGCAGTCCTCATGCCTCCTTGCAGCATGCCTAAGGCACGTTCACACAGATGAGCAGGGAGCCTGGGCATCTTTCTTTAGGTGTTTTTCAGAGTCAGTAGAAAGGCCTCTTTTGTGTCCTAAGTTTTCATAACTGTGACCTTAATTGCCTACCGTCTGTAAGCTGTTAGTGTCTTAATTAGAGCTGAGGTCCCGTTGACGGGATCGATATGACAACAGCCAGTGAAAGTGCAGGGCGCCAAATTCAAAACAACAGAAATATCATAATTAAAATTCTTCAAACATACAAGTATCTTATACCATTTTAAAGGTAATCTTGTTGTTAATTCAACCACAGTGTCCGATTTTTCATAGGCTTTACAGCAAAAACACCACAAACGATTATGTTAGGTCAGAGCCAAGTCACAGAAAAACACAGCCATTTTTCCAGCCAAAGAGTGGAGTCACAAAAATCAGAAATAGAGATAGAATTAATCACTAACCTTTGATGATCTTCATCAGATGACACTCATAGGACTTCATGTTACACAATACATGTATGTTTTGTTCGATAAAGTTCATATTTATATTAAAAAAATCTCAGTATACATTGGCACGTTATGTTCAGTAGTTCCAAAAACATCCTGTGATTTTGCAGAGAGCCACATCAATTTACAGAAATACTCATCATAAATGTTGATGAAAATACAAGTGTTATACTTGGAAATATAGATAAACTTCTCTTTAATGCAACCGCTGTGTCAGATTTTAAAAAAGCTTTATGGAAAAAGCAAACCATGCAATAATCTCAGTACGGCGCTCAGAGACCCAACAAGCCAAAAAGATATCCGCCATATTGTGCTGTCAACACAAGTCAGAAATAACATTATAAATATTCACTTACCTTTGATAATCTTCATCAGAATACATTCCCAGGAATCCCAGTTCCACAATAAATGTTTGATTTGTTCGATAATGTCCATCATTTACATCCAAATAGCTACTTTTGTTAGCTCGTTTTGTAAACAAATCCAAAGTCACGAAGCGCCTTCACTGGGAGCAGACAAAATGTCAAAAAGTTCCTTTACAGTCCGTAGAAACATGTCAAATGACGTATAGAATCAATCTTTAGGATGTTTTTAACAAAATCTTCAATAATGTTCCAACCGGAGAATTCCTTTGTCTGTAGAAATCAATAGAATGGGAGCTACCTCTCACGTGAACGAGCGTCATGAGCCTGTGGCACTCTGCCAGACCACTGACTCAAATGACCCTTATGAGCCCCTCCTTTACAGTAGAAGCCTCAAACAAGTTTCTAAAGACGGTTGATATCTAGTGGAAGCCTTAAGAAGTGCAACATGACCAATATCCCGCTGTATCTTCAATAGGGAATGAGTTGAAAATCAACCAACCTCAGATTTCCCACTTCCTGGTTGGATTTTTTTTCAGGTTTTTGCCTGCCATATGAGTTCTGTTATACTCACTGACATCATTGAAACAGTTTTAGAAACTTCAGAGTGTTTTCTATCCAAATATTCTAATATCATGCATATATTAGCAATTGGGACTGAGGAGTAGGCAGTTTACTCTGGGCACCTTATTCATCCAAGCTACTCAATTCTGCCCCCAGCCATAAGAAGTTAACAACCGTTCCACAGGTGCATGTTCATTAATTGTTTATGGTTCATTGAACAAGCATGGTGTCACGATCGTCGTCAAGGAAATGACCGGACCAAGGTGCAGCGTGGTAAGCGTACATTCTTTTATTTTAAATGTCACCAACAAAACAATAAACAGCAAAATGAACGTGAAGCTCTGTAAGGCTACACATGCCACTAACAAAGACAACAACCCACTGATGAGAAAAGGAAAAAAGACTGCCTAAGTATGATTCCCAATCAGAGACAACGATATACAGCTGTCCCTGATTAAGAATCATACCCTGACAAAAACAAAGAACCAGAAGGCATAGACTTTCCCACCCGAGTCACACCCTGACCAAACAAACATAGAGAATAAAAGCATATCTACGGTCAGGGCGTGACACATGTGTAACAGTGTTTAAACCCTTTACAATGAAGATCTGTGAAGTTATTTGGATTTTTACAAATTATCTTTGAAAGACAGGGTCCTGAAAAAGGGACAAATCTTTTTTATATTATTGTAAATATTGATCACATTCCTTGTGTATGATCATATATTTTGATACATTGAATGTTAACATTGTGAATCTATGTTATATACAGTGGGGAGAGCAAGTATTTGATACACTGCCGATTTTGCAGGTTTTCCTACTTAAAAAGCATGTAGAGGTCTGTCATTTTTTTATCATAGGTACACTTCAACTGTGAGAGACGGAATCTCAAACAAAAATCCAGAAATTCCCATTGTATGATTTTTAAGTAATTAATTTGCATTTTATTGCATGACATACTTGTAAGTATTTGATTACCTACCAACCAGTAAGAATTCCGGCTCTCACAGACCTGTTAGTTTTTTTAAAGAATAACCCCTGTTCTCCACTCATTACCTGTATTAACTGCACCTGTTTGAACTCGTTACCTGTATAAAAGACACCTGTCCACACACTCAAACAAACAGACTCCAACCTCTCCACAATGGCCAAGACCAGAGAACTGTGGGCATCAGGGTTAAATTGTAGACCTGCACAAGGCTGGGATGGGCAACAGGACAATAGGCAAGCAGCTTGGTGAGAAGGCAACAACTGTTGGCGCAATTATTAGAAAATGGAAGTAGTTCAAGATGACGTTCACCCTCAAGATGACGTTCACCCAAGATTCACCCTCGGTCTGGGGCTCCATGCAAGATCTCACCTCGTGGGGCATCAATGATCATGAGGAAGGTGAGGGATCAGCCCAGAACTACACGGCAGGACCTGGTCAATGACTTGAAGAGAGCTGGGACCACAGTCTCAAAGAAAACCATTAGTAACACACTACGCTGCCATGGATTAAAATCCTGCAGCGCAGACAATGTCCCCCTGCTCAAGCCAGCGCATGTCCAGGCCCGTCTGAAGTTTGCCAATGACCATCTGGATGATCCAGAGGAGGAATGGGAGAAGGTCATGTGGTCTGATGAGACAAAAATAGAGCTTTTTGGTCTAAACTCCACTCGCCGTGTTTGGAGGAAGAAGAAGGATGAGTACAACCCCAAGAACACCATCCCAACCATGAAGCATGGAGGTGGAAACATCATTCTTTGGGGATGCTTTTCTGCAAAGGGGACAGGACGACTGCACCGTATTGAGGGGAGGATGGATGGGGCCATGTATCGCGAGATCTTGGCCAACAACCTCCTTCCCTCAGTAAGAGCATTGAAGATGGGTCGTGGCTGGGTCTTCCAGCATGACAACGACCCGAAACACACAGCCAGGGCAACTAAGGAGTGGCTCCGTAAGAAGCATCACAAGGTCCTGGAGTGGCCTAGCCAGTCTCCAGACCTGAACCCAATAGAAAATCTTTGGAGGGAGCTGAAAGTCCGTATTGCCCAGCGACAGCCCCGAAACCTGAAGGATCTGGAGAAGGTCTGTATGGAGGAGTGGGACAAAATCCCTGCTGCAGTGTGTGCAAACCTGGTCAAGAACTACAGGAAATGTACAATCTCTGTAATTGCAAACAAAGGTTTCTGTACCAAATATTAAGTTCTGCTTTTCTGATGTGTCAAATATTTATATCATGCAATAAAATGCAAATGAATTACTTAAAAATCATACAATGTGATTTTCAGGATTTTTGTTTTAGATTCCATCTCTCACAGTTGAAGTGTACCCATGATAAAAATGACAGACCTCTACATGCTTTGTAAGTAGGAAAACCTGAAAAATTAGCAGTGTATCAAATACTTGTTCTCCCCACTGTATTTTTTACCTCCTGTTTCAGGAATGTCACTGAGTGTTGCCCCTAAACAAACAAGATTTCTGGCTCTCACAGACCTGTAACGTCTTCTATAAGAGGCTCCCCTGTCCTCCACTCGTTACCTGTATTAATGGCACCTGTTTGAACTTGTTATCAGTATAAAAGACACCTGTCCACAACCTCAAACAGTCACACTCCAAACTCCACTATGGCCAAGACCAAAGAGCTGTCAAAGGACACCAGAAACAAAATTGTAGACCTGCACCAGGCTGGGAAGACTGAATCTGCAATAGGTAAGCAGCTTGGTTTGAAGAAATCAACTGTGGGAGCAATTATTAGGAAATGGAAGACATACAAGACCACTGATAATCTCCCTCGATCTGGGGCTCCACGCAAGATTTTACCCCGTGGGGTCAAAATGATCACAAGAATGGTTAGCAAAAATCCCAGAACCACATGGGGGGACCTAGTGAATGACCTGCAGAGAGCTGGGACCAAAGTAACAAAGCCTACCATCAGTAACACACTTCGCCGCCAGGGACTCAAATCCTGCAGTGCCAGACGTGTCCCCCTGCTTAAGCCAGTACATGTCCAGGCCCGTCTGAAGTTTGCTAGAGAGCATTTGGGTGATCCAGAAGAAGATTGGGAGAATGTCATGTGGTCAGATGAAACGAAAATATAACTTTTTGGTAAAAACTCAACTCGTCGTGTTTGGAGGACAAAGAATGCTGAGTTGCATCCAAAGAACACCATACCTACTGTGAAGCATGGGGGTGGAAACATCATACTTTGGGGCTGTTTTTCTGCAAAGGGACCAGGACGACTGATCCGTGTAAAGGAAAGAATGAATGGGGCCATGTATCGTGAGATTTTGAGTGAAAACATCCTTTCATCAGCAAGGGCATTGAAGATGAAACATGGCTGGGTCTTTCAGCATGACAATGATCCCAAACACACCGCCCGGGCAACGAAGGATTGGCTTCATAAGAAGCATTTCAAGGTCCTGGAGTGGCCTAGCCAGTCTCCAGATCTCAACCCCATAGAAAATCTTTGGAGGGAGTTTAAAGTCCGTGTTGCCCAGCAACAGCCCCAAAACATCACTGCTCTAGAGGAGATCTGCATGGAGGAATGGGCCAAAATACCAGCAACAGTGTGTGAAAACCTTGTGAAGACTTACAGAAAACGTTTGACCTCTGTCATTGCCAACAAAGGGTATATAACAAAGTATTGAGATAAACTTTTGTTATTGACCAAATACTTATTTCCCACCATAATTTGCAAATAAATTCATTGAAAATCCTACAATGTGATTTTCTGGATTTTTTTTCTCATTTTGTCTATCATAGTTGAAGTGTACCTATGTTGAAAATTACAGCCCTCTCTCATCTTTTTAAGTGGGAGAACTTGCACAATTGGTGGCTGACTAAATACTTTTTTGCCCCACTGTTTAAAGGACCTTCCACCCCCAACACAGCATTGAATGAGCTGTATTCCGCCATAAGCAAACAAGAAAATGCTCACCCAGAGGCTGCGCTCCTAGTTGCCGGGGACTTTAATGCAGGGAAACTTTAATCAATTTTACTACATTTCGATCAGCATGTTAAATGTGCAACCTGAGGAAAAAGAACTCTGGACCACCTATACTCCACACACAGAGACGCATACAAAGCTCTCCCTCGCCCTCCATTTGGCAAATCTGACCATAATTGTACCCTCCTGATTCCTGCTTACAAGCAAAAACTAAAGCAGGAAGCACCAGTGACTAGATCAATAAAAAAGTGGTCAGATGAAGCAGATGCTAACACTGTTTTGCTAGCACAGACTGGAATATGTTCCGGGATTCCTCCGATGGCATTGAGGAGAACACCACATCTGTCATTGGCTTCATCAATGAGTGCATTGATGACATCATCCTCACAGTGACTGTACGTACATACCCCAACCAGAAGCCATGGATTACAGGCAGCATCCGCACTGAGCTAAAGGCTAGAGCTGCCGCTTTCAAGGAGCACGACTCTAACCCGGAAGCTTATAAGGGATCCCAATATGCCCTCCGACGAACCATAAAACAGGAAAAGTGTCAATACAGGACTAAGATCGAATCGTACTACACCGGCTCTGACGCTCGTCGGATGTGGCAGGGCTTACAAATCATTACAGACTACAAAGGGAAGCACAGCCAAGAGCTGCCCAGTGACACGAGCCTACCAGACGAGCTAAATAACTTCTATGCTCGCTTCGAGGCAAATAACACTGTAACATGCATGAGAGCACAAGCTGTTCCGGAAGACTGTGATCACGCTCTACACAGCCGATGTGAGTAATACCTTTAAACAGGTCAACATTCACAAGGCCGCAGTACCAGACGGATTAACAGGATGTGTACTCCGAGCATGCGCTGACCAACTGGCAAGTGTCTTCACTGACATTTTCAACCTCTCCCTGTCTGAGTCTGTAATACCAACATGTTCCAAGCATAGCACTCACATCTGGAGCCATGAAGTGCTTTGAAAGGCTGGTCATGGCTCACATCAACACCATTATCCCAGAAACCCTAGACCCACTCCAATTTGCATACCGCCCCAACAGATCCACAGATGATGCAATCTCCATTGCACTCCACACGGCCTTTTCCCACCTGGACAAAAGGAACACCTATGTGAGAATGCTATTCATTGACTACAGCTCAGTGTTCAACACCATAGTGCCTTCAAAGCTCATAAATAAGCTAAGGTCCCTGGGAGTAAACACCTCCCTATGCAACTGGATCCTGGACTTCCTGACGGGCCGACCCCAGGTGGTAAGGGTAGGTAACAACACATCTGCCACGCTGATCCTCAACACAGGGGTTCCTCAGGGGTGCATGCTCCTGTACTCCCTTTTGACTCATGACTGCACGGCCAGGCACGACTCCAACACCATCATTAAATTTGTCGATGACACAACAGTGGTTGGCCTGATCACTGACAACGATGAGACAGCCTATAGGGAGGGGGTCAGAGACCTGGCCATGTGGTGCCAGGTCAACAACCTCTCCCCCAACGTGATCAAGACAAAGGAGATGATTGTGGACTACAGGAAAAAGAGGACAGAGCACACCCCCATTCTCATCGACGGGGCTGCAGTAGAGCAGGTTGAGAGCTTCAAGTTCTTTGGTGTCCACATCACCAACAAACTGACATGGTCCAAGCACACCAAGACTGTCGTGAAGAGGGCACGCCAAAACCTATTTCCCCTCAGGAGACTGAAAAGATGTTGGCATGGGTCATCAGATCCTCAAAAGGTTCTACAGCTGCAACATCGAGAGCATGGTTTTTATCACTGCCTAATATGGCAACCGCTCGGCCTCCGACAGCAAGTCAGTACAGACGGTAGTGCAAACGGCCCAGTACAACACTGGGGCCAAGCTTCCTGCCATCCAGGACCTCTATACCAGGCGGTGTTAGAGGAAGGCCCTAAAAATTGTCAGACTCCAGCCACCCTAGTCATAGACTGTTCTCTCTGCTACCGCACAGCAGCGGAGCGCCAAGTCTAGGTTCAAGAGGCTTCTAAACAGCTTGTACCCCCAAGCCATAAAACTCCTGAACTGAATCTAGTCAAATGGCTACCCAGACTATTGCAGTGCCCCCCCTCTCTCCCCCACTGCTACTCTCTGTTGTCATCTATGCATAGTCACTTTAATAACTCTACCTGCAAGTGCTTAGTACCTCAAATAACCGGTACCCCCGTTTGTATTAACCTTGCTGTCTGTCTCTCCGACGTTGCAAAATTGTTAAAATATTCAAATTCGATCTCCATCTGTCTCGTAGTAATGAACGTGTCGGGACGAGATAAACAGGAAGGCAGCCTTTCTCAACCAGTCGAAATCATGAATCAGCTGGTATCATTTTTATGGATATATACAAATGACAATTGAAAAATAAGTCAAATGAAACAAAGTGCAGCTAGTTGTGGAAAAAGTACCCAATTATCATACTTGAGTAAAAGTAAAAATACGTAATGGAAAATGACTCAAGTAAAAGTGAGTCACCCAGTAAAACCCTACTTGAGTAAGTCTAAAAATATTGCTAAAATTTACTTAAGTATCAAAAGCAAAAGTATAATTAATTTCAAATTCCTTATATTAAGCTAACCAGAGGGCACCATTTTCGTGTCTTTTTTCATTTACGGATAGCCAGGGGCATGCTCCAACAACCCTCAGATATAATTTACAAACGAAGCATGTGTTTAGTAAGTCCGTCAGATCAGAGGCAGTAGGGATGACCAGGGATGTTCTCTTGATAAGTGTGTGAATTAGACCATCTTCCTGTCCTGCTAAGTATTCAAAACATAATGAGTACTTTTGGGTGTCAGAGAAAATGTATGGAGTAAAAAGTCATTTTCATTAAGAATGGTAGTAAAGTAAAAGTATAATGTTGTCAAAAATATAAATAGTAAAGTACAGATACCCCCTAAAAAAAACAATTAAGTAATATTTAAGTACTTTACATCACTGCTAGTTTGCAGTGACATTGATGTACATTCTGATGAAAGCTGATCATGTAGCAACCTTCAGTTTTAATACCCACAAAATCCCAATTTATCCTGTTGACAAACTTTATTTGAGTTTAACAGTTTACAAATGACTAGTGATGAACAGCTAAGTATGTCATTTCGGGATTGTAATGTCAAGTAACCAGCACTGACTTAAAATATCCAGGTGACATTTTTCATTCCTGCACCCCCAATTACATGATGGCCCTGGCCCCCAAAGTGACAGCCTGAGCACAGAGCATAAATTCAGGGCACAGTATATATCCATTAATGTCTAACATATCATCCAAACTTTTACATCGGTTTTGAGGGAATAAAGACCATCAGAGGGCATACAGAAACCTTTAACTTTTATTTACCACATAAAAAAAAAAAAGTGAACCACACTATACAAATGGTTTTCTGGTAGCAGGTAACAATGCAGATTACACTTCTAAGGGCCTTTTTCAAACACACAGATCGCGCTCTGGAAGTGCAGCTAAAATTGCTCATCTTTTTTAAAACACGTTCTCCTGCCACGTAACGCAGCAGTGTCTCAATAGCTTCTCCCCTATTACGTCTTTTTGCTCCTTAAATGCAGATAGGCAGTAGCATGCAACCCTCGGTGTGAAGGGTTTTGATTGTTTATTTTGTAATGTTAAGATAAAGGGGTAAAGGTCTCTGTCCATATTTACATATCAAAATGTATCTGTCGAACCTGAGCAGTTCAGATGGGATCTTCAAACAAACACTGGGCGAGCAGCTATCCCATAATCTCCGAGTTTAAAGGGAAGTCCAGCTTTAGCAACCACCTTGATGATTCAGAAGACTTTTCTTTCTTCTTTATGGTTTTTATTTTTCTCCTTCTGTGCTCGCATTCCTGACAACATTGGCCAAATGTCAAAAAGAATGATGTTTATTAATCAAGAAACAACTTAAAAAAAGAAAGGAGGAAGGGTGGAGAACAATGAAAAGGTTTTAAGCCAAGTAGCTGTACGTGTCTTTCTCTCCATCGACACGCTCCAGGTACTCCTTCTCTATCAGGATGTCGATGCATTTCTGAAAGACACATACACACATGACCATTATTACTATTACTAACATGGCAGATGTTGCATACAGAAAGTGGTTTCCATAAACCTACAGGAAACAACCGTAATGTAAAAACACAGTATAGATTTGTTACATTTCTGAAAGACAAACAAGACCGTTCCTACCATGGCAAGTGATGCATTTACAGTATGTGGTTCCATGAAATCCTCTGGAGTCAGAAGGTAAATTGCCATCTAATGTTCCCTAATTTAATGCATAATTTACCTTGATGACGGGGACTCTTGGTTTAAACCTGGATGACAGCTGGTTCAGAACCTCTGCCAGGAGCTGCTGATGTTTCAGCACTTTACGCATCTTCATGATTCTCACGATGGCTGCCTACAGTAGGGTGGAGGAATACAACAGAACAGCCTTAAACAACAATATTCTAGACTAGAGTCATTTGTGGACAATGGATGATAAACAGCGATTTTTGTGAATGTTAATGAGTGCTTGAGAGTGTGTAAATTTCAGTGAACAGAAGAGCATGATGATGGACTGATGGACAGTGTACCTGTATTAGCAGTTTCCTGTCCTCCTCTATGTTCTTGTGAGTTGTTTCCTGCTCCTGCTTCTGCTCTGTCTTCATTGGCACGTTAATGTTCACCCGAAGTTTCTTGCTGTCAAGATTAAAATCAAAACCTGCTATCAGCAACAGTTCATGGAATCGATTACAGTACAGTAACATCATAGGGATTATGAATATCTTTTTTACACCATTTGTACAGTTGTGATCTACACTGATAAACAGGGCTGCATCCCAAATGGGATTCCCTACGTAGTGCACTATATAGGGAATAAGGTGACATTTGGAATCAGCCATGGTGTGTGTCATCACTCACTTTTTGTATCCCAGGAAGAGTTTTATTAAGGTGTCTGGTTTGAACTCCACTTCATCCACATTTGCATTCTCATCCTCCAGGACCTGGACAAAAGAACATGGCTTAGGTCAAAACTTTCAAAGAGACTCTACAGTGCTGAATGGTGATTCCCTATCAACTGGAGTTGTTTCTGTCTGTCTGCTAATAAGAGGCACGAAACTTACCAGCAATTTGGACTTCAACAAGATTTGCAAGACTTGCACCAAAATGTCCTGTTGGGGAAAAAAAAAAAACTTCATAAAAATGTATGAAGCAAATTAGTTGGCTGTTGCTTTCAGCTTATATCTTCACATCACAGCATAACATCTTCTTTTGAAAAACCATCCATCAAAGAGAATGGTCTGTCTGACAGTAACTTTTGAATTACATTTATTTTGAGTAACAGACATATAAAACAAATGTACAATGTGGACCCAGAGGATATCACTTGAAAGTATTCATTAAAATGCTTGTTTCCAAAGTGGTCCTCGATGGTATACTGGATCCTTTAGAGTTGTCAGTACTCACTATCTTGATCTGCGTGCTGTCAGTGAGCTGCTGCACTGTGTAGACATCCTCAGTGTTGTATTGTAGTAAGATGGCCATCTGGAAGGTAGAAGCCTGGGAGGACAGGAGGAGCAACAGGGAATATATCAAAACCATCTTACAGTACAGGATACAACAGCAACTCAGCTCCATGCATATGGTTGATTTGTGGAATTTTTGCTTGTTGACAGTGAGCACACAGCAGTACGCTCCAGTATGTTTGTTCAACAATGTTGGTTGATTAATTAATATTCCTAACTTGTGAGAGTCTGAAAGGACATTATTGCATTTTATTTGACCAGAGAGACAACAGCTGTACTCGCCTGGAGTGTGTATCTGTTCTTAAAGCAGTTGGTGACCAGCTCTCCTTTGGACAGGTGGTAGAGCCAGGTCAGCTTGCGCCCGCTGTGTCTGCTGGCGTAGAAGGCCGTGAACCTTTGGTAACTCCTCTCCAGCTGAATGAGGGCAGGAGAAGAAAAGAGAGAACGGTGAGTAAACAGGGATCAATGTCAGTTAATTGGGTCACTGTGGAGGAGATCGTTAGTGTGTCTTACCTCAGAGGGCAAAGCGAATGTACAGGACTGCTGGAAGGGCCAGGAACCAGAACTGAGGACCTGGATGCTGAAGTCCACTGGAATATAGACACACAAACAGATTAGCAATCTTCTTACCATAGTTCTTGGTTTCAAAGTGATTCTTTGTTTTACAGTTTGGTTAGGATAACACAGGGCTGTAGATTAATCTCAGTAGCCGAGTTTCCAATAAACTCCTTTCTGTCATAATGAATCCCAGAATCGGGAAACTCTCCCTTTGCTCATTAGTCACATTATACTCACAGTCCAAAGGCTCAGAGTTTGTGAGGTGCTTTTTGAATTGTTCATTTAGGTCTTTGCTGACGCCGATGTCCTGGAACATGCGCTGGAGTTTAGAGGTGTACTCGAAGCCGCATGCTTGCTGTTGGGAAAGAGGGCAGGACAAACCATTAAAACAGGGGTGATCCCAGGTAAAACACAGTCCAAACACTGAGCAACCAGAGAATATCTTACGGTTTGTAATTCAACAAACCAATCAAAATGCAATGGCAATATCACAATAAAAACTGCAAACTGATCAAATGTGTTTCAAGGCAATTAAAGGCATTGTCATGAGGTGAACAAGATTTTAGTTGTGTACTACCTTCAGTTTGGAGATCATACTGGCTTCAGCATCGTCACTGGCGCTGTTCTGATGGACTAACCGCTTAGCCAGCATCTTGGCGTAGAACTTCTGGAACACATCTTTGTCCTCTATGTACTTAAAGACCACCATCTAGGGAAGAGAACACATAACAGTTAGATATAGGGTTGTGAATAGAGATCACGTCACATACTGTAAACCAACTAAAATATAACATCAGGCTGAAGGAGGGGGAGGAGATTGGGTCTGCAATGGCGGGCAGGCAGTTGTGGAAGTCCCAGTTTTCCTCCTGTTGACTCCAGATAACCTGATGAAGTACCAGTAGCCGTGTAGGCATACCAATCCTTGCGTCCTAAATAGTAGGCCGTTTGAGTATGCGAAAACATTTAGTTTAATAGTATGCAACGTTTAAAAAATAAAGTATACTTTAAAAGCACTGATGTCATACTAATTTCGGCTTTTGACAACAGCTGATCAATTAGATATTGGGAGGTGCTTCCGAAATCAACAAATAGTGGGAAATAACGCAATCGCACATGACGCATTCTCAGCATGCGAAAATACCATGTGTTATAGTATGTGACTTTTCAAAAATCAAGTATAAAAATGCCAGGATGTTATACTTATTTCGTCTCTTCGTCATAGTGGAATTCGATGCACACTTTTCCAGTGCTTTAGTTTATTATGTTGCTGTCCAGCGGTTCCCGACTGTCCATGTTTTGTGCAATAGCATTTTGATTTGAACATCCGAAAGGTTTGTGCGTGTAATAGGCTATTCTATTTCATTTATATATGTTACAGCACTTTGGTTTCACTAATAAATATGCTGAAATGGAACCAAATTATCGTTTTTTGTCTTCAGTCCTTTTTACACTGAACAAACATTTAAATGCAACATGTATAGTGCTGGTTCCATGTTTTCATTAGCCGAAATAAAATATCCCAGAAATGTTTTAAATACACAAAAAGCTTACTTCTCTCAAATGTTGTGCACAAATTTGTTTACTTCCCTGTTAGTGATAATTTCTCCTTTTCCAAAATAATCCATCCACCTGACAGGTGTGGCATATCAACAAGCTGATTATTGATCACTACACAGGGGCACCTTATGTTGGGGACAATAAAAATACACTCAAATGTGCATTTTTGTCACACCACAATGCCACAGATGTCTCAAGTTTTGAGAGAGCGTACAATTGGCATGCTGACTGCAGGAATGTCCACCAAAGAAAGTTGCCAGAGAATTTAATGTTAATTTCTCTACCATAAGCCGCCTACAACATCATTTTAGAGAATTTGGCAGTACGTCCAACCAGCCTCACAACCACAGACCATGTGTATGGCGTCGTGTGGGTGAGCAGTTTGCTAATGTCAACATTTTGAACAGAGTGCCCCGTGGTGGTGGGGTTATGGTATGGGCAGGCATAAGCTACGGACAATGAACACAATTGCGTTTTATCGATTGGCAATTTGAAAGCACAAAAATACCGTGACGAGATCCTAAGGCTCCTTTGTGAGGCTCAGTATTTTTTAAGTATCTGTGAACAACAGATACATAACTGTATTCCCAGTAGAGGTCGACCGATTATGATTTTTCAATGCCGATACCGATTATTGGATGACCAAAAAAAGCTGATGCCGATTAAATCGGCCAATATTTTATATATATATATTTGTAATAATAACAATTACAACAATACTGAATGAACAATGAACACTTTTATTTTATCTTAATATAATACATCAATAAAATCAATTTAGTCTCAAATAAATAATGAAACATGTTCCATTTGTTTTAAATAATGCAAAAACAAAGTGGAGAAGAATGTAAAAGTGCAATATGTGCCATGTAAAAAAGCTCATGTTTAAGTTCCATGATCAGAACATGAGAACATATGGAAGCTGGTGGTTCCTTTTAACATGAGTCTTCATTATTCTCAGGTAAGACGTTTTAGGTTGTAGTTATTATAGGACTATTTCTCTCTATACCATTTGTATTTCATATACCTTTAACTATTGGATGTTCTAATAGGTACTTTAGTATTGCCAGCCTAATCTCAGGAGTTGATAGGCTTGAAGTCATAAACAGCGCAATGCTTGAAGCATTGCGAAGAGCTGCTGGCAAACGCAGTAAAGTGCTGTTTGAAAGAATGCTTACGAGCCTGCTGCTGCCTACCACCGCTCAGTCAGACTGCTCTATCAAATCATAGACTTAATTATAATATAACAACACACAGAAATACGAGCCGTAGGTCATTAATATGGTCAAATCCGGAAACTATCATTTCGAAAACAAAACGTTTATTCTTTCAGTGAAATACGGAACCGTTCCGTATTTTATCTAACGGGTGGCATCCATAAGTCTAAATATTGTTGTTACATTGCATAACCTTCAATGTTATGTCATAATTACGTAAAATTCTGGCAAATTAGTTTGCAACGAGCCAGGCGGCTCAAACTGTTGCATAGACCCTGACTCTGCGTGCAATGAACGCAAGAGAAGTGACACAATTTCCCTAGTTTAATATGGCCTGCTAACCTGAATTTATTTTAACTAAATATGCAGGTTTAAAAATATATACTTCAGTGTATTGATTTTAAGAAAGGCATTGATGTTAATGGTTAGGTACATTCGTGCAACGATTGTGCTTTTTTCACAAATGCGCTTTTGTTAAATCATCCCCCGTTTAGCGGAGTTGGCTGTCTATGTTAGGAAGAAATAGTCTTCACACAGTTCGCAACGAGCCAGGCGGCCCAAACTGCTGCATATACCCTGACTCTGTTGCACAGAACGCAAGAGAAGTGGCACAATTTCCCTAGTTAAAAGAAATTAATGTTAGCAGGCAATATTAAGTAAATATGCAGGTTTAAAAATATATACTTGTGTATTGATTTTAAGAAAGGCGTTGGTGTATATAGTTAGGTACACATTGGTGTGACGACAGTGCTTTTTTCGCGAATAAGCTTGTTAAATCACCCATTTGGCGAGGTAGGCTATGATTCATGATAAATTAACAGGCACCGCCTCGATTATATACAACGCAGGACAACCTAGATAAACTAGTAATATCATCAACCACGTGTAGTTAACTAGTGATTATGTTAAGATTGATTGTTTTTTATAAGATACGTTTAATGCTAGCTAGCACCTGACCTTGGCTCCTTGCTGCACTCACATAACAGGTAGTCAGCCTACCATGCAGTCTCCTCGTGGAGTGCAATGTAATCGGCCATGATCGGTGTCCAAAAATGCCCATTACTGATTGTTATGAAAACTTGAAATCGGCCCTAATTAAATCGGCCATTCCAATTAATTGGTCGACCTCTAATTAGCAGTCATGCAAAATCCGTAGATTAGGTCCCAATTTATTTAAATTGACTGATATGAACTGTAACAGTAAAATCTTTGGAATTGTTGCATGTTGCATTTATATTTTTGTTCAGTATAAATAGGATAGATGGACTATATGGGCTACAGTAAAGATTGAATGTGATAGTCTGCCTTTAACCAGCCTGAGTAGGCCTCTAACTTCATTCTTACTCTACTCAGCATTTAGAGAAATTAATCCAATTGGAATTTAGCTATTGTCAGGCTCGTTAATACGATGCAGGGCCACGGTCAGTATGTTTCTATGTTCTGGAACATTCGATTGAACGGAAACAAGATTCCGACCAGTTGACAAATCGGGAGGAGTTGGGTTGTGGAACGCTGTCAGCCTGGCTACTGCCCATTAAATACGTCACTCATTACTTCAAGCCACACCTCGCCAAACGTACCTCAAAGTCCGTTCAAGAACGTTTTGGGAAACGTGTCGTTCAGTACCAACCATTCTGCAATGTGGCAAACGTTTAAGCTAACCGAACGCACCTCAGGAGTCAGGAGCCGCTACCGTATGGCGGCCGTGGCATCCTGCATACTTTTTTACTGAACAGTATGTGCTGAATAGTATGCGACAATGAGTACATAATATGCAGTTTAAGTATGTAATACGCTAGTATGTGTATTCAGACATTGCCAGTGTGACAGCTGAATACTTGAGAAAAAGCAGTCCCCCAACTTACCACTTGGTTTAGTGTGTCTTCCAGCTCTGCCTCCTCTGGGTTCTTTGAGCTGTGCGAAATAAAGAATTTCATTTAAAATCAATGTCAATGTGAACCGTTTCAGAGCAAAAGTCAATAGCAATACTGGAGTGCAGGCTACTGCCCTCAGGCGTGCGTAGACTTGAATTACAAACTGTGGGTCTGGAGTTATGTATTGGGTGAATGCATCAGAGGAGAGACTGAGTGACACACCTCTTCTTCAACAGAGAGTCACAGTATCTAGCCAGCAGCTCTGGAGATTTGCTGGACGACTGCACCATCTTGGTCACAGCATTGTTGTTTATGAAGCGTCCACAGGCCTGGAAAAAACAGTTCAAACTTAACAGCAACAGTGTGCATGACACCATATGAAAACCTCTTACACCACAAAATATAGTAACATTTGACCATACCTTGTCCAGAGCAGCAACAAAACCAGCGTCGTTGTTGAACGCTGACATTACTAAGGCATTATACTTTTTGTGGACGTCTAAGATGGTCTGGACATACATTTTGGGATCCTGTGGTGAAGTAAATGAAAACAATAAAGTCAAGGATAACTCAAGTGATCTGGAGAGAGTGTCTCAGATGAATCCAATAAAGATGTGAACCTTTGGGTAAAAAGTATGCGTAAATGTCACTATTTTAGCCACTGTAGTTCTTACATTGAGAGCCGCTTCTCCACACTTCTCTATAGCAGCAAGGCCCTGGTTGTATATGTGCGTCTCCAGGAGTTTCTTCAGCTCTCCCAACCCATCAGTGATCCGGGACACCAAATTGTACATCCGCCCAAGGTCTGCACAGAGATATATATATATGAGAATAAATGGTGATAACCACAAACATACATTTACACAGCCAAAGCTCACATGGAAAGTACATATACAGTAAATGTACATATAGAAGTACATACATAGTGTACAAAGCATTGTTGACTGGATGTCCTTTGGTTGGTGGACCATTCTTGATACACACCAGAAACTGTTTGAAAAACCCAGCAACGTTGCAGTTCTTGACACACTCAAACTGGTGGGCCTGGCACCTACTACCATACCCCGTTCATAGACACTTAAATATTTTGTCTTGCTCATTCACTAACTGAATGGCAAACATACACAATCCATGTCTCAATTGTCAAGGCTTAAAAATCCTTCTTTAATGCGTTCTTTCCCCTTCATCTACACCGATTGAAGTGGATTTAACAAGAGACATCAGTAAGGGACCATAGCTTTCATCTGGTCAGTCTTTCATGGAATGAGCAGGTGTTCCTAATGTTTTGTACACTGTGTACAAATTTATGGAAAGTACACAAAGCAAAAAGGCACGTCTGGCAATTGCCATCTGGACTCTCCTCTGTACCTTCATTTTTGTCAGCGTCCAGAAGATTCTGGAACTCTGTGTGGAAAATCTCCAGGTGCTTCTCGATGAGCACCTGCTCACACTTGCGGGCCAACTCGTCCTGCGTGCTCTCATGGAGGTACACCTGCACCCTCCGCTGCTCCTCCAAAAGACGTGCCTCCGCCTGAGAGACAGAGAAGGAGAAAAAGAGAGCAGAGGGAGACGGATAGAGAAAAAAGGATTCGGTTAACATTTTTACACTAAATAAAGGCCACAGATACAGCTACTATTTCGCTCGATGCACAGGTTTGATAACCTACCTTCTTCATGTACTCAGTAACAGGGTTTTGTTGCAGGAACTCTGTGCTCTCTCGTGTGTAGAAGCGCTCGGTGTCCGCCAAGAACTGAGTCTCAAAGTACTCTTTGTAGACCGACAATGTGGGGCCTTTGGCAAAGGCATCATCCTCATTGAGGCCCAACTCAACTAAAAGACACACAACTCCACTGTCAGAGCCATGAAATCACAATAGTTTCATATTGGTTGACCAACACACAACTAAAATATGCCAGGACCTACCGTAGGATTGGACGACTCCACTGATAAGCCTGGTGTTGATGGTCTCTCCGTTTCGTTCCTTCTCGATGAGCTTCAATACAGCATTTGTGACCTTAGTTGCGGGGGGAAAGAAATGTAGGGTAAATGCCTTCAACAAAATGTACATTATCACAATCTACTCACTAATAAACTAAGACTGGGAATAACTTTTCCACAGCTGATCTGAGGGGATACTCACTTGTTTATTCAAAGGTCTGAAAAGGCATTCCCTCCATGTCACCAAAGCGAGCTGAAAGGAGAGGAGAGGATGGGGCGATGCATACGGTTGAGAATACCATCTAAGATGAGATGTGGGTTAAGAAAAATTATTGTCTATCGTCTTACGGAGTAGATTTCATAGATCCCTTTGCGCCCCTCATCACACTCGCGGCGGACCCAGTGCCGGTTGAGGTAGGCACAGATACCATTCAGCACTTTGCTGGAGAATCTGTAGTCTTCCCACTGCTGTGTGTAGAACTTTAATACACTCTCATCCATCAGGTCTTCTCCATCCTGCAGATGAAGGGAAAAGAGAGGAAAGAGAATAAGAAACTGATATTTAGTTAAAGATAAGCAAGCAAACGTGGTAGGATATTTCATATGCTTCCTTTAACCTCTTTTGAAAGGGCTTATGGAGAATTAACCAGTATTCAATTAATTCAGTCACTTCATTAACCTCAGTCCATTTAAAAAGGTACAGGAAAGAGCATTACCTTGAGCAGGTTGGTCAGGTAGTTCTTGAGGAATTCCTTGAGTCTCTTGTAGAGCTCCAGGCCCACAAACTGGGCCCCTCCTGGGGTGGGGGCCTTTTTGGAGGGTTTGGATGGAGGGGGCCCTGTCCCACGGGCCTGATTAGACTGGTGCACACTGGTACAGTAGTTATAAACATGTCTGGGTGGTGGGTTAAGGCAACAACATAAATGTAGAAACTGAAAATACTGACAAATGGATTTTCCCCAATTATGCTTCAAACTGATGCAAGCCTGTCCCAAAAAACATAAAATGCATTTTTTCCAGCTTTGCCATTTTGTTTGACTAACCATCCGTTAGCTATGCCCCTTAATAAACACACCGGGAAGTACATTAGGAAGTACATTAGTCAGAGAAGCCTTGCAGTGCATCTATGGGGAAGGATACGTGTAGAGTTCCATGTATCGTGCTTTGGCCATGCTCTGTCTGGTGTACACCTGCTGTATTCCTGCTCGCAGGTCATCCCAGATCTGGTCTAGGCCAATCTGTTTGAGCCCATGAGGGTTCTGGCTTCTGTTGGAGGACATTGTCTCTTTGCTTGTTGTTGCTCTCTTATCAGTTGCTGTGTCACGTTTTGTTTTATCGTGTGTAATGAACCTGTCAAGAGCTACTCCTCCATAAGGTGATGAAGAGAGAGGCCACAATCCAACACAAGACAAGGTGGGGTCTTCTCTTCAGAGTGGCAGACAATATTGGAAGACCCCCTTCAAGTAGCAATCAGGAGCACCCTGCCAAGAGACCTGCAAACACACACACAACAAAAAACATTGTAAGAAAGGAGCATACATTTGTATAAGTCACATAGTGCAGACTCTGAAGTGTAAGATAAAATGTTGGAAAAATCAATTAGCTCATCAATATATGCATTATTTTGAAACTGTTTCCATTATAGACTACACTACACAGCAAAATGATTGGAATAATTCCCCTGCCACACAAAGCTGCTCTATAGACAGGTGCTAATGAATGACATATTGTAAGAGATTAGCTTAGTCTGTGTTATATTGACTCCAGCCTCCCATTGATCAGGACCTAGCAGCTGGGCTTGAGGTCTGACCTTCACTGGTTCTGAATATTGTAACTTTAATACAGTGTCAGTAAGTGTGCCTGTCCACCGCAGTGCAGCGATGCCTGGGGGGAATATGGCTGACTGGATTGGGCTTTCCTTCAGCTTGAAACCTAAACCCAGCTGCCCTCGGCTTCTGTTTACCATGTGCATGGCGGGGCTGATTTCCGGCATGGAGAAGGACATCCTTCAAGTATAATTGAATAATACATTGAAGGTAGAGAAATTACAAAAAAAAATAACCATGATTTAAAAGGAGACAAGAGCACAGAATTATGATTTCAAGATGACGTAGGCCTAACCTGATCTTGTTTCATTACTGTGTTTATGTATGCAAATATGTTAATTTAGATTCTACTAAGTCTTAGAATACAACCATAGACATGTGTATATGATAATATCCTTGGTTATTAGAGACAAATGTATCTAATAAGAATATGACTTGTCTTGAATGCAGAAACACTGCATGCACTTTGCATGAATGACAAACATGAGATGGTAACATAAGTGGTGGGCTTAATCATTTAATAACCAACTGTTCAAGATAATGTGTTACTCCTTTAGTCAAGGCTCAATTATTCATAATTTTATCAGAGACAGGGTTGGCTCTCTGTAACCATGGCAACAGATGCAGATAACTCACTAGAAAGAGGTAGCCTAACCTCTCAAAGTGGTGTGGGTGCTATGGATGGAGGGAACTAGCATATGTGCAGTAAAGGTAGGTTGCTGCATAACAACGTTCTGAAACAGTGACACTAATCCAGTTCAACAAATAAAGAAATGAAACGTCGGACAGTTGGCAGCAAAGAGGAAGCTACGTGATCATAGGGATAATAACGTTATGTTTGGGCAAAATGATTGTCACTTAGCTGATAGCTAACAACAATATTTGAATGCCTGGCTTGCAATACGTCGTCACATATCTATTCTCTGTCTATTGTTAGCTAGCTCCATAGCTCACTGTCAGTTGCACAACTGTTAACATTGATAACTTGTAGGTAGCTAGCCAAAGGCAACATCGTTGTAGCTAACGTTAGCTACAGTAACTTTATCTGGCTATATAGTTACACCTACAGTCTTCCGGCACGATCTAGCTATCCAGGGAAACTTCTGCGTTTGTAACTAACTAGCTTTATCATGCCATGGCTAAACCTGTACGTTAATATTAACCTGGTCAGTGAAGCGTAAGCAACAATAGCAGTTAATAATGGTTTGGACTAGCTAACGCTAGCATTATTTGCTAGGTGTATGTAGCTAGCTAGTAAAAACCAAATAACTACTCGATAACAAGACAAACTACACATTTTGATTGACAACTGTTATTTAGCTAACAGAGGGCACTGGCTAGTACTAACATGATATATAGCTAACTAACGTTACTGCGAAAAATGAGGCCTGTTGTTCGGGCGCAATGCTAGCTAACGAAGTTAGCTGTCCGCAGAAGGCAGACGAGATAAGACAGCCAGTCGGTGTTCGCTGTATAAACACAACACAAAATAGTCTAGTGCGCGTTCAGTTTATAACCAGTTAGCTAACCTAGCTAGCTAAATAGGTACAATAATTTCAAAGTTCACTGGTGATATGTGTAGCTAACTATGCTTAGCTACTGTACTAGCTAGCTAACAAGCGAACGTAGCTAGCTGACGTTAGTTTACCATCGTCCAGTAGCAGTAGTGCTCGTTCTTGGCTCCAAATCAAATAAAACAGTGCAAATTAGGCACAAATATTACGTTTATAATCCGAGTAGAGTATTGGAAAATCCCCTTTCTAAAACAAATCCCCCTTCCCTCTAAATGATTTACTTTCACTGCCACAACAATAGCTGCGGCAGTGTATAGAAATAACACTTTATAAATCTGCGTTCACAGAAAGATGTCCCATGGAATTTGAGTGTGGAATTTAACGTTCCGTATACGGTCGGCGGATAATAAGGCCATTTTGTTCCATGTCACAGCCTGGTTTGTGAGATTGTAAAATTTCTAAGGAAAACTGATTGATGATGATGTATACCCCTACTACAACAGAAAACAATTTGTGTCGTCATATTCTAAAACATCCTGTAATTTTAATATGGTTTTATGGGTCCGGCTCTGGCATAGTTTGATGCTACAGGTACAAGTGTAACTATCAGCCAGATGGTTCCCCTTCCACTCACCACCAAATATTATGAGAGGAAGGCTGGCAGTGGGAGAAAAGTAAAATGCAGTAGGATCTGTAACATGGAGCTGGATCTGGATGTTACATCAAGTAGGGCATCCAGCTCAGAGTTAAAACTTCCTGCATAGCATCCAGATCAGTTACGTCCGGCTCAGAGTAACATTCAGCATCCAGCTCAGTTACATACAGCATCCAGCTGAAAGGTACATCCGGCTCAGACTTCAAATCAAATTTGATTTGTCACATTCTTTTATTATTATATTTTTTATTTAACTAGGCAAGTCAGTTTAGAAATATTTCTTATTTACAATGACGGCCTACCCCGGCCAAACCTTGCCCTAACCCGGACAACGCTGGGCCAATTGTGCGCTGTCCTATGGGACTCCCAAAAACAGCCATTTGTGATACAGCCCGGGATCAAACCAGGGTCTGTAGTGACATCTCTAGCACTACGATGCAGTGCCTTAGACCACTGCGCCACTCGGGAGCCCGAATACAACAGTTGTAGACCTTACCAGGAAATGCTTACATCCAACATCCGGCACAGAGTTATATCCAGCATCCGGTTCAGAGTTACATCCAGCTCAGAGTTACATCCAGTTCAGAGTTACATTCAGCATCCGGTTCAGAGTTACATCCAGCATCCGGCTCAGAGTTACATCCAGCTCAGTGTTACATCCGGTTCAGAGTTACATCCAGCATCCGGCTCAGAGTTACATCCAGCTCAGCGTTACATCCAGCTCAGAGTTACATCCAGCATCCGGCTCAGAGTTACATCCAGCATCCAGCTCAGAGTTACATCCAGAATCCGGCTCAGAGTTACATCCAGCATCCGGTTCAGAGTTACACCCAGCATCCGGTTCAGAGTTACATCCAGCATCCGGCTCAGTTACATCCAGCATCTGGTTCAGAGTTACATCCAGCTCAGCGTTACATCCAGCTCAGAGTTACATCCAGCATCCGGGTCAGAGTTACATCCAGCATCCGGTTCAGAGTTACATCCAGCATCCGGCTCAGTTACATCCAGCATCCGGTTCAGAGTTACATCCAGCATCCAGTTTAGCGTTACATCCAGCATCCGGTTCAGAGTTACATCCAGCATCCAGTTCAGAGTTACATTCAGCCCAGAGTTACGGCCAGCATCCAGTTTAGCGTTACATCCAGCATCCGGCTCAGAGTTACAGTTGAAGTTGGAAGTTTACATACACCTTAGCCAAATATGTTTTAACTCAGTTTTTCACAATTACTGACATTTAATCCTAGTATAAATTAATTCCCTGTTTTATGTCAGTTAGGATCACCACTTTATTTTAAGAATGTGAAATGTCAGAATAATCATAGAGAGAATAATTTATTTCAGCTTTAATTTCTTTCATCATATTCCCAATGTGTCAGAAGTTTACATACACTCAATTAGTATTTGGTAGCATTGCTTTTAAATTGTTTAACTTGGGTCAAATGTTTGGGGTAGCCTTCCACAAGCTTCCCACAATAAGTTGGGTGAATTTTGGCCCATTCCTCCTGAAAGAGCTGCTGCACGCGCTTTTTTTTAGTTCTACCGACAAATGTTCTATAGGATTGAGGTCAGGACTTTGTGATGGCCACTCCAATACCTTGCCTGTGTTGTCCTTAAGCCATTTTGTCCCAACTTTAGAAGCATGCTTGGGGTCAATGTCCTTTTGGATGACCCATTTGCGACCAAGCTTTAACTGATGTCTTGAGATGTTGCTTCAATATATCCACATCATTTTCCTTCCTCATGATTTTGTGAAGTGCACCAGTCCCTCCTGCAGCAAAGCAAACCCCCACAACATAATGCTGCCACCCACATGCTTCACGGTTGGGATGGTGTTCTTCGGCTTGCAAGCCTCCCCCATTTTTCCTCCAACCATAACGATGGTCATTATGGCCAAACAGTTCTATTTTTGTTTCATCAGACCAGAGGACGTTTCTCCAAAAAAGTACGATCTTTGTCCCCATGTGCAGTTGCAAACCATAGTCTGGCTTTTTTTATGGCGGTTTTGGAGCAGTGGCTTCTTCCTTGCTGAGCGGCCTTTCAGGTTATGTCCATATAGGACTCGTTTTACTGTGGATATAGATACTTTTGTACCTGTTTCCTCCAGCATCTTCACAAGGTCCTTTGCTGTTGTTCTGGGATAAATTTGCACTTTTCACACCAAAGTACCTTCATCTCTAGGAGACAGAACACATCTCCTTCCTGAATGGTATGACGGCTGCGTGATCCCATGGTGTTTACACTTGCGTACTATTCTTTGTACAAATGAATGTGGTACCTTCAGGTGTTTGGAAATTGCTCACAAGGGTGAACTAGACATGTGGAAATCTATCTATCTGAGTTTGAAGGTAGGCCTAGAAATACATCCACAGGTACACCTCCAAATGACTTAAATTATGTCAATTAGCCAATCAGAAGCTTCTAAAGCCATGACATCATTTTCTGGAATTTTCCAAGCTGTTTAAAGGCACAGTCAACTTAATGTATGTAAACTTCTGACCCACTGGAATTGTGATACAGTGAATGATAAGTGAAATAACCTATCTGTAAACAATTGTTGGAAAAATTACTTGTGGCATGCACAAAGTAGATGTCCTAACCGACTTGCCAAAACTATAGTTTGTTAACAAGAAATTTGTGGAGTGGTTGAAAAATTTGTTTTAATGACTTCAACCTAAGTGTATGTAAATTTCCGACTTGAGCTGTACATCCAGCTCAGCGTTACATCCAGAAAGTCTTGCATTTCCAATTTGAAAATAAGTCCTGCGATTTCAGGTTTCAAAATAAGAGTTCCTCAATTGGAAATGTGAAAATAAGTCCTGCAATTTCCTATTTAAAAATAAGAGTCCCTCGATTTGTCATGCCAAAATAAAAGTCTGGTCAATTTCCAATTTCAAAACAAGAGTCCCTTGCTTTGTCATTAACATAAGTAATGCAATTTTCAATGTGAAAATAATAATACCTTGATTTATCGTATCAAAAAAAAGTTATATAATTTTTTATTTTCAAAATAACAATAAGTTTCGTTCCAAAATAAGTCCTACATTTCCAATTTCAAAATAAGAGTCATGATTTGTTGTGTATGTTTTTTTATGTACGTTTTATTTCAATAGTAATATAAAGCCCTTGTGGAGAATGTCATAAAATTAATTGTCAAGGCACAGATATACAGTGCCGTGAAAAAGTATTTGCCCCATTTCTGATTTTCTGTATTTTTGCATATTTTTGATACTGAATGTTATCAGAACTTACACCAAACCCAAATATTAGATGAAGGGAACCAGAGTTTACAAAAAAATATATGCTTATTTGATTTATTTAATTAACAGTTATGCAACACCCTATTCCCCTGTGTGAAAAAGTATTTTCCCCCTTACACTCAATTGATTGTGCCACCTTTAACTGCAATGACTGTAACCAAATGCTTCCTGTATTTGTTGATCAGTCTCTCACATCGATGTGGAGGAATTTTGGCCTATTCTTACATGCAGATCTACTTTAACTTACTTTAACATTTGTGGGTTTTCAAGCATGAACTGCTTTTTCAAGTCCTGTCACAACATCTTTGACTAGACCATTCCAAAACTTCAAATTTGTAGCTTTTAAGACATTTTCATGTAGACTTGATTGTGTGTATTGGATTATTGTCTTGATGCATGATCCAGCTGTGCTTCAGCTTCAGCTCAGAGATGGAATGCCTGACATTCTCTTGTAGAATTCTCTGATACAGAGCAGAATTCAGGGTTCCTTCTATTAAGGCAACCCACCCAAGTCTTGAGGCAGCAAAGCATCCCCAAACCATCACACTACCACCACCATTCTTGATTGTTGGTATAAGGTTCTTACTGTGGAATGCAGTGTTTGGTTTTCGCCAGTCATAATGGGACCCATGCACTCATTATTGGAATTCGCTCTGGATAAGAGCGGCTGCTAAATTACTAAAATGTCAAATGTACTTTTGACTCATCTGCCCATAGGACATTCTTCCAGAGTCTTAATAACCATCCAGATGCTTTCAGGTGCTTTTTGGCAAACTAAAGTAAACTTTTTGGAACGAGATGGGTCCCATTATGTCTGCCGAAAACCAAACACTGTCCCAATTTTTTGTTAATAGAAGAATTAAGGAAAGTGAAGAACCAGCTTCTACCATAACTGCTCACATACCTGCCATGATGTTGTCCTGTGCGGTGAAGGCCACTATGAGTCCGTCAGGGGCCTGGTTGCCAGGCCTGTCAACTTCTTCCTCAACATCTGCTCCTGGCTCACCATCAGCCTCAGCAGGTCAGGACCTGTCGGGGTAGTCTGACATACTAAAGACTGGACTGCTGGGTGGCCAAGACACGAAGCTGGCCTGCAGGGGCTTCCCCGGGTCATCCTTCAGGCCTTTATGTAGTCTTTGGTGAACTGCTCATTGAGGATCATCTTATTCTGCAGCTGGGCATTCTCTTTAGCTGAGATCCTCTGGCCCAGTTTATTCAGCTTGCCCTCAGTCACTTTCACAATGCACTTGAGGGGCTGGTACAGGTGGAAGGGGGGCAGCAGGTCTGTATGAACCGTCTGCAGCGATGGTGTTATCCTGTAGGGGGCTCAGCCACTGCTTACACAGCCACACAGGACAACAACCAGTTAGCTACAAGGTTGTACCATCCAATATCACAGTAATCATTACCTGTAACGCTTTGATGTATTGTGCAGTTAACTGATGTCTAGTTGTCTTCTTGGATGGGGAATTATCAAAGTTAGACCTATATTTACTGTTGGACTGACCTTTTGTTGAGGACGGCGGGAGGTGTTGTGATGTTGGTGGGTATTCTGTCTGGCTCTTGGGGAGGCAGGAGCGAGAGAGAGATAGAGAGAGAGCCAGAGAGAGGGACAGAGAGAGCCAGAGAGACAGAGGACATGCTTGGGGAACACTTGCTTTTGCAATGTTAACATATGTTTCCCATGCCAATAAAGCCCTTGCATTGAATTCAATTTAATTGAGAGCCAGAAAATGAGAGAGACAGAGAGAGAGCCAGAAAGAGAGAGCCAGAAAGAGAGAGTCGGAGAGGGAGAGCCAGAGAGAGAGATGGCCAAAGAGAGAGAGAGACAGAGAGAGAGCCAGAGAGAGACAAAGAGGGATAGAGAGAGAGACATACAGACAGGAGAGAGAAACAGACAGACACAGAGTGGGCTGTGCATGATGTGACTCACCAGGGCCAGGTACCAGGATGTTCCGTTCTGAAAACTAGCCACTTTAGCCAGGAGGTCATCATTTAGCCCTCTCCTATCCCTACAGTATGTGTGTGTTAATAGACCAATTTCCAATCAACACATTTAATATCTGTTTCAGCTTAGATTGTTCCTGTTAACCATTCTAAATGTAATATTTTTCCTGTTGCAAATGTAGTCAATTTCTCAGATGAAGAAATCAGTGATATTTGATCCTAGGCATCAAATAAAAAGTTGTTTTAGACACCTATGTGTCTCCCTTAATTAACATACACACTGTATTGGACTTCCATTTTTCCTGGAAGCAAGAATTCTATTCAAGACCCATCAGAGAATAGAGTGTTTCATTAAGTGGAATTGACCCCATTTTAAAATAAACAATCCCAGAGCCCCTTTCCAGTAATCCTATCAGTTTAACCTGTTGCATTAGTTTAGTAAAATGCAAAACTGTTGTTTAACAAATGTAGAACCTTCAAAAAGTTGGTGCTGTCTTATCAGCTTGGCAGTCAATACTTATTTCATTCTGCTTGTATTACCGGACACTACTCCACGTAATGGAAACAGATTATAATTTTATAATACATTAGCTTCCTGCTCAAATTCACTGGAGTTACCTAACTATAAAACCAAGCATCAATAATCAAAAACTGTCAAAGAATGTTTCTCATACCTCTATTATGATGACCGTCATCAAGGCAAAGGGTGGCTACTTTGAAGAATCTCACATATCAAATATATTTTGATTTGTTTAACACTTTTCTGGTTACCACATGATTCCATATGTGTTATTTCATAGTGTTGATGTCTTTACTATTATTCTACAATGTAGAAAATAGTAAAAATAAATTAAAACCCTTGAATGAGTAGGTGTGTCCAAACTTTTGACTGGTACTGTACTCAGAAAATCCCAAGAGTGGTCAGTGCACGTCGCCTGACCCGTATGGTAAACGGAAGGAAGGAGAAAAGCCTATCAATATTATTGTTGTTTGAGGAGACTACGTGAAGTTTGGATATGTGAGGTATGCCGTGAGAACATCTGTGTCCAAACCATTACAGTGTTGGAATTGTGAAGGATATGGTCACGTGTCAAATGTTTGCAGAAGGGAGAAGTATAGTATTGAATCTGTCAATTGAAATTGTTGCAAGTGTGGGGATCATACTACGGACTTCCTTGAGTGCCCAGTTAGGGTGAAGGTCAAGGTGTCAAGGATCAGGGCTGGGCAGCAGATCTCCTATGTCAAAGGGGCAAGAGGCAACAGTGTTGAGGATATGGCAGTGGATGCATTGTAACCAGTTGCTAGTGTTTTAAGTCAATCGAGTGATCTGGATACACTCAATCTGAAGAAAGTGGATTTTTGGGCATTTATAGCCACAGTGATTTATTGTACAGCACAAGGGTCTAAGAAGCCCAAGAAGCTGGACATCATTATATCTGCAGCCGAGAAGTTTCTGGGTCTCCAAGAATTCACGGCAGAAGCACTGCAAGGACTGTTGTCGCTAGGAAATGTTTTCGCCCTCACAGAGCCTTTTTTTTTTTTTTTTACAGAAAAGCAGGTTGGTATTGTTAAGTAATGTTTAAAAATATATATTTATTTTTTTTACCCCCGTTTTTGCTCATCTCCCAGACAATCACTGGTATGGTTGATTAGCTGTCCTAAGTCAAATATTGAGAAAGGTGCATTTAAGTGGGACCATCCTACTACTCTTCAAACCATCCCATCCTACTACTATCCTCAAATCACCATATTTTCCTACTCTCATCACCAATGGGAACCTTCAACACGGCTGGCTAACCACTTCCAAGGAGCATCTTCCAGAGTGAACAACAGTAAGCCCTCCTCTCCCTTCCTATATAAAGCCTTGACGACAATATAACCTCTGGTTCCAAGTACGTGAGGTCTGCAGCCTCTGCGTTAAAAGGACTAACATGTCAACTACAGAAATAAGCCAACCTCAGTGTGAACTTTGGTTGCGAATGGTATGAACGTTGAACTCTTATTCACTACAAAAGTGATACCTCCTAGCCGTTGAGTTAGCAACAGCAGTTGCAAACGCGGGCTAGGAAAGAACAGACAGATTATCCCGTCTACCACCACTTTCATTTACCACCAACCTACCGAAGCGCAGCTCAGAGTAAATATTTATTGCATTTTCCTTTTCCAAATGGGCGGTAATTCAGAATGCATAAGATACTGTATTTACGATAGCACAGCTTCTCCCTTTTTCCCTCAGACTTCCCGCTCTTTCACTCAAACCCAGCCCCTTTTCTTTTGTGTAACCAGCTGTCATATCAGTTCACTCCGCTAGGGACGTTTTCCTTTATGACGTAATTTGTAATCAAGGTATGATTCATTCTTTGTATATGTAATTCTGTGTGATTAGTTAGGTATTTAGTAAATAAATAATTAAACCCAATTTTGCATTGCTGATTCAACTTGTTAGCCAGGGTTCGTGAAGATAACCAAGAATTTACAACTTTCAGATGAGACTGAATTAAGGTGACGATTAATATTGACTGCTATTGATGTAAAATATTACTAGGTCTTTAAGAGTTTATTCGGAAGATAACAGCTGTATAAATATTCTCTCGTGGTGCCTCGACTCTCTAGTTAATTACATTTACATGATTAGCTCAATCAGGTAATATTAATTACGGAGAAAGGATTTTATAGAATAGCATGTCATATCACTTAATCCGGCATAGCCAAAGACACGACACTAGTAAATAAATAATTAAACCAATTTGTGTAGTGCTGAATCATAAGTGAGGCTGGGGTTTTTGCAGATGCATGAGGTTACGACTATTCAGAATGATGATATGACGAGGTTATGATTTAATACGTTGACTGTTTTATGGATGTGACAAGTAAAGACCTTTAGAGTTTAATTCAAGAGATGATAACTCTTCAAACAACCGCTCTCGTGGTGCCCCAAATTCCTAATGAGTTCATTGTTACATGATTCATTTAAATCAGGTAACAATTAAACATAGTTAGTTGATTCGATAAATAACAATCATCAAATTAATTAAAGTAAAGTCACGATAAAAGGTATCAGTGCTCAATGAGTACATTGGCCATGCTATCAATCCAGAATAACTTCTGCCGAGTTCAAAACAACTGGAAACTCGGCACTGGGTAATCTCAACTGGGAACTCTGAAAACAATAAGCTCCGACAGGTAAAATACATTTTGAACGGTCATCTAACTCGGAATTCCAAGCCGGGAACTCAGGCCTCTTTCTAGAGCTCGGACCTGAAGATCACTGACGTCATGATTCAACCTGTTTTTCTTCCCCCCAGAGTTCCAAGTTGCCTTGAAAGCAAAATTTGCTCACAGGAAGGACGGCTGAGCCACCTTCCTGTTCAAGTGAGCACAGCACAACAATGGTGAGTCCAAAAATGTATTGTATGCTGCTGTATAAATTAGCTCATGTAATTAGCTCGGTAACCATGTTTGCTAGTGGCAGTCTCTTCCCATTAAAATATTTGTTTTTAACAAAAAGTTCAGTAATAGACCCATGTAATTCCAGGTGATATTGCAAGGGTTGTTTTGTTTGCGCATGCGCTGTCTGTGCGTCGGTATATTGTCTATAAAAGTGGATCCTCGTGATTGTATTTCCTTCCTTTTTAGACCATATTGGCCTAAAAAATACTTAAAATGGTAGGCTAACCATGTCTCTCTCGATCGGAGTCTGAATGTCTGTTGTTGTCCATTTTGAAAGTGCTGAACGAATAGGCCTACCACATCACAGCTCGTTTCCTTGCACTTACTTATACTTAGAGCTATGTGTTAATGATATAAGAACAAACATTATGAATTTACTGAACATAAATGTAATAATGTTTGTGTATGGTTCAAAAGTCAAAACTCATGTTGGCTTTTGTTATTATTGAAGGACAATGAGGTTCTTATCGACTTACACAAATCCACAAGGAGTCAGTAGAAACCACATTTGTTTAAGCAAGTCAGCCATATCTGCTATGGTTTTCAGTAAATGAGGCTGAATGAAATACTTCACTGCCAGATGAGGCTCCGCTGATAGCCAGCTGTAGCAGTGGTAAGGATTCACTCCATGGTGCTGAAGAAAAGCTTCACTGTCGGGACAGCTTTATGTAGGCCCTAACAGTTTGTGGGCACCGTTTGTCACTGTTATAGTGCAATGAATGTATTGTTTTGTCGTGGCTTTGCTGGCATGCATAAAACTAAAATTGGGAGTTTGCCCCACCAATATTTACATGCTAAAATAGCCACTGTTTAGAACAGTGCCAAAGTTGTCTTTCAACTGTAAAGGTTTAGCACAACAGAACCAGTTACAACTGAAGTATCTGTTCATCAATGAACTGGAGAAAAGGGTATTTGTTTTTAACACAGCAACCACATATCATCAGGTAGGCCAAAATGCACTTCATTATCCTTTTCTAGTTTATTATATTTTATTCCATGTTATTTTTGTTACAAAATAGATTTATGTTGACTGTGATTAGGGCATTGGAATATAAAAACATCTGCTAGGATAAATTAACAAACTAGGCATGCATATGTCACCACATGATCCTCAAACCAAATAGTGGGCAAACTTGTGTTTCTAAAAGTGAATTCCAAGGCATTGTAGAATGACTGTAGAGCCCAATAAGGCATTTATCGTTTCATTCTTATTTATTTCTAAGTCATCTTTTTTTAAATTATTTCATTTTATACAGCCTAAATGTGAAATGTATATATATGCATGTTGTTGAAGTGCTGTTGTTGTTGTAGTGTTGCTGAAGTGCTGTTGTTGTTGTAGTGTTGTTGAAATGCTGAGCGCTCCTACCAGCCTGTAGCGTGTCACAAATGATTCCCAATCTATTTCTTAAATGGCAGATCATAGCCTTGAAATAATAATAATATAGCCTAAATAATTCATTTTCGTTCCTTCTTAGGCTATGTTGGGGTTCATTCCTTGTTCCTTGTCAATCATTGGCGCATTGGTGAAATTAGCATTCAGACAATATCTTTAAGTCAATCACAATCACTCATTTATTAATGCAATTGCAGACAGAAGTTGACAACCGGAACATAGCACGCATGTTTCCGAGTAAGTTCTTCAAAATAGAAAAGGGTCCGAGTTTTTTTAATTATGCCTGCAGTCATATATCTTAGTGATGTCACTGCCTACGTCATGACCTTCTACTCATGAGACCAAACCCATGCCTACACAACTATACAAACAATAGTTTCAGTGTTATCTAAAGGCTCAGCAGTAAATGTCCACTCCCCAAGTTGATTTATAGTGGAATGTCTGACTAGTCTCTTATCTCTTACACTCCCCTGCAGAGTTCTGTCTCACATTCACACAGGGGTCTTATAACCTCTCCCCTTCTATTAATACAACATAAGCATAATCAATTATTATAATATATCAAACATTTGGTACAGCCCCTATCATGACCCCAAGGTGAACCCAACAGCTACCCGGCTTGCTCCTGACTGATTTCGAGTTAGTATGTTGTTAATAGCCTGTTGAAATATTGAATGTGAATTGATAATGACAGAATCACATATTACTTCCCAAGCAAAGTACATTTTTGGTCTCCTCGGCTATAGAAGGTTGTAACGCGGCCTCTAAATGTCATAGAGACGAATCAAAGATATTCCATATGCATGAGTCACATCTTTCCCCTGAATTTTACAGCTTGTTTCTAGAATAAAGCATTGGGGACTAAAACGTCATTATAGATAGCTTTATATAATCAGGTCCATTACATATTTTTCAAAATCTTAAGCTAACAAGGGTTAGGCTGTCAAACAGGTAGGCCTACCTCTTATTTCTTGAATAGGAAGAAATAGGCTCTAACACAAAGCCATCTTGTTGTTAGTAGCCTGAAGTAAAATTAAAATGAAGACTGTTTAAATGAATTAGGCCTTCTCGAATTAGCTTTTTAGCACCTATGTGCTGTCCTTCTCCAAGGCTACTGCTTCATAGTAATGCAAGTTATGTACTCGAATATGGATTATTGTGAAGTCAATTACTCTGATATATACAGTGCCATGCGAAAGTATTCGGCCCCCTTGAACTTTGCGACCTTTTGCCACATTTCAGGCTTCAAACATAAAGATATAAAACTGTATTTTTTTGTGAAGAATCAACAACAAGTGGGACACAATCATGAAGTGGAACGACATTTATTGGATATTTCAAAATTTTTAACAAATCAAAAACTGAAAAATTGGGCGTGCAAAATTATTCAGCCCCTTTACTTTCAGTGCAGCAAACTCTCTCCAGAAGTTCAGTGAGGATCTCTGAATGATCCAATGTTGACCTAAATGACTAATGATGATAAATACAATCCACCTGTGTGTAATCAAGACTCAGTATAAATGCACCTGTACTGTGAGTGTCTCAGAGGTCCGTTAAAAGCTCAGAGAGCATCATGAAGAACAAGGAACACACCAGGCAGGTCCGAGATACTGTTGTGAAGAAGTTTAAAGTCGTATTTGGATACAAAAATATTTCCCAAGCTTTAAACATCCCAAGGAGCACTGTGCAAGCGATAATATTGAAATGGAAGGAGTATCAGACCACTGCAAATCTACCAAGACCTGGCCGTCCCTCTAAACTTTCAGCTCATACAAGGAGAAGACTGATCAGAGATGCAGCCAAGAGGCCCATGATCACTCTGGATGAACTGCAGAGATCTACAGCTGAGGTGGGAGACTCTGTCCATAGGACAACAATCAGTCGTATATTGCACAAATCTGGCCTTTATGGAAGAGTGGCAAGAAGAAAGCCATTTCTTAAAGATATCCATAAAAAGTGTCGTTTAAAGTTTGCCACAAGCCACCTGGGAGACACACCAAACATGTGGAAGAAGGTGCTCGTGTCAGATGAAACCAAAATTGAACTTTTTGGCAACAATGCAAAACGTTATGTTTGGTGTAAAAGCAACACAGCTGAACACACCATCCCCACTGTCAAACATGGTGGTGGCAGCATCATGGTTTGGGCCTGCTTTTCTTCAGCAGGGACAGGGAAGATGGTTAAAATTGATGGGAAGATGGATGGAGCCAAATACAGGACCATTCTGGAAGAAAACCTGATGGAGTCTGCAAAAGACCTGAGACTGGGACGGAGATTTGTCTTCCAACAAGACAATGATCCAAAACATAAAGCAAAATCTACAATGGAATGGTTCAAAAATAAACATATCCAGGTGTTAGAATGGCCAATTCAAAGTCCAGACCTGAATCCAATCGAGAATCTGTGGAAAGAACTGAAAACTGCTGTTCACAAATGCTCTCCATCCAACCTCACTGAGCTCGAGCTGTTTTGCAAGGAGGAATGGGAAAAAATGTCAGTCTCTCGATGTGCAAAACTGATAGAGACATACCCCAAGCGACTTACAGCTGTAATCGCAGCAAAAGGTGGCGCTACAAAGTATTAACTTAAAGGGGCTGAATAATTTTGCACGCCCAATTTTTCAGTTTTTGATTTGTTAAAAAAGTTTGAAATATCCAATAAATGTCGTTCCACTTCATGATTGTGTCCCACTTGTTGTTGATTCTTCACAAAAAAATACAGTTTTATATCTTTATGTTTGAAGCCTGAAATGTGGCAAAAGGTCGCAAAGTTCAAGGGGGCCGAATACTTTCGCAAGGCACTGTATCTTCATTGTGGGCAACGAAACAGATTGTTCTACCTCCGGTCGTCATTCTCATCTTCGCACTATCCCGCTAAAACTTAACAGGACATCAGTAGGCCTAGTCAGCTTGCACATACAGTAAATTGAATTTGTTGGACAAATATAGTATTTTTTCTGAAGAAGCCTTTGACTCCCCCCCTGAAGTGCAACTGTACACAGCACAACTATTGGTTGGGCAGCACAAAAGGCTTTAGGCCTACATCAGCAAGAGCAGGGCAGGCCAGGGCCTAGGATTGGGGCAGCCTATCCATTGCCGCGTGTAATACAGTGTAGCCTAGTTTACACCATCCCAGCAGCGCAAAAACACGGGAAGGAAGTATATTTTCTTAGAACTATAACTTTGCCCTGTGCTTCTCCGAGCATGGTCTTCATATAGGCTATGGATCATTGGATTGAGACCACACTAGGCACACTTGATATTGCTCACCCAGCAGAGAATAAGGGATGAGGGGCAGCATCAGGTTCACAGAGATATAATAAGCAACTAATTCTCGAACACTGAGCAATATGACATTAAATCTATTACAGATTACATGACCCTCCTATGGACTAAATACAAAAATATTAAATATTAAAAGCAGTGTCTGGCAGGGGTCTACATAAGGATTTGGTGATAATGACATACAGGTGTGTGAACAGCTGATTAGAATTCAGGTGATTGGGATCTGGAGAGTGAGCTGCTGCGTTCAGGGGATCTACGTGTTTTAGGGTGTGAGTTGGAAGCAGACGTTACATTACCCCTCCCTCTACTAGCGGCTCTTGACGGCCAAGGAAGCAGAGCAGGGGACCTCCCCCGGGGGCGTGGAGCTGGGCGGTCAGGACGGTTACTGTGGAAAGCCAGGATCATGTCTGGGTCGAGGATGTCCTAGGCGGGGATCCAGGACCGTTCTTCGGGTCCGTACCCTTCCCAATCCATCAGGTAGTGGATGCAACCACCCAGGCGCTTGGAGTCAAGGAGGGCTCAGACGGAATAAGCCATTGCACCGCCAATGTCAAATGGAGGGGGTGCGCCGAGGTGAGCCACAGGAGGATGGAGAGTGTTGTACCTCATAGTCTTGAGAAGGGACACATGGAAGGATGAGGAGATCCAGTAATGGTGGGGCAACTGGAGATGGTAGGTGACAGGATTGATGTGGTGTGTTATTTTGAAGGGACCAATGAACTGGGACTGAACCTTTTGCAGGGGTCATGAAGCCGGATGTCCCAACTAGAGAGCCACACACATTGCCCAGGGTGGAAGAGTGGAGTAGATCAGCGACGCCGGTCAGCGAACCGTTTCTGGGAGAGGGAAGCTTGATGGAGGTGCCGATGTGTGGTCTCCCAAACCTGCGCGCTCCGTCGAAACCACTCATCGACGGCAGGTACAGTTCCGGGCTCTGTCTCCCATGGGAACACAGGGGTTGGTATCTGAGGACACACTGAAAAGGAGCAAAGGAGCACCAGGGAGTTCTGTGCGTATTCGGCCCAGGCTAGAGAGCGACTCCACTCGTGTGGTTGGTAGGTGCAGTGTTGGCGAAGGTACTTCCCTATTTCCTGATTCAGGCGTTCCGTCTGCCTGTTGGTTTAGGGATGGTATCCGTAGGATAGGCTGATGGAGACCTCCAGTCGGTCACAGAAGGCTTGCCACACCCTGGAGACGAACTGGGGTCCCCAATCTGAAACAATGTCTTCTGGGATCCCATACAGACGAAACACCTGTTGGAACATGCACTCGGCCATTTCCATGGCATTAGGTAGATGCGGAAGGGGGATGAGTCGGAACATCTTGGAGAACCGATCCACCACAACTAAAATGGTCATGAAGCCTGAAGGGTCCAGCAGATCCTTGAGTAAATCCATGGCGTTGTGGGACCATGGTCTGTGTGGTGTAGGGTGTAGGTAAAGGCTCAAGCTTACCGGTAGGTAGTTGGAAAGGGCTCTCTGCCCAAGCAAAGACAGGACAGGAAAGAACGTAATCTCGGACATCGGCTGTTAGGGATGACCACCAGAACTTTCGTGTCAGTAGCTCCATGGTCCGGGGGATTCCGGGACGGCTAGAACTAAGCGAGGTATGGCACCACTGCATTAGTTGGTTTCTGGCGGACAGTCTTGCCTGCAGGGGTTTCGGAGGTGCTGGTTTGTGGCGTAGGGCCTCTTGGAAGGCTTCTTGGATTTCCCGCTGTATGGGTCCCACGACACAAGACGGAGGCAGGGTGGCCTCGGGAGCTGTGTTATAGGAAGGGGCATCAAATAGACATGATAAGGAATCAGCCTTCACATTTTTCTTGCCGGGAAGATAGGTGACGGTGAAGTTGAATCTGGTGAAGAAGAGTGCCCAGCGTTCCTGTCTGGGGTTGAGCCTCTTAGCACTTATTAAGTACTCCAAATTGCGGTGGTCGAAAAGGACAAGGAATGGGTGATGAGCTCCTTCTAACCAGTGGCACCACTCTTCGACAGCCAGTTTAATGGCGAGGCGCTTTCAGTTCCCGACGTCATAGTTCCTCTCAGCAGGTGACAGTTTCTTGGAAAAGAAGCCACATGAGTGTAATTTGGAAGGTGTCCCGACACACTGAGAGAGAACTGCTCCCACACCGACCTCGGATGCATCCACCGCCAGAACAAAAGGAAGGGTAGGATCTGGCTGCCTAAGGATGGGTGCGGAGGTGAAGAGGCGCTTCAAGGTCACAAATGCAGTAAGGGCGGTGTCGGTCCATTGGAGGGTATGGGTTTTTTGACTGGTGAGAGCTGAGAGAGGAGCGGTTGTGCTGCTGCAGTTTCAGATGAACGGGCGGTAGTAGTTGGAGAATCCTAGGAAATGTTGTAGTTCCTTTACGGTGGTAGGTTTGGGCCAGTTAAGCACGGCCATGACATTGCCTTCATCCATGTTTTTTAAATGTTTGTATTTTTTTTGCCCAATTTCTTGGTATACTGTCTCATTGCTACAACTCCCGTATGGACTCGGGAGAGGCGAAGGTCGATAGCCATGCATCCTCCGAAACACAACCGAACCTAGCTACACTGCTTCTTAACACAGCACGCATCCAACCCAGAAGCACCAATGTGTCGGAGGAAACACTGTACACCTAGCAACCTGATCAGCGTGCACTGCGCCCAGCCCGCCACAGGAGTCGCTAGTGCGCGATGAGACAAGGATTTCCCTGCCGGCCAAACCCTCCCTAACCCAGACGAAGCTAGGCCAATTGTGCACCGCCCCATGGGCCTCCCGGTCGCGGCCGGCTGCGACAGAGCCTGGGCTCGAACCCAGAGTCTCTGGTGGCACAGCTAGCATGCAGTGCCTTAGACCACTGCGCCACCTGGGAGGCCCCGCCTTCATCCATGTTGACCCTTCCTGGTGTCAGCACGACCCCTGGGAAGGTTACCATAGTAACGTGAAAGGCGCTCTTCTCAGCCTTGACATAGAGGGTGGTCCTGTAGCTGTTGGAGGACCTGTTGCACATGCTGTACATGTTCTGCAAGGGAGTGAGAGTAGATCAAGATATCATCAATATACACAATGAGGAACTGGTTGATCATGTCCTGGAAAACTTCATTCGTGAAGGACTAGAAGACTGCGGGAGCATTGGTGAGACCGTAGGGCATAACCAGGTATTTGTAGTGACCCCTAGCGGTGATGAATGCCGTCTTCTACTCATCCCCACTTCAAATACGGACCGGGTTGTAAGCACTACGTAGGTCCAGTTTGGAGTAGATTGTATACTGTCCAACTTGTTCTAGTGCGGCCGGAATCAGAGGAGGAGGGAAGCGATTCTTGATGGTAAGGTCATTGAGGGGTCAGTAATCGGAGACTACCATCTTTTTTTTTCTTCAAAAAATGAAACTGGATCCAGCCAAAGACGTGGATGGACGGATGAATCCCATGTCGAGAGCCTCTTCTATATAGGTGTCCGTAGCCTCATTCTCTGGGATGGACAAGGGGTAGATCCGACCCTTAGGGGGCGATAGCCCAGGAAAGAGGTCGATCGGGCAGTCCTCCAGGCGATGAGGGGGCAGAATGGATGCCTTTTTCTTGCTGAAGACACTCAGGAACTAGGCATATACAGTTGGGATGTGGGTTGGAATGGCAGACTCTGATCCTTCTATAGAGGTGGCTCAACATGGTAGACTGAAGCAGTGCTTAAACAGATGGGAGACCATGACAGCAGTTCCCCTTGCCACCAGGAGATGGCAGGGTCATGAAGGCTTAGCCAGGGGTGACCAAAGATGATGGGTTCTTTAGGTGAAGATAACACCATTAACTGAATGACCACAGAGTGAAGGAGGCCAATCAGAAGGGTGATACTTTCGGGTCATGCTAGACACAAGACCAGTTCCGAGAGGTTGTCCACCCAGCGCATTCATTCTAAAGGGAGGATTAACAGGGATTAGCTTGACCCTTAACTGTTGTGCCAATTGATCGTCAATGAAATTTCCTGCAGCCCCCGAGTCCACTAGTCCCTCCACAAACTGAGTGAACTAATTAACAGAAAGAAGTGCTGGGATCCCAAACTGCCTTTTGGTAATGTTCAAAATATAGAGGTGCTTACCCGGGCGGAAGTGGAGGGGTTGTGGTTACACTCTCCACAATATAGGCACAGGTTTTCACGTAACCTCCGGTGTCTCTCGGCAGGCGTGAGGGGAGCGCGGCCGAGATGCATGGGTTCGGGGCTATTGGACCGTGGTGGATAAGAGAAGGGCGTGGAAGACTCGCAGGCCATGGGCGACTGTATACGTTTGCGGTCCACCAGTAGTTCGCCAATGGATATGGACATCCGGATGTATTGGTTTAGGTCCATTAAATCTCCTCTGCAGGCCAGTTTGGCCTGTAAGTCCCAATGAAGACCCCTCTAGTAGACTGTAAGGAGAGCTGGTTCACTCAATCCACAGCCGGCAGCCATGGTACGGACTCAAAGACATACTCAGTGGTGGAGCGACGGCTCGTCGCAGCTCACATAACAGTTCCCAGGTGTAATGACCTGAAACTGAATGGTCGAACACCTCCTTGAAGAGGGCGTGTAAACGTGATTCAGAGGACAGATCAGAATTTTGAGTGGCCCACAGGGCTGAGACCCAATCCAGAGCTTTGCCTGTGAGTAGGGAGATGACGAAGTCCACCCTGTCTTTGTCAGAGGTGAAGTCAGCGGGGTGATGGTCTATGTACAGGTTACACTGCATGATAAATACTTGACATTTCCCTGGGGAGCCGTCATATTTATTAGTCATGGATATGGGGGGAGATGAACGAGAGGAGGCTGTGGCACCTGATATGGGTGAAGCAGGAATGGACTGGCGAAGGAGGTCGCAGAGTTCATCGATTCGTTCCTCATGTCGGGTCAGAAGTAGCTGCAGCACCGCTGAATCCATCTGTCGTTTTTGGTGAATTATTCTGTAACGAACATGAGGGGAGACAGAGAACTGGTTTCAAGCGCAGGGCGCAGCAGGTGTTTATTGCAAAGGACCGCAAGAGGAGGCAGGTAGCTGGGTCCAGGGGCAGGCAGAAGGTCATACACAGAGGGTCCAAAAGGGCAACAGTACAGGCAGGGAAAAGGCTAGTAACGTAGTCCGGGAGATGAGGCAATAGGTAGATAACAGGAAATCTGATCTGATAGGCTAAAGTACAAGCAGGGAATAGGCAAAAGGCATCGTTAGTGAGAGCACACTTATCCAGTGTGCAAGTGGCCATCGAAGGTGAGCATTTACCCACTGAAGTCTGTTACGGTTTCTGGCAGTTTGTGCAGAAATTCTTCGCTTGAGCAAACCCATAATTTCATCAGCTGTCTGGGTGGCTGGTCTCAGATGATCCGCAGGTGAAGAAGCCGGATGTGGAGGTCCTGGGCTGCAAGTGGTCTGCGGGTGTGAGGCTGGTTGGATGTACTGCCAAATTATCTAAATGTCATTGGAGGCGGCGTATGGTAGAGAAATTAACATTAAATTATCTGGCAACAGCTCTCGTGGACATTCCTGCAGTCAGCATGTCAATTGCACGCTCCCTCAGAACTTGAGACATCTGTGGCATTGTGCTGTGTAACAAAACTGCACATTTTAGAGAAATAATCATATGGAAACATTCTGGGATCTTTTATTTCAGCTCATGAAACGTGTGACATTACATGTTGCGTTTATATATTTTTTCAGTGTATTTGCCTTCCTTGCTGTAACCCAAATCCTTGCAACACCATCAAAGTCGGCGCGCTGTTGACCTGACAACGTTGGCTGACGCAGATCGTACCTTCACTCAACTGAGTTCGGCCCTATCCGTGGTGCCAGCTGGGAAGTCTACCAAATACAATGCCACCAGAGTTTATATTCTACAAGCGCAGCTAACTGCTTTCTGAGGTCAAGTGTTAAATATATGAAAAATACAATTCCACGGCTTTAGAATATAACCAGTTACACAAAAAATCCCAGCATGCAATGCTCCACTGGCTAAAGTTTGCAATTAGTAAGCCCAGCCAAAGTCTAAATATACATTCCATTCCACATTTATTTGGGGTTGTATTCGTGTTATAATGCTCATATAATGCTCAATATATGATCATACCATTGTCACCAATCAACGCATAACACTCAAAATAAATCCAATTCAGATGCTGATCTGGTTGACAACACTAGCTAACTAAATTGGCTAGCTAACCAAACCCATTATTATGGTTATCTAGCATGCTAGCTAGCACAAAATTATTATTTCCAACAATAATAGCCGAGTTTATTTGGGGAGTTTCTCCCATTCTTCACTGCATATCCTCTCAAGCTCTGTCAGGTTGGATGGGGAGCATCACTGCACAGCTATTTTCAAGTCTCTCCAGAGATTTCAGATCGGGTTCAAGTCCGGGCTCTGGCTGGACCACTCAAGGACATTCAGAGACTTGTCCCGAAGCCACTCGTTTGTTGTCCTGTTGGAAGGTGAACTTTCGCCCCCAGTCTGGGGTCTTTGTCACTCTGAAGCAGGTTGTCATTAAGGATCTCCCTGTACTTTGCTCCGTTCATCTTTCCCTCGATCCTGACTAGTCTCCCAGTCCCTGCTGCTGAAAAATATTGCCACAGCATGATGCTACCACCCCCATGCTTCACCGTAGGGATGGTATTGGCCAGATGAGTGGTCCCTGGATTTCTCCAGATGTGACGCTTGGCATTCAGGACAAGAGTTTAATCTTGGTTTCATCAGACCAAAGAATCTTGTTTCTCATGGTCTGAGAGTCCTTTAGGTGCCTTTTGGCAAACTCCAAGCAGGCTTTCGAGTGCCTTTTACTGAGGAGTGTCTTCTGTCTGACCCCTCTACCATAAAAGCCTGATTGGTGGAGTGCTGCAGAGATGGATGTCCTTCTGGATGCTTCTTCCACCTCTACAGAGGAACTCTGGAGCTCTGTCAGTGACCATCGGGGTGTTGGTCACTTCCCTGACCAAGGCACTTCTCATCCGAATGCTCAGTTTGGCCAGGCGACCAGCTCTAGGAAGAGTCTTGGTGTTCCCAAACTTCTTCAATTTAAGAATGATGGAGGCCACTGTGTTATTGGGGACCTTCAATGCTGCAGAAATGTTTTGGTACCCTTCCCCAGATTTTTCCCTCAACACAATCCTGTCTCGGAGCTCTACAGACAATTCCTTTGACCTCATGGCTTTGCTCTGATATGTACTGTCAACAGTGGGACGTTATATAGACAGGTGTGTGCATTTCCAAATCATGTCCAATCTATTGAATTTACCACAGGTGGACTCCAATCAAGTTTTAGAAACACCTCAAGGATGATCAATGGCAACAGGATGCACCTGAGCTCAATTTCAAGTCTTATAGCAAAGGGTCTGAATACTTATGTAAATAAGGTATTTCTGTTTTTTATTTTTAATAGATTTACAAACATTTCTAAAAACCTGTTTTTGCTTTGTCATTATGGTGTATTGTGTGTAGATTGATGAGGAAAACATGTATTTAATCAATTTTAGGATAAAGCTGTAACACAACAAAATGTAGAAAAAGTGAAGGGGTCTGAATAATTTCTGAAAGCACTGTAGGTGTCGGGAGAGGGCGCATGTTCTGATAGGGAGGCATCTGATGAAAAACCAACAAAACTCTGTATGGCAAGGCTTGTTTAATGTTTTATATTAAGACAAAATCACATTACATATGCAATCTCAGGCCTGACATACAATACTGAACTAAAATAACACAAAATGAAGTTGTAAAATTTTTCATTTTGGGGAACATGATCTCAAGCCACTGTAAAAGACAATTTCAACAATGTATGTTTTTCACACAGAATATCAAAAAGAAAACTGCCATTTAATTATAATTGCAATGAAATAAATGTAATATATTATAAAAAATACTTTTGCACGTCATCCCTCAGATAAGAAATGTACAAAATATTTCCAAAGAATTAATGTAAAATAAATTGCACTGCAATGTGGTACTGTTTTTAGTTTTAATTGTCATGCTGCTAATGAAAAGAAAAACAATAATGGAATTTGAAATCCGATGCCAATCATTCATTTGACAAAAGTGGTAAACCAACAAAACAAAAAAAAATCTCCATAATATCAATATGCTATATTATGCTTTATTATATCCTATGCTATTATATTATATATTACATTGTGAACTGTGACGTGTTAGATATTCTAATGAAATGTAAGATCATGCTTTCTCATAAAGTGTTGCTCTACAGTAAATGGATGTCCTCTGATCATTTTGGTTTATAGAATATTAAAGTATATTGTGTTTCAGTTGCAACTTGACTATTAGCACACACAGTGATGAACAACCAATGTTTTGCTCCTCTTAATAACAATAAACCAAAATGTACCATTGTGAGATGTAGACAGGGATTTACATGTTGATTCAAAACAATAGCCTACATGACAAAATAGCAACACAAAAAATTTGAAGAAATGACCTAATAATAACAGCTTTGCTTATGTGTTCAGTGGTGCAATTTTAAGGGATTTCATCATCCAATTCAGATTGCTGTGGGCATGTGGGACACTGACATTATATGGAAGGATACATTCTGTTTGCAGATGCTGTTACAGCCTTCAACAGTAACAGCTAATCATTTTATGTTCATTTCAGAGGTTTTCACGACAGTCTCTCATGCTGTCTACATTCCCCTTAGCTCCCCTAATCCTCCAGTTCTTCTCTTCAGCACACACTGTGTTGTCTGTGTAATGCTACTCTGAATTAATCACAGCAATTCCCAAACCACATGATGTGAATATGAGAATCTTAACATGGGGAAAGGCTGACATAATCTTGTTGGCACTTGTAACATAAAAAACGTTTAATATTGTGGGTTATTCTGACTTACTGGGTGAAAATGGTTATCTTATGAATAAGGAAATAAAATGATTAGACATAAAACATACAACCCCACTGTACTCAAATAAACAAAACAAATAACACCTATAGAACACAGGAGGTTGGTGGCACCTTAATTGGGGAGGACAGGCTCCTGGTAATGGCTCGAGCAGAATAATTGGAATTGTATCAAATACATCAAACACATGGTGCCATGTGTTTGGTGACATTCCATTCACTCCGTTTTTGGCCATTATTATGAGCCGTCCTCCCCTCAGCAGCCTCCTGTGCTACAGAACTATACACATTGATACCAACAAAGGCATAGAAGTTCAGGCATTAGTTAAGCGTGTGTATAGTGTATCACTGCCCATGGAGCTGAAGTTAAGCCACGTTCTGTCCTTTTCCTTTTAGCATATAGCCACCATCATAAATACATCCTTATTGGCCATACAGTATTTATTTTGTTCAATATTCAGGGTACAGTCAGTGTGCCCAGAAGGAAATAGTCCAAAACTGAAAGCAGAGTGGCTGAGTCTTGAAGGCACATTGGATATTGTCATTACTATAAGTAATATGATGCTTGTTTGTACAATAAACCTTTTCATGACAATATCATAGCACTTCCCTCTCACAAGTCACAATGTTGCCAAATGTGAACCTGTCATATCATGCCAGAAACCAATTTTCCAAGAAGAGCCATCATCATATGTAGCAAGACCGGGGAAACAGATAAAGCATGCTGAATAATTTGGCCCCCCAAAAAAATTATCTGCAAGATAAAAGACACATTTGTGAGGAAATACCAGTGCTACTGTGTGGAATGGTGCAATGAAGGGATGCCATAGTTGTGTAGCATGCCATTGTATTCTACACATAATAAGGACTGCAGTGCAATCAAACCAATACATTACAATGCAATACAATCAAATGTCAGTGACCTAAACCTTAATGTGTTTTTCAATCTGTGCAGGGATATTCTTTTCTAGAGCATTTTGTCTCTAAGCAACTCACTTGGTACTCATTTGGCAGCAAAGGAACTAGAAGTGTACATTATGTGCTTGACCCATTAAATGCAGGCATAAACATCTCTACAATCAAAGCTAAAAACATTAAGACATCAACAGTAATGAAAAAAATAAATATAAAAAGTGATATTGTTTTTTAAATTTTTAATTCTCAGTCCAGGTGATGTTGTAGTTGTAATAATGGCTCTATGTGAATGACTGATATCATGTTGCCAAAACTCCTCCAACTCCTCACTCAATGTAAATACATTATAGACAAGCCAGCCAATGCACACATCTAGTCCATGGGGAAATCTTCCTATGCCCCATTTACACATTATTCATTCATCATCCTCATCATCATCATCATCAAAGAAAGCCTTGTCCTCACACAGCGAAGTGTGAAGAGCCATGGGCACACCACTGACCAGTAGCAAAATGTGAATGTCTGATTAAATGAACCATTCCTTCTTGCTCTCATCAATGGTTTCTGTGAAGGCTGGGTCATTGACAATGATGGCTGCATCGGCACAGTCCGCAGACTCCGCCCCTTTGGCCTCATTGGTGTGGTAGGAGCCCTTGTGACGGAACATATGGCGAATCAGGAACACCAGGGTGCAGAGGATGGTGAAGATGACCACAGCAATGATACCTACAAGTATAAAGGACATTATGAGGTACATGACAATGTGTCCTTTTGAAAAATCGATTCCTGGATTTGACCCTTTTCTATTTATTTTCCTTTTTTATATATTGAATACTGCATTGTTGAGGAAGAGCTTCCAATAAGCATTTCACTGTACTGTTTGCACCTGCTGTATCCTGTGCACGTGAGAAAAACACTTTGATAAGGGCTTGTAAGTAAGCATTTCACGGTATTCGGCGCATGTGACAAATAAAATGTAATTTCATTTAATTTGACCTTTAAAAACCTCAACAACCCTGTATAGTAGTGAGTTGATTACTGCCCCTATTCACCTCCGATAATTGCAGCGTTCCGATCAACTCCATCCCGGCTAACTCTTTCCTCGTTGAATGGGAATACAGCACCAGCTGAAAAAGGAAACAAAAACGGATCAACCACAAAATAACCAAACAATGCTAAAAAAAAATGTAAATGCTATGACACATTTTTTACAGAGACCGGATATGTCAATTGTAAACTGGCACACTTTGGCATCCGATTATAAAAAAAAAACAGGACAGGCGATAAATATAGCATGCAGTATATGCACAGTGTGAGTCATGGAGGGAAGTAGGCGTGGGCTGAGTTAAGAGGGGCAGTCTGCTCTTTTCATCTGGCATCTCTGTGGGCACTCTAGTCCATTTGAGTGGATTCTGCAGAATATGTGCAAATCTCTCATCACATATCACCGCCCCCAAAATACACACACACACACACACACACACACACACACACACACACACACACACACACACACACACACACACACACACACACACACACACACACACACACACACACACACACACACACACACACACACACACACACACACACACACACACACACGCACGCACATAGTGGAGCAGGGATCACAGATACTTCTTACAGGGAGCTGATCTGTTTGCCTTTGGAGCACTATGGAAGGCTCAGATCAAATGATACAAAGATTCTTCCTCTTATTCTCATGTTTTTCATCCAAAGCTCTCTTAGTAAAAGTCAGAGTATCAATAGTGTAACAATCTATAACTAGTCCCATTAGGCCTAGCTGTGGGACAATTGAAATTGTTTATATTAATCCTTACTAAAGCAGTACCACTAAAAAGATTCATCTGATTTATTGAAACCTCATATGCCTCCATAGGTTAAACATACAAATAGTCACTTAGAGTCCCTGAGGGATAGCATTTCATACAGAGCAGTGCAGGCATGAGATAGATATTGTGTTCCCAGTAATGGAGAGATTAAGAGAAGAGGGTGAGTGGCTGGGCAGCAATAGATCTCATGTGTCCGGAAAGCTCATTCCTTTGTGTCCAGAGAACACACCCAGGATCAATACACTGACCCAGTGATAACCATCCTGTAGACCTATCCACAGGAGCTAAACAGCACAGCACATGGGTTTAAATGGTTCAATAGCTGAAGAAGAAAAGTACCACTATTAAATATCATGCCTTGAAGTTTTAATTAAATGTCAAATCTCTTTGGAGGACTGAGTGGACTACTGGTGCTGCTAGTTGACCACCGACAATATATCTACTGTAAAGGACTACTTTTAAAATGCAGTATTCAAGATGATGGTATCGAGATGTAAATAAACACAACAATTCAATAGAATAGAATAAAATCCCATGATATGAATAAATGGTTCCATTGGTGGGACAATTAAAGGGGATAGATAGAAACCCAGTGATTTACTGTACCTGAGTCCAGGTGCCAGGGGTCATTGGCAGCAGCCATGGGTGAGATGGTGAGAGGAGACGCCCCGCAGTTGGACTCTACTAGAATGCCCTGGGTGGTCACTGGGGCGACGATGCCAGACCTCAGTGCTGCCTTCAGAGGGGCGATGTTGTTGAACTGAACTCTGGACAGACAGCCAACGAACCCTGGGGTGTTGTACTTCTCTATGAGGACTGGGTCAATCTGGCCAGTTTCTGATTAAAACAAAGAAAAAATAAAAACCATCACAGTACTTCTAGATTAGATAGGAGTTCTTCTTGGAGCTGCTGACTGATGCTGCCTGACCACTTAATACTAGTCTACCACCACGATGCACTACTACTCAGCACAACACCGTAAGCCTCCCCAGTTTGATTTATGTTCACTTGAACCTAGTCTCTGGTTGGTGATACTGTATTCCCTGTCCCTAGCTTCCACCAGACAGGCAACTACTGTAGAGACTCCTACTGCAGATATGTTATACTCCAGGGAAAACAGAGTATCCAATTCTTTTGCAATATGTTATTCTCCAAGGCAGATAAAGAAGAGTAATTTCACGGTTACATGTAAGAAGGATGTTTCATATGCCCCCAAGTTGAAAAGACAAACACATCCTGTTTGGAACATTAGCCAATGCATTATCTCTACTTTTCAGAAAACAAATTGCAATAACTACAGAAAAAGTATTCACCATCTTAGGCTACAGTGACAATGTTTGTTAAAAACAACATACCTTGCATGAAAAGGAAATGACAAAAAATATAAATATATTTGAAACAAAGAGTTGCAACAACAACACAAGGTCAAGGTTTACCATAAGGGTCCCCAACACCTACAGATTTACAGTGTAGTTACAGGTAGGTTGTTATTGAAAACACTATGCCACCTCAAGTTTGTCAAATACAGAAGAGTATTACCTGGTTGCCCTGTTGTCCTCCCTGAATGAAGTGGCGCTAACTCTGAGTCTGCCCCCACGGCGCAGCCCCTCTATCCAGAGGAAAAGTCCTTGTCTTATACAGTGCTACCACTGCCCACTGTATGCCTGTCTATGAGACATGCTTGTCTGTCTACCTGTATGTTCGTCTGTCTGCCAGGAACATTTAATTCTGTATCTGCCCTGCTGCCTTTCTGCCTGCTAGTAGTCTGTTTATCTTCTTGCCAATATGTCTATCAATCTCTCTGTCTGTCTTCCTGTGTGTATTACCTGTCTGTATGCCAACCTGTCTGTGTATCTGCCAGGGTGTCTATGTGCCTGAAGCCTTGGTTAGCCAGCGAGCTTTGAATGTGAATGCACCCTAAATGATTCAGCCCAGCTCCTTTCCCTTCCTTCTCTTCTCTTCCTTACAGCCAGACCAGGCAGGGAAAACATGATGATGTCATGGATCAGTGAGCTAATACATTCACAAACAGAACGAGGCTCGGAGAAAACCTGGATGTGAGTAAAGGATTACAGGATGGGGATCAGGACCGGGCTTTTGCGCTCCCTCCCTCCCTGAGGATGATGTCAGAGATGGTTGTTAATTTATTAATCGAGTGCAGCAGCAAAGCACTCTGGGAAGTTGTAAGGCTTTACCAGCCAGGCACAATGGGGCATTCTACTGTTCTCAGAATAGGATCAGTGTACTGGTGTCTGACTCCTGCTAACACGGTGCTGCTCCCTCCCTTAGCGGAAATCAAACACGCCATGCTATGCGCACATCACTTTATTCTGTTTTCTATTCTACCTTCCTCTATACTGACGAGCTGTGTGCTGCAGTGGTGTGGTTCTTGATGGCCCTATGATCCACACTTTTTTACCCTGAGTTTATCTGAGTGGTGTGGGTGTACTATAGTAGGTGTACTATATCAGTCAACAGTGGCGATTTTAGCCTGTAAATCTTGGTGGGGCACACTCCATTTTTTTTAGATGCATGACAGCAAAGCCACTACACAACGCTAAACAATACATGAATTACACTATAACAATGACAAATGGTGCCCACAAACTGTTAGGGCCTACATAAAGCTGTCCCTATACCTGGCTATCAGTGGAGCCTTATTTGGCAGAGGAACAGTTAAACCAGCCTCATTTACTTCCTTTTTATATGGCTGACTTGCTTAAACATGTGGTTTCTACTGACAATTGAGATGTACAAACTATGGCATAAGGGAACGATGAGCGGATAAGAGGAAATCCGTCATTTCGATTTAGATATTAATGAGCGAGCTAAGACAGACGATATGACTATTCAGCACTTTTGAAATGTACAACGACATAATTCAGAACAATGAGACGTTCTTACAGTACTCTCCCTGTACACCAAGTCAGAAAGGTAGGATAAATAAAGGGGGCATGTAAGCAGGCAATGAAAGCTCTTACAATATTTGATGATTACATTTCTCTAAAACAGGCCATAGGCTACATGTGTACCTCCAAGTCAGAACAGTTGGCTAAGGTATTATGGGGAAAGGGACCAAACTATTAGGGTGAGGTTACTAACAGCTTACTACACAAAATACAGAGTGTTACTTTCTTAGCTACATATCTCGCATATTACATAATTTATGCAGAAGCATACAAGACATTTTTGGCCTCTCCGTTGTTGTGCTGTGCTCACTTCAACAGGAGTCCTTCTTGTGGGCAAAATGTGTTATGAAACTTCTCTGGATTTCTGGTGCTTTCAAGACAACGGGGAACTGAAAAAAAACATGGTTGAATAATGACGTCCGTGATTTTCAGGTCGGAGCTCTCAAAAGAGTCCTAATTTCCCAATTTGGAATTTTTAGTTGGATGACCGTTCAAAGTGTATTTTCCCAGTTGGAGCTCGTTTTATTCAAAGTTCCAAGATTTCACAGTTTCCAGTTGTTTTGAATGCGGCAGAAGTCATGTTGGATTGTCAGCATGGCCAATTAATTCCCATGGTGTTACGTGTGAATGTTTATCCTTTTAAGCTTGGAAAAGAGACCCTTAAACTCAGACTTGGACCACACACCCTCTCCACCGAATAGCAGGCAGGGGAAGAAAAATAGTGATTGCTTTGCAACGCTTGCAGTTAGCAACTGATTCCTTCCAAACCACTCATTGTTGAATTTGCGATCTCCAACTTGTTGTGTAATGTTTATGTCCAATGGCCGATGATCACAGATACGTTTTATCTATCATTTCTCTTCATATGACAAAGACTGAAAATTGTTTGCCAGTAGATTGTCGACATAATTCATGAAGATGACTGCTTGTCTGGCTTGCTAGCTAGGATTTTGAAAGTATGTTGTTGACATGATCAGTCCAATCAAAGCTACGGTAGATATAACGTGATTTGACATCATTTTATCTGTGGCCAATAACCTTGAGCCTTCTTGAATGGGCACTTCTAATGTAAATCTATGGCAGCACCCAAGGGGGGCTTGAACGTAGTGTCCCCATGAGTGACAGAACACTGAGCCAATCACGGCAGAACTAGAGAAGATTACCAACCCCTACGCTCTATATTTTCCGCTGGCTGCCCCTCCACCACAGAAAACACTGAGCTAGGCTGAAACACCTGCATTTTGGAGCTGCCTTACTCAAGATAGCAAAAAAGAGACAATGTTCTTATGCAGCTTTTTCTTTTTCTTTTTTTACATTGTTTTCAAACTGATATGTGACACGTATTTATGCCAAAATAACATGCAAAACAGGCACTGCCCTACTTGCCCTGAATGATGGGTCACCACTGTCAGTCAGACAAAGACAAAGGAAAGGCCTAGACAAGGCCTATTGTAACATTGCTCAATATGGGCACTCAGATGGATGTACATGTCTTTGTATCAACAAAGCAAGATTTTTCGGTCAAGGCAACATCACCATTACCAGATATATTAATGCCCTCTTTACATATATTAATACACCTGGACTAAACAAGATCAATCACTCAGTCATGGATGGGCAACAAAAAATCTGGTTTTGTGTTTTTTCAGAAACACACAGAACCAAAGTCCTGATTTAATCACTCTTGGACAAATTCAAAGAGATAAATGCAAGTAACTCTGACTTCCGTGTAAATAATAAATTGATTCCACGCATGATACACAGCATTCCTTATATTTACACTCCAGTAGGAATACATGGATTATATCTACACTTACCAAAGACTTTCCCCAGGAATATAGTTTTAACCAGGTTGAACTTGGTGTCAGAGCCAGCAGGCAGAGTGTAGCTGACTGGGGGGTAATGGTCCAACTGGAAAAGAACATCACGATATGGTCATCAATCATGTTATATTACAGTCAGTTATAAACCCAACAGACGGCTTTTTTTATTTTTGTTAATTACTACCACCTAGTGGTGTATTTTAAACAGCATATGCCTGGAAATCCTAACTGATGCCAGTGTATCATGCATTATCGAAATCCGATAAACAAACAGAAATAAACTGTGCTAAAAAGCATAATGCACTATAAACCACTTCCACAGGAAAGGTGGGTCTGGTGTGTTGCAAAAAGCCTAATGCAGTCTGAGAGGACACAGAACAAATATGTATTTGGGATTTAATGGTATCAGCAAATCCCTCTCACCGAGAAGGGTGTCCTCCCTTCCTGATAGCAGAGCACTAGTGTTCTACCTTTGAACTGCTTTATGAAAAGTGCTATATCTATAGTCTGTGTAGCTGTAACATAACAAAATGTGGAAAAAGTCAAGGGGTCTGAATACTTTCCGAATGCACTGTAGGAGAGGTGCATGCCAGCAGATGAGGAAATTTGGCCAGGATGGAATAAATTATATAGGAAAACCAAAGAAAAGAGCAAAAGTAAAGTAGGGGTGAAAAAAGCACTACACTCTTAGAAAAAAAACTTGCTATTTAGAACCTAAAGGGGTACTTTGGCTAGCCCCATAGGATAACCCTTTGAATAACCCCCTATGGTTCCAAGTACAACCTTTTTGGGATCCGTGTTGGACCCTTAGCACCCCCAGGGGTACGCGCAATGCTGTCGGGGGTACGCCAACTAAAAATGTGATTCATATTTTTAAAAGTCTAATTTAGTCTGAGAGTGGTCTCTCACTGAGAGTGGTCCCAGCCTGGGACTCAAGTGGAGCATTAGAGTCCTACCTTTCAACTGCTTGATGAAAATGAAAATGTTCTACATCATTGTTAAGATTTTTACCTGCAGCCTAAAGTAGTCTGAAGGGGGAAAATACATTTCAGGACATTGGCAAATCCCACTGTGTGATAGATCACCCTTTGTGGTAGTGGAACACTAGGGTCATCCTGGAGCTGCAGCTGAAAAGTGCTCCATAGATAGATAAAGCAACGTCCTCATTATTATCACCTGCAGCCGTATGTTCCTCTCCTGCCTGGAGATGTTGATGTGGTGGGGCTGCCCGTTGGCCATGTTGCGCTGGTCCAGGTCGATGGTGAACGGCTCCCTCAGGCCTCCCAGGCTGTAGCGGATCTGAAGTGTTCCTGACAGAGGGAGATGGAATGCCCAGTCAGTCCCAATGTGTCTTAATCATATTCATATAGTTGTCCACCCATTATCTCACAGGCTTTGAAACATGGTTAGAGTATCAAACTCAAGTGGCAATTGTATTTTAAATTACGCTCTACATTGCTAAAATACTAAATTGACCATCACTTTCTCTTTCTGCTGTTTCAGTTATTCATGCATCTGCCTCGAACAATGCCCAACCTGTGTGTTGCACCATTTAATTAGCTATTGAGCTAATTCCCTGTACATTCTGCGGTTCTTTGCTGGCTAAACCATTAACTTCACCGTCCAAGCCTTTCAAACCCTTTAAACGGATGGCCAGTATTGCTCTCACATTCTCTCAAGCATTTTAAACCCTTTGAGCAGTTGCCCTCTCACCATTGTGTCTGAGCACCACAGCCAGGTAGTCCTGGGTCCTGGAGCTGATGTAGACCAGGATGCTGGGGGTGTTGGAGGTGCTGAAGCTGAACACCAGCTCCTCCTGTGTAAGGTTGCCCTCCGTGGGCAGCAGGGGAGACAGGCTCTTCACATCCCTGATGGCTGGAAGGCCCCCCTCGGGAAGGAAGTCGTAACGAACTAGTGTTCCACTCTCGAAGTAGCCACCCACGTCTGATACACACATTAGACACAAGGCAGCAATACAAAACATCAGCAGACATTTTAGAAATTGACAAGCGAATTGATATTAGCCACCTAAAAGCAAAGGGTAAAGTTAGAGTTGTAACATTGTGAAGTTGAAATAAAACGAAAACATTTAGTTACCATTCTCTCACATGGCTGTGACTATATTTTACCTTCAGTGCAGAAGGGCCCGTCATACGCTGTCAAGGTGCAGTCACATGAGTAACCGTTGTATTTCTCCATGCACTGGCCACCGTTTCTGCAGTGCTGCCCATAGCTGGTGCAGTGGCCAGAGCAGCCAGGCTTCACCCCCGGGGTGACCTTCGCCCTCTCCTCCAGGTCAAGGGTCACACCGTTCATCTTCAGGGCACGGATACATCCTAGGAAGCCCCTCTGGCCACCCGATGCACCTGAAGGATAACGTTTATGACATAAAGTCTCATTAGACATTTTGGTTTACAACAACTTTGATACCAAGTACACTTCAGATAAAAAAATTGTAAACTCAAGTTTTTTAAAACTTGTTAGTTGTTGACTTGACATCCTAATAGCTTTTGACATTGTTTCTGTGTGTAAACTGTGTGGGCCTGTATAAGTCGGGTCCAAACACCATGAGCTGAGCACCAGTTGTCTTACAAACATAGACATATAAACCTGATCATCATTACCCTATGTGGTGGGAGGCAGGAAGGAAGGATGTCTTACCGACATAGAGTTGGCTGTAAAGCTCCAGGCGAGTGTGACCCTGTGGGGGTGCAGGGCGAACCTCCTTGAACTGCCCATCCAGCTGCAGCACAGCCTCCTTCACGTTGCGCTCAGCCACCACCCTGTGCCACTGGTCATCATTAAGAGGAGTGGATGACCTCACACTCAGCTCCACCAGACCGTTGCCCACATCAAAGGAAAAGTACACCACCGTGGCAGCTGGGCAGGAGAGGAAAGAGCGGAAGGCATCAGATACGGTTTTGGGTGAGTCTGATAAACAGGCTTTAGATATTCAGAAGTGGAAAGGTTTAGTCTCTGCCTTATGAGCCAGTGGGGACAAAGGGGATACGTACGCTTTGGGTGAGAAACAGCTGAATTATGAGGTGGAAATCTGTCAAGGAGGTCGTTTATGAAGCAAAGATTAAGCTGGAGCCTAACAGGAGATATGAGAGACCTTGGTCTGTTTGGGAGTGGTTAAAAAGTTAACAAGCATTTTTAGGGAAACTGAACTTTCACTTCAAGGTTATTATAGTTTTGTGTTTTTATATTAGTTTTTATTTCTATTAGTTTTAAGATTTTTATTTGATTTTCAGTTTAGTTTCAGTAAGTTTTCAGATCTACTTGCTAGTTTTTATTTAGTTTAAGTTTTTGAAAAATGTATATTTCATGTTTATATTACCAATATGGAAAAAAAAATATTTCAATATATTTAATATCACGTAAAATATATTACAAATACATATAGATACATTTGCATGTAATGCCTGACAATACTCCAGAAATGCATGGCTATGACATCTAGTCTACACAGGGTGACCAAAGTGGTTCCTAATTTTTATTTTTGACCCCTTTTCCGTGATATCCAAAGGTCAAGAGCCATGTGTCGCCCGAAACACGAAGCCAGCCGCCCCAATGTTTCAGAGGAAACACCATCCAGTTGGCACCCAGAGTCAGCTTGCAGGCACATGGCCCACCACCATGTATTTATGTTCTGGTTCCCAAGAAAGCTAAGGTAACTGAACTAAATTACTATCGCCCGTAGCACTCACTTCAGTCATCATGAAGTGCTTTGAGAGACTAGTCAAGGATCATATCACCTCCACCTTACCTGATACCCTAGACCACACCAATCGGTCCACATATGATGCAATCGCCATCACACTGCACACCGCCCTATCCCATCTGGACAATAGAAATACCTATATAAGAATACTGTTCATTGACTCCAGCTCAGCATTCAACACCATAGTACCCTCCGAACTCATCATTAACCTTGAGACCCTGGGTCTCGACCCCACCCTGTGCAACTGGGTCCTGGACTTCCTGACGGGCCTCCCCAGGTGGTGAAGGTAGGAAACAACATCTCCACTCCGCTGATTCTTAACACTGGGGCCCCACAAGGGTGCATGCTCAGCCCCCTCCTGCACTCCCTGTTCACCCATGACTGCGTGGCCATGCACGCCTCCAACTCAATCATCAAATTTGCAGACGACACTACAGTGGTAGGCTTGATTACCAACAATGACGAGACAGCCTACAGGGAGGAGGTGAGGGCCCTCGGAGTGTGGTGTCAGGAAAATAACCTCTCACTCAATGTCAGCAAAACAAAAGAGATGATCATGGACTTCAAGAAACAGCAAAGGGAGCACCCCCTTATCCACATTGATGGGACAGCAGTGGAGAAGCTGGAAAGATTTAAGTTCCTCTGTGTTCATATCACAGACAAACTGAAATGGTCCACGCACACAGACAGTGTGGTGAAGAAGGCGCAACAGTGCCTCATCAACCACAGGAGGCTGAAATAATGTGGCTTGTCACCAAAAACACTCACTAGCTTTTACAGGTGCACAATTGAGAGCATCCTGTCGGGCTGTATCACCGCCTGGTACGGCAACTGCACCGCCCACAACCGCAGAGCTCTCCAGAGGGTGGTGCGATTTGCACAACGCATCACCGGGGGCAAACTATCTGCCCTCCAGGACACCTACAACACCCGATGTCACAGGCAGGCAAAAAAGATCATCAAGGACAATAACCACCCGAGCCACTACCTGTTCACCCCACTTCGATCCAGAAGGGGAGGTCAGTACAGATGCATCAAAGCTGGGACAGAGAGATTGAAAAACAGCTTCTATCTCACGGCCAACAGATTGTTCAACAGCCACCACTTGCACAGAAAGGTAGCTGCCTACCTACAGACCTGATATGATTGACCACTTTAATAAATGGAACACTAGTCACTTTAATAATGCCTCTTTAAGAATGTTTACATATCTCGCATTACTTATTTCATACAGCTGAAGTCAGAAGTTTTTCACAATTCCTGACATTTAATCTTTGTAAAAATTCCCTGTCTTAGGTCAGTTAGGATCACCACTTTATTTTAAGAATGTGAAATGTCAGAATAATAGTAGAGAGAATGATTTATTTCAGCTTTTATTTATTTTATCACATTCCCAGTGGGTCAGAAATGTACAAATAGTAAATTGCTATTTGGTAACATTGCCTTTAAATGGTTTAACTTTGTTCAAACGTTTCGGGTAGCCTTCCACAAGCTTCCCATAATAAGTAAGAATTTTGTCCCATTCCTCCTGACAGAGCTGGTATAACTGAGTCAGGTTTGTAGGCCTCCTTGCTCGCACACGCTTTTTCCGTTCTACCCACAAATTTTCTATGGGATTGAGGTCAGGGCTTTGTGATGGCCACTCCAATACCTTGACTTTGTTGTCCTTAAGCCATTTTGCCACAACTTTGGAAGTATGCTTGGGTTCAATGTCCATTTGGAAGACCCATTTGCGACCAAGCTTTAACTTCCTGACTGATGTCTTGAGATTTTGCTTCAATATATCCACATAATTCTCCTTCTCATGATGCCATCTAGTTTGTGAAGTGCACCAGTCCCTCCTGCAGCAAAGCACCCCAACAACATGATGCTGCCACACACGTGCTTCACGGTTGGGATGCTGTTCTTCGGCTTGCAAGCCTCCCCTTTTCCTCCAAACACAACGATGGTCATTATGGCCAAACAGTTTCATCAGACCAGAGGACATTTCTCCAAAAGTTCGATCTTTGTCCCCATGTACAGTTCCAAACCGTAGTCTGGATTTTTTATGGTGGTTTTGGAGCGGTGGCTTCTTCCTTGCTGAGCAGCCTTTCAAGTTATGTCGATACAGGAGTAATTTTACTGTGGATATAGATACTTTTGTAACTGTGTCCTCCAGCATCTTCACAAGGTCCTTTGCTGTTGTTCTGGGATTGATTTCCACTTTTTGCACCAAAGTACGTTCATCTCTAGGAGACAGACCGCGTCTTCTTCCTGAGCGGTATGACGGCATCATGGTCCCATGGTGTTTATACTTGCGTACAATTCTTTTTTCACCTGTCCTCATTATTGTCTCCAGCCCCTCCAGGTGTCGCTTGTTTTCCCCAGTGCATTTATCCCTGTGTTTCCTGTCTCTCTGTGCCAGTTTGTCTTGTATGTTTCCAAGTCTACCAGCGGTTTTCCCGTTCTCCTTCTGTTTGCATTCTCCTTTTTCCTAGTCCTCCCAGTTTTGAACCTTGCCTGTTTCTCGACTTTGTACCCGCCTGCCTGACCATTCTGCCTGCCTTGAACACGAGCTTGTCTGCCATTCAGTATCTCCTGGACTCTGATCTGGTTTTGACCTTTTTGCCTGTCCACAACCATTCTCTTGCCTACCCCTTTGGATTAATAAACATTGTAAGACTCCAACGATCTGCCTCCTGTGTCTGCATCTGGGTCTCGCCTTGTGCCTTGATAGTACGAACTGGCCATGACAGACCTAGCAGACTTGGACCAGCTCTGTCACGCTGTCTCCCTGCAGGGAGTCACCATTAGGAGACATGAGGAGTTGGTACAGGTCCTTTTGGAAGGGCTCATTTCCTTGACGGAATGCCATGACCATGGGTTAAAGGCTATTATGAAGCAAAGCAGGTAGTTAGCTCAGAGGTTGCCTGCCACCCCTGAAAAACCCCAGTCACACAGTAATTTTCCCCTATCTGTGGTGAGATTGTACAGCCTATCCCGGCTCCCCAAGAACCCCGCTTACCACCTCCGGAGCGAAATTCGGGGAATCCTGGTACCTGCTGGGGTTTTCTTTCTCAGTGCTTGCTTATTTTTGAGCTACAGCCATCTCTGTTTCCTTCAGACAGATCCAAGATGGTGTATATCATTACGCTTATGTCGGGAAGGGGGCTCTCCTGGGCTACGGCAGTTTGGGAGCAACAATCTGCCATTTGTGGTTATCTTGAGAAATTCATGGCAGAAGTGAGAAAGGTATTTGAATCTCCGGTTTCTGGGAGAAAGGCGGCCAGTAAACTGCTCGTCTTACATCAAAACTCCCGTAGTGTGGCAGACTATGCAGTGGACTTTTGCACGTTGGCCGCTGAGAGTGCCTGGAATCCGGAGTCTCTTTTCGATACTCTTCTGCACGGATTAACTGAGGAGGTTAAGGATGAGCTAGCTTCTAGGGAACTGCCTGTGGACCTCGACTCCCTTATCGCCTTTACCTAAGGGAACACAAGAGTGAGAGGAGGTCTGGTCTCGGGCACACTCTTGCACCCGATATGGCGCGTTCTATGGAATCCGGAAGTTTCCGAAGGCAGCTCTTTCGGGAGGAGTCGAAGCCACCCGAGCTCTCTCGTGAATCTACGACGGGTGAGTTGGATACCCCTGAGCCTATGCAGTTGGGAAGAACTAGGCTATCAGTTTGGGAGCGCTCACGGAGGATGAATAATAACTGTTGTCTGTATTGTGGAGGGGCAAGACATTTTATAGCTTACCTGCCCTATTAGGAAACCCCTGTCTCTAGTGGGTACCAGTACTATGGTGAGTCAGACTGGGAGTTCCCTAATTCACCCATACTTCCCTTTTTGCTCTTGTGCTGTGGGGAGACCAATCTAAGTCTCTCCGAGTGCTCATTGACTCTGGGGCTGATGGAAATCTTATGGATGCCACGATAGCTTCGGAGCTTGGTATTCTCACTCAGCCTCTCTCTGTGCCCATGGATGCTAGGGCAATGGACGGCCGCTCTATAGGGGAAGTCACCCAAGTACTGTGCCCGTTCAATTACGGGTTTCTGGTAACCACAGTGAGAAAATGCAGTTCTTCCTTATTACATCTCCCCATGTTCCGGTTGTTTTGGGATTTTCCTGGCTTCAAAAACACAATCGATGATTGACTGGATCACAAGCGCCATCCTAGGTTGGAGCCCATTTTGCCATTCCCACTACCTTTAAGCAGCATTGCCTTCCCCTAGTTGTCTTCCTCAGGATGTTATCAAGACTGTGGATGTCTCTGCTATCCCCACAGAATGCCATGACCTCCTGGAAGTGTTCAGTAAGGCACGTGCTACTTCCCTTTCCCTGCACTGTCCTTATGATTGTGCTATTGATCTTCTCCCAGGCACTCCACCACCTCGGGGTCGATTTTGTATTCTCGGTCTGGACCAGAGTCTCCTCCTATGGAGGAGTACATAGAGGAGTCTCTGGCCACTGGGGCTGTCCGTCTGTATCTCCTGCCGGCGCAGGGTTTTCTTTGTGGAGAAGAAGGACAAGACCCTGAGCGAGCATTGACTATTGGGGACTTAATGACATTACTGTCAAGAATCGTGAGCCCCTACCTTTCCTCGGCGTTTGAACCTCTCCAGGGGGCTACCATATTTTCCAAGTTGGACCTTCGAAATGCCTACCACCTGGTTTGGATACGCAAGGGGGATGAGTAAAAGACAGCTTTCAACACAGCCAGTGGACATTATGAGTACCAGGACAAGGCATTTGGACTCACCAACACCCCTGCTGTTTTCCAGGCTTTGGTCAATGATGTGCTTCGGGACATGCTAAACCGGTTTGTGTTCGTGTACCTTTACAACATCCAGTTTTTTTCCCGATCTGCACAAGAACATGTTCTTCATGTCAGACAGGTCCTTCAGCGCCTCCTGGAGAACCAACTGTTCGTGAAAGCCGAGAAGTGTGAGTTCCACCACTCTACCATCACCTTTCTGGGATATGTCATTGTTGAGGGCAATGTTCAGATGGATCCTGGAAAGGTGAAAGCAGTGGTGGATTGGCCTCAACCAACATCCAGGGTGCAGTTGCAACGGTTTCTTGGTTTTGCAAACTTCTACTGACGTTTCATTCAGAACTACAGCACCCTGGTGGCCCCCCTCTCGGCACCTCTCCCAAGGTACCGTTCAAATGGTCTCCAGCTGTCGACAAAGCCTTTGTGGACCTGAAGCATTGGTTCACAACTGCACCCATCCGGACCCCTCGCATCAATTTGTGGTGGAAGTGGATGCTTCAGATGTTGGAGTGGGGGCCATCCTGTCCCAGCGATCTGCCCAGGACCAGAAGCTTCATCCATGTGCCTTCCTGTCCCATCGTCTCAATCCTGCTGAAAGGAACTACAATGTTGGCAACCGAGAACTCCTGGCTGTGAAGATGGCATTAGAAGAGTGGAGGCACTGGCTGAAAGGAGCAGAACAGCCATTCCTGGTCTGGACCGACCATACAAACCTGGAAAATCTCCGTACAACCAAGCGCCTCACCTCCAGGCAGGCCCGGTGGGCCTTCCTGTTTAACACATTTAACTTCACCATCTCCTACCACCCAGGGTCAGAGAATGTGAAGCCTAACGCCCTCTCCCGCCTATACAGTTCCTCTGCCACACCCTCGACCTCTGAAACCATTCTCCCTACCTCATGCCTTGTGGCCACTGTGGATTGGGGTATTGAGAACCTGGTCTGTGAGGCACAACACTCCCAGCCTGGATGTGAAGGAGGCCCGGCTAACCGGCTGTTTGTCCCTAATCCAGTCCGGTCCCGGATCCTGGAATGAGCTCATTCCTCCAGGCTGTCCGGTCATCCAGGGTCCGGTTGTACACTAGCCTTCCTTTGACAACGTTTCTGGTGGCCCACAATGGTCCCTGACGTCTCTTCCTTCGTCACCGCATGCACTGTGTGTGCTCAAAACAAGACTCCACGGCAAGCTCATTCTGACCTCCTGCAGCCACTACCGGTTTCTCATCGTCCCTGGTCTTATATCTCTGGACTTTGTCACTGGGCCCCCTCCGTCTGATGGCAACACTGTCATTCTGACGGTAGTCGACCGGTTCTCCAAGGCTGCCCATTTCATTCCTCTCCCCAAACTACCTTCTGCCAAGGAGACAGCCCCGCTTATTGTGCAGCATGTCTTCCAGATCCATGGACTCCCGGTAGACATGGTCTCCAATTGGGGTTCTCGTCTCAGTTCTGGAAGGCATTCTGCACCCTTATAGGGTCGTTGGCCAGCCTGCCAAACTAACAGTCAGTCGGAGCGAGCAAACCAAGACCTGGAGACCACCTTAAGGTGCCTGGTCTCAACCAACCCCACTACCTGGAGCTGTCAACTAGTCTGGGTGGAGTAGGCCCAGAAAACTCTTCCTAGTTCTGCCATGGGACTCCCCCCCTTCGAGTGCTCCATGGGGTATCAGCCTCCACTCTTCCGTGAACAAGAGCAGGAGGTCAGCGTACCCTCGGCCCAGATGTTTGTCCGCCGCTGTTGACATACCTGGAAGAGCCAGGGCGGCTATTCTCAAGACCAACTCCAGGTGTCGTCAATGAGCGGACCGTCGTCGGACCCCAGCTCCCCGCTACCGCATTGGGCAGAGGGTATGGCTGTCCACACAGCCCCCTGCCCCTTCGGATAGAGTCCCACAAACTGTCCCCTTGTTTCATTGGTCCTTTTCCCATCTCCAGAGTCATAAGTTCCACTGCTGTCCATCTTGTGTTACCCCGTACCCTCCATATTCACCCTACCTTCCATGTGTCTAAGATTAAGCCTGTGTCTCACTGTTCTTTGTCTTCTGTCCCCAGGCCCACCCCCCCTCCCCGTGTCATTGATGGACCTCCGGCCTACACGGTAAAACGTCTCCTGGGTGTTCGACCACGGGACAGAGATTTCCAGTACCTGGTTGACTGGAAGGGTTAAGGCCCGGAGGAGAGGTGCTGGTTTCCCGCTAGAGACAGCCCTCATCACCGACTTCCACAGCCGACGCCCTAGTCAACCAGGTATGCGCCCAGGTAGGATGCGTCCCTGTCTCTCTGTGCCAGTTCGTCTTGTATGTTTGCAAATCAACCAGCGGTTTTCCCGTTCTCCTGCTTTTAGCATTCTTCTTTTTCTAGTCCTCCCAGTCTTGGCCCTTGTCTGTTTCTGGACTTTGTACCCACCTGCCTGACCATTCTGCCTTCCTTGACCATGAGCCTGTCTGCCACTCAGTACCTCCTGGACTCTGATCTGGTTTTGACCTTTTTGCCTGTCCACGACCATTTTCTTGCCTACCCCTTTGGGTTAATACACATTGTAAGACTCCAACCACCTGCATCTGGGTCTCGGCTTGTGCCTTGATATTAGCGGCGTTATGGTGCATTCGTAACCAAGTGGGAATTTACCACGTGTAACCGATGTGAAATGGCGAGCTAGTTAGCGGTTTTGCGCGCTAATAGCGTTTCAATCGGTGACATCACTCGCTCTGAGGTTTTGAAGTAGTTGTTCCCCTTGCTCTGCAAGGGCCGCGGCTTTTGTGGCCCGATGGGTAACGATGCTTCGTGGGTGTCAGTTGTCTGTGTGTGCAGAGGGTCCCTGGTTCGAGCCCGTGTCGGGTGAGGGGACGGATGAAAGTTATACTGTTACACACGGATGGGAAAAATTCACTTGAACTGCCCTCCAACTCGTAATTACTAGTTAAATCAACCATGAATCCCCTTGTGACAGGGGGAATGGAAGCTTGTGTGCAACAGGGAGGGGCAATTGAATGCAAGATTAACTAAATGTTTTTTGTTACAACATTTCTAGCATGTCTATCTAAACACCAGAAAATTGCCAAAAAGAATAGAACCAGCTCACTTTTGCACTATGAATTGACATTAGATATTCATTTATCTTTTGAAATAAATATTTTAAAAGGAATACTGTAGTTTCACCATATTACAATGAGAATTCAGTTCACAATGAGGAACAGGAAATAAATGACTTCACATTAAATAATCTTCAGAAATAACTTTGTAAATGCAATAACTAGGGCTTTACAATGTTGGTGAATTTTTTTTTGTAAGGTTAGTGGGTTAAAATCTTCATAGAAGTCAGAAGGTGCACGGAGGGATGTCAAAAAGCCAAATTTTGGCACTTTAGCAAGTCTTTATTCATATTGAAAATCAGATTTATTGAATTATCTGTAACGGTTGTCGTAGGAGGAAGAAGGTGAAGAGGACCAAGGTGCAGCATGGTACGTGTTCATGATCAATTTAATAAAGAAACTGAACAAAAAAACAACAAAGCGGAACAAACGAAACAGTTCTGTCTGGTGCAGACACACAAAGACCACAAATCATAGTGGGAACACAGGCTACCTTAGTATGGTTCTCAATCAGAGACAACGATTGACAGCTGCCTCTGATTGGGAACCATACCAGGCCAAAAGCAGAAATACAAAACAGAACAAAAACATCAAATGCCCACCCCAACTCACACCCTGACCACACTAAAACAGAGACATAAAAAAGGAACTACGGTCAGGACGTGACATTATCCATGTGGTCTATATTAAAGGGCAATTCATTTAATATAAACAGGCTTTTAAAATTCAATATTGGTGCACAATTTCTACTTAACATATTGAAGAAATGCAAAAGGACTGCTTTTGTGGAACGACCCAGTACACGTTAAGTTTTGGATGTTGGTTGCAATGCTCTCGTCAGGTCCGTTTGTTTCTACATGACCAATAATGTATCATGTTTGTGGTCATTTATTTTTGTAGTCATTTAGTTAAGTGCCTATACAAAGTCTACACCCCTCTTGAATTTCTTCACATTTTATTATGTTACATAGTGGGATTAAAATGTATTTAATTGTCATTTTTTGTCAATGATCTACACAAAATACTCTGATGTCAAAGTGGAAGACCTTGATTAAATTCATGCTAGAAAGACTTTTGGCAGCAATTACAGCTGTGAGTCTTGGGTAAGTTGGGTAAGTTTCTAAGCTTTAGATACCTGTATTGTCCATTATTATTTTCAAAAAACTTCAAGCTGTCAAGGTGTTGAGGGTCATGGCTAGACAGCAATTTTCAAGTCCTGCCATAGATTTTAAAGCAGATTTAAGTCAAAACTGTAACTTGGCCACTCAGGAGCATTCTCTGTCTTCTTGGTAAGCAACTCCAGTGTAGATTTGGCGTTGTTTCCAAATCAAATCAAATCTATTTGTCACATACACATGGTTAGCAGGTGTTAATGCAAGTGTAGCGAAATGCTTGTGCTTCTAGTTCCAACCATGCAGTAATATCTAACAAGTAATATAACCTAACAATTTCACAAAACTACCTTATACACACAAGAGTAAAGGAATGAATACGAATATGTACATAAAAATATATAAATGATTGATGGTCGAACGGCATAGGCAAGATGCAGTAGATGGTATAGAGTACAGTATATACATATGAGATAAGTAATGTAGGTATGAAAACATTATATGAAGTGGCATTGTTTAAAGTGGCTAGCGATACATTTAATTACATCAAGATGGTAAGATGCAGTAGATGGTATAGCGTACAGTATATACATATGAGATGAGTAATGTAGGGTAAATAAACATTATATAATATAAAGTGGCTAGTGATAAATTGATTACATCAATTTTTCCATTATTAAAGTGGCTGGAGTTGAGTCAGTATGTTGGCAGCAGCCACTCAATGTTAGTGATGGCTGTTTATCAGTCTGATGGCCTTGAGATAGAAGCTGTTTTTCAGTCTCTCGGTCCACGCTTTGATGCACCTGTACTGGCCTCGCCTTCTGGATGATAGCGGGGTGAACAGGCAGTGGCTGGGGTGGTTGTTGTCCTTGATTATATGTTTTGGCCTTCCTGTGACATCGGGTGGTGTAGGTGTCCTGGAGGGCAGGTAGTTTGCACCCGGTGATGTGTTGTGCAGACCTCACTACCCTCTGGAGAGCCTTCCGGTTATGGGCGGAGCAGCTGCCGTACCAGGCGGTGATACAGCCCGACAGGATGCTCTCGATTGTGCATCTGTAAAAGTTTGTGAGTGTTTTTGGTGACAAGCTGAATTTCTTCAGCCTCCTGAGGTTGAAGAGGCGCTGCTGCGCCTTCTTCACCACGCTGTCTGTGTGGGTGAACCATTTCAGTTTGTCCGTGACGTGTACGCCAAGGAACTTAAAACTCTCCACCCTCTCCACTACTGTCCCGTCAATGTAGATTGGGGGCTGCTCCCTCTGCTGTTTCCGGAAGTCCACGATCATCTCCTTTGTTTTGTCGACATTGAGTGTGAGGTTATTTTCCTGACACCACACTCCGAGGGCCCTCACCTCCTCCCTGTAGGCCTTCTCGTTGTTGCTGGTAATCAAGCCTACCACTGTAGTGTCATCTGCAAACTTGATGATTGAGTTGGAGGCGTGCATGGCCACGCAGTCGTGGGTGAACAGGGAGTACAGGAGAGGGCTGAGAACGCACCCTTGTTGGGGACCCAGTGTTGAGGATCAGCGGGGTGGAGATGTTGTTACCTACCTTCACCACCTGGGGGCGGCCCGTCAGGAAGTCCAGGACCCAGTTGCACAAGGCGGGGTCGAGACCCAGGGTCTCGAGTTTAATGACGAGTTTGGAGGGTACTATGGTGTTAAATGCTGAGCTGTAATCGATGAACAGCATTCTTACATAGGTATTCCTCTTGTCCAGATGGGTTAGGGCAATGTGAAGTGTGATGGCGATTGCGTTGTCTGTGGACCTATTGGGGCGGTAAGCAAATTGGAGTGGGTTTAGGGTGTCAGGTAGGGTGGAGGTGATATGGTCCTTCACTAGTCTCTCAAAGCACTTCATGATGATGGAAGTGAGTGCTACAGGGCGGTAGTCATTTAGCTCAGTTACCTTAGCTTTCTTGGGAACTGGAACAATGGTGGCCCTCTTGAAGCATGTAGGGACAGCAGACTGGGATAAGGATTGATTGAATATGTCTGTAAACACACCAGCCAGCTGGTCTGCGCATGCTCTGTGGACGTGGCCAGGGATGCCGTCTGGGCCTGCAGCCTTGCGAGGGTTAACACGTTTAAATGTTTTACTCACGTTGGCTACAGTGAAGGAGAGCCAGTAGGTTTTGGTAGTGGGCTGTGTCAGTGGCACTGTACTGTCCTCAAAGTGAGCAAAAAAGTTGTTTAGTCTGTCTGGGAGCAAGGCATCGTGATCCGCGATGGGGCTGGTTTTTCTTTTGTAGTCCGTGATTGACTGTAGACCCTGCCACATACCTCTCGTGTCTGAGCCATTGCGACTCCACTTTGTCTCTGTACTGACGCTTAGCTTGTTTGATTGCCTTGCGGAGGGAATAGCTACACTGTTTGTATTCGGTCATGTTTCCAGTCACTTTGCCCTGATTTAAAGCAGTGGTTCGCGCTTTCAGTTTTGCGCGAATTCTGCCATCAATCCACGGTTTCTGGATGGGGAATGTTTTAATAGACGCTGTGGGTACAACATCACCGATGCACTTGTTAATAAACTCGCACACCGAATCAGCGTATTCGTCAATTTTGTTGTTTGCCGCAATGCGGAACATATCCAAGTCCACGTGATCGAAGTAATCTTGAAGCGTGGAATCCGATTGATCAGACCAGCGTTGAACAGACCTGAGCACGGGAGCTTCCTGTTTTAGTTTCTGTCTATAGGCAGGGAGCAACAAAATGGAGTCGTGGTCAGCTTTTCCGAAGGGAGGGCGGGGGAGGTCCTTATATGCGTCGCGGAAGTTAGAATAACAGTGGTCTAGGGTTTTGCCAGCCCTGGTAGCACAATCGATATAATGATAGAATTTGGGGAGCCTTGTTTTCAGATTAGCCATGTTAAAATCGCCGGCTACAATAAATGCAGCCTCAGGATTCCAGTTTACATAGATTGGACATTGGCGAGTATTATGCTTGGGAGCGGTAAGCAATGTGCCTGTCTAAGGAGCCTGACCAGAACACCGCTCCGTCTGCAACCTTCTTTTACGGCGTCGTTGTTTTGGGTCACCGGCTGGGATCCGATCCATAGTCCTGGGTGGTAGGCCAAACAGAGGATCCGCTTTGGGAAAGTCGTATTCCTGGTCGTAATGTTGGTGAGTTGATGTTGCTCTTATATCCAATAGTTCCTCCCTACTGTATGTAATAAAACCTAAGATTACCTGGGGTAACAATGTAAAAAATCCTGCATAGTTTCCTAGGAACGCGAAGCGAGGCGGCCATCTCTGTTATTGTCCTGAACTTTTCTCTTACACGGAAGCCAAACCGACTGTGTGCGTGCGCCATCGTGCGCCATCGTGCATACATTTATTTTGTCCCCCTACACCAAACGCGATCACGACACGCAGGTTAAAATATCAAAACAAACTCTGAACCAATGACATTAATTTGGGGACAGGTCGAAAAGCATTAAACATTTATGACAATTTAGCTAGTTAGCTTGCACTTGCTAGCTAATTTGTCCTATTTAGCTAGCTTGCTGTTGCTGGGATATAAACATTAGGTTGTTCTTTTTTTTTACCTGGAATGCACAAGGTCCTCAACTCCGACAATTAATCCACACTTAAAACGGTCAACCGAATTGTTTCTAGTCATCTCTCCTCCTTCCAGGCTTTTTCATCTTTGAAATTATATTGTGATTGGCATTTAAACATTCATAGTATTACCACGACAACTGGCAACACAGTTCGTCTTTCAATCACCCACGTGGGTATAACCAATTAGGAGATGGCATGTGGGTACCTGCTTCTATAAACCAATGGGGAGATGGGAGAGAAAGGACTTGCAGCGCGATCTGCATCAGAAATAGAAAGGACTTCTATTTTAGCCCTTGGCAACGCAGACGCTCGTTGACACATGCAAGCAATGTGTGTGCAATAATTGAATAACATAGATTTCTAAATGTTTTTTGCAAAGCGAGTGATGTAGTCAGGGTATTAGTGTCTGGTGTAAAGCAGACTGAAGCAGGTTTTCCTCTAGGATTTTGCCTGTGCTTAGCTCCATCCCATTTATTTTCACTGTCATTTAGGTCATTATTGAGTCACTACAATGTGGTGGATCCATCCTCAGTTTTCTTCCATCACAGCCATTGAACTCTGTAGCTGTTTTAAAATCCCCAATGGCCTCATGGTGACATTACTAAGCAGTTTCCCTCCTGTCCTGCAGCTCAGTTCAGAAGGATGACTGCATCTTTGATGAGTCTGGGTGTTTTAATACATCATCCACAGCACAATTATTAACTTGACCATGGTTAAAGATATATTCAATGTCTCATTTGTTATTGTTACCCATCTACCAATCACTGCTCTTCTTTGAGGCTTTCAAAAAGCTCCCTGGTCTTTATTGAATCTGTGCTTGAAATGCAATACTTGAATCAGGGACCTTACAGATGTATGTATGGGAGACAGAGGAAAGGTGGTCAATCAAAAATCATGTCAACCCCTATTATTTGACACAGAGTGAGTAACTTATGTGATTTCTTAAGCCAAATTTGACTTCTGAACTAATTTAGGCTTGCCTAAACAAAGGGGGTGAATAGTTATGCGATGACTATATTTTATACTGAACAAAAATATAAACGCAACATGTAAAGTGTTGGTCCCATGTTTCATGAGCTGAAATAAAATATACATTTTCCATAATAATAAAAAGCTTTTTCTCTTACATTTTGTGCACAAATTTGTTTAAAACCCTGTTAGTGAGCATTTATCCTTTGCCAAGATAATCCATCCACCTGACAGGTGTGGCATATCAAGAAGCTGATTATACAGCATGATCATTACACAGGTGCACCTTGTACTGGGGACAGTTTTGTCACACAACACAATGCCACACTGCATGGAACAGCATGGAACTGAGAAAAATTGCTTTTATTTACCTTGGTTTCACAGTTACATTATGCAGTTACTGCTAACATGACCCCAATTTTCTCTAAAACACAATGCAATAGAGGTAGGATACTTGTCCACATGATTAAACAAGCATTTAAGGTTACTAACCACCGGTCCTGGGATTCATCATTACGCACACCTGGCTCTCATCATTACGCGTACCTGTGAATCATTATCAGGGAGTGTTTTTTTATTTTGTGTGTCAGTGTAAATGTCCGGGAGCCGCACAGGCTCTCATGCCTCTGCCAGATCGCCAGGCTAGCCGGCTCGTCGGGCTTTCATGCCTCCGCCGGCTCGCCAGGCTCTCATGCATCAGCCGGTCTGTCAGGTTCCCGCGCCCCAGCCGGATCGACAGGTTCCCGCGCCCCAGGCGGCTCGACAGGTTCCCGTGCCCCAGCCGGCTTGACAGGTTCCCGCACCCCGGCCGGCTCGACAGGTTCCCGCGCTTCAGCAGGGGTGACTGGTCCGCTCTTGATCCCCGGGTTCGTCCCCTTTGTCGGCATCCTGCGGCTGGAGCTGCTGATTATCCCGCACACCTGTCACCATCATCAAGAGCACCAGCGCCTCATGACACTCACCTGGAATCCATCACCTCCTTGATTATCTTCCCTATATCTGTCACTCCCCTTGGTTCTTTCCTCAGGTGTTATTGACTCTGTTTCATGTTGGTGCGTTGTGTTTCGTGTTTATTGTTTTGTTTATTTATTAAAACACTCACTCCCTGTACTTGCTTCCCGACTCTCAGTGCACTTGTTACACATTAACTCATTTTTGACCAAATGAGCAGTTACTGCCTTTTTGCTTGGTACGGCAGCACAGATGTCTCAAGTTTCGAGGGAGTGTGCAATTTGCATGCTGACTGCAGAAATGTCCACCAGAGCTTTTTCCAGAGAATTGAATGCAGCGTGACACATATCCTTCACATAGAGGCAGTTGATTGTGGCCTGTGGAATGTTGTCCCACTTCTCTTAAATGGCTGTGCCAAGTTGCTAGATATTGTCGGGAACTGGAACACGCTGTCGCACACATAGATCCAGAGCATCCCAAACATGCTCAATGGGTGACATGTTTGAGTATGCAGGCAATGGAAGAACTGGGACATTTTCAGCTTCCAGGAATTGTGTACATATTATTGCGATATGGGGCCATGCACTATCATGCTGAAACACGACGTGATAGCAGCGGATGAATGGCACGACAATGGACCTTATGATCTCGTCACGGTATTTCTGTGCATTCAAATTGCCATCGATAAAATGAAATTGTGTTCGTTGTCCATAGCTTATGCCTGCCCACACCAAAAAAAAACTTGCCACCATGGGGCACTCTGTTTACAATGTTGACATCAGCAAACCGCTCGCCCACACGATGCCATACACGCTGTCTGCCATCTGCCTGGTACAGTTAAAACCAGGATTCATCTGTGAAGAGAACAGCGTACCTGTGGCCAACGAAGTTGAGCATTTGCCCACCGAAGTCAGTTACGACGCCTAACTGCAGTCAGGTCAAGACCTTGGTGAGGACGATGAGCATGCAGATGAGCTTCCCTGAGACGGTTTCTGACAGATTCTGCAAAAATTCTTCAGTTGTGCAAGCACACATGGTCTGAGACGATCCCGCAGGTGAAGAAGCCAGATTTGGAGGTCTGGCGTGGGCTGGCGTGGTTACATGTGGTCTGTAGTTGTGAGGTTGGTTGGGACGTACTGCCAAATTGTCTAAAACGATGTTGGAGGTGGCATATGGTAAAGAAATTAATATTTAAATTATCTGGCAACGGCTCTGGTGGACATTCCTGCAGTCAGCATGCCAATTGCACGAACCCTAAAAACTTGAGACAAACTTGAGACATCTGTTGCATTGTTGTATTTTGTTGTGTGACAAAACTGCAAATTCTGGAGTGGCCTTTTATTGTCCACAGCACAAGGTGCACCTGTCTAATGACCATGCTGTTTAATCAGATTCTTGATATGCCACACCTATTAGGTGGATAGATTATCTTGGTAAATGAGAATGCGCACTAACAGGGATATAAACACATTTCTGCACAGAATCTGAGAGAAATAAGCTTTTTGTGCATATGGAACATTTCTGGGATCTTTTATTTCATCTCATGAAACACGGGACCAACACTTTACATGTTGTGTTCATATTTTTGGTCAGTATAAAACGAAACATAATTCATGATGGTTTTTATTTTATTTGAGTTTGTTTTGGAGTCAGTTTCAGCATAGTTTTAGTTTTTCAAACAGGTTTGTTCATTACAGTATTTGATTTCGGTTTACTATATTGGTTATTATTATTGGTTTTCATTTTTTGTTTCAGTTTTTGTTTACTATAATAACCTTGGTCTGCTTACATAACAGTATTGACTTTTCAATGAATGTGAAATAAGCTGTCATTCAATTTACACTTTGAAATGTCGGAGGCCTTGAAATATTGTTGCTGGTATCATGATGATTTGAAACATGAAAGACTAACAATATTGCATTTATAGCTCTGAAAAATGTAAAATTTTCTAGATGTGTTTTTGACAAGTACCTATCAGACCATGACACCTAGAAATGCGTAAGGCAGACAAATACTCCAGTAGTGAGATAGATCTCCTCTTCACAGCGGCACAGTTTGCTCATTTTCCCCTCTGTCAATCGTCATTTACTTCATTGAAACACTGCTGACAAGTGTCATCATACCCCCTGTTGGGTCCAATTCCACCGAGACAAACGTCACATACCGACAACCTGTCTGTAATCACTCAACATCCTTTCTGATTGTTTAATCCACATCAATCACAGAGATCCAGGTTACCATCGAGTAATGAGATTTCACAAGGATAGTAATTGAGCGCTTTCCACTAACCAGGGGTCTCACCCTGGAACACCTTTCATTGGGAGAATCATTCTTTGATTTGATTTCCCAACCGACTCAATAGATCTATATTGAAGGGAGCTGTCTGATTACATTTGTTCTCCATTCAGAGCATGTACTGAAGCTGTGGAGATGACATAGGGGAGCCCTGTCAATCATAGATCCACCTGTTCAGAGCAGATGCTCGGCCTGCAGGACTGGCAGAGAACCTCCTGAAGCTCAGAGAAGAATTTTGGAGGGGGGCCAAGTCTCATTAAAACAACTGCCATTGCCAAGCTCTAAAGATAAATTCTAATGCATAACGGTACTCTAGAGTTTTGAGTGAAAAAGTATTTAAAATACAACAGCTTACAAGGGGCTTAGTAAATCCATTTCTCTTGGCAGACTAATACTGTACCTTGTGAATATTAAAATGGGGGGAAACTATTAAATATGAAATGTTTTTTACAGAATATTTTCTGTCTGTGTCTCTAACGAAAGACACTGTTTCTTCAGAGCAACTGAATCACTGTAATAATACTGCTCAAATACTGTCAACTCATTGCACCAAAAAATGGCGTCAGTAAAGCTTGAAATCTGCCAGAGAAAAAGGGTCAGAAACAATAACAAATGGGGCCTGAGGCGATGGAAGCAGCTCAAAGATATTTCTGACCATTGATCTTTCCCAGCGGAAGGAAACTGCTCCCCACCAGCTCAAAAATCATGCTTAAATGTCACTGGAAACCAATTTGATCTAACAATACCATTTCCAAACAGGGATCCCACTGTGCTGGTGAACTTTAAGTTAATACTGACTTCCAGCCATTTCTAAAGTGCTAAAGTTTAATATCTGATGACAAAATGAAAGAAGTACGGCCTGCAATCGATGAGATCAATGGCAGCCTTTATGGAGAGCCCTAGAGTTGGTCTTCTAACATGTTCTCCGACTCTACAGTACACACACACTGGTGCCCCAAAATTCAATCTACCATCTTGTTACAGTCCCCAAGAGCTGACCCTGGAGGTTTATTAAGAACTGAATGTTGTTTTACAGTAGCTCTCATGGAACATGACACGTGACACTTGCTTAGTGGCTGGTGGTTTGTTTTTTAGTAGGAACAAGAGATTCTTGTTTTGTGGCTGCAAGATAGACATGATCCTTTTTGACTTAGAGGAAAGTCTTAGTGGAATGTCTAGGTCGATATCTACTGTGAATAAGCCTCACTAACACTGTCCAAACCACTGAATTTATACTGCATCTATACATTATATATTGTAATGGTAGTTTTTTTTGCAGATGTGGAGGTAGAGCTTTGATACTGAACTGCACACACATCCATAATACAGGTCTACAGGTAGTGTATATCGACCTGTTACTGAGTAGTAGTACACTCACCTTTTAGCTCCAGGCGGATGAAGTCAGCATTGCCAAGGTTCTCCAGAAAGACACCATAAGAGGAGGAAGTCTTGAAATAGAAAGAGATGTCAGCACTGGTCTCCCCTTGGAAGGTAGGGAAGTGCAGGTATGATGCAGGTGTGTTGAAGGATGCTGCGTTCCAGTAGTTACCTGGGAAACAGACAGGAAACAAGAATAACTCACATTGTGTTGCCTGTGTACATTACTGATTAGCATTCTAAGTTGTGGAAATGATAACAAACTCACCATCTCCTTGACAACGCAGTGGACCCACAGTCAGCTTAGCCTCAGAGCCAGCACGGTTAGTGTCACCAACTACCACCTGACTCACAGGCAGATGGTCTTTATACACCAGGAGACCAGCGTCCTCTCTCCTAAAAAAAATAGATCACAAAACTATATGAAATACAGAGTAGAATTTTCACTACAAAAGGCACAACAGTAAGATTGTAGCACAAAGAAAATGTTACAATGTATTACTTGATACATTTCAGGATAACTAGATCTAGCTTACGTTTCCATACGGTAGCATTTCATCTCTAGTGTTGTTCAGAGTGGAGTCACTCACCACCGCGTTTGGTCAGCGTCACAGTTGCAGTAGTACTTGGGGTCGGTGCAGTTCCTTTCGATTCCACAGGCACACTTCTGGATCCCTGGTCCTGAACCACCCCAGTAATAATGCCTCTCATTGGCCCTGCCAACCCACCATGTGAATGGGGACCCAGCTGCAAAATAACAGCATGAATCAGCACAGAATATACCAAAACAACAAAATACTCAATACATAAGCATGATGCTACATTATTTGTGTATATCTAAACAAATGACCATAGTCTAAGCTGTTTCATTTACTCTTCTACTGGCATACAAATAACACAATGCTACCTTTGTTGATGTCAATCTTTCATGGCAAATAGCATTGAAGTTGAGATGGGTCTATTGATGCATATTGTATGAATAGGTCAGACGCCATAAAACGTCTACGTCCAAGCCTACAGTATGTATAGATCCTTATGTACAGTACAAGCGTTACCAGATGATCCGTTTCCCTCACTCCGTTTGACACTTTACTTTTTATTGATTGAGAGAAGCTATGTGGTCTATTAATCAGCTATTCACCCTGTTTCACCCCCGCACCAACAGCAGCACAGACAGATAGTCTTATTCAGCACTCCAGGTAATAAAAAATGACTCGCTCTAGGGAACGGGAAAATAACTGGTGTGAGGAATCACATCAAGTGGAAATGTCTGTTCTATAGATGGACAAACAAGATCATTTATCAAGGCAAACACTCCCCAGGGCGTTTGTTCTTCTTCAACATCTCCAACATCCTTGTGTTGTGTCCTGACTCCTGCATCATCTCTAGAAACTTTTAAAAGCACTCTTGTGTTTTGCTGTTTACAATGTGAATTATGCATTTGGAAAATGTTCATATTTTTCAGAATAATCAGACAATGGTCATGTCTGCCATAACAATAAGCAGTGGAAAAACATTAAAAATAAAAATAAACAATGTTTACAGTAATTTTCAAAAGACAAGAAAGTGTTATTTAATTACAGCCAAACCGTTAGGCACTTTCCATCTTGTCATTGTTACTTATCAGCAGCACCTGGCAAAAATTGCCCTCCAGTGAATGACAAATAATAATTGAATGAAAAATAATAATAGGTTTGTAGTACATTATCAAAGGGGACGGTGAAACATTTATGCAGTGTTTACATCAATGGGGAAATAATATTGGAAGGATAATGCGTCTGCGGTTTATAGCAGCTGGGGTGGTCTGTTCATCACACACGCCTTCCTAGATATCTCCCAAAATTGTTTCAGTAATAGCCAGGGGGACACATAGTGAGGTGGTGAGGCTCCAGGGAAAGAACAAAGGCTGTTACACTGGTTGTTTCCTGCGAGGTACCTATGTTCCACACGGGTCCCCACATGCATGGGAAAGAGTGGGATATGGAGAGAGCGAGAGGAGAGAGAGAGACACACACACACACAAAGGGGGTTGGATGGAGAGAGGAGGCTGGATAGAGAGAGAGTGGAGCGAGATTGGGGGGAGCAGTGTGGACTCCCTGGATATTTATTTTTATTTTACCTTTATTTAACTAGGCAAGTCAGTTAAGAACAAATTCTTATTTTCAATGAGGGCCTAGGAACAGTGGGCAGAACGACAGATTTGTACCTTGTCAGCTTGGGGGTTTGAACTTGCAACCTTCCGGTTACTAGTCCAACCACTAGGCTACCCTGCTGCCCCAAAATAATAAATAATTCAGGTTATTTATGGTGATGAGAGGGAGACAGGCTGAGGGCCTGGAGGCCAAGCGTCCCCCCGTTGAGTGAGAGGGGAGAGGCACACCAGCAAGGGGATAATGTCAGGTAGAGTAGGCTTCTATTCCTCAATACTGGTTGAATGGGCACCACTGGGGCCAACACAATAAGACTACTAAATGAGGGAGAAATAGTACGGCCAAGCAGTCTTCTGACCAGGAATGTGTGACTCCTCATCTCTTTCAGCTCACTGATGCTGCCAACCAACACACTCCCTTTCACCATGCTAAACAGCTGTCGAGCGGCGAGGTGTACAGAGCTCACCAGAACACGAATGATGTGTGGATTTTATCTGTCAACATCTCCAGTCAGTCCGACCATTGTCTCAGATCCTAACACATCCAAAGGATTTGATGAAAACTTGTTATGCTGGTCATACAGTTCACGGTATCACAATTCCAGTGGGTCAGAAGTTTACATACACTAAGTTGATTGTGCCTTTAAACAGCTTGATGATGATGATGTCATGCTTCTGATAACCTCAGGCTCAGAACTCTATAGACCCTCAGGGGGAACGGCTGTCACTTGATAGCACCAGATGAGATGAAACCAAGGTAAAAAAAACAGCAAACAAAACAACACTAGATTGTTGGAAGACACTGAAGAGCCTTTGGGTTTCTGTGGCTGTCATGGAATTTCAGTTGTAATATTTCCTGTAGTTGGCTTGAGGGAATGAAACAGTTCCAGTTGCCACAGATAGTATTCCTCTTTTCCATGAGATGGGAAGAGAGCCACTGCAATAAGCGCTTGGCTCTCTTCTGTGAGTAATGACAAGGGATGACAACTACTGTGACGCTATCTAATGTACGCCTGCTTGCCTTCTCATCTTGTGAAACACTTGCCAAATAAAATAGATAAGAATATTCTAGATTTGTCGCCCAAATGCTAATAACCATCTGCTATACAATCTGACAACACTTAAATGAACATTCATCAAAAACAAACACTGGGAAGGGAAAAGAGAAGACGGCATATTCTTGGCATATTATTTCTGCAAATGCATAAATTAGTGTGTCTTTGTTGGAAATAATAGTATTTCCCTTTAGAAACAGATCCTTTTCTCAGATATACATATGAGCACACAAAAACACATACAAACACCAAAAAACACACAAAGTCCTCTTTACCTGGGTTATTGAGCAGTCGAGACATTCGACAGGCGTAGGCTACATGCTGTTCACAGTACTCTGCACTGCTCGTGATGGCTGTCACCTGTCACAGGGAGAGAAAACAGGGCTTGAGCAAAGCAGAATGCATAACATTTAGTAATTGAGGATCGTAGCAGAGCTGAGTGAAAATACACTGAGAGAACATCTTTAATAAACAATGTAGCTAGCTAGTGCCTTCGACATTAACATTTAAAATACACATAGGGCTGGTTTCTCGACACAAAAAAATAACCATGGAGTTTCTCCATTGAGCATGGTTCTCAGTCCAAAACTAGACTTCGTGTCTGTTAAACCTGCCCATAAAATCCATGTTTCTTTTCCATTGAGCTGGTTCCATCCTGAATGGGTGATGATGTTATAGGGTCATAAGGTAGTAAGGTCACCTGCTCTGTGGACATGTTGTAGTTGAGCTGCAGCAAAGCCTTCCTCTCCAAGTCTGAGCCACTCACAGAGGTCTGGGGAGACAGGTTGTTTCTCACTGTAGTCCACACCTTGTCCTCTGCAACATAGTCAACAACACCATCAAAAACCAGTCAGCGTGACCAATATTTACAGGAGAGGAACAAAATGTAGGTCAGCTATCCCAGTGGTCAAAACTGGTTGCCATGACGTTACTACAACCAGAAGAAGAACAATACTTTATTGATCCATTTTCCTTGCAGTCCACAGAAAATTGAAGTCCTCTGGTTGCTGGCCCGCCTCTCTAAGGTCTAGGCTGCCACCCCAAATTACAACCAAACACCAGATTTCGTTGTATTCTGGTTATAATGATATAATTTCAACCAGATTTGCCTGCTCGGATGGGACAAAATCATCTGATGCCATAATGGTTAAGTGGATTTTCTGTTTGGTAGGCTTGGGAGGTACTGTACTCTTACCAGTCATGTTGCAGTTGACTTTGAAGGGGCCTACGGGACCACTCCCATCAGGGTCGATCCAGTACGTGCCAGATGTTTTACCAAGATGTTTGTATTCCTCACAGGACTGTTCATACACGGCTGGAGAAGAGGAATACACACGCGAGAGAGGAAACCACATGTATTATGGAGTTTACATTCCAGCAGAATTACTTATTCATCATTATAAATCCAGGAGTTTCCCCATGTGGTTTTAATGTCAGTGAGGTGAATGTGCAAAAATGTAACTGATGTTTCAGATGGGTCCCTGAGGGTATGAATAATGAGAGATCATAGATGAAAATGTCCATATACTGTATGAAGATGTCTTGATAGGCTGAGGAGGAGGATACTTACAGGTATGGCATGTAGCCCCAGTGTAGCCTGTCCCATTGCAGGAGCACCTGAAACTGTCCCAGGTCTGAGTGCAGCGGCCTCCATGTTCACAGTGGTTAGGTACACATCTGAGGGGGGGGTAGATCACATGATGAAGTAGCAGAAGTGACCGATAATTGAACTACTTTGACATTTGTGAAACTACAGATGTAGGATCATAATTTGATCAGCAACAGGAAATGTGAATTCTTATGTGCATTATAATTAATGAACAATTTTGTAGGGGTTGATACATTTTTCGTAAGGGAAAATTAAGTATGAAATATCAAAAAATAAATGACAAACATCAGAAGCCTTTTTAAACCTCAAATACATTACACGTTCTCCTGCAACAGAGTGATCAAATTAAGATCCTACATCTGTACAGATGGGACATAAAGGATTGTAGGGATAATAACTTTCATAGTGTGCATCCTGCAAATATCATCTACCCTCAAAAACCAATTAATTTGAGGCTGCATACATTTGGTACTTCTTCAAATCATATTCACATGGCGAAGAAGTGCCGTCTAATTGAAATACGCTGACCTTAGTGAGACAACTGGGGTTAAATATCACTGTGGTGTCTCTGTGTCGTGACAGTAATCAGCCAACCCACAGAGCTGTGAGGAGGTTTGTGACCTTTTTTCCATGCACAGTACCAGTCAAAAGTTTGGACACACCTACTCATTCAAGGGTTTTTCTTTATTTTTTAAAACTTTTTTCCACATTGTAGAATAATAGTGAAGACATCCAAACTAGGAAATGACACATATGGAATCACGTAGTAACCAAAAAAGTGTTAAACAAATCAAAATATTTTTTATATTCTTGATTCTTCATTCTGCAGTCCAACTCATCCCAAACAATCTCAACTGGGTTGAGGTCGGGTGATTGTGGAGGCCAGGTGTCAGGTATGCGTAAATAGTTGTAAAGGAGTCAGGTGCTGTAGAGCAGATATGGTGTAGCCAACGGAGCCTTTTATTTTGGCGAACCAAAAGCACACGGTAAAGTGAACACGAAATAACAATACGGGTTAACATAACCCAGTGCAACAGACTAACGTACGCAATACATGAAACATAATAAACAATACCACACAAAGACATGAGGGAAACAGAGGGTTAAATACACAACACATAATGAGGGAAATGAGAACCAGGTGTGTGGGAAAACAAGACAAGACAAATGGAAAATGGATCGGCGATGGCTAGAAGACCGGCAACGTCGACCGCCGAGCACTGCCCGAACAAGGAGAGGCATCGACTTTGGCAGAAGTCGTGACACCAGGTGTAATGAGTATGATGGGGGACAGAGTGCTGGTTTCAAGCGCAGGGTGCAACAGGTGTTTATTAGTAAAGGACCACAGGAGGAAGCAGGTAGCTGGGTCCAGGGGCAGGCAGAAGGTCATACAAAGGGACTCCAAAAAAGTAACAGTACAGACAGGGAAAAGGCTAATATCGTAGTCCGAGAGATCAGGCAAGAGGTTGATGACAGGAAATCTGATAGGCAAAAATACAGGTAGGGAATAGGCAAAAAGGCATCGTTAGTGAGGATTGCCAAAAACTACGATACACGTGAGGACTAACACAGAAATAAACAGAGCTTCGAATAGTATATGTACAAAACAAACATACCTCACAATGATGGGGTGCAAAGAACTGAACTAAATACTGTATGTAAATTGAATACAGGTGTGTGAACAGGTGATCAGAATTCAGGTGATTGGGATCTGGAGAGTGAGCTGCATTCAGGGGATCTATGTGTTGGAGAGTGTGAGTTGGAAGCAGACGTTACACCAGGTCATCTGATGCAGCACTCCATCACTCTCATTCCTGGTCAAATAGCCGTTCCACAGCCTGGAGGTCTGTTGGGTCTGTTGCACCCCCACACCATCACACCTCCTCCTCCATGCTTCATGGTGGGAACCACACATGCAGAGATCCTCCGTTCACCTACTCTGCATTTCAAAAAAGCACTGCGGATGGAACAAAATAATCTCAAATTGGACAGATTTCCACCGGTCTAATGTCCATTGCTCATGTTTCTTGGCCCAAGCAAGTCTCTAATTCTTATTGGTGTCCTTTACTAGTGTTTTCTTTCGCAAAAATTCGACCCTGAAGGCCTGATTCACAAAGTCTTATCTGAACAGTTCATGTTGAGATCTGTTACTGTCTGTTACTTGAACTCTGTGAAGCATTTATTTGGGCTGAAATCTGAGGTGCTGTTAACTCTAATGAACTCTGGGTCTTCCTTTCCTGTGGCGGTCTTCATGAGAGCTAGTTTCATCATAGCGCTTGATGGTTCTTGCGACGGTACTTGAAGATACTTATAAAGTTCTTGAAATGTTCCATATTGACTGACTTTCATGTCTTAAAAAAATGATGGACTGCCATTTCTCTTTGCTTATTTGAGCTGTTCTTGACATAATATGGACTTGGTCTTTTACCAAATAGAGCTATCTTCTGTATACCACCCCTACCTTGTCACAACACAACTGATAGGCCCAAATGCATTAAGGAAAGCAACTCCACAAATTAACTTCTAACAAGGCACACCTGTTCATTTAAATGCATTCCAGGTGACTAACTCATGAAGCTGGCTGAATACCAAGAATGTGCAAAGCTGTCACCAAGGCAAAGGTTGGCTACTTTGAAAAATCTCAAATATTGTCACGCCCTGACCTTAGAGAGCCGTCATATTTCTCAATTTGTTTAGGTCAGGGTGTGATGTAGGGTGGGCATTCTATGTTCTATTTTTGTATTTCTTTGTTTTGGCCGGGTATGGTTCTCAATCAGGGACAGCTGTCTATCGTTGTCTCTGATTGGGAACCATACTTAGGCAGCTCTTTTTCCCAGTTAACTTTGTTTGTGGCACTAATGCCCTATAAGCTTCACGGTTGTTTTTTCGTTTGTTGTTTTGTTGGCGACATTTTGAAATAAAAAGGAAAATGTACGCTCACCACGCTGCACCTTGGTCCACTTCTTTTGACGGCCGTGACAGATATAAAGTGTATTTTTATTTGTTTAACACTTTTTTGGTTACTATCAAATCAAATCAAATTGTATTTGTCACATACACATGGTTAGCAGATGTTAATGCGAGTGTAGCGAAATGCTTCGCGTTCCTAGGTTACTACATGATTCCATGTGTGATTTCATAGTTTTGATGTCTTCACTATTATTCTACAATGTAGAAAATAGTACAAAAACCCTGGAATGAGTAGGTGTGTCCAAACCTTTGACTGCTACTTTATGTTTGATACCACAGTGTGGTGAATTGTGGGGTCTATCACTTTATCACTGTACTAGTTCATTTCCAGGACCCCCTACACCTATGTGTCGGTCACAGTGTCTCCCCAGACACCCAACGTTAAAAGCATTAAACCTGCTGGTGTGATCAAAGGGCTGTAGTAACATGAAGTTCCAATTGAAGGTAGGTGAATTCCCCCTGGTAGCATTGTTTAGACTGAGGATATCATCACCACAATTCTGTAAATATGCATTTATTTATATTTAATGCAAGAGAAAATCTGGTGTATCGGATTAGCGTTACCATAATACTGTATGGTTCGTCGTTGGGAGAAAGAGAGGAGGACCAAGGTGCAGCGTGGTAAATATTCCATTATGACTTTTAATGAAAACGAATACTCTAACAAAACAACAAAACAAGATAAACGAAACAGTCCTGAACGGTGAAATAAAACACAGAACAGAAAATAATCACCCACGATACACAATAGAAAACAGGGTCCCTAAATATGGTTCTCAATCAGGGTCAACGATTGACAGCTACCTCTGATTGAGAACTATACCAGGCAAAACACAGAAATAGCAAATCATAGAAAAACGAACATAGACAACACACCCAACTCACGCCCTGATCATCCTAAAACAAAGACATAACAAAAGGTCAGAACCTATAGGGGAGGGTCTGGGTGGGTGTCTGTCCACGGTGGCGGCTCTGGCGCGGGACGTGGACCCACTCCACCATAGTCCTTGTCCGCCTCTTAGCCCGCCTACGTGGCCTCTTTAGAGCGGCGACCCTCGCCGCCGACCTAGGACTGGGGACCCTAGCCACGGGTCCCGAATGGACGGGAGACTCCGGCAGCACCGGACGGACGGGAGACTCCGGCAGCACCGGACAGGCGGGAGACTCCGGCAGCTCCGGAGAGAAGGGTGATTCCGGCAGCTCCTGGCTGACGGACGGCTCCGGCAGCTCAGGACAGACGGGAGACTCCGGCAGCTCAGGACAGACGGGAGACTCCGGCAGCTCAGGACAGACGGGAGACTCCGGCAGCTCAGGACAGACGGGAGACTCCGGCAGCTCAGGACAGACGGGAGACTCCGGCAGCTCAGGACAGACGGGAGACTCCGGCAGCTCAGGACAGACGGGAGACTCCGGCAGCTCAGGACAGATGGGAGACTCCGGCAGCTCAGGACAGACGGGAGACTCCGGCAGATCCGGACTGGAGGGAGACTCCGGCAGATTCGGACTGGAGGGAGACTCCGGCAGATCCGGACTGGAGGGAGACTCTGGCAGATCCGGACTGGAGGGAGACTCTGGCAGATCCGGACTGGAGGGAGACTCTGGCAGATCCGGACTGGAGGGAGACTCTGGCAGATTCGGACTGGAGGGAGACTCTGGCAGATCCGGACTGGAGGGAGACTCTGGCAGATCCGGACTGGAGGGAGACTCTGGCAGCGCTGGACAGGCACCTGTAGGGAGGAGACGGAGAGACAGCCCGGTGCGGGGGTCTGGAGCTCTCAAGCACCGAGCCTGCCCAACCCTACCTGGCTGAATGCTCCCCGTAGCCAGGCCAGTGCGGTGAGGTGGAATAGCCCGCACTGGGCTGTGCTGGCGAACCGGGGACACCATGCGTAGGGCTGGTGCCATGTACCCCGGCCCAAGGAGACCAGATGCGCTGAGCCGGCTTCATGGCACCTGGCTCGATGCCCACTCTAGCCCAGCCGATACGAGGCGCTGCTATGTACCGCACTGGGCTATGCCTCTCACGGCATAACACGGTGCCTGCCCGGTCCACCTCTCTCCACAGTAAGAGTGGGCTCAGGTCTCCTACCTGACTTAGCCACAATCCCTGTGTGCCTCCCCCAAGACATTTTTGGGGCTGCCTCTCGGGCTTCCTTGACCGCCTTGCCAACTCCATTCTCCGGTATCCCTCCTCACATTGTTCCAGAGAATCCCAGGCAGGCTTGGACCACCTCTCTATTTCGTCCCATGTTGTAACCTCCTCCAGATAGCGCTGCTCCTTACCACACTGCTCTGTCCTTTGGTGGTGGGTGATTCTGTAACGTTCATCGTTGGGAGAAAGAGAGGAGGACCAAGGTGCAGCGTGGTAAGTATTCATTATGCCTTTTAATGAAAACGAATACTCTAACAAAACAACAAAACAAGATAAACGAAACAGTCCTGAACGGTGAAATAAAACACAGAACAGAAAATAATCACCCACGAAACACAATAGAAAACTATATATGGTTCTCAATCAGGGACAACGATTGACAGCTGCCTCTGATTGAGAACCATACCAGGCCAAACACAGAAATAGCAAATCATAGAAAAACTAACATAGACCACCCACGCAACTCACCATACTAAAACAACGACATAACAAAATAATTAAGGTCAGAACGTAACAAATACATAAGCCAAATGAACCACACATCAAGAGTATTCAACCATAAATGGATCTATCATACATACATACTACACAAATCTCCCTAGAATAATAATCAAGTTTGATTTGACGTCTGATGGTAAAGCTGAGATCCGCATTAGGCGAAACAGCGTCACAGGCTCTATTATTGTTTTGTTTTTGTTTTTGAAAAGGAGGATATGAGCATTGAGCAACGTAATATATATATATATATATATATATATATATATTCACACTCTGCTGTTCTATTGCATGTGCAGTGATGTGCAATGATTGTCTCAAACAGTGTTTGTTGTTTGAAGTAATGTCTTTGTAATATCGCAAACAGACGTGGCAGTTTCACCGCAACGGATTCCAACTTCAAGATGAAAACAAATCCGCATGACTTTCTTTAACTTTTCTGAAAATGTCTTACTCTGACATTTCAAATGGTGTCGTTAACAATTCCGGAACATAAGGTTGGATTAATGGGATCTACAGTTTGACTCCTAATCACTAGCGGAGAATAAGAAACAGAGATAAGATTCCATTTATGAACCAGAACCATGTGTTGGAGTGAACCCACATACTGTGAGAATGAATTTAATTAGTTTATCCGGATAAGAATGTTAGCGCATATCCATATTTTGAGTAACCTTTCGGTGAAATTGCATTTCCATATCTCAGGAGGAGCAGTGCTTTTCCACTTCATGGTTTTAATGAGCTTAGCTTTGGGGATGTGCGCCTGTGTGGCTGTGTGCTTGTGTACGCGTGCATTTACCAGCAGGAACACAGAGATTGCACACTAAGACATCCTATACCAAAGCCTTGTGTGATCCGCTGATCCCCGCCTCTCGCTGTGTCCCTGTGTGAGACCTAAGGGGTCGAAACGTATCAATAAAATCACCTGGGAGCATGAACAGCAGTGTGTGGCATTTTCCTTTTCATTTTCTCTGTGTGAGACGCCTGCTTGGTCTTCATACTCACCTCTCACTGAGAGACAAAGCCTCTCGGTCCACACGATGATGTAGTTGGTGGGACCCGTGCTGCCTTTTTGAATAGACAGTGCGACGCATGCCCAAGAAGCAGGTAGCCCCTCAGGTAAGGTTATAGCACGCATTTATACTTTTACTTTCATGATCAACAGCAAAGAAAAAAAGTCTGGTTTGAATAAGTCAGCTAAGCAAGGGAATGGTATAAATGGTATAAAATATTACCTGTCTATGATGGCACACATATCCAGGCTGACATTCTCAAAGGTTCCCATGTTGCCTTGCTCTACAGCCACCAGGTCAGCGAGCTGGTCGTCCACGTGGATCAGCTGCATACAGCCCTGGAAGGAGCGCTGGGCAGGGGGCGTGTTGGTACGCAGGAAGTAGCCTACAGGAGGACAACAGGAAAAAGGTACAAAAGTTTTTCATATGGTCAAGACTGCGCTTTCTGTTTGAAAAGTAAAGTTTCGAGACACAGTTCAGGTATTAAGCAACATTAATTATATGAGCATTGTGTTTTAGTTTAAAACATTATGGAGCTTTCATTCAATATTTAATACACCCTCTTAAAGGCAACTACAGTACTTCAAAGGCAATCAAAACACAAAGACAACAAAAAGGCAACCAATCAAAAGTAACAAAGAGGATTTAATGACAAAGCCTGCCATCAAACACAAAAAAAACATGTGCAATCAACAAATCACAATAGTGTTTGTCAGACTGAATTAAGGAAAATGTAATAATGAATAAGTATGTGCCAAAGCCCATAACAAGGGCTTATACATTATAGAACAGAGTCATATACCGGTACAGAGACATACAGTGCCTTGCGAAAGTATTCGGCCCCCTTGAACTTTGCGACCTTTTGCCACATTTCTGGCTTCAAACATAAAGATATAAAACTGTATTTTTTTGTGAAGAATCAACAACAAGTGGGACACAATCATGAAGTGGAACGACATTTATTGGATATTTAAAACTTTTTTAACAAATCAAAAACTGAAAAATTGGGCGTGCAAAATTATTCAGCCCCCTTAAGTTAATACTTTGTAGCGCCACCTTTTGCTGCGATTACAGCTGTAAGTCGCTTGGGGTATGTCTCTATCAGTTTTGCACATCGAGAGACTGACATTTTTTCCCATTCCTCCTTGCAAAACAGCTCGAGCTCAGTGAGGTTGGATGGAGAGCATTTGTGAACAGCAGTTTTCAGTTCTTTCCACAGATTCTCGATTGGATTCAGGTCTGGACTTTGACTTGGCCATTCTAACACCTGGATATGTTTATTTTTGAACCATTCCATTGTAGATTTTGCTTTATGTTTTGGATCATTGTCTTGTTGGAAGACAAATCTCCGTCCCAGTCTCAGGTCTTTTGCAGACTCCATCAGGTTTTCTTCCAGAATGGTCCTGTATTTGGCTCCATCCATCTTCCCATCAATTTTAACAATCTTCCCTGTCCCTGCTGAAGAAAAGCAGGCCCAAACCATGATGCTGCCACCACCATGTTTGACAGCGGGGATGGTGTGTTCAGCTGTGTTGCTTTTACGCCAAACATAACATTTTGCATTGTTGCCAAAAAGTTCAATTTTGGTTTCATCTGACCAGAGCACCTTCTTCCACATGTTTGGTGTGTCTCCCAGGTTTCTTGTGGCAAACTTTAAACAACACTTTTTATGGATATCTTTAAGAAATGGCTTTCTTCTTGCCACTCTTCCATAAAGGCCAGATTTGTGCAATATACAGTGCCTTGCGAAAGTATTCGGCCCCCTTGAACTTTGCGACCTTTTGCCACATTTCAGGCTTCAAACATAAAGATATAAAACTGTATTTTTTTTGTGAAGAATCAACTTAACAAATCAAAAACTGAAAAATTGGGCGTGCACAATTATTCAGCCCCTTTACTTTCAGTGCAGCAAACTCTCTCCAGAAGTTCAGTGAGGATCTCTGAATGATCCAATGTTGACCTAAATGACTAATGATGATAAATACAATCCACCTGTGTGTAATCAAGTCTCCGTATAAATGCACCTGCACTGTGATAGTCTCAGAGGTCCGTTAAAAGCGCAGAGAGCATCATGAAGAACAAGGAACACACCAGGCAGGTCCGAGATACTGTTGTGAAGAAGTTTAAAGCTGGATTTGGATACAAAAAGATTTCCCAAGCTTTAAACATCCCAAGGAGCACTGTGCAAGCGATAATATTGAAATGGAAGGAGTATCAGACCACTGCAAATCTACCAAGACCTGGCCGTCCCTCTAAACTTTCAGCTCATACAAGGAGAAGACTGATCAGAGATGCAGCCAAGAGGCCCATGATCACTCTGGATGAACTGCAGAGATCTACAGCTGAGGTGGGAGACTCTGTCCATAGGACAACAATCAGTCGTATATTGCACAAATCTGGCCTTTATGGAAGAGTGGCAAGAAGAAAGCCATTTCTTAAAGATATCCATAAAAAGTGTTGTTTAAAGTTTGCCACAAGCCACCTGGGAGACACACCACCAAACATGTGGAAGAAGGTGCTCTGGTCAGATGAAACCAAAATTGAAAACGATGGAGTCTGCAAAAGACCTGAGACTGGGACGGAGATTTGTCTTCCAACAAGACAATGATCCAAAACATAAAGCAAAATCTACAATGGAATGGTTCAAAAATAAACATATCCAGGTGTTAGAATGGCCAAGTCAAAGTCCAGACCTGAATCCAATCGAGAATCTGTGGAAAGAACTGAAAACTGCTGTTCACAAATGCTCTCCATCCAACCTCACTGAGCTCGAGCTGTTTTGCAAGGAGGAATGGGAAAAAATGTCAGTCTCTCGATGTGCAAAACTGATAGAGACATACCCCAAGCGACTTCCAGCTGTAATCGCAGCAAAAGGTGGCGCTACAAAGTATTAACTTAAGGGGGCTGAATAATTTTGCACGCCCAATTTTTCAGTTTTTGATTTGTTAAAAAAGTTTTAAATATCCAATAAATGTCGTTCCACTTCATGATTGTGTCCCACTTGTTGTTGATTCTTCACAAAAAAATACAGTTTTATATCTTTATGTTTGAAGCCTGAAATGTGGCAAAAGGTCGCAAAGTTCAAGGGGGCCGAATACTTTCGCAAGGCACTGTATGTACTGTATATGGCTCTGTTATAAGCCATCTCTGTAAGTACCTCCAAAGTAGTATTGTCCCCCTGTTCTGATCTGAATGGGAATGACCGTTCTGACAGTGGATGCCTCGTCACCATCAATGGTCAGCATGGCGTAGTTCTCCAGAGCATGGAGGTAGACGTTGTGCCACTGGCCGTCGTTGAGCCCCGAACCTGAACAGAGACCACAGACAGAACAATATGGCTTTATGAATCAGTCAAGGTGGGTGATGAGCAGACAACTGCAATTACTGAAACATCAGAAAAACAACTAGAAATTCTGAGAACACAGGGCCTAACAGACAGAGCTTCAGCTACGGAAGACCCTCATGGGGAGGGCCTCCCCAAATTGATAGAGAGAATGAATTAATGAAGGGAGGGGAGGGTCTTTGGTCTAAATGAACACGTCTACTTTAGTGCATTAGCCAGCATGGCCGTACTAACTAGACCATACCTGAGGAGATGTCTATACGTGTGTTTTTCTTCTGGGCGACGTTGATGTAGACGGTGACTTTTCCCTCTGTGAGGCCCACCTCCACCACGCCATCAGCCAGGGCCGTGTAGAAGAGCAGGCCGCTGGGGTTCCACGTCCGGAAGGACAGGCTGACCGACAGGGTGTCGCTGTCCTGCAGCCCCGGGAGACGCAGGAAGCTGGTGGCGTTGAAGAACACAGGGAAGGAGTGTGTCTCGCTGCAGGAGAACGTCAGATTCCTCTGTAAGGGGGATAGAAAGTATGACAGCAAACAGTTATACAAGTTAAGGCAGCTTTCCCTCTTGATTTAAACTCAAGACATTAGCACAACCATATAAATATAGTTAGCATCAGTGGAGGCTGGTGGGGGGGATCTATAGGAGGACAGGCTCATTGTAATGAGCCATTTATTCCATTCCAGCCATTACAATGAGCCCACCCTCCTATAACTCTTTCCAGCAGCCTCCTCTGGTTAGCATATATTTTGCATAAGAGATACATCAGAAAACCTAAAGTGCTTTTTTTGTTGGGGTTTAATGCATTGGAAAATGCAAGCGCCTGCATTATTTCCAACACAGAAAAACACTCATCCTACAGCACTTGACTAAAACCGTTTTCGTCTGCTCTCCTCATCAAAGCTGATCTTTCTCCCTCTACTTGTGCTGAAAGCAAAGCATGCAATCCAACACCAAGAAACTTTGTGGATATCCCACAGTTTGGTAAACCCATTTGCTCACAGAAAAAAAACAGGGCTAAGAGGCACATAAGAAGTGAAATCAATAACAATGGTTAGATCCATACTTTAGTGCAGTAATGGCTCACACACCATCACACACCATTGACAACAGAGCAGTAATTGCTTTAAACCCTATGCTGAGGGCTTCTGAAGCTTGACACATTTATTGGGTTCAATCCCATTGCATGGAATACTCTTTTATTCAGCATATTACTTCTAAGAAATGTATTTGTTTTCCGACATCATCACCACAAGGTAAGAGTTTCTTCACTTCTGCACTCATAGAAAAAAGGGTTCGGCTGTCCCTATAGGATAACCCTTTTTGGTTTCAAGTAGAACCCCTTTGGGTTGCATGTAGAACCCTCTGTGGAAAGGGTTCTTCACGGAACCCAAAAGAGTTCTACCTGGAACCAAAAATGGTTATTCAAAGGGGTCTCCTATGGGGACAGCCAAAGAACCATTTTAGGTTCTAGATATCACCTTTTTTTTCTATGAGTGTGATTTATAGATGCACTAAAGCCTGTTTTATTAGCGCCTCAGTGAAAAAGGCAAATTATTTTGAATTGTATTGCAGTGAGGTGTTGTGTCACTGGCCTTTCCAAATAGGTAATCACAAATACATGGCTGTTCCTAACGTTTATGTTTTCAAGGTATACTAGTGAATCACAAACCAAGTAGTAAAGATGACACTCAGGTATACAAAAAATGACAGAAATTTTCTTACAAAACTTGAAGTATCAATTTTCTTTCTCTTGACCAGGTTGGTAATGTTATCTCCGTTGTAGGTGATGCCCTCCATGCAACCAACAAAGTTCTCCCTGCCTCCCGAGCTGGGCTTGGCAGAGACAGGCATGCCTCCAAAGCTGATCTGGAGGACACAGAAGGAGAAGAGGAAATGGGGTCAAGTTTTAGTTGAAGAGGCTCGGCAGCAGGAGCCACATCTCAGAGTCATTTGTCGCTTTGAATCAAATCAATACAGCAGCATATATCCCTTCAGGGAATATATTGGTTTTCACTTGTGCCTGATTGCATTAATCTCCACTTTATAATGAGTGTATGGTGTTGTGTTTTTTCCCTCTCCTTCCTTGCGGAGGCAAAGTAATTTCCTTCAGTATCGCACACTGATAATTACACAGACAAACCTAAAAGTTAAGTTCTGTAATCACAGGGGAGCCACAGTACAGAGGGCTTGCTCTGACTTAGCATCTGTGAACTAACACATCTTCACACAGACTTCCGAGTAACATGACTCACAGGAACTCTCATAGAGATAACCAGGACAATATACAATACATATGTAGGGATGAAGAGAATAAGCAATATACAGTGTGGTCCGAAATTATTGATACCCTTTATGAAGTTTAGCAAAAACGACTGTTAAAAAAAAACGAATTCAAACACTGAACTATAGTTTATGCCAAAGAAATTGCAAAAGTATATTATTTTATACAAATACAATTTCTCAAGAGAAAAACATTTTGTTTAACAAGTAATACTTTTTTCCCTCCAAAAGGTAGGGATCAAAATGACTGACAACCCTGTTTTAATAACTTTCAAAACCGCACCTTACGAGGATAATGGCACTGAGCCGTTTTCTAAAATGTTTAACGAGTTAGAAAACACATTGGGAGGGATCTTAGATCATTACGGAGACTGAGATGGCCATTGCAAAATGTTGATTTTGTGGCCAATTAACCACTTCTTTGTGGTTTTTGATGTGTGCTTGGGGCTCTTGTTTGCTGGAAGATCTACTTGTGGCCAAGTTTCAGCCTGGCAGAGGCAACCAGGTTTTTGGCCAAAGAGCTCTATTTTCATGACATCAGACCAAAGCACCAGTTCCAATCCATGTCAATGCCATTTAGCAAACTCCAGCCGTTTACATTCGTTGGATGACAAAAAAGTAGATTTCTTTAGCCATGCACACCAGTGGTGGGTTTGGTGTCGAAATTAGAATATATGAGCAGAAAAGAACCCCATATCTACTGTAAACTATGGTGGTGGATCTTTGATGTTACGGGTCTATTTTGCTTCCATCCACGACCCCCCTCTTTGGAGGACAAAAATAACTTGGTTTTTACAGCTTTTTCTTTTTTGTTACATTTACACTACCGTTCAAAAGTTTGGGGTCACTTAGAAATGTCCTTGTTTTTGAAAGAAAATCACATTTTTGTCCATTAAAATAACATAAAATTGATCAGAAATACAGCGTAGACATTGTTAATTTTTAAATGGAATATCTACATAGGCTTACAGAGGCCCATTATCAGCAACCATCACTCCTGTGTTCCAATGGCATGTTGTGTTAGCTAATCCAAATCAGCACAACAGTTTTCAGCTGTGCTAACATAATTGCAAAAGGGTTTTCTAATGATCAATTAGCCTTATAAAATTATAAACTTGGATTAGCTAACACAACGTGCCATTGGAACACAGGAGTGATGGTTGCTGATAACGGGCCTCTGTGCACCTATGTAGATATTCCATTTAAAAAACCTGCCGTTTCCAGCTATAATAGCCATTTACAACATTAACAATGTCTACACTGTATTTCTGATCTATTTTATGTTATTTTAATGGACAAAAACAAGGACATTTCTAAGTGGACCCAAACCTTTGAGTGGTAGTGTACATTCTACACACATTTGACATACATTGTACTTTTTTTTACACAGTAGTTACATAGCAAAAATATATGTATTTGATATATATTACATCTGGATAGATAGTACTTAATCACATCCGGTATTTATTATGTAAAGTGTCTTCAGTTGTAACTATTATCCTGGGGCCCTTGTTAAGGTCAACAACATCGTGATCTTTACCCAGTACCAGGACATTTAAGCCAAAACGCTGGTTGCCTCTGATAGGAGGCTGAAACTTGGCCTCAAATGGATCTTAAAGCAATGTAATAGCCCCAAGCAGACATCAAAATCCACAAAGAAATTGTTAATTGGCCATAAAATCAACATTTTGCAATGGCTAATTCAGTCTCCAGACTTGAAACCCTTTGAAAACCTGTGGTTTGAATTGAACGGGGCAGTCCGTAAGCACAAACGAAAGATATCAAGGATCTGTAAGGATTCTGTAAGGAGGAATGGTCTAATATCCCTCCCAATGTGTTCTCCAACTCATAAAACATTTTAGAAAAAGGCTCAATGCCATTATCCTCGCAATGTGAAGTATTGAAAGGTATTGAAAACAGGGATGTCAATAATTACTTGTTAAACAAAATACCTTCTCTGAGCAGCTGTATTATTATAAAATAATATACATTTTCAGAGTATACAATATAGCTCAGTATTTGAAGTATTTATTTTATAGTCATTTTTGCATCTTTATCAATGGTGTCAATAATTTCGACCCCACTGTATACAATACAACTACATAATGTAGGGAGGGATGCAAAGAGGGGAACATAGACAACACATACAACTCTATAGGAAGGGATTAAGAAATGAACTAAGACGATATATACATTGCAAAATGTATATATTGCAAAATGTATATATAAACCAGGGTTGGGGTCAATTCCATTCCAATTCCAGTCAATTCAGAAAGTAAACCAAATTCCAATTCCACATTTTTCCTCATTGAAAAACATTGAAGAGAATTGGAATTTCAGTGTACTTCCTGATTTGACTGGAATTGAAATTGAAATGACCACAACCCTGATAGGGAGGGATGCGATGGGAGGAATCACTAAGACAATATCCAACATAACTGTAGCGTACCTCATAGTCCAGGTCAAGATGATCAAATTCCCCGTTGGTGCGGAAGTGCTGTGTGTGGCGATCCAGGGTAAAGTTGACATTCCGTCGGTAACGCTCGATAATTACGGAGTGCCAGTGGTCATCATCCAATAAACTTCCGCTTGTCACAGAGGTGTGTCCGAGGATGGAGCCGTACTGATTGCTGCCTGAAGTTTACAAGACATAAACAGATCGACTTTATTAAGAAAATGCTTAAGGGGAAAATGTTCCTATAAACAACAGGCTGACATAGTGAGATAAAAATAGTACAAATTCTAATTTGTGAAGGCTACTGTGATAAATAAGTATCTTGTTGACAACAACCAATATTCAAATCCATCAAAAAGAAATAGAAGTATAATGCATAATGCATAAGGGCCAGTCATATTAGGAAATACGCAGGAATTTTATCAAGTTTCATCAACTGACCTAAGTAGCCACCATAAGAAGCTAAATTATTAGCGATTATAGAACACTAGGTGTGCGTCCCAAAAAGCACCCTGTTCCTTATATAGTGCACTGCATTTGGTCAAAAGTAGACGACTAAATATCGAATAGGGTGCCATTTTGGATGCACACAGGTAGACAGGATTGGAAATGGTCCATTACCCAGGTTGATCATGAGCAGTAGTTTGGATCTCTTCAGCTCCAGGCTGATATAGTCTCCTTGCTGTCCTTCCCCGTGCAGGAGCACACCGTTACTGGCTGTGGTCTTAAACTTCAGGGAGATGACATCCTTCAAAATCTTCATCTTCTTCATCTTGAAGCGGTAGGAGATCACACCCTGGCCTTCGAAGTTGATCACATCCGCCCCTGAGGTCACCGAATGGTGATAAAGGATACAGAGCTTAATATTCCCTCAATTACTGTACCTCTACTGTCATATGTCAAGACTATTCACAGGATGTGTTAGAGGGGTGTTAAGAAGAAAAAACAAGTCCTTTAGAGATCACCTACTGCAATCACAAGCGATGTAAAAAAGTGAGGCAGCATATACGTATTTTCTCTTTTTATAATTGGAGGAACAGAACAACTGAGGGAGAAATGACTCAAATGCTCTAAGACATATAACCCTGGCTGCAAAGACTATTCTGTCTGTTGAGATGTGCCAGCTTACGTGCCTAGACAGCAGCATGGCGGCATTGTGATATCACCCTGCGGCAACTCTCTCCTTTCAAAGGTGCTTTCATCTTTTTACCCTGATTTAACCGGTCAGGGGGCTCAGAACACTGACAGTCCTGTAAGCCAGCCCTATCGGTGAGGTGGCAGGAGAGGGCCCTGTTCGGTTACATCTATTTGCTGTTCAATCTTAGGGTTGTGGATGGAGTATATGCAGTAAGGACAAGTGCCACGGGGAACTGGACTGGTCAAGGACTAGGGCAAACAAGTTTCTCACGGTCAGCTTTTCCTGTCTATCAGATTCAACAGCGTGTAATACAGAATAGGATGGATACAGCAAAGGGCTGTGTGGCTGGGGACTTTTTAAAGCGTGGCATGCGCACGCTTTGAAGGAGGGAATTGATCAGTCAAGCTTGTTTTTCTGTGGTACATGGTAACAACAGAAACCAGCCAAGGTAAACTAGCTGTTCTCTATCTCCTACTCTATCAAAAACCTGTAGCTGTGAATTTGGCTGTTGGCATGGAGAGCAGTAATCTAATTAGTTCAACTCAATTAATGTATTTTACTGAGCATGTTAATATGCTCCCCTGACAAATATGACATATGATACCAAGATAATTAAACCTTCAGTCTTACATATTAATTAAGCCCATTTTGGCCAACACCTGATTATTCTAATATTTTCGTCATACAGAAATGATCCGAACTGCACGCAATAAAGTCACTTTTCAAAGAGATTCCTTGTTCCATGCTCCTTGTTCAGAGATTCCTTGTTCCATGCTCCTTGTTCAGAGATTCCATGTTCCATTTCTCTGGTTAATAAAGGATTGCAATAAACTAATACAGTAGCATGAGATTGTGCATGGATGTTTGCTATTCACTCACAGTAAGAACAGCCATAGACCTCCACTCGCAGGCCAATCCTCCCCTCTTCGCTCCACTCCAGTGGGATGATGCGCACGTAGCGTGTTATGACTGCATGCTGCAGATCATGGCGGACCACACTCTCACTGTTGGAGTTGCCAGAAAATGCCTGGGCAAGCAAACAAAAACAGGATATTTAGGTTCCATATCCTGAAGCCTAGCTTTTCATTTTTTATTGAGTAGGTACACTACATGGCCAACAGTATGTGGACTTGCTTCAATTCAGCCACAAGAGCATTAGTGAGGTTGCGGACTGATGTTGGGCGATTAGGCCTGGCTAGCACTCTGTGTTCCAATTCATCCCAAAGGTGTTTGATGGAGTTGAGATCAGGGCTCTGTGCAGGCCAGTCAAGTTCTTCCACACCGATCTCGAAAAACCATTTCTATATGGACTTTGCTTTGTGCACGGGGGCATTGTCATGCTGAAACAGAAAAGGGCCTTACCCAAACTGTTGCCACAAAGTTGGACGCACAGAATCGTCTAGAATGTCATTGTACGCTATAGATTTAGGGAGGGGGGCCTAGCCCGAACCATGTAAAACAGACCCAGACTATTATTCCTCTGCCACCAAACCTTACGGTTGGCACTATGCATTGAGGCAGTTGGCTTTCTCCTAGGATCTACCAAACCCAGATTTGTCCTTCGGACTGCCAGATGGTGAAGCGTGATTCATCACTCCAGAGGACGAGATTCCACTTCTCCAGAGTTCAATGGCAGTGAGCTTTACACCACTCCAGCCGGAGCTTGGCATTGCGCAGTGATCTTAGGCTGCTCGGCCATGGAAACCCATTTCATGAAGCTCCCGATGAACATTTCTTGTGCTGATGTTACTTCCAGAGGCAGTTTGGAACTCGGTAGTGAGTGTTGCAACCAAGGACAGACGATTTTTACACGCTACGCGCTTCAGCACTTGGAGGTTCCGTTCTGTGATATTGTGCGGCTTACCGTGGCTGAGCCGTTGTTGCTCCAAGACATTTTCACTTCACAAGAATAGCACTTACAGTTGACCAGGGCAGCTCTAGCAGAGCAGAAACTTGACGAACTGATCTGTTGGAAAGGTGGCATTCTATGACGGTGCCACGTTGAAAGTCACTGAGCTCTTCAGTAAGGCCATTCTACTCCCAATGTTTGACTATGGGAATTGCATGGATGTGTGCTCGGTTTTATTCACCTGTCAGCAGTGGGTGTGGCTGAAATAGCCAAATCCACTAATTTGAAGGGGTGTCCACACACTTTTGGCCATGTACCTCTTTGATACATCATCAATGTCTAATGGACTCATTTGAAAGGACAGATGCGACTCTCTCTTTAAACTAAAAACTTTGTTATTTCACTTTGGTTCAAATCATTGACTCACCCATATGTTGCCATCTTGTAGATATGGTCTCCAGTTCCTTCCTGTGTCACTGTACAGGAGTCTGTATTGCATTGTCCAATCAGAGCTGCTGTACCTGCCCTGTGTGGCGATGGAGGTGACCTGCTTCCTGGTTCCCAGGTCCACCTGCAGCCACTGGTAATGATCAGTGTCCACAGGAGACCAGCCTCCAGCACCTAGGGTTGAGAGAGACAATTAAACCAGCTCCATAACCTTGTATAGCCAACTCTAACCTACTTGCAAATCATTTTATTTGCATGTGTCTTCCACACACAAATCTTAAACTATTTAACATAAACTCAGCAAAAAAATAAATGTCCCTTTTTCAGGACCCTATCTTTCAAAGATAATTCGTAAAAATCCAAATCATTTCACATATCTTCATTGTAAAGGGTCCCATGCTTGGTCAATGAACCATAAACAACTAATGAACATGCACCTGTGGAACGGTCATTAAGACACTAACAGCTTACAGACAGTAGGCAATTAAGGTCACAGTTATGAAAACTTAGGACACTAAATCAAATCTCATTTTATTTGTCACATACACATGGTTAGCAGATGTTAATGCGAGTGTAGCAGAATGCTTGTGCTTCTAGTTCCGACCATGCAGTAATATCTAACAAGTAATCTAACAATTTCACAACAACTACCTTATACACACAAGTGTAAAGTGATGAAGAATATGTACATAAAAATATATGGATGAGCGATGGCCGAACGGCATAGGGAAGATGCAGTAGATGGTATAGAGTACAGTATATACATATGAGATGAGTCATGTAGGGTATGTAAACATTATATAAAGTGGCATTGTTTAAAGTAGCTAGTGATACATTTATTACATCTAATTTTAATTATTAAAGTTGCTAGAGATTTGAGTCAGTATGTTGGCAGCAGCCACTCAATGTAAGTGACGGCTGTTTAACAGTCTGACGGCCTTGAGATAGAAGCTGTTCTTCAGTCTTTAGGTCCCAGCTTTGATGCACCTGTACTGACCTCGCCCTCTGGATGACAGCGGGGTGAACGGCCTCATATATGATACCAAGATAAGGCCTTTCTACTGACTCTGAAAAACACCAAAAGAAAGATGCCCAGGGTCCCTGCTCATCTGCGTGAACGTGCCTTAGGCATGCTGTAAGGAGGCATGAGGACTGCAAATGTGGCCAGGTCTATAAATTGCAATGTCGGTACTGTGAGACGCCTAAGCCAGCCCTACAGGGAGACAAGACGGACAGCTGATTGTCCTTGCAGTGGCAGACCACGTGTAACAACACCTGCACAGGATCGGTACATCTGAACATCACACCTGCGGGACAGGTACAGGATGGCAATAACAACTGCCCGAGTTACACCAGGAATGCACAGTCCCTCCATCACTGCTCAGACTGTCCGCAATCGGCTTGTAGGCCTGTTGTAAGGCAGGTCCTCACCAGACATCACCGGCAACAACGTTGCCTGTAGGCACAAACCCACCGTCACTGGACCAGACAGGACTGGCAAAAAGTGCTCTTCACTGACGAGTTGCGGATTTGTCTCACCAGGGGTGATGGTCTGATTTAGGTTTAGCATCGAAGGAATGAGCGTTACACAGAGGCCTCTGAAGTGGGATTGATTTGGAGGTGGAGGGCCCGTCATGGTCTGGGGCGGTGTGTCACAGCATCGTCGGACTGAGTTTGTTGTCATTGCAGGCAATCTCAATGCTGTGCGTTACAGGGAAGACATCCTCCTCCCTCATGTGGTACTCTTCCTGCAGGCTCATCCTGACATGACCCTCCAGCATCACAATGCCACCAGCCATACTGCTCGTTCTGTGCGTGATTTCCTGCAAGACAGGAATGTCTGTGTTCTGCCATGACCAACGAAGAGCCCGGATCTCAATCCCATTGAGCACGTCTGGGATCTGTTGGATCGGAGGGTGAGGGCTAGGGCCATTCCCCCCAGAAATGTCCGGGAACTTACAGGTGCCTCGGTGGAAGAGTAGGGTAACATCTCACAGCAAGAACTGGCAAATATGGTGCAGTCCATGAGGAGGAGATGCACTGGAGTACTTAATGCAGCTGGTGGCCACACCAGATACTGACTGTTACTTTTGATTTTGACCCCCCTTTATTCAGGGACACATTATTCAATTTCTGTTAGTCACATGTCTGTGGAACTTGTTCAGTTTACGTCTCAGTTGTCGAATCTTATTATGTTCATACAAATATTTACACGTAAGTTTGCTGAAAATAAATGCAGTTGACAATGAGAGGACGTTTCTTTTTTTGCTGAGTTTAGAAACATCAGTATCCTCTGCTCCTACGTGGCAAGCAATATGTGAGTGAAGTGAATGAGACTGCGGCTTAAAATAATCACCAGAGATGATCAGAATAAAAGCTTAGGGTTTCAGTTGTTAATACCTCCTCTCCTGTTGAGCTTTGCGTATCCAGCCCCATATCCACTGGAGTACACAGAAGAGCTGGTAAAAGCTGTGTGAGAGAGTGGTGTGGCCAACGCTTCATCACATTTCCCTGGAGGGCAACACAAAACACAAGATACAGACAAGGGGAGAATGAGTCATCGTCTCATAAAATGACACTTCAGCATGTTGTAACAACTTATTTGAGTCAGTGTTATTTTCTTCCTTATAATTGTATTTTACATTACTTCATATACTGCTCAAACATAGACAGAGAGCATTATATGTATTGGAGAGACATTATGAGAAACGTCCATGAGACGTCTTCCCATTCACACCCTTTTCAATAACAGTTCCATGGTGGTAATGATTGGAAGCCAAATGCCATTCAATATAAGTACAATATGTCTGTCCAATGAATATGGCAAGGCCAATTTCTGTCTGGTTTCCTGACCATTTTGGTTATTATTGAACACATCAATAGCAATACATGAATAGCTTAGCATCTAACCTTCAGCCTGTTATGTTCCTGGTAGACACTTTTGATCTTGATTGATAGACACACTCAATCTTAATGAATAACTTTCCATAGACTCCAACAGACTCTTATCGCAATTTGTGCTGATGACTCAGTCTTGCTTGGCTACAGAGGTCAAGGGTTAGAATTCGGGGCTGCATTTCAGAACTCTCTTCACACTCTCTACAATCTAATTAACTAGAGGCCTCCAAATCAACACGCACCACTCATGTTAAAATGGAGCTGAGGAGGTCAACATCATTTCCAAAAGTCAATTAGCACTCTTGAATCTGTAGCCATAAGCCAGATACATTTTATAGACTTCAAAAACAACTGTGTGGACTTCAGGAAAGGTTACACAGCGCCCTCACTACCTTTAATGATGTAGCTACCTCCTACCTGCTAACTTGATCTAGAAGAACTAGCTGTATAACTCCTCTGTATAACAATTCCTGAGGTTTCCCTATATATCCAACCCTGCTTGGTAAATAACATGCAGGAATTGTGTCAATATTTCCCTGTGCAATCACAGACTATGAAATGACCAGTAAACATTGGACCAAAGTTATTGTGGGGAACTGAATCACCTGCATTAATAATGTTGCTGGACAGCTGGGTACCTACTGAGTTACATAGATTGTTTGTTACTATCCCTTCATTTGCCTCGAATAACATTTAACAGAAAATTGCTTCTATCAACGTGTCTGCCCTGACTGACAAAGAAGGAACGCTTGCTATTTGAAGGAAACATGAAAGAAAAAACAAACAAGTAATTTGCTCTTTGTATTTTGACAGGTGAAGAGGGAATGTAGCGCCTCACAACAGAAAATAAGGTATCAACGCAACAAACACTTTCTAAGACCCAAGAAATCAGGCAATTCTTGGCATATGAAAACTTTGGTCTCCAAGGGAGTTGAAAAACATTGCCAGAAAATAACCCCCTACTTTCCAAGACACATTTTGTCAACAACTTTTTGAGAGAAGCACTTGAAAGTGCAAGGAGAACGCTAATCACAATACTGTAGCTGTGGCATTAGGATGTTTTCTTCACGCCAGATTTGTCATCTGCTGAGTATTGATGGAGTTTTACTCATCATCTGTGTGCAAATATTGTGCTGTGTGCTCACACTCACACTCTCGCTCACACACAGTGCGGTAGGCCTGATCACCAGTGATGATGAGACAGCCTACAGGGAGGAGGTCAGTGACCTGGCAGTGTGGGGCCGGAACAACAACCTCTCCCTCAACGTCAGTAAGACCAAGAAAGGGGGTGGGGGGCGAGCACACCCAAAACCACATCGACATGGCTGTAGTGGAGCGGGTCGAGAGCTTCAAGTTCCTTTGATTCCAAATCACTAAACATATGAAATGGTCCATGCACGTACAGTCGTGAAGAAGGCATAGCAGCGCCTCTTCCCCCTCAGGAGCTTGAAATTGTTTGGCATGGGCCCTCAGATCCTCAAAAAGATCTACAACTGCACAATTTAGAACATCTTCACTGTGCATCACTGCTTGCTATGGCAATAGCACCGACCTCGATCGCATGGTGCTACAGAGGATGGGTGAGGACATCCCAGTACACGACTGGGGTCGAGCTCCCTGCCATCCAGGACCTCTATATCAGGCGGTGTGAAAGGAAGTTCCAGAAAATCATTAAAACTCCAACCACCCAAGCCATAGACTGTTCTCTCTGCTTCCGCACGGCAAGTGGTACCGGTGCATCAAGTCTGACACCAACAGGCTCTTGAACAGCTTCTATCCCCATGCAATAACATTCCTAAATAGCTATAAAAAAAATGGCTACAGGGACTATATGAGTTGAGCTTTGTATTTTACTCTTAATTTTGACTGTCTCTATGCACACTCACAGGGCCCTACACACTACGCACACTGATACTCCAACACACATACAAACACTCTATCATTAACTCACACACATAATATGCACATACATTTATACTGACTCTACACACACCCATTCACATACAATCATCATATACACTGCTGCTACTCTGTTTATCATGTATCCTGTGGCCTAGTTACCTTAACCCTATACATATCTACCTCTATCGATACAGTATCCTTACACATTGTAAATATGGATCTGGTACTGACCTTGTATATGTACATATGGAATCATATAGTAAACAAAAAAGTGTTTAAAAAATCAAAATATATTTTATATTTGAGATTCTCAAAGTAGCCACCCTTTGCCTTGATGACAGCTTTGCACAATTTTGGCATTCTCTCAACCAGCTTCATGAGGTATGGAATGCATTTAAATGAACAGGTGTGTCGTGTTAAACGTTAATGCAGTCATGTTGTGGCAAGTCATGTTGTGACATGGTAGGGGTAGTATACAGAAGATAGCCCTATTTGGTAAAAGACCAAGTCCATATTACGGCAAGAACAGCTCAAATGAGCAAATAGAAATGACAGTCCATCATTACTTTAAGACATGAAGGTCAGTCAATACGGAACATTTCCAGAACTTTTAAAGTTTCTTCAAGTGCCGTCGCAAAAACCATCAAGCGCTGTGATGAAACTGGCTCTCATGAGGACCGCCACAAGAAAGGAAGACCCAGAGTTACCTCTCCTGCAGAGGATAAGTTCATTAGAGTTACCAGCCTCAGAAATTGCAGCCCAAATAAATGCTTCACAGAGTTCAAGTAACAGACACATCTCAACATCAACTCTTCTGAGGAGACTGCGTGAATCAGGTCTTCATAGTTGAATTGCTGCAAAGAAACCACTACTAAAGGACACCAATAATAAGAAGATACTTGCTTGGGCCAAGAAACACGAGCAATGGACATTAGACTGGTGGAAATCTGTCCTTTGGTCTGATGATTCCAAATTTGAGATTTTTGGTTCCAACCCCCGTGTCTTTGTGAGACGCAGAGTAGGTGAACGGATGATCTCTGCATGTATGGTTCCCACCGTGAAGCATGGAGGAGGAGGTGTGATGGTGTGGGGATGCTTTGCTGGTGACACTGTCAGTAATTTATTTAGAATTCAAGGCATACTTAACCAGCATGGCTACCACAGCATTCTGCAGCATTCTGCATCCCATGTGGTTTGCGCTTAGTGAGACTATCATTTTTCAACAGGACAATGACCCAAAACACACCTCCATGCTGTGTAAGGGCTATTTGACCAAAAAAGGAGAGTGATGGAGTGCTGCATCAGATGACCTGGCCTCCACAATTACCAAATCTCAAACCAATTGAGATGGTTTGGGATGAGTTGGACCGCAGAGTGAAGGAAAAGCAGCCAACAGGTGCTCGGCATATGTGCTCGGCAACTCCTTCAAGACTGTTGGAAAAGCATTCCAGGTGAAGCTGGTTGAGAGAATGTCAAAAGTATGCGAAGCTGTTATAAAGGCAAAAGGTGGCTACTTTGAAGAATATCAAATATAAAATATATTTTGATTTGTTTAACACTTTTTTGGTTACTACGTGATTACATATGTGTTATTTCATAGTGTTGATGTCTTCACTATTATTCTACAATAAAGAAAATAGTAAAAATAAAGAAAAACCCTGGAATGATTAGATGTGTCCAAACTTTTGACTGGTACTGTATATGCTTACTTACTTTATGGTGTTCTTAATTTCTTAGTTCTTATTTTTATATCTTGTGTGTTTTTGTTCTATCTTGTTATTTTTTGTATTCCATTGTTATTGATTGCTGTATTGTTGGGGTTCGAGTTTGCAAAGAAAGGCATTTCACTGTACTTGTGCATGTGACATTAAAACTTGAAACTCGAAACAAACACACACACACACACACACACACACCTTTGCCGAGTCGAGCTTTGCATCATGATCGTTTATTGTAGTGAGATTGTCCCTGATGGTTAAAAACATACATTAAGTGAACCAGATAAATTCCTCAGTGCATAAAGGCATGGCTTAGAAAAGCTGACAACTCATTTCTCACTGCTGTGTATCTACTGTAGCTGTGGGATGAGCCTAGAACTCCTGACGTTATTGATTTGGCAATAGCGCCTGAGTGCTGTCTCCTGTGATAGCCTCATTTCCGCTAAGAGCACGAAAACTTTCGATATCATCAGCTACAGCAAGGTCCACTCATCTCATGTCTGGGACTGGCCCTACTCATTTTCCTTAAATGCAGTGACAATCATTCCAGGAGCCTTGAGGCTACTGCAGCACAACATCAACAAACATTGGAGTTACACCAAAACAAATTAATTGAGCGCAATGACTAGAGGGGAGCTAATGTTGGAAAATGGTAGCTGGTTATTCTGTACATCGGCACCTTTTCCTAATTGCTAATTTCTTGTCTAACAGTACATGAGCTGCTGAGTTGTGTTTTAGCAGAGAATACCGGTAGGCAGTTTGTTATAGTTACATGACTTGGAACTAGGCCTATAATACCATATCTATTTACACAGAACGTTAGTGGGTGGCAAAGCGCTACCTCATTGAGCAGTGGTAATGTGGTTACTGGTGACTACCGCCACACGCCTACTAGCTGTCATCGAGTTAGGCCTGAGGCCTACAGCCAGACATGTCATTTTTTCATTTCATAAAGCAATTTAGAAATGGAAGCCTCCTAAATAGGCAACACAATGTTGATGGGGATAGGCTAATAAATTTGGTCCACCATGCTCCTTTAATTTGCTGCGCTAAGGTCAGTGACACAATGGCAGAGTCGCTACTACACTGAGAAGTGTGGCATGTTAATCAGCCTGCTCGCTGGCCTCACACCGGAACACACAAGTAATGGGTTAGATTCAATCTGCCACTGTGGAGACTCTGGCTTTCTGGGACTTATTAGCACAGCCTGAGCCTTGGCTGAAGCCGAGCTGTTATTGGAGCATGACCGGAGCTTAAACTAATGGAATGGCATGTTTTGTCACCTTCAATGTTAGAGACAGGAGTGAGAGAGAGAGAGTGAGAGAGATAGAGAGAGAGAGAGAGATAGGGAGGGAGAGAGAGAGAGAGAGGGACAGAGAGAGAGCGAGAGAGAGAGAGAGAGAGGCAGAGGGAGAGAGGGAGAGCGAGAGAGAGAGAGAGAGAGAGGCAGAGGGAGAGAGAGAGAGAGAGAGAGGGAGAGAGAGAGAGAGAGAAATAGGGAGAGAGAGAGAGAGAGAGGGAGAGAGAGAGAGAGAGAGGGAGAGAGGGAGAGAGAGAGAGGGAGAGAGAGAGAGAGAGAGAGAGGGAGAGAGAGAGAGCGAGAGAGAGGGAGAGAGAGAGAGGGAGAGAGTGGGAGAGGGAGAGAGAGAGAGGGAGAGGGAGAGAGAGATGGAGATGGAGATGGAGAGAGGGAGAGAGAGAGAGAGAGAGGGGGAGAGGGAGATGGAGAGGGAGAGAGAGGGGGAGAGAGAGAGAGGGAGAGATAGGGAGAGAGAGAGAGAGAGAGAGAGAGAGAGAGAGAGAGAGGGAGAGAGTGGGAGAGAGGGAGAGAGAGAGAGAGGGAGAGGGAGATGGAGAGGGAGAGAGAGGGAGAGAGAGGGAGGGAGATAGGGAGGGAGAGAGAGGGAGAGAGAGGGAGAGAGAGAGAGAGAGAGAGAAAATTGGAAGAACTTTGAAATTTGATGTCTTTTGGCTTCCGTCCTTCTCTTCTCCTGTTATTCTTAGACACTAATAAGTGAATGGCTCTATGACACCACACGTGCCGAAAATACTAAACAGTAGGTCCCTGAAAAGCCAAGGACACTTGCTCACAGGATTAATAGTAGAAAAATAAAGTGTTAGTCAGAACAGTTTTACTTCACTCTATCAGCAAATGAAGCTCTAAGAATAATTATTCTCATTCCGACCATTACTGTACTTTCATTCTGCTGTGACAATGAATTGCCCACTTCTCATTGAGCACCAAGTCTGATCCCTCTGAGTGGAAAATTAAAGAAGCCAAATCATTTACTCCGCTAGGAAGTTTGATAGAGTGATGTTTGAATGTTGAACTGTATTGTAGAACACATTAAAACATCAGAGAACAGAATTTTACTAATTCTTATCCACGGAGAAGCAATTCTGCTTCAAATTACATGTTTTACGCGCCAGTCAAATTGACTTATATATAGTTTTTTACATTTCCTTGCCTTTAGATTAGTATTAACAAAAGCAACAAGCTCTTAGAAGCCTTCCCTGTGAGATTTGCGGAGAGAGTAGCCAAGCATAAAATTAAACACGCTCGCTCCACCTCCTTCTGTCCTTCATAGCAAATGGATATTTGAGGCTTTTTGAGTGTTTAAATAACTCTCATGAAGCTGCCTCTTACTACCACACTGCTAGAAGCACATACAGCACTTGATCAATGCCAATTCAGACACAGGACATCGTTTTTTTGTTTTTAAGTGGTAATGCATTTGTTAAATCTGTAACTGCTATATAGTTTTTTATCCCTGCCTACAGTCTTTGGTGTGGCATCCTTACGATAATTTGATGAGGCAAACTCTTCATCCAAATCACATATGATATTCTGCCAGAGAAAGGTGTGACACTGATCAATAATAAATGCCATCTAAGAACTGGAATAACCAGGGAAATAATGATATTATAATTGCAGACATAAATTGCGTGGGTCTAAACCTAATATGAACTCCTCGTTGCACGTAATGCCGGGGGAGATATGATATCAGTGAACATGAGTCTGAATGAATACGGGGAGAGGTTCATCAAAAAGCTCATTCGAATAGAGGAACATGACATGGTTCACACCAAGTAGTCATCTTTTTATGTAGTAAGAATCTTAAATCCCGGGAATGCTTGTTATTGCCTCTGAGAGCTGCAGTACAGTCTGAAGTCTCCTCAGGGATATGTCTTACAAGCTCAATTAAAAATGTTTTGTTTAAAAATTTAAAACATTGCCCCCCCCCATCCCATACTAAATCTGAACTCTGAAATAAATTCAAACTCTTAACGCCTTCTTCTCATACAATTATCTGTATGCATCATTTAACAATCACACATTATACCACCACACTGCTGCTACATCTATGAAAAACATTCAGTTTAAATGTGGAATAAAAAGGGGACAAGGATTCATTAATAAGACAGGTTCTTTAACAGTAAACCAGAGCAGATGCTTTAAACAGAGTTCTGTGCCTAAAGATCTGTGTCAGAGACAGGGTTAGTCCCATACGGACCTCCTTAATTTAGAGGCAATGGGGCCAAACTCAAACACACTCAACTATCCCCACATAGCATAAACACCATGTTTCAAACAGGATCCGGTTTAATACAGAACGAAGCTCAAAATACAATATGGGACTACATCATTGTGCATGTATTGTGCATGCTTTATTTAATAATAGATTTCATACAAAGCCATGTTTTTGGATCACTCCATTCACAAGAGCAGCAGGCTTTAAGTTAAGCCCCTGAAGCTTTTGTGATAAACAAAGCTATTCGATTTCCAATATTTAGCTAACTCAACTTCAGCTAATAACAATGAACAGGAAAAAATGTAACCTCCTAAAATGATGACGTTGTTAGAATGTTATATGATTTTAATCTCTGATTCCAGGGTTGGGAGTAATCTTGAGAGTCGGACTGACTGACACTCCAAATGTTGTGATTACTTTTGTTGTGAACGCTGTCAATTATGCCTCTCAAACCCATCCCCATTCAAGTGGTAATGACTGAGCTAGGCTTTGAATGGCTCCCTCCTCAGCTCCGTCTCTTTGTTCGACCCAATCAGACTGAACACAGCATCTGCCCGCGGCGCTCACAAATGAATACTGATTTTGAATGAGAACATGTTCTGTCAAAAGCTAGTGATCCACGGGGGAGGTCTGCTGCCTGAAAGCGAGTGCACGAGTGCTTCCTTTATAATCTGCTCTTTCTGGGACTCAGAAACCCCAGTGATTCCCCTCACAATCACACGCAGAGAGTTATGACCGGCAATCAGCCATGGCAAGACATTGGGACTGGGAGTGTTTCCTACTATTTTCACCTCACATCCCAATTCAACTGCAAACAACATGGGATAAATGCGCAATCACTTCAGATACGCATGTATAGGAGCCAAGCTGTCACCATATATGCAACACCAGTGATTGTGGCAAAAAAACTGCCCAACATTTTATCGGAGATATGGTGTGGTTGTGTTTTTGATATTCTGGGGTCTGATTTTGGGCAGGTCTTTGTTCTGGAGGTGTCCATCAGGAGTGGACAAAAGGAGGAGCCTGTAGAATAGGGGGAGGGTCACGGTAAGTGCGTCACATGGTTTGACAAATCAGGATGGCAGGTGTCCAGAATCTTAATGAGCTTTCTCATTTGCCTAACAAAAAAACACCAATCTAGAGGTTCATTCTCAAACAGGGGGATATGCAGCAAGATTACTATCTGGAGACGCAATCATTATTTCCCTACTTACATGACCCTGGCAGCAGCTTCAGTTCAATATTATTGGAAACATTTTGTTGTTTAGAGTCACCAGAGCAGAGTTGAAAATCCGTACAGCATTTGTAAGGAGTAGTCTCTCTTTCACACATAGTAATAGTCCTCTTTCTATTGTGCCAAATGTTTATATTACAGTGCATTATGCTCCAAATGTGCATGATGAGTCTGTTTTTAAAGTTAGTTTGGTGAACTACAGAGAGACCTGATTTGTTTTTGGTCTATTCCCTATGGCTTCTCCATGCAGGTCTCTGAGCTACTTTAGTGAGGATTGACTGGGTTCATTTTTCAAATGTATTTCCTTTTAGTGGGCCAAATTGCATTACTCAAGAGTTTGATTTATCTAAATCCTTTAGCCAGGGAAAGTCAATTGAGTCTCATGAATTAAGTGATTCATTCTAAGCTTTAATTTCACATGTGATCTTTAAAATGTTTATACTATATATTGCCTGTTATCTTTAAGCAACAAGGCCCGAGGGGGTGTGGTACATGGCCTATATACTGTACCACAGCTAAGGGCTGTTCTTATGCGTGACACAAAGCAGAGTGCCTGGATACAACCCTTAGCCGTGGTATATTGGCCTTACACTACAAACCCTCGAGGTGCCTTATTGCTATTATAAACGGTTCACCAACATAATTAGAGCAGTAAAAATTAATATTTTGTCTTACCCGTGGTATACAGTCTGATATACCACGGCTGTCAGCCAATCAGCATTCAGTGCTCTAACCACCCAGTTTATAATGATCAATAACTTTGACACTTTTTTTTACACTGTATAAAATCATTGAGGCACAAATGTGGCACAAAGCCACTTGACCACAATGAGTCTGTCTTTATGTCCCAGAGGTAACTACAGATCACAAAGGTCAACACAGAGATATCAACAGAAGTCAAGGCTGATGGGTCCCTGGCTTCCCTTGTCATTGACACAAGGCAGTATCAAAGGCACTAATCTGGTTTTAATGTATAATCCTTTCTTTAACCATGTAAGTCACATACATAACTTGATAAATCGGTCAGGGAAACCGCGACAATAATAATAACATTTCCATAGTAGTTCACCATTTGGCTTTCATTGTTGAGCAAGTCTAACACACAGTATAAATATGTAGATACGGTAACCAAGAGGTTTACAGCTTAATCTGATCGGAGACATTCAGAAAGCTGAAATAAAACCCCATTAAACCTGAATCTAAATCTCTGCCTCTCCACACATACAAGTAGTGAAAGGTCAGTGCAGGCTAGAGGAAAACAATTCAATAATGTGTTCCTTAGACATGTTAAATACAAACCTCTGACACAAAAGCACAAACTCTCCTTCTGCCTCTCTCTCCCCATGTATCTCTCACTCATAGTTTCCCCACAGTGTTAGCGTGAGTGGGTTAGTATGTCACTCATCCTCAGTGAGCACAGCGTGTAGTCAAGTCTGCCTGTGAAGGCCAGTCAAAATGGTCATTGGTCAGGCTGTGCTCACTGAGTCTTGGCGTAGTCCATGTTTTTCTCAATTTTCCACTTCCACTTCCAATTATCAGATAGTTTGCCACTATTGTCTGTTGTCTGTTAAAAATAGCTGAATAGACAAATATAATGACAAATAGTCCCGATTCTGTGTGAATTATCTCCTTTTTTTGTTTTATTTCAGTTTGTTGTTTATTTACTTCTGTCCTGGGACTCATCTCAAGGCATTTCAGGGTATCGCAATGTCTCTCTTGCACACATACATGTACAGGTGAATGACATGTATACACACAATATACAGTACTAGTCAAAAGTTTGGACACACCTGGAATGCTTTTCCAACAGTCTTGAAGGAGTTCCCACATATGCTGAGCACCTGTTGGCTGCTTTTCCTTCACGCTGCGGTCCAACTCATCCCAAAAAATCTCAATTGGGTTGAGGTCGGGCGATTGTGGTGGCCAGGTCATCTGATGCAGCACTCCATCACTCTCCTTCTTGGTCAAATAGCCCATATACAACCTGGAGGTGTGTTTTGGGTCATTGTCCTGTTGAAAAACAAATGATAGTCCCACTAAGCGCAAACCAGATGGGATGGCGTATCGCTGCAGAATTATGTGGTAGCCATGCTGGTTAAGTGTGCCTTGAATTCTAAATAAATCACTGACAGTGTCATCAGCAAAGCACCCCCACACCATCACACCTCCTCCATTCTTCACTGTGGGAACCACACATGCAGAGATCATCCGTTCACCTACTCTGCGTCTCACAAAGACACAGCCGTTGGAACCAAAAATCCCAAATTTGGTCTCATCAGACCAAAGGACAGATTTCCACCAGTCTAATGTATATTGCTCGTGTTTCTTGGCCCAAGCAAGTCTCTTCTTCTTATTGGTGTCCTTTAGCAGTGTTCTTTATTTATTGTTGCAGCAATTCAACCATGAAGGCCTGATTCACAAAGTCTCCTGTGAACAGTTGATGTTGAGATGTATCTGTTACTTGAACTCTGTGAAACATTTATTTGGGCTGCAATCTGAGGTGCAGTTAACTTTAATGAACTTATCCTCTGCAGTAGAGGTAACTCTGGGTCTTCCTTTCCTGTGGCAGTCCTCATGAGAGCCAGTTTCACCACAGCACTTGATGGTTTTGAGACTGAACTTGAAGAAACGTTGAAAGTTCTTGACATTTTCCACATTGACTGACCTTCATGTCTTAAAGTAATGATGGACTGTCATTTATTTTTGCTTATTTGAGCTGTACTTGCCATAATATGGACTTGGTCTTTTACCAAATAGGACTATCTTCTGTATACCGCCTCTACATTGTCACAACACAACTGATTGTCTCAAACGCATTAAGGAAAGAAATTCCACAAATTAACTTTTAACAAGGCACACCTGTTCATTTAAATGTATTCCAGGTGATTACCTCATGAAGCTCGTTGAGAGAATGCCAAGAGTGTGCAAAGCTGTCATCAAGGCAAAGGGTGGCTACTTTGAAGAATCTCAAATCTAAAATATATTTAGATTTGTTTAACACTTCTTTGGTTACTACATGATTCCATATGTGTTATTTCATAGTTGTGATGTCTTCACTATTATTCTACAATGTAGAAAATAGTAAAAATAAAGAAAAACCCTAGAATGGCTAGGTGTGTCCAAACTTTTGAGTGGTACTGTATATATATATATATATATATATATATATATATATATATATATATATATATATATATATATATATATATATATATATTCAATAATGACTTTGCTTGCAGGTCAACAGGTCTTAATGTTTAACAGGGACATCTAAAGTGCCTGTCACATGAGACCAGTACTCTCTTCCAGCCATCACTACATCTGTTTCAGTCCTGTGTTTAACAGGGTAGCATAAAGAGCAAAGCATGAACACCTACTTCCTAAAACATGTATGATGATAATATCAATCATAGCCTATTGATGTGTTTGTGCATTCAAGCTTATTCATGTACACTCATCAATTATATAAGAACACAGTAGGCGTCCTAATCTAGCCTGTTATAATTACATTTTTAATTAAACTTTTCGGAGACTCGAATTTGTCTTAATTTTTTTTTTTTAAGAAACAATCATGCAGTGCGTTGTAATAAGAACCGCACTCTACAGAAACAAAGTGGCAGAAACATCTATCAATGATAAATAATTTTGACACCAAACGTAGCCTATAGCCTACCGTAGCCTGCCATTCAGCATCATCTAGGATCTCTAGGCTATGAGCGAAACAAGGAGGCATAGGTAGCTTATAAACAGCATAGCCCCCCCCCCCCCCCCTTAATAAATACAATAACATACGATTCTATATTACTGAAAATAAACACCGGTAATTATTATACTGCCATGTCTTCGAAGCGGGTCTGATGCCGAAGTGGTAAACACTTTGACGCATAACACTTAGTCTCCAATGCCCTGGTCCTGAACAAGAAGAGCACAAAGCAACGTAGCAAAGCGCATACGATATAGGCTACAGTGTGTGTTAATAGCCTACTTACGGGATGCTGAAGATGCCGCGCTGAGGCTGCTGAAGCGACTGAAGATCCAGAGCAGTAACGTTAGCTCCTTTCCCGGAAGCATATTTAAATAAAGCTTGAAACAAAGCAAATTTTGGCAAGTTGTGTTTTCCGTTGCCTATGGATGTTTCATTACCCGCCTCTACAGGCGGAAGCAAGCTGAAGACAGCTATCCAGATAATGGTTTATTAGCTATATAGAAAGTGGCTGCTACCAAGCGGCTAGCTCACATGCCTGTGCGCAATATTCGCTACCTCTCGAGTCACCGAGCAAAACAGTTTTTTGTTCGCACTGCCCCATTACATCTAACGGTATTGTCGGATACTATCTTTATAATTATGATAGGACATACAGAAGAATCGCTGCCAGGTGCTGAATTGGAAATTGCCTAGCCGTTCCCCTATATTTCTGTGATGATGGTATGGTCCACCAAACATTTATTTATATACTGTATAAAAAAATAAAAAAAAATTATTGCAGCAATAATAACAATAACACACATCAATACAGCGACACTCCTGTGAATAAAATGTAATAATAGAACACCAGGCGAGCCCCTCCCCCCAAACAAAAGATTAATTCAGGACATCAATAATATGTAACAAGGCAATCAGACATTAACAGACATTCAGAGACATGACTTCTCATAATTTTTCCAACTTTTTAAGTTTCACAAGTTTGAGAGATTTATAAAATTGTAACAGTTCAATTAAAAAAATACAAAATAAGACATTATTCCACCTCATTTACATTTGTGAATATAATATTTGGCCAGGAGAATAATAATGTTAATAAAATAGTTATGATCGGAATTACAAGGATAAGCATAATGCCATTTAACATCATCAAAGATAAACATACAGTTTGGGGTCACTTATAAATGTCTCAACGTCAACATTGATCTCAACGTCAACAGTGAAGAGGCGACTCCAGGATGCTGGCCTTCGAGGCAGAGTTCCTCTGTCCAGTGTCTGTGTTCTTTTGTTCGTCTTAATATTTTATTTTTATTGGCCAGTCTGAGATATGGCTTTTTCTTTGCAACTCTGCCAAGAAGACCAGCATCCTCGGAGTCGCCTCTTCACTGTTAATGTTGTGACTGGTGTTTTGCGGGTACTATTTAATGAAGCTGCCAGTTGAGGACTTGTGAGTCGTCTGTTTCTCAAACTAGACACTCTAATGTATTTGGTCCTCTAGCTCAGTTGTCCTATTTTTATTCTGGTTAGAGCCAGTTTGCGCTGTTCTGTAAAGGGAGTAGTACACAGTGTTGTATGAGATCTTCAGTTTCTTGGCAATTTCTTGCATGGAATTGTCTTAATTTCTCAGAACAAGAATAGACTGACAAGTTTCAGAAGAAAGGTCTTTGTTTCTGGCTATTTTGAGGCTGTAATCGAACCCACAAATGCTGATGCTCCAGATACTCAACTAATCTAAAGAAGTCCAGTTTTATTGCTTCTTTAATCAGAACAACAGTTTTCAGCTGTGCTAACATAATTGCAAAAGCTTTTCTAATGATCACTTAGCCTTTTAAAATGATTAACTTGGATTTGCTAACACAAAGTGCCATTGGAACACAGGAGTGAGGGTTGCTGATATGTAGACATTCCATTTAAAAAAAAAAAATCAGTTTCCAGCTATAATAGTCATTTACAACATTAACAATGTACTTCTGATCAATTTGATGTTATTTTAATGGATATTTTTTTTTGCTTTTCCTTCAGAAACAAGGACATTTCTAAGTCACCCCAAACTTTTGAACGGTAGTGTAGGTAATTCTGGAGATTTTATACACAATCATTCATGAATTTAAATCCATTTAACTAGAATGGCAGCATGAAAAATAAATGCTCTATAGATTCGGAATCAGAGGAACAAAAAACACAAGGCATTTTGTAAAAATGTAATCTTTTGTGAAAGAAATCATTAACAGGGTAGATGGAAGAATATATTTTAAAATTAGTTTCTTTAACTTTTGGGATAACTGGACAAGTAAGGTAAAAGGTAGTCGCTTTTGACCATAGCATGGGTTGGTCACTTCCATAGCAATATATTGAATTATAATCACCAAAAATTACTTAATTAACTGACAATCGTATCCACCTATTGTTGCATTTTTTATCCAAAAGTTTCAAGTCATTAATTTGTAAACTTGGAAAAGAGAGAACAACCTCATAATATAACAAAGTGTTCTTAATATGTCCAAGTAAAGGAAGTGGAATTGCTTTGCAAACCTTCATATATTCTCTCTCAGTAATATTAAAACCTGACATTTTCCAATGAACTCATCAAACGGCAAAAACTCCCCAGTGTTGTCTACCAAATCACATACAACATGACTACCCTTGTCAAACCAAAGGCCTTTGAAAATGGATTTCCTATTAATTTTAATAACAATATTTTGTGGGGGGACAAATGTGCTTGAATATCATTTTCTAGAAAAAATATATTTGCTGGTGAAACTTAGACAATTTCACAGGTAATTTTGGAGGGTCAAAATCACATTTCATTAGGAAATCAAGTCCACCAAGTTGATTAGCCAGACTGTTAGGGATATGATACCACATTGAGGTAGGATTAGACAGACATAATTTCAACTATTTAATTTTAAAAGCACCCACTAACGACTCAAAATAAATAGCCTGCAAACCTCCACGATCATAGTCTTTCACTAATTGTGATTTCCAAATACAATGCATTTTATTTTTCCAAACAAATCTAAATATAACAGAATTTACTTTAAAAAAAAATGCTATTAGAAGAAAGAAAAAGGGATTGACTTTGGTAAATGATTATAGATAAACCATCTGTCTTGGACAAAAGAATACGACCCAAAATTGAGATATCACATTGCAGCCACTGACTTAATGTCAACGGTGGGTGTAGCTGGTGCATGGAAGTCAGGCGCAGGAGAGCAGAGATGAGTGAACACGAAGCACTTTACTGAGGCAAATAGTAAGACCAGAACACAACAGCATCACCAAAACCAAATGCCCAAAACAAGTAAGGCAGCACAAAGTACCACAAACAAAATACAAAGTACAGGCTGCCACAAAACACAGGTATACATAAAACCTACAGCTAACCAGCCGGAAACGTGCCAACCTCGACAAATAAACAATACCCCACACAGACATGGAGGGAACAGAGGGCTAAATACACATAGTAATTATGAGGAGACATAAACCAGGTGTGCAGGAAAACAAGACAAAATAAATGGAAAATTAAAGGTGGAGCGGCGATGGCTAGAAGACCGGTGACGTCGCCCGCCGCACGCCCCCCGAACAAGGAGAGGGACCGGCTTCGACGGAAGTCGTGACACTTAATGAAACTCTCATGGAATTAATCCTATTATCAATGTTCAAAGATTCTCTATCTGAATTTATTTTGTGATAAGAATTCCTAAATATTTAACTTCCTTTTTAACAGGTATGGAGGCACTGTTGACGGAGTCACAGCAATGAATTGGCATGCGATCACATTTGTTAAGGTTGAGAGTCAACCCAGAGGCCATAGAACATTTCTTGATTCTGTCAATAGCCAAGGGAATAGCCGCTCTATCCTTTAGGAAAAGGGCAGTATCATCTCAAATTGACTGATATTTTTTATCTTTACCAAAAATATGGATCCCTTTTAAATTCTCAGATTTGTTAGTAAATCTGTGGCTAAAATAAATAAAAGAGGGGAGATTGGACATCCCTGTCTAATTTCTCTAGCAATAGAGAAACTAGCGGATGTGCCATTACTCATAGCCACCGAACTTAAATATCATCCTTATCACTTTACAGACATTCTCCCCAAACCCAAAAGTAGAGAGAGTTCTAAATAAAAAGTTGAGCTCTAAAGTGTCAAAAGCATTAAAAAAAATTCTAAAAACAATATAAAGCCATCATCTTCTATGAACTCACTATAGTCTAAAATATCTAAAACCAATTGTATATGGTTATGGATACTCCTTCCTTTAATGAAGGCTGATTGAGTTTCACTGATTATATCATCAAGGCCTTTTTTCAGCCTATTGGCATAGACATGAGCTAGTAACTTATAGTCAGTTGCCAACAATGTGATTGGTCTCCAATTGTACAGGTAAAGAGCGTCCGTCTTTGGTTTGGGTATTTTTTTTAAACCTTTATTTAACTAGGCAAGTCAGTTAAGAACAAATCCTCAATTTCAATCACGGCCTAGGAACACTCCGTTATCTGCCTTATTCAGGGGCAGAACGACAGATTTTTACCTTGTCAGCTCAGAGATTCGATCTTGCAACCTTCTGGTTACTAGTCCAACACTAACCCCTAGGCTAGCTGCTAAGAACTATTCGTCCCTGTCTCAAAGAAGGAGGTAAGATAGCATTAGCAATACCCTCTTTGTGGACCAAAAGCAATAACTCTCTAATATCAGGCCAAAAATGTCGATAGAATTCAGGAGTCAGGCCATCCAGTCCAGGAGATATATCTATAGGCATTTGTTTAATGGCTCGGTCCAACTCAGTATTATCTATATCAGAATCACAAAGTTTAATAAACCTTTCTCCTAAAACAGAGTTATTAACTGAATCAAAAATGGAATCCAAGCCGCCTTCTGAAAGATGAGATTGATATAGTGAACTGTAGAGTCGTCCACTAAACATACACAAGGGGACACACTTCAGTGACGTGAAATTACAGAGGGGTTTTTTCTATAACCCTTTACTGTCACGCACATTTCCTTTCCATAACAACACAGCCATATCTGAATCATATGGCTCTACCTGTACAGAGCACATGCCCCTTTGCCATTCCAGTCTCCAAAGTGCCCTTATGGGTGGTGGTGTCAGGTTGAACATCTGCCTCCTGAAAGGTCTGTGCACAGCCCTGCCCGGAATGATTATGTTAAGTTGTTGGCGCTCAATATATATATATATATATATATATATATATATATATATATATATATATATTTATATCTGTGTTATTTCACTGAATAATTCTGAACATAGTATTGTATTGTAGTACAAGTATTTGATACATAAAATGCAAATGAATTACTTAAAAATCATACAATGTGATTTTCTGGATTTTTGTTTGAGATTCCGTCTCTCACAGTTGAAGTGTACCTATGATAAAAATTACATTATTATCGTCAGTGTATCAAATACTTGTTCTCCCCACTGTAACTAAACATGTGTAGGTTAGTAACATCTACTGCACTGATAACATTGCAGTCTGAGGGAAGGCCATCATGCACCCCACAAAAATCTGAAAGTGCTTAAAGTATGTGAACATGGCTGGGGGGTTGAGAATTAGCATTTTTCAAACACCTGAAACAGCCTTTTCCTGCTATCTAAAGCGATATCATTATGCTTCATTCTATGTCAAAAGTATGTCTATTTTCTAAAGTCTACAAACCTTGCCAGCAGGCATGCCAGCTAAAATAGTTAGACAAGCTAGCTACTCTAACTTGATAGCCTAAAGTTCTCAAAGAAGAATAGCAAGAATCGTGTAAACTAACAGGCAGACCTCAAATAGGCAAATAACGGCGCAGTTTAACAGGGTTGTGCAGAACGGCATTTTCGTAAGGCACAACTCGTTAGTCCTTGTCACGAATGGGCTATTGCAGCAGAGAGTGGTGTAGTCTGCACAAAGCATCACCAGGGGCAAACTACCTGCTCTCCAGGACACCTACAGCCCCGATGTCACAGGAAGGCCAAAAAGATCATCGAGGACAACCACCCGAGCCACTGCATGTTCACCCCACTACCATCCAGAAGGTGAGGTCAGTACAGGTGCATCAAAGCTGGGATGAGAGACTGAAAAACAAGGTTCTATCTCAAGGCCATGAGACTTTTAATTTAAACAGCCATCAGAAACCCAGAGGCTGCTGCCTACTTAGACTTGAAATCATTGGCCACTTTAATAAATGGATCACTAGTCACTATAATAATGTCACTTTAATAATATTTACATACCTTGCAATACTCATCTTATATACCGGATTTTATACCATCTATTGCATCTTGCCTATGCCACTCTGTCATTGCTCATCCATATATTTATATGTATATATTCTTATTCCGATCCTTTACTTAGATGTGTGTTTATTAGGTAATTGTTGTGGAATTGTTAGATTACTTGTTAGATACTGCTGCACTGTCAGAACTAGAAGCACAAGCATTTCGCAACACTCACAATAACATCTGCTAACCATGTGTATGTGACCAATAAAATGTGAAAAAAAAGCAAAAGCAGACAACCAGATAGGGTTCCACTCCTATCAGTTAAAAACAAGAAGGGGCTCCAGTGGGTACGCGATCACCAACACTGGACAATTGAGGAGTGGAAAAACATTGCCTGGTCCGATGAATCTTGGTTCCTGTTGCGTCATGCTGATGGCAGAGTTAGGATTAGGAGCAAGCAGCATTAATACATGTCCCCATCCTGCCTGGTGTCAACGGTAGAGGCTGGTGGCGGTGGTGTAATGGTGTGGGGAATGCTTTCCTGGCATACGTTAGGTCCCTTGATTCCAAGTGAGCAACATTTCCATGCCAAGAAGAATTCAGGCTGTTCTGGAGGCAAAGGGACTAGATTGGTATACCTAATAAACTGGCCACAGTGTATATACATATATTTTAAAGACATATCTAAGGGGGCACAGGGACATGACGCCTCTGGTCTGAGGGCTACAGCAGTCTGCCTACAAAAAGGGGGAATGTTGAAAAGTGTTAGGAATAACAGTCTCGCCTCATACAACATAAAATATTCATCCAGAGCCACAGACTAATCACTAACTTGAAGGAGAATTCTAATTTGAATGTTTAATTTGTTTTTGCCTCAGGAGGTTTTCATCCATTATCCATATGAGTAATATGTGTAATTTAGTCAAACAGTGGATGGACACACTTGAAAGAAAACTACAGTAGCCCTACTCAATCTTCTGACTTGAAGGTTGCTGGATCAAATCCCAGAGCTGACAAGCTGTCGTTCTGCCCCTGAGCAAGGCAGTTAACCCACTGTTCACCAGGTGCCGAACACATGGATGTCGATTAAGGCAGCCCCCCGCACCTCTCTGATTCAGAGGGGTTGGGTTAAATGTGGAAGACACACTTCAGTTGAATATATTCAGTTGGACAACTGACTAGGTATCCCCCTTTCCCTTAATCTTTTTTTTTACCTCAGATCATTAAACTTGACCAGGCCTAATTATATTACGCAAACATAAACAAGCCCTTTTGTGTTCAAAGGTAAGACCTACAACCGGCACTTCTATTTTCTTATCTGTCTCACTGGAGAAGACTTACACCATATGTGAAGTACACCTACTGTGAATGTTGTGAATGCTCATCTTTGAATTGTGTGATCAACTTCTCCCTGTGCCTCTCAGCTTGTATGACCTATTCTCAATAGAATAGGTCAATGGTATTTTATTTTCTGGGGATATTATATCTTATTGATTGGTCTTTTCCACACCATTGCTCTGAAACAAACACCGCAGTCGGCAATGTTGCAGCAACCTCAGCATCAATGATTCATACAGTACTTGGATATGATTTTTATTACATGAAGCTTACGATTTTACTCACCTCTTCAAAATGTCATCCATACAGATATCCCCCTTCTGGCCCTAAAATCCATAAGCCTGAATAGAACATTCACTCACTCTGGGCTTTGAACCTTTCACAGTGTTTCAAATTCAGTTCCTTCAGCTCTACTTGTTTTCCTTGTGTGTGTTGCAATATTTACAGCAGTAAAAGGTTAGTAGGAGGGGAGGAAAATCCAAGTCATATAATATGGAACACACAAGCTCACATAATTAGAATTCCCTAGAGATCCTCTCTGATTCTCAAGATTTTGCAGTGTACAAAGAGGTCATGTTTGCTACTAGCCTTATAAGGGAACAAGGACTACACAAGAGAACATAGTAAATAGAAAAAGTTTGTGTAGCAGCAGCTCTGCAAGCTTATCTTATCTGACAATGATGTGAAGTTGTGCAAAACAAACTGAGCCGGAAATAACTCTTAGAATTAAAATGAAAAACAGAAGATAATGAACTTGATTTAATCAATCCATTCAGGGTGTACTGTCATCATATCAGTAATGGAAGACAGCATTAGTCCTTCCTTAGAGGAAACATAACATCGTCCCCAAGCTGTATCACAACCGGCCGTGATTGGTCCCATAGGGGGGCGCACAATTGGCCCAGCGTTGTCCGGGTTTGGCCGGTGTAGGCCGTCATTGTAAATAAGAATTTCTTCTTAACTGACTTGCCTAGTTAAATATTGGCAAAAAAAAGAAAAAAAAAAGAGCACAGCGCATATAAGCCTGGAACACCAAGGATTCAGTTAGTCTTAGTGGGAGTGAACATTGAATTCTATGGGTGTGACCTTACTGAGTAAATTATTTTTAATTTCATTTTAGCCAATCACATTTTTTATTTTACCTTTATTTAACTAGGCAAGTCAGTTAAGAACAAATTCTTATTTTCAATGACGGCCTAGGAACAGTGGGTTAACTGCCTGTTCAGGGGCAGAACGACAGATTCGTACCTTGTCAGCTCGGGGGTTTTAAACTTGCAACCTTCCGGTTACTAGTCCAACCACTAGGCTACGCTGCCACCCTCTGCTGCAAGGCATAAATCTAAAACACATATTGGGGGGGGGGGGGGGGGGGGGGTGATGTGGGAGATAATTGGTTGATAGATTAAGCCAAATAAAACAACGCGTCGCGAGTTTCTCCTGATCTTTCTGTATTGGCTAACTAAGGCCAAGTTTGATGCGTTGGCCCACCAGACTCTTTGCGCATTTGGGGCGGAAGTGTCTGGGAACGAGATTAGAGGAAATATAACCAATAACGTGTTCATCAAAACAATACGGTGAATTCCAAAACTCTCGATCAGTGTTCATATTTTCAGTTATTTAGAGGAAATTAACACCAGAGATTTGAATTCTTACTAAGCCAGATTTATTTACAGAGCAAACAAATATGAACTGAAGATAATAATATACAAAGAAGAAAAAAAACACTTCTCGGCATTTGAACCCATGTCTTGTTGCAGCTAGTCAGTCAGTCCGGAGAGATATTCAACCACCACTGCAAGACAAAATTGCAATTAATTAATATAAAAGAGATAAGAATGTTTTAAAATATGAACAAGCAATTGCCATGAAGGAACAGTGCCATCTATCATCATTGTGCAGAAATTGATTCACAGAAGGGCTATTCAACTGCCGGCCCACAGTCCAGATCGGGCCCTTTCTCAATTCACACTGGATCCCTGATCAGTTCTGGAACATTATTTCCAAAATCTGGGGAGGAAATTCCAGGCAAAAATCTTATGTTTATTGCCCAAATGACAAATGCTACTAGGCCCTTTAGTGTAGTTTCTAGCGTTAGATGGGATTATTATTATTTTTTTCTTCCTATGAAATTTGCTTTAGCGTTAGAGTGGTTTGGACTATAGCATCCACTATGACCCCATTCCTGAAAGCTAAGACTCTCAGGAACGTGCACCTTCCGTTTCCCCTCGATGATGCTCACAAGGTGTGCAGGACTCGTTAGAAGGACATTTGAGAAAAAAAAGATGGACAATGGGCTGTGATGATACCATTGTCGCAATATTTTTTTCAAAGGCAAAAATTAAAACAGACCAAACTATTTGGTCCTTTAAAAACCTGCTGTATGTAAAATATTGACTTGTATAGCATGAAAAATAATTAGGGCCGGGACGATACCAGTATCATGATACTCGTTAGTATTGTGGCAAGGAAAGAAAACACAACACTTTTTTTTAAGGAAAAACAGCCCTATTTTTGGAAACAAACAATGTTGTCATCCAGAGTAACATTTATTTATTTCACAAGCTATAGCACACACAATTTTACATACAGCATGTTTTTAAAGGACCAAATAGTTTGGTCTGCTATATGTTTTAATTTTTGCCCTACTAATGTCAGGAGAAAATGAATTCAAAGCACACTTCCTTTAGACTGAAATGTTGAACAAGGCTACCGGATTGCTATATCTTCATGTGTGATTTATAACCTTTATTGAGATAATGGCAATAGGGCCAGAGTCAAAGTTTTTCTTAAATACATTGGTACAAAGTATATATATATAGCTCTTCTGGAGAATAATCGCATGTTGAAAAATGTTCAGCCCCCTGCAACCATAAAAGTGTAGTTGAATAGCCCTGATTTACAGTAATACTAAGCTACTGTTGATTAATACTTACACAATGATGTTGTTGATGGGGATGTGGATGAGTTTGACAAAGAAACCAATGAAACCCATTATAGCAAAACCTATTGCTGTGGCCATTGCAATCTTTGAGAATTCTGAAATTAAAAATAAAAAAGTTTAATCAGATTTTGCATGGCCAAATTCTGTTGGCTGCTACCTTACAGTCTGGTTTACCTGAGGCTAACAAATCATTAAATCATGTACAGTACTGTAAAACAATGTAGTTTGCTACCCTCTGTTAGTGTTTCGCGATTAACCAAAATGTTGGATAAAAATGTGAATTCCATTTTGTTTGTTTTATTTCGATGTGCTTAACACTCACATTGAGCAGTTTCTCTAGAGATGACACATTCCCGGGCTAAATGTGATTTATGTAGTAGTTTCCAACAGGCCAATATTCTACATAGTTTAGTGAAGAAAATATGGTAATTAACTACAATAACCATAATGCATTGCGTGCCTTGTCCGGTCTGTGTGTTTCTTTGCCTGTTAAATTAGGTTAGTGTGGGGAAGACATGGAGAGTGAGAGACGAGAGAAGAATGCGCGAACGAGAGGGAGAGTGTCGTTGCTTCACGAGGTATCTCTACCAGAAAATACATGAACTAAGTGATGGATAGTTGGTATTCAGCAGTCATAAAAGTGCGCCTTATTTACTAATACAATTGTTATTTTGAGAGACAGCATAGGCAGCAGCTTTATACAGATGCGATAATGACTTGGAATAATAAAGTCATCAAATGTTATATACACACACACAACTGAAATATTTTATTAAAGTAATGTGAATAAATGTTGGTTAATAAGTGAAACAGTATTGGGCAGTCACTACCACCATGGGACTTAACTTTTTATTTTGTGTCGTTACAGCATTCAACCCACAATGCATTATTTTTTTATTTTATACATCAAAACTAACATTATATTTTTTCTAAATAATCGAACCGAAATGACCTCAAAAAGCACGAATCGCTCAGCACTACCTTTTGTATGCTACCTAAGGAAGTTAGATCAACCAGAAACTAACAAATCATTAAATCAATTCAATAGAAGAAATGTGCGGTATTGTTATTGTAAAAAATAATGTATGGATTTGGATAGTCAACTGATAAAAACAGAAAATAAAAGACAGTGACAGAAAGGAATGATCTATAATACAAATAAATATGCCCAATCAGTTCTACGCATCTATGATGACATCATGCTAGGAAGGGAGGCTTGCGAGAATTCCTCAAACATTTCGTTTTACTTACAGTATAAGGGTACCGTGTTGTCTAAGAAACGTCGACCATTCACAACAGCCAGCCATTCATGATAAGGATAGATAACTATGATACAAAATAGATTACCTTTTCTGTCTGGCTTGGTACACCTCTTCACAAGCCTTATTGAGTCCTTCACAAACTGCCGGCTGGGCTCCACAAATTGCATTACTTGGTCCATGTTGGAAAGGTTTTGATCCTAATGGGGAAACAATACATACAATTTATAAGTTCATGTATAGGCCTACTCAGCAGCATATATACATCTAATACAGTGTAAGCTTTTAGGTTAGTGTCATTTTGCTGTAGCTTAGTAGCCTATACACCAGTGTAAGCCTCTAGTACCATAAACTTCAGGCTTGGGTAGCCTTAATATTTCAACAAACTGGTTTGTGACAATGTTTAACACCGTGAAAACATTGAAATAGTTAGTTACACTGTAGCCGATACTGCAGCTCAGCCAATGTAAGATAGCTACATTGTAACGACTGTTCTTCTGAAAACAATATATTGTTAAAGCTCTTACACTGCGTGTCTTGATGAACATTCTAAACTATTAACAACACAAAAATAGATATGTAAATTAATGTGATAGGGTAATTCTAGTAGACTTACCGGAGTTCTCTTCTGAAGACCTATTTATGTGACTGCTCTATGTAAAGGCCACGTATGTTCTAAAAGTCGACGTCGACATCGGGTAAATACGCATGCGCTCAAGGGTAACTCGGATGTGAAGGATGACGCCAACTCTGACGCACGCGAAATAGGAAAAGTATCGACATTCTTCGGGGGTGTAAACCGAGCTTTCGTGTCCTGAGTAAATCTAGTAAATGCACTTACTTATGAATCAAATAATGCCTAATGGAATAGCTAAGCTACATGCTCTCCAGAGAACCTTTATATGGATGTTGTAAACCACCGTGCCCGTGATAATTCCGAAACCAATGTACTTCTGTGAACATAATGACATAATGCTAAGAAATAAATGGAGTGCCTGTTAACCTTAAAATACATGGTATTGGTATAGGCAGCTTGTATGAATCCAATTAAATCCCCTCCTGCCCAGATAGGAATATTTTTTACTAACATGTACATGGCTAAAAAGGACTGTCCTCATGCACACACCCTTAAATCAAACGTAAATCCACCTATTCCTCTACAATGTATGGAAACCATTTCTAGAGGCAGTCATTCAGGCATGGACTTTGAAGCTGTGCAAGATTGAATGCAGTCACTCACTCACTAGATGGTAGTAAGGTGCCATGTACTGCATATGGCTGTCTTTCAGAAAACAGTGGTAGCAGTTTCAGCAAACGCCTTGTTCAAGATCTTGAGTCATTGTTCCTGCCCTTAAAAATTGACCTTGGTACTACTATGGTACTTTCATTCATACCATGGTATAGTTTGAATCATGGAAATGTACTGTGGTTTTAACTTTGAAGTATGATGTTACTGCCATGCATTTTTACCATGGTATAGATGTGGATCATGGAAATACCATGGTAATGCACAATAATGATAAATGGTAGCAAAAATGATCATATGGTACAATCTTTATTAATTGTGCGTTACCATAGTACAATGGCAGTATAATGCATTAAATAAATAAACTCCCCAAGGTCAAAAGAGTTTGGTTGGTATTATATTGGTGAATTTATTTACCAGTATGGGCAAGTTTCTGATAAAGTCAGAGACAGGCTACTATTGTTGGTCCTAGTTTGACTGTAACATTAAATATAAAGGGAAATAGTTGTTGTGAAAAAGGGGAAATACTTTCTGTATAGTGTTGTTTTTTGCTCATGTTTGGGTTCCCTGTGTTGCCAACCTGAAATGTGGGAAAATGTGAGATATATGGCAGCCTAATCTTTGGCATTTTGTAATCATTTACAGTATTTATAGTCAAGTTTTTTTTTTGTGCCGCTCTAGTGGTTGCTTCACGTGCTCTTACTCTACATTGGCCCTGCCTAGTCAGTTGAATGAGGGAGCCGAGTTAATTAAAAACTGAAGAGGGAAGTACCAGATAAAATAGATATTTTAAACGTTATCATCACGGTGAGCGAGTTATAGAGCGCATGATATGAAACACAAAGTTAAGCAGAGTGTGATGATATACTTGTTGTTATTTCTTGATGATGTTTTGATAGTTTAGTTAATTTATAAAAGTCTGTTAGCATAGAAGCTGACGTCGGCTAAAGTTAGCTTTAGTCAAGCTAATGACAGGGTCAACGAACGTTGTTAACAAAGAGAAACATTGTAACTTGCTGTTTTTAGGTATAGGTTGAGAATTACATGATTAAAATGTATCTATGCGATAAGATGATAATAACTTTTTTGAATTGTTGTTTTATGTTGGCTATTTAGAATTGTATAAGAGTCAGTTGAATGACTGAGAGCCAACGGAAAACTGTATTGAAGAGAGAATCAAATCAAAATCAAATGTATTTATATAGCCCTTCTTACATCAGCTGATATCTCAGTGCTGTACAGAAACCCAGCCTAAAACCCCAAACAGCAAGCAATGCAGGTGTAGAAGCACAGTGGCTAGGAAAAACTCCCTAGAAAGGCCAACACCTAGGAAGAAACCTAGAGAGGAACCAGGCTATGAGGGGTGGCCAGTCCTCTTCTGGCTGTGCCGGGTGGAGATTATATCAGAACATGGCCAAGATGTTCAAATGTTGATAAATGACCAGCACGGTCACATAAAAATAATCACAGTAGTTGTCGAGGGTGCAACAAGTCAGCACCTCAGGAAGACCCAGAAGCACTGGATAAACTATTTTAAATCTTCAAGGTTTCAGACTCCCTTCATTCTTCTCACCATACCCTATTCAGGTCCCAAGGTTTAAGAGGGTACACTACACTACCATGTGTGTTGTGGGTTTTCACTATGAGCTAAAGGGGTAATGTTACTAAGCCCATGCTTTGCATTCCAGAGCTAGTAGTGAATGTTGCATTATTTGAGTACCATAAATTACTACGTTTTGGTGACTTTACCTGAAAAATGGTGGGACACAGACAATCATAATACATTGTAAACAACTTCCATGCTTTCATGTTTTACTACATGCTGCTAGTACAAAAACATTATTTTTTTCATTGTACTACCTTGATGCATGTTTTTTGGTCACTACCATGGCAGGAAAAAACAATGGTATTTCCACCAGTACCATGGTATTTTCCTGCCATGGTAGTGACTAAAAATGCATGATAGTACCATGGTAGTTTTTTCATTGTACTACCATGGTATATTTCTGTAAGGTTATACATGTCCAGTACAAAAGTTCTGTATTATGGCTTGCACAATTACCATATAACTGAGTAACCAACAGTTATGGATGAGAACGGTCATGAAAATGAAATAACCTTCATAAACATGGAAATCACTTTTTGTTGTTTTTGAAAGAACAGTTGACTGAAGACGGACACAGGCCTTCATGGGGTTGGATCCGTTTCTGTGGTAACATGGACTCTTAATAATGTGCTGAAACAAGCAAGGTGTTGTAGCAAATGAGCACACATAGAAAGGTGCCAGCAAAGTGCAGCAGCAGCACACATAAATATAATCTATGGAAGCACATGCAGTCAGGAGCAGAGGAGAGAAAAAAAAAATATATATATATACAGAACCAGTCAAAAGTTTGGAGACACCTACTCATTCAAAGGTTTTTCTTTATTTTTACTATTTTCTACATTGTAGAATAATAGAGAAGACATCACAACTATGAAATAACACATATAATAATCATGTAGTAACCAAAAAATTGTTAAACAAATCAAAATATATTTTAGATTCTTCAAAGTAGCCATGATGACAGCTTTGCACACTCTTGGCATTCTCTCAACCAGCTTCATGAGATAGTCACCTGGAATTAATTTAAATTAACAGATGTGCCTTGTAAAAAGTAAATTAATGGAATTTCTTTCCTTAATGTGTTTGAGCCAATCAATTGTGTTGTGATTAGGTAGGGTTGGTATACAGAAGAAACCCCTATTTGGTAAAAGACCAAGGCAATATTATGGCAAGAACAGCTCAAATAAGCAAAGAGAAACAACAATCCATCAAGACATGAAGGTCAGTCAAGCGGGAAAATGTCTAGTGCAGTCGCAAAAACCATCAAGCGCTATGATGAAACTGTCTCTCATGAGGACCGCTACAGGAAAGGAAGACCCAGAGATACTTCTGCTGCAGAGGATAAGTTCATTAGAATTTCCAGTCTCAGAAATTTCAGCTCAAATAAATGCTTCACAGAGTTCAAGTAACAGACTGTAACAGATCTCAACATCAACTGTTCAGAGGAGCCTGAGTGAATCAGGTCTTCATGGTCAAATTTCTGCAAAGAAACCACTACTAAAGGACACCAATAAGAAGAAGAGACTTGCTTGGGCCAAGAAACACAAGCAATGGACATTAGACTGGTGGAAATCTGTCTTTGGTCTGATGAGTCCAAATTTGAGATTTTTGGTTCCAATTGCTGTGTCTTTGTGAGACGCAGAGTAGGGGAATGAATGATCTCTGCATGTCTGGTTCCCACCGTGATGCATGGAGGAGGAGGTGTGATGGCACTTTGCTGGTGACACTGTCAGTGATTTATTTAGAATTCAAGGCACACTTAACCAGCATGGCTACCACAGCATTCTGTATTGATACGCCATCGCATCTGGTTTGCGCTTATTGGGACTATCATTTGTTTTTCAACAGGACAATGACCCAAAACACACCTCCAGACTGTGTAAGGGCTATTTGACCAAGAAGGGGAGTGCTGCATCAGATGACTTGGCCTCCACAATCACCCGACCTCAATCATATGAGATGAGTTGGACCACAGAGTGAAGGAAAAGCAGCCAACAAGTGCTCAGAATCCAGGTGTGTCCAAACTTTTGGCTGGTACTGTATATATTTGTTTGCTATTTGAACGGTTTGTACGGAGACGGTTATTACGGTCATTTGGCTGCCCAATTATCGCAATCCAAAAACACCATGACTGTCACAGCCCTATTCTGTATACAGCATTCATACGCATAGCAGGCCTTATAGGCTACTGCACAATATGCATGTGTAAGCATTCAAGACAATCTCTTGACATTTTTTTCAGACAATTGACATATCATATTTATATGAATATTCCAAGGATAATGTTCAGTCCTATGTTTTCCCAAGCATTTGGCACCTGAGTTCCCATAGTTTCTGAGCCATCTTGTCATCCCTGGCAGCCCTTGTACAGCTGGAGGATTTACAGTCCCTGTTTGAACAATACAAATTAAAGCCAGTAAGTAAACTTGGAGTCACCCAATTATATGGTGTGTAGTCCTCCCACTATGACTCGGGAAACCATGCAGTTTATTAGGCTACAGATTAAAGTTATAATGAACTTCACTGGGTGGTGAAGATCTTGATGCTCCTTTCAAGAAATGATGAGGGTCTTATTCTGGTGACATGATGATTGATTCTTGACCGCCATTTAACAATAATAATAATTTAATTATATAGACTAGCCTACCCACACTGTATCTGTGAGCAGTTGGCGAAGATGAGAAGAAGGAACTGAGGTCAACGTTGATAGCTTGCTACTACTATAATTGATTTTATCAAAAACAATATGTTTCTTGCACATGATATATTTATCAGTGTTATTGACCTCATAATAAGCCAGATTCAAGTCATTTACATTGTGATGCTGTAACTTAAAGCAGCAGCTGCAGCACAATCAAATGGAAATGGACAGCTCATGGTGCTGAAAGAAGGCAAATTCCAGTAGGCATAATTAATTTAAACTGTCTTCATTTTAATTAGACTTTACTAACAACAAGAGAGCTTTGTGTTGAAGCCTGTTTCTTCATATTCTTCCTGTTTGGCAGATGAAATTAGGCTATAGGATGCTATATCCATAGATTTGTCGGTCATTTGTCTGAGTTTTTTATCCTAAAAAACTCCCCTAGTCCTTGCCGATGACAAGCATGCACATAACATGATGCAGCCACCGCTTGAAAATATGAAGAGAAGTACTCATAGTGACGTGTTGTGTTGGATTTGCCCCCAACATAACGCTTTGAATTCAGGACAAATAGTTCATTTAAAAAAAAGTTTTTTTTTTGCAGTATTACTTTAGTGCCTTATTGCAAACAGGATGCATGTTTTGGCATATTTTTATTCTGTATAGGCTTCCTTCTTTTCACTCTGTCATTTATGTTAGCATTGTGGAGTAACTATAATGTTGTTGATCCATCCTCAGTTATCACCTATCACAGCCATTCAACTCGGTTTTAAAATCATCAGGCCAAAATCACAATTTGCCTCATCAGGCTAATTTCTACCAGCATGTTAAATGTGCAAGCAGAGGGAGAAAAAAACTCTAGACCACCTTTACTCCACACACAGAGACGCGTACAAAGCTCTCTCTCGCCCTCCATTTGGCAAATCTGACCATAATTCTATCCTGATTCCAACTTACAAGCAAAAATTAAAGCAGGAATCACCAGTGACTCGGTCAATAAAAAAGTGGTCAGATGAAGCATATGCTAAACTACAGGACTGTTTTGCTAGCACAGACTGGAATATGTTCCAGGATTCTTCCGATGGCATTGAGGAGTACACCACATCAGTCACTGGCTTCATAAATAAGTGCATGGATGACATCGTCCCCACAGTGACTATACGTACATACCCCAACAAGCCATGGATTATAGGCAACATCCGCACTATAGTAACTGGTTTGAATCCAGGCTATATCACATCCGGCCGTGACTGAGAGTCGCAGAGGGCGGCGCACAATTGGCCCAGCGTCATCCGGACACCGTGCACCTGGCGACCTTGGTTAGCGCGCCAATTGTGCGTCACCCCACTGACCTCTCGGTCGCGGCCGGCTGCTACAGAGCCTGGGCTCTGGTCTCTGGTGGCACAGCTAGCGCTGCAATGCAGTGCCCTAGACCACTGCGCCACCCAACATGTTTCAAGCAGACCACCATAATCCCTTTGCCCAAGACCACTAAAGTAACCTGCCTGAATGACTACCGACCCGTTGCACTCACGTCTGTAGCCATGACGTGCTTTGAACGGCTGGTCATGGATCACATGAACACCATTATCCCAGAAACCCTAGACCCATTGAAATTTGCATACCGCACTAACACTTCACATTGCCCTTTCCCACCTAGACAAAAGGAACACCTATGTGAGAATGCTATTCAGAGCTCATCACTAAGCTAAAGATCCTGGGACTAAACAACTCCCTCTGCAACTGGATCCTGGACTTCCTGACGTGCCTCCCTCGGAATAAGGGTAGGTAACAACACAGAGGATCCTCAACACGGGCCCCTCAGGGGTGCGTGCTCAGTCCCCTCCTGTACTCCCTGTTCACTCATGACTGCACGGCCAGGCACGACTCCAACACCATCATTAAGTTTGCCGATGTCACAACAGTGGTAGGCCTGATCATTGACAACAACAAGATAGCCTATAGGGAGGAGGTCAGACATCTGGCCGCGTGGTGCCAGGACAACAATGGAGATGATTGTGGACTACAGGAAAAGGAGGAAAAGGAGCACGCCCCCATTCTCATCGAGGGGCTGTAGTGGAGCAGGTTGAGCGCTTCAAGTTCCTTGGTGTCCACATCACCAACAAACTAACATGGTCCAAGCACACCAAGACAGTTGTGAAGAGGGCACAACAAAAACTATTCCCCCTCAGCAGACTGAAAAGGTTTGGCCTGGGTCCTCAGATCCTCAAAACGTTTTACAGCTGAACCATCGAGAGCATCCTGACTGGTTGCATCACTGCCTGGTATGGCTACTGCTTGGCCTCCGACCGCAAGGCACTCCAGAGGGTAGTGCGAACGGCCCAATACATCACTGGGGCCAAGCTTCCTGCCAAGACTCCACCCACCCTAGTCATAGACTGTTCTCTCTGCTACCGCATGGTAAGCGGTACCAGAGCGCCAAGTCTAGGTCCAAGAGGCTTCTAAACAGCTTCTACCCTCAAGCCGCACAACTCCTGAACATCTAATCAAATGGCTACCCAGACTATTTGCATTGCCCCGCCCACCCCCTTTTACACTGCTGCTACTCTGTTATTATCTATGTATAGTGACTTTAATAACTCTACCTTCATGTACATATTACCTCAATTACCTAGACTAACCGGTGCCCCCGCACATTGACTCTTTACCGGTACCCCCTGTATATAGCCTCACTATTGTTATTTTACTGCTACTCTTTAATTATTTGTTACTTTTTTTTCTTATTCTTATTTTTTTGTAGGTATTTTTTTTAAACTGCATTTTTGGTTAAGGTCTTGTAAGTAAGCATTTCACTGTAAGGTGTTGTATTCGGCGCATGTGACAAAAAACATTTGATTTGATCGTGGTGAAATCCCTGAGCTGTTTCCTTCCTCTCCGGCAACTGAGTCAGGAAGGGCGTCTGTATCTTTGTATTGATACACAATACAAAGTGTAATTAATAACTGCACCATGCTCAAAGGGATATTCAATGTGTTCTTTATTTTTACCCATCAACTAATAGGTGCCCTTTGTGAACCATTGGAAAACCTCCCTGGTCTTTGTGCTTGAAATTCACTGTAACAACTGAGGGACTTTACATATAATTTGTATGTGTGGGGTACAGAGATGGGGCAGTCGTTTAAAAGTAATGTTAAACACTATTATTGCACACAGAGTCAGTCCATGCATCTTATTATGTGATGTGTTAAGTACATCTTTACTTCTGAATTCATTTAGGCTTGCCATACAAAAGGTTTTAATACTTAATTAATTTGTAAACATTTCTAAAAACATAATTCCACTTTGACATAATTGGGTATTGTATGTAGATCATTGACACAAAATGTAAATTTAATACATTTTAAATTCAGGCCGTAATACAGCAGAATGTGGAAAACGTCAAGGGCTGTGAATACTTTCTGAAGGCACTGTACATAGCTACTTCAATTACCTCGTTCCCCGCACATCGACTCGGTACTGGTTCTCACTGTATATAACCATGTTCTTTTTTCTCGTTATTGTTATTCATCATTCATTGTGTATTTATTCCTCATGTCACTTTTTATATTGTATTTTTGTATCTTTAACTCTGTATTGTTTGTCTACCTATGTTTACAGAGCATGTGACAAGAAAATGTGATTTAATTTTAATCTAGGGTTAGGGTTGTGGTTAAAGCTAGGGTTAGCGTGAACTGGAATGTGGTCATAAAGCTAGGATTAGAGTTGTGGTTGAATTGTGAAAATAATGATTCCTCTCAGATTATTGGTGATACAAAGGAATCAGGAAGTGTTTGGTGCTTCCCCAAGCCTGACAATGTAGAAAGGTGACTTCCTTGTGTTAGTAATCTATTTCACATCAATAAAGGGTTGTGACATACGTCTCCTATAATTCAGACGGTTTATCAGTGTCATGAGCTACAAGGCAGGTTGAGCACCTTCTCAGAAGATGTTCTACATTCAGATTCTGCGTCCTCCACCTCTCAATTACAGGTACATTACTGAAGCATTGACATTATATATACTAAAAAGGAATGACTGTAAACCCTATCTTTGGTATTCAGACAATATTTACTTTGATGTCTCACCTGTCAATAATAGGACATATTTGGTTATAATTCTGTAGATAATGATGTACTTCACTAGAAATTTGATATCAAACAAAGATATGGGATCTCCACACATACTGTAGTATTGGCCACAAACAGAAAAACCATTCTGAGTTAATAATTATCCAACTGTTCCACCTACAGGTCGTATCTGCATACCAATGGCTCTGCTGGAGAGGTCAGTTCTAAGGTGTGTGTGCAGCCAGTGAATACTCTGAAACCGACAACCTTATGTTAGGTCAACGGTATGCCTATGTTTTTCTCTCATTTCTTGCTTCAGAAGAGGGTCAGGTGAATTTGTGGTTTTATTTAATCAGGTATGTTCTGTTTTATTCATTTCCCATGTATTCCCGTAGCCAGTTTATTTTAGTGAGCTTTTCAGATGACTGAGATCATGACTATTAATCACGTTTGTCAGTGCTGTTTAGCTATGTACATATTCTATGAGTATTGTATATATATAGTCCATTTTCCATCCAGTTGCCTACTATATCCATACTGTACTATTGACACACTTTTACTCCCACAGCCCCATATCTTCTATATTTAATTTAGGTCATTTAGCTGACACTCTTATCCAGAGGGACATACAGTTGGTGCATTAAACTAAGGTAAGACGACATGGCCCCCTAACCTAACATTACATTTATAAGAATACTGTATGTATCTAAATAATGTTACGTCTTACTTCAAATTCTCCTTATTTCACAATTCATGACACCAAGAGGAGAGGATGGGGAATGGGACAAATGTCGACAATGCCATACCTAAATCATACAGAGATGCATTGCTGTCAATATACACTATTGTGCTCGTTGGAGGGACCATCAGCATGTCCCTCATGATCAACATCATCAAGTCCAACGTCCGCTCGGTGACCACTACAGCCGTTCTGAACCTGATCGTGGTCCACTTCGTCTTCCTCCTGACTGTGCCCTTCCGCCTTTATTTCTATGCGGCCGGCGAGTGGCATCTTGGTCCTAACTTCTGCAAGGTGGTCAGTGCCATGATCCACGCCCACATGTACTTAGCCTTCGTCTTCTATGTGATCATTCTGGTGATCCGCTACCTGAGTTTCTTCAGGAGGTTCAATCAGGTGGAGTTCTACAGGAGGCTGCACGCCCTGGGGGCCAGTGCTGCTGTCTGGGGCCTCATGCTCATTGTGGTGGTCCCTTTGACTGCTGTGAAGTATGGATCATCTACAGATAATAATACAACAACCAATGACAACCAGTGCTTCAATTTCGGAAGGATCTTTGACGAGAAACATACTGTGGCTGTGCTGAATTACATCATCTGTGCTCTCATCATCGTGGTTACATTGGCCCTGGCCTGTTGCCAAGTGTGGATTTTGGGCTGTGTGTACAGAACTCACAGGGCGATGATCTTCTCTCAACAGGAGTTTTGGGCTCAGATCAAAAGTCTTTGCTTTATGCTGGTCATTATAGTATGCTTTGTTCCATACAATGTATTCAGGATGTACTATGTGAGTAATTATAATGTCAGTCTCCAAATGAAGAATGAGTTTGCCCTTGCTGTCACGACGTTCAGCTGCTTTGACATGTTGACTTTTATAGGGAGGGGGTCGTTCAGACCCTGTGATACAACATGTTGTGTATCATAAGAATAACATGAGAATGTACTTTTTCTTATGATATGTGATGTAAAGAATGTAACATGAGAATAGGACTCTATTTGCACCTTAATTAATACCAAATTATAAAACTGTACAGACTCTTTGATATACTTACTTCACAGCAAACAATATCAGAAGTAACAGTTACTTCAGTATATACCTCTTTCTAGCAGTTCCCTAAGTGGGATACGTCCTTCAGGTTAAATCAGAAAAGACATGAAAACAAATAGTGGAGCTGTGTTTATTGTTCTTGTTGTACAGTTCTGGAACATGATACAAAGTATTTACATACTCCCACCACATGGATGGGTTTCTACAAATTAGCTAAAATGATTCTGATTTAACAGTCACCTACAATTTGGCATACACATTAGCATAACAAACATACAGTGAATGATCAAACATTTTGTGAATGATCAAATGTTGATATACCATGCATTCTTTATCATCTTTTTTTACAACTACATTTTCAAGTGAATTATATGTTTCATTAAAATGTACTCTGTTTGTTCAGTGTTTCACATTTTCACTTCCTTTTGGGAAAACATTTCCATATTAATTAGGAAGGAATAATATAGTAACAATTGATCTACATAAACTCAGCAAAAAAAAGAACTGTCCTCTCGCTGTCAACAGCGTTTATTTTCAGCAAACTTAAATATTTATATGAACATAACAAGATTCAACAACTGATACATAAACTGAACAAGTTCCACAGACATGTGACTAACAGAAATGTAATAATGTGTCACTGAACAAGGGGGGGGGGTCAAAATCAAAAGTAACAGTATCTGGTGTGGCCACCAGCTGCATTAAGTACTGCAGTGCAATATCCTCCTCATGAACTGCACCAGATTTGCCAGTTCTTGCTGTGAGATGCCCCCCTCTTCCACCAAGGCACCTGCAAGTTCCTGGGCATTTCTGGGGGTGAATGGCCCTAGCCCTCACCCTCCGATTCAACAGGTCCCAGACGTGCTCAATGGGATTGAGATCCGAGCTCTTCGTTGGCCATGGCAGAACACTGACATTCCTGTCTTGCAGGAAATCACGCACAGAACGAGCAGTATGGCTGGTGGCATTGTCATGTTGGAGGGTCATGTCAGGATGAGCCAGCAGGAAGGGTACCACATGAGGGACGCACGGCTCTCGACCTTCGCCTCTGCCGAGTCCGTACGGGTGTTGCAGCGATGAGACAATTGGATACCACGAAATTAGGGAGAATAAAAACAAAAAACGATTGGAATTTGATTTACTGTCTGAATAGATTGAAATGGAATTGACCCCAACCCTGGTGCATAATGCCATCATATAATTTGGTAAGCATTTATTACACATACACACCCACTTTAGTGGTGATTGGCTTCAACAACAGCACTGCAAAATGTTAAACTAACTTGGAATTAAAAAAGTATCTTAAAGTACTGGTTGCTACATCTGTGGTCGGCATCAATAGTGATACAGTCTCAGGTGTAAACTACAACTCCAAACAAAGCATACAAAAAGTATAAAATAGTGTACGTGCATTTTTAAAGAAACACTGCGCAAATTAAGATGTTGACAGACCTAGTGTAATCTATTCTGTAAATAATGCCGATATCCAAGGTAGTGGTGTTGTTTAATAAAAACCTGTGATCAATGACGTATACTGTATATACAATTTTAAAAAATGGGGCGGTGTCTGGATGATGTTTCTGAAGGAAGTATGAGATCAAAATGCTCAAATCCTTTCAGTCACCACAGCAACCACAAACTGTAGTCCACCTGTAGTTTCTACTACCTGGAAACCCACTGTCAACCAGCACCATTATAACCGATCTTTATATGCTCTTTGCAGTTCCGTGCATCCTCTAGTAAGTTAGATGGATCCTGAAATATTACTTAAATCACTATTTGCCAACCTCAGTCTGGCTTTAGCCCTAATCCATTGTTAAATACGGGGATGTTTGGCCCAATCTCCATATTAAAAACAGGTGTCTCACCCAGCCAAGGGCGTGGAATTCTACATAGTTTAATGATTTCCCGTTGACTACAGTTTTTCTTTCAAAACAAACTACATCGTTTGTGTGACTTTGGGAGACTGTGGTGGTGAGTGCAGGCCCAACTCAGTGTTTAGGCCTGAAAGTTTCCCCGATTCTTCTGCCCTGACTGTGGCAGAGCGTTTGTGGACGATTCCTGACTTTCTTCCATGTCAGCTCCTGCTCCAATATAAAGAATATGGAAAATGTAAAGAATATGTTATCTTCATGCTGCAACACAGTGACAGCTACAGTAAATACAATAATGATAGCTCTTAGTATTGAAACATCATGGCTACGTCTCAAATGGCATCCCATTCCCTATATAGTGCACTATGTTTGACCAAGGGCCATACTGCATCTGGGTCAGAAGTAGTGCACTATATGGAATCAGGTAGGCCCAGGTCAAAACAAAAACACTAATAACGCAGCCCATGAAACAGGTTCATTTGAATGAAGATCTCACCGGTTGGATTGATGTTGAGTTGAGATAGGCTCAGGGGGAGATCTCTGGCGTTTGGGTCAGTGGGGCTTTGGAGGATATCATGCAGGGCATTCCTTCGTCCAGTTCTACCGGAGGCTATGAAGTCTGCATACGTCACTTCAACTTCGGTCATCGCTGACACATGTTCACATAGCCACTCCTGAAACAAGTGTCATTCACAACACTGAAGAAATAGTAGTCAACATATGTACTATACATTGAGCTGAATATCATTACAATCAACAATATATATTTCATTACAATAGCTTCAAAGATGTATATGTTGCTAGGCCTTCACCAATCATAGCTGGATCATTGGTATGGAGTTCAGAAAGTTTGCATGGGTTTTATTGATTGGACTGAAAACCTTTGCTGTGGAAATAAAGGTGTCACTCATTTTGTGATGATCTGTGGGTGAATTTTACAATTAAATCCAATTAAAAATAGACAATTAAATCGAAATTAGATCACTATAATACTTTTCAGTCAACCATATAGGATGCACTCAATGCACACATTCTTCGGCCTGTATAGCAGATCATACACATCTTTTGTCCATCATTGTTCCTCAAAGGATGGCTCCAAACAGCAGACCTGAACCTGGTTTCCCAAAAGCATCTTAAGGCCAATTTCACCATTATATTGGCTAAATTCATTGTTAGACCCATAGGATCCTAAGGTTCTAAGATGTTTTTTATAGCGATTTTGGAATGTAAATCTTGGTTGGGCAAACTCCCCCCAATTTGTTTTGATACTTGCCAGCAAAGCAGCTACATAACACAACACTAAATACATTAATTGCACTATAACGGTGACAAACGTTGCCCACAAACTGTTAGGGCCTACATAAAGCCATCCTAACAGCAGAGCTTTTATCCTAACCACTACGCTCTGTATTTTCCGCTGGCTGCCCCACCACCAAAGAAAGAACTGAGCTAGTCTGAAACACTTGCATTTTGGTGATTCCTTAAGAAAAGCAAAAAAGAGACCATGCGGCTTTATTAACTCCATTTTTTTTTTTACATTGTTGCAAACTGTTATGTGACACGTCGATGCCTAAATAAATAAATAAAAATTAGGGGCTCTGCCCCACCTGCCCTGAATGACGGGTCGCCACTGAAATATGCTTTTGGGAAACCGGGCCCTGATCAGCATATCTAATGCCCATAATTTCCTTGAAAAACAGTGCAATACATGCGGTGACATGCTCGTTGTTAGTCCGATATCAGGATCTTACCTTGAGTAATCTGTCATCCTACGACTGTAAAATCCGTGCCACATTTTTGAGCGAGTGACAAAGGGAATCTAGTCTAGTGGGCCTACAAAGGAATCAAATTGACCGTACGCGACGCGGATCAACTACAAAACCCCACAGGATTATTTACGCTCTAGGTAAATATCTGGATTTAGATAGCCTACTCACATCGGTTTATAGCCTATTGCCTTTACATACGATGTACGGTTATTGTACGCGCATCAATACTATACATGTAAAACCCCAGTCGTTGCATTACATTCCTTGATTGACAGGTTTTCTGCTGCTCTGACCAATAAACACCATCCTAACGCACATCCACAAGATCATTGGATAGGGCGAACAAAAGGGATGAGATTTTGGAGCATCACAGCCGAATCAAAAACAAACGAATGTTCTGCCTCCTATATTCAATTCAAAGGGCTTTATTGGCATGGGAAACATATGTTAACAATGCCAAAGCAAGTGAAGTAGATAATATAAAAAAGTTAAATAATCAAAAAGTAACAGTAAACATTACACTCACAGAAGTTCCAGTTGAATAAAGACATTACAAATGTAACGATGTGCAAACGGTTAAAGTACAAAATGGAAAATAAATCAACATAAATATGGGTTGTATTTACAATGGTGCTTGTTCTTCACTGGTTACCCTTTTCTTGTGGCAACAGGTCACAAATATTGCTGCTGTAATGGCACACTGGTATTTCACCCAGTAGATATGGGAGTTTATCAAAATTGGGTTTGTTTTCGAATTATTTGTGGATCTGTGTAATCTGAGGGAAATATAGGTCTCTAATATGGTCATACAGTTGAAGTCAGAAGTTTACATACACTTAGGTTGGAGTCATTAAAACTCGTTTTTCAACCACTCCACAAATTTATTGTTAACAAACTATAGTTTGTGCATGACACAAGTAACTTTTCCAACAATTGTTTACAGACAGATTATTTCACTTATAATTCACTGCATCACAATTCCAGTGGGTCAGAAGTTTACATACACTAAATTGACTGTGCCTTTAAACAGCTTGGAAAATTCCAGAAAAGGATGTCATTGCGTTAGAAGCTTCTGATAGGCTAATTGACATAATTTGAGTCAATTGGAGGTGTACCTGTGGATGTATTTCAAGGCCTACCTTCAATCTCAGTGCCTCTTTGCTTGACATCATTGGAAAATCAAAAGAAATCAGCCAAGACCTCAGAAAAATAAATGTAGACCTCCACAAGTCTGGTTCATCCTTGGGAGCAATTTCCAAACATCTGAAGGTACCATGTTCATCTGTACAAACAATAGTACACAAGTATAAACACTATGGGACCACGCAGCCGTCATACCGCTCAGGAAGGAGACGCGTTCTGTCTTCTAGAGATTAACGTACTTTGGTGCAAAAAGTGCAAATCAATCCCGGAACAACAGCAAAGGACCTTGTGAAGATGCTGGAGGAAACAGGTACAAAAGTATCTATATCCACAGTCGAACGAGTCCTATATCAACATAACTTGAAAGGCCAATCAGCAAGGAAGAAGCCACTCCTCCAAAACTGCCATGAAAAAAGCCAGACTATGGTTTGCAACTGCAGATGGGGACAAAGATCGTACTTTTTGGAGAAATGTAATCTGGTCTGATGAAACAAAAATAGAACTGTTTGGCTATAATGATTGTTATGTTTGGAGGAAAAAGGCGAAGGCTTGCAAGCTGAAGAACACCATCCCAACCGTGAAGCACGGGGGTGGCAGCATCATGTTGTGGGTGTGCTTTGCTGCAGGAGGGACTGGTGCACTTCACAAAATAGATGGCATCTTGAGGAAAACAAAGTATGTGGATATATTGAAGCAACATCTCAAGACATCAGTTGGGAAGTTAAAGCTTGGTCGCAAATGTGTCTTCCAAATGGACAATGACCCCAAGCATACTTCCAAAGTTGGGGGAAAATGGACTCAATCCCACTGAAAAAGCATGTGTGAGCAAGGAGGCCTACAAACCTGACTCAGTTACACCAGCTCTGTCAGGAGGAATGGGCCAAAATTCACATTCTTTAAATAAAGTGGTGATCCTAACGGACCTAAGACAGGGAATTATTACTAGGATTAAATGTCAGGAATGGTGAAAAACTGAGTTTAAATGCATTTGGAAAAGGTACATGTAAACTCCCGACTTCAACTGTACATTTGGCAGGAGGTTAGGAAGTGCAGCTCGGTTTCCACCTCATTTTTTTGGGCAGTGTGCCTGTCTTCTCTTGAGAGCCAGGTCTGCCTACAGCAGCCTTTCTCAATAGCAAGGCTATGCTCACTGAGTCTGTACATAGTCAAAGCTTTCCTTAAGTTTGGGTCAGTCACAGTGGTCAGGTATTCTATCAGTGTACTCTCCTGTTTATGGCCAAATAGCATTCTAGTTTGCTCTGTTTTTTTTGTTAATTACTTGACAGATTGGAAATAAATATATTTTGTTTTCTCATGGTTGGGTCTAAATCGTGTTGCTGTCCTGGGGCTCTGTGGGGTCTGTTTGTGAACAGAGCCCCAGAACCAGATTGCTTAGGGGACTCTTCCCCAGGTTAATCTCTCTGTAGGTGATGGCTTTGTTATGGAAGGTTTGTGAATCGCTTCCTTTTAGGTGGTTGTAGAATTTAATGGCTCTTTTCTGGATTTGGATAATTAGCGGGTGTCGGCCTAAATAGGCTCCTCATGCATTATTTAGTGTTTTACGTTGTACACTGAGGATATATTTTTGCAGAATTCTGCATGCAGAGTCTCAATTTGGTGTTTGTCCCATTTTGTGAATCCAGACCTCACAACCATAAAGGGAATGGGTTCGATAACTGATTCAAGTATTTTTAGCCAGATCCGAATTGGTATGTCGAATTTGATGTTCCTTTTGAGGGCATAGAATGCCCTTCTTGCCTGGTCTCTCAGATCGTTATCAGGATCCGCTGGACTTACAGAAAACGTTTGACCTCTGTCATTGCCAACAAAGGGTATATAACAAAGTATTGAGAAACTTTGTTATTGACAAAATACTTATTTTCCACCATAATTTGCAAATACATTCATAAAAAATCCTACAATGTGATTATATGGATTTTTTTCTAATTTTGTCTGTCATAGTTGAAGTGTACCTATGATGAAAATTACAGGCCTCATCTTTTTAAGTGGGAGAACTTGCACAATTGGTGGCTGACTAAATATTTTTTTGCCCCACTGTATGTATGTATGTATGTATGTATGTATGTATGTATACATACGTGTACACACACACACACACACACACACACACACACACACACACACACACACACACACACACATACATACATACATGGTGAGATAATGTCATCCCTGCAGTAATCAATGAGCCCACTAGATGGTGGCATATTGTCCATGCAGCTTTTCAGTACAGCACATTATGACCAAGGTAGGGTTTTATTATAGCTTTTCATCACATTACTGCCAAGCTGGGCACTGGGGAAACCCAGAGATGGGAAACTTAAGTTTAGCACTCTATACAATAGCAGCACTCCACTGTAAAATACCAATAACCACCTCTGGTGTCCATCTTATTTACAGCACACCTTTTTGAGGCTATACATTAACATTTGTCAGAATGTTTGAAAACATGCTTTTGTTTTTATTTCTCTGACTGTGACTCAAGCTGCCTATGTAAAAGGATGAGCTACAATGCAATAGAGCAGTGGTGCCTCTCTCTCGTTCATAGATTTAGTAAGATTGTGTTTGGGTTGGGGGGGGGGGGGGATGTGCATTGGGGGCTAAATCCCTGGCATTTCATCCTATAATCTTCTCTTCAAGGTCACGTGTGAATGAGTTTTCTATATCCACCAGAAAGTGGACATTGATCCAAAACGGAAGCACTTGGGCTCAGACTTTGCTATCCTCTTGGTGGGAAGGCCTCCGAGCCGGGGAGACTGGCTCAGCTGGGGATTACAGCCTGGTTTCATCTACCAGGTCTGCGTCAAAAATGGCACCCTATTACCTATGTAGTGTATGACTTTTTCTATCAGAACCCTATAGTCCCTGGTCAAAGTAGTGCACTAGGGAATAGCGTGCCATGTGGAACGCACCCCAGGCTAGCGCAGGGGGGAGCAAGGCTCACATGACATCACCACCCCATGCATGGTCTACTGGGCTGTTCTGTTGCTAAGGTTCACCAAGGAACGCAATTATCACACAATGCTCATTTGTGTGCAATTGGATTGTTTGACGTGTTGTGTACTATGGGAAATGGATGGTGGAATATTTAGCCTTTATATTCGGGTGTGCATGCGTGCGTGTGTGTGCGTGCATGCATGTGTGCGTGCATGCATGTGTGCATGCGTGCGTGCAATAGTTTTTCCTCTTACTGTGTATTGTTCTCCTGAGTCCACTGACTGTGTCTCTCTATTGTTTCTCTGTCAAGGTTTATCAGAGGCTACTCCTCTGACACTGTCTGAACCCTCCCCATGCATCCTAAGTGACTGATGATGCTACTGCAACCTCAAGTGAGATACAAATCAAAAGGTAGAGCCTATCTTTGCTGCCAGATCTCCTTTCAACTCAACAGCATTTTTTCCATACCAGAACAACATACAGTACAACGTTATTTGGGTAATTACCGGCAATTACAGTGGGGCAAAAAAGTATTTAGTCAGCCACCAATTGTGCAAGTTCTCCCACTTAAAAAGATGAGGCCTGTAATTTTCATCATAGGTACACTTCAACAATGACAAACAAAATGAGAAGAAAAAAATCCAGAAAATCACATTGTAGGATTTTTTATGAATGTATTTGCAAATTATGGTGGAAAATAAGTATTTGGTCACCTACAAACAAGCAAGATTTCTGGCTCTCACAGACCTGTAACTTCTTCTTTAAGAGGCTCCTCTGTCCTCTACTCGTTACCTGTATTAATGGCACCTGTTTGAACTTGTTATCAGTATAAAAGTCACCTGTCCACAACCTCAAACAGTCACACTCCAAACTCCACTATGGCCAAGACCAAAGAGCTGTCAAAGGACACCAGAAACAAAATTGTAGACCTGCACCAGGCTGGGAAGACTGAATCTGCAATAGGTAAGGTTTGAAGAAATCAACTGTGGGAGCAATTATTAGGAAATGGAAGACATACAAGACCACTGATAATCTCCCTCAATTTGGGGCTCCATGCAAGATCTCACCCTGTGGGGTCAAAATGATCACAAGAACGGTGAGCAAAAATCCCAGAATCACACGGGGGGACCTAGTGAATGACCTGCAGAGAGCTGGGACCAAAGTAACAAAGCCTACCAACAGTAACACACTACGCCGCCAGGGACTCAAATCCTACAGTGCCAGACGTGTCCCCCTGCTTAAGCCAGTACATGTCCAGGCCCGTCTGAAGATTGCTAGAGAGCATTTGGATGATCCAGAAGAAGATTGGGAGAATGTCATATGGTCAGATGAAACCAAAATAGAACTTTTTGGTAAAAACTCAACTCGTCGTGTTTGGAGGACAAAGAATGCTGAGTTGCATCCAAAGAACACCATACCTACTGTGAAGCATCGGGGTGGAAACATCATGCTTTGGGGCTGTTTTTCTGCAAAGGAACCAGGACGACTGATCCGTGTAAAGGAACGAATGAATGGGGCCATGTATCGTGAGATTTTGAGTGAAAACCTCCTTCCATCAGCAAGGGCATTGAAGATGAAATGTGGCTGGGTCTTTCAGCATGACAATGGTCCCAAACACACCGCACGGGCAACGAAGGTGTGGCTTCGTAAGAAGCATTTCAAGGTCCTGGAGTGGCCTAGCCAGTCTCCAGATCTCAACCCCATAGAAAATCTTTGGAGGGAGTTGAAAGTCCGTGTTGCCCAGCAACAGCCCCAAAACATCACTGCTCTAGAGGAGATCTGCATGGAGGAATGGGCCAAAATACCAGCAACAGTGTGTGAAAACCTTGTGAAGACTTACAGAAAATGTTTGACCTCTGTCATTGCCAACAAAGGGTATATAACAAAGTATTGAGAAACTTTTGTTATTGACCAAATACTTATTTTCCACCATAATTTGCAAATAAATTCATAAAAAATCCTACAATGTGATTTTCTGGATTTTTTTTCTCATTTTGTCTGTCATAGTTGAAGTGTACCTATGATAAATTACATCCCTCATCTTTTTAAGTGGGAGAACTTGCACAATTGGTGGCTGACTAAATACTTTTTTGCCCCACTGTATGTCGGGCTATAAGAGCGGTGCATGGTGTGTGATACCTGAGAGAAGAGAGTGAGCTCAGGTGTGCTTATTCACCCCTAGGGACAGGATGACACACTACTGATAACAACAATGAGCAGCAGCCAGAGAATGACTGCCTTCTTCCTCCATGTTGAATTATTATGTTATATCTTGATAGGTACCTTCAACAATACTGATGAACATTGTTTGCTGTAGAACGTGCTTTGGTATTTATGTTGCACGTTTAGAGGTGACAGAAAATGCTAAAATATGATATTGTTTTCACCAAGCGTCCCCTGCATGCCATGTGTACCTTTGTTTGAATTTAATGTGACCTTTTGTTTGACCTTTTTTTATGACCTTTTATATTAATGAATTTTCTTAGGAAAACAGGTGCAACATGTGCGCTCTCAGGCTACTGTATGTGAATTGTGTCTTGGGGCCATTCAGTGGTTTCACCTTGACAGTGTGTGCTGAAGGAATAGCAAACCTCTACATAATGCACATTTATTTCAAAGGGGGTTACATTGTGAGTGGGTGGTACGAATTTTGATCAACCTCCAAAACCTCCACATCCACTCCCCCAGACCCAAATAGTTTAACATTACTGATCTTGCAATCTGCCTCTGTGGTGTGCCCTTTTGCCTCAGAGGAAGTGATGTGGCGACTGGCCCACGTTTGTACAGTAGTCATGTTGCTGCTCTATGCCAAAAGGGCCCCAGGACAGATGATGTCACCTAAACTAGGTTGAGAAAATGGAGGGATGACTACTAGAGTGGAGAAGAAAATAGATGCTTAGACATTTGTTTTACTTATAGAACATTTTTAAAAAAGTAAGAAATATATTTGTCAACCCCATTGTATGTATGGACACATAGCCCCATATAGTTTCAATAGATGTCTTCCATATGGGGCTAAATTGACCCCCAATTTATAATTTCAATTAAAAGTAGCAGTATATACAGAAATATTTATTTCAAAAAGTAAAAACTAGTAGGCCTGAGAAGAAAAGACTAAACTCATGTCAGATTATACCTATTCACTTGATGGCTGTGTAGCGTAGGCTACAGATGGCTTGAAATGTGGGGAGAGAAGAGATGCTCATCCTTGCATCACCAGGAGATGTCGTTGCCTGTACCCGTACCTAAACAGCACAACGTTGTCTGACAGCAAGGGGAATGTTAAAGACAAGGGAGCATTGGAGAGAGCAAGCGCCGCTGCCTTCTCTGCTACACAGTGCACAACCCAGTGAACGGGTCTCCCTAGACTGCCCGAACCTATAACGGTCTCTCTTGGCCATTCGGTGGATGCTGTCTTTTCGGGCAACACCAACGTCGGGCGTAAAGTGTGTTTTCGGACAATTCGTAAGGAATGCTTTACATATTTTACATGGTTTGAATTTTGGTTACCAATCGAGGGGAGTCGAGAACAACGCGGTTCCCCGGCATATTTTACAGTAAGCGCAATGTCATTCCAGTTGCTTTTCCAGCTGTCATACACTCCAAACAATTACAAAATAGGATGCATTTGTCAGTCGTCTCGGGAAGGGAGGAACAATCGCCAGCTCTGGCTTGCCTTTGCATACATTTTTCACCCCTTTGTTACTCTGCCAGATGTTTTTCCAGGGTCCGAAAGTAATATTTCAGATTTATTGTGGGCTATAGCATGCATTGATTGTGGACTGAAAATGGAATCCATTTGAGGACGATTCGCTAGCTAAAGCGGGGATGCTCTGAGAAAACACCCTATTACTTTCCGATTGACCTAAATTTGAACGATATATTTATAAGATTATACTGGTCGACATCAGATCGCATTAGATGACCGTCATTCTTTTGTCTGTAATGCAATGCTGTAGAAAAGGTGGAAAGGTGAGATTAAATGTCTCATTTTCATAGCTGATGATGACTGCCAATGAATAAGATTCATTCATTCTTAAATTTCTAGGCTATGCATTATTAGGTATTCTATGACTAGCAGGTCTTTCATCACCAAATGTAGCCTAGCTGCATAATTTCTGTCTATTTGAATAGGGTGCCTTGCCTCAGTTAGATCAACTCCATATAAAATTGCCCTCCTTTTTTTTTATTTGCATGTGATGCTTGGCGTTTGATCGTGTTTTGACTGCAATGCCTGGCATGAATATTTAAAGAATAGCCAAATATAGACTTGTTTCCAAAACACGTTTTTTTCTATCAGGAATAATAACATTGATGATGTTAAGTTGAAGGTATAAGCCATGTTGAAACCATATACATCATTGAATGAATGAGTTAATGGTTGCCCAGGCCTATAGGTAAGGCTAGGCATTTATAGTTCAATATTCTACATCAGGCCTGTTTGTGTGTAAAGGGATGAGAAGCTCACATGGTCAAAATTCTATAGATTTTATGGACAAATCAACCTCATAAGCCCTGATAAATTGTTTCTATTTAGATACAATAGGACACATCCTGCGGTCAGATGTATATGATGTTTGTCTCCCCAGGGCCACACAATGACTATTGGCCCTCACTGGGTCATCAACAACAATGATAGTGTAGTAGTTCCTATCTGGATCACAGAAGCCTTGGCCCATTCTATGACTTTCCAATGGGTTCGGCACATAGGCCCACTAAGAGAGGAATCCTTAATTATGGACAGGATGATTTGATACATTGAGAAATATAATTAAAATGGTTAAGTGATTGAGAAAAAAGGGTCAAAGGTCAAAAGATCTGCCTTCCAATTGCCCCACCTCCGGTTGTGTTATGATTTTGACAGTGGTTGGAGATATAAGCCACAAGGGTAGGGGTTGTGGTGGTCATATGGTAAGTTTCCCATTCATCTGTGGGCAAACGTGTCCTCGATACAAGGAAAACACTCCACTTATAGCTGACTGGGAGATAGGGTTCTGAAAGCAGTGTCACCCAATTTGTTATCAATTTGAATCATCCATTGTTTGACCTGATAAGCTTGCATGATAAGCGTTGTTTTTCTTCAAGGGAAATGTGTTGAATGGGTTGTCGTCTGAGTGCAGGTTGCTGTATTCCAATCTTCAAAGCTGCAGATTGATATCATAGCCTGTCTGTCTCAGCCCCTGCCCCCAGCCCCCAGCCCCCGCCTCAGTTCCTTGTGTTGATGGAAGATAATGGACATAGGCCTAGGTCATCAATTCTATGAAAGGCTGTAGTAGTACAACAAAAAAAAAATCTAACATTTCAAACTAGCAGAATGCTGTTATTATCATTACATATTTAAGTGCTGCACGAAATGGAGCACATTAGCATTGGTAATAAAAAAGATAGTTTGTGTTATTAGTAACCAGTGGTTTTCAGTAATTTAGCCTATATGTTCATAGGCAGCAGGTAGCCTAGTGGTCAGTGTTGGGCCAGTAACCGAAAGGTGCTAGATCGAATCCCCGATGTTCTGCCCCTGAACAAGGCAGCCAACCCACTGTTCCTAGGTCGTCATTGTAAGTAAGAATTTGTTCTTAACTGACTTGCCTAGTAAAATAACAAAAACATTTTTTGGAATAATCTGTCTTACTGCTGATTAGTGGTGTTGCTGGCTGGCCCTATCTGTAAAGGCTAATTGAAACTCCAAAGAAAATCTTGCACTGACTAGAGGAACCAATGCATCATAGGTGCTGGAGGAGTTTTGATTTAAGTAGATTTTTCTGAAATACCATTTGTCACCTACTACAAATTTGTCAGTTATGAGAGACAGACAGTGACACATTTTTGATCAATGTAAGTATTTTGGTTCTGCAGCGTTCTCAATTTAAATGTCAGACTGGGATGTATCGCAGAGATTGTGACACACATACACCCCCCTACGTATTTATTTGGACAGTGAAGCTAAAACTATTAATTTGGCTCTATACTCCAACATTTTGGATTTAAGATACAATGTTTCACTGAGGCGACAGTACAGAATGTCACCTTTTATTTGAGGTTATTTTCATACATATCTATATTACTATTTAGAAATGAAAGCACTATGTATCTAGTAGTCCTCTTATTTAACTGTGTCATAAGTATTTGGACAAATTCACTTATGTGTATTAAAGTAGTCAAAAGTGTAGTACATGGCCCCATATTCCTAGCACACAATGATTACACCAAGCTTGTGACTACAAACGTGTTGATCTTTGTGCCTCTGTAACTTTCTCACTCATCATTATTCACAATTCATTCATGATTATCCATAATCCATTATTCATAATCCACATTAATGTAGATGTTTCTTATTTACAATAAAAGTGATTCCAAAATGACTCAATACATCATTTACCATTCATTCCTATTGGGCACAAAATAATCGGAAACACAACCAAAACAAACTTCAAATTCATCCAACAAGTTTGTTTGAGTCATTGTGTGCTAGGAATATCGGACCATATGTTAACCTTTTCACTACTTCAATACAAATAAGTGAATTTGTCGAAATACTAACAACATCTTCAAATAGGTGGACTAGATACATAAAGTGCTTTAATTTCTAAACGATAAAACAGATACGTATGAAAATACCCTCAAATAAAAAGTTTCATTATGTGCTGTTGCCTCATATGAAACATTTGATCTCAAATCCAAAATGCTGGAGTATAGAGACAAATTAAAAGTTTCAGCTTCACTGTCCAAATAAATACGTAGGGGAGTGTAGATTTTTCTGTTAGCCCACTGGGCGTAGGCCTATGCCTCAAAGGCTGTGTCTACACAGGCAGCCCAATTCAGATTTTTTTCAGAGCTGATTTGATTGGTCAGCAGACCAATTAGTGGGGAAAAGATCAGAATTGGGCTGACTGTGTAAATACAGCCAAAGCCACACTTTATCGCTTTCCAAATCAATCAATACCTTTTAATGGTTGCCAAGTTGTTGCCATGATGGCTTTTGGCTGTTTGTGTCAGTTGTAGTAGATTTAGCCTAATGAACCGGCTATTATGGATTGAAAGAGACTGTGATTACTATTGCCCTGTATATAAGGTCAGGGCCACCCTTTAGCCACGCTTCCCTTTAGCTCACTGTTGTAATGTGCTTTGCCAAATGCTGTCCTTAAGTCACTTGAGTTGTGAAGTGGAAAATTACAGTTCGGTTCGACTCAGTTATTTATTACTCATCACCCTTTAGAACACTTCCTTTTTCACTCTGTCCCGTCTTGTTTCCTCTCCTTTTTTAATTCTACATTTCTCTGAGTTTGGATTGTTGGAGGAACAGAGTGTTTTAGGGGAAGGGAGGGGAGGTAGGGCTGGGGGGGTCTCTTATTGCCTCCCCGTTTCTCTTCTCTCTCCCTCCCCGTTTCTCTTCTCTCTCCCTCCCCGTTTCTCCTCTCTCTCCCTCCCCGTTTCTCCTCTCTCTCCCTCCCCGTTTCTCCTCTCTCTCCCTCCCCGTTTCTCCTCTCTCCCTCCCCGTTTCTCCTCTCTCCCTCCCCGTTTCTCCTCTCTCCCTCCCCGTTTCTCCTCTCTCCCTCCCCGTTTCTCCTCTCTCTCCCTCCCCGTTTCTCCTCTCTCTCCCTCCCCGTTTCTCCTCTCTCTCCCTCCCCGTTTCTCCTCTCTCTCCCTCCCCGTGTCTCCTCTCTCCCTCCCCGTGTCTCCTCTCTCTCCCTCCCCGTTTCTCCTCTCTCTCCCTCCCCGTTTCTCCTCTCTCTCCCTCCCCGTTTCTCCTCTCTCTCCCTCCCCGTTTCTCTTCTCAGTGTGTCTCTGTCTGTCTCTGTCTCCCAGTACGAAGTGCAGTCAGGTCTGTGGATATCAAAGAGGACTTCAGCAATTGTTTGGACTTAAAACCTCTCTTTTCATTAGCCTCCCTCTCCAAAGGCTGCTCTGACACAGACTAATCACCACATTTGTACACAAGGCTGAACATTATAGCATTAGAAACCCAGAATATAGTGCTTATAATTAGTGGAGTACAGTGGAAGGATTCTTTAAATACGCAATAGAGAAATTAAGTTGTACTTCTATTCTAACATATGTTTTTTTTTAATCTCATTAATATTTGTATTGTTATTGTGGAGAATAATATTTTAAAAACAAGTGTTGTCAATCCTACAGGGATTTACACATTTCAGTTTAAATCAGCTTTGATCTTTACTAAGATGCTGAAAAAGAAAAAAAATCAGAAAACATTCATCACACTAGGGACATACCAGGGTAAAGTGATGTTTGTGTTTTATATCGCTGTTGAGATACATAATGAAGGCTAGCTAGGGATAAGGTATGTAGAGTAAAGACAAAGTAACTGCAGACATATACAGCTCAAGTCGGAAGTTTACATAAACTAGTTTTAATGACTCCAACCTAAGTGTTTCAACAACTCCACACATTTCTTGTTAACAAACTATAGTTTTGGCAAGTCGGTTAGGACATCTACTTTGTGCTTGACACAAGTCATTTTTCCAACAATTGTTTACAGACCGATTATTTCACTTATCATTCACTGTATCACAATTCCAGTGGGTCAGAAGTTTACATACACTAAGTAGACTGTGCCTTTAAACAGCTTGGAAAATTCCAGAAAATGATGTCATGGCTTTAGAAGCTTCTGATAGGCTAATTGACATAATTTGAGTTAATTGGAGGTGTACCTGTGGATGTATTTCAAGGCCTACCTTCAAACTCAGTGCCTCTTTGCTTGACATTATGGGAAAATCAAAAGAAATCAGCAAGAACCTATTTTTTGTACACTTCCACAAGCCTGGTTCATCCTTGGGAGTAATTTCCAAACGCCTGAAGGTACCACGTTCAATCTGTACAAAGAATAATACGCAAGCCTAAACACCATGGGACCACGCAGCCATTATACTGCTCAGGAAGGAGACGCGTTCTGTCTCCTAGAGATTAACGTACTTTGGTGCAAAAAGTGCAAATCAATCCCCGAACAACAGCAAAGGACCTTGTGAAGATGCTGAAGGAAACAGGTACAAAAGTATCTATATCCACAGTAAAACGAGTCCTATATCGACCTAACTTGAAAGGCTGCTCAGCAAGGAAGAAGCCCCTGCTCCAAAACCGCCATAAAAAAGCCAGACTACGGTTTGCAACTGCATATGGGGACAAAGATCGTACTTTTGGAGAAATGTCCTCTGGTCCGATGAAACAAAAATAGAACTGTTTGGCCATAATGACCATTGTTATGTTTGGAGGAAAAGGGGGGAGGATTGCAAGCCAAAGAACACCATCCCAACCGTGAAGCACAGAGGTGGCAGCAAGGAGGCCTACAAACCTGACTCAGTTACACCAGCTCTGTCAGGAGGAATGGGCCAAAATTCACCCAACTTATTGTGGGAAGCTTATGGAAGGCTACCCGAAATGTTTGACCCAAGTTAAACAATTTAAAGGCAATGCTACCAAATACTAATTGAGTGCATGTAAACTTCTGACCCACTGGGAATGTGATGAAATAAATAAAAGCTGAAATAAATCATTCTTGCTACTATTATTCTGACATTTCACATACTTAAAAATAAAGTGGTGATTTTTTTTACAAGGATTAAATCAGGAATTGGGAAAAACTGAGTTTAAATGTATTTGGTTAAGGTGTATGTAAACTTCCGACTTCAACTGTAGCTGGTATACTGAGATATCCTCTCTTATGCTACTTACCTCATGTACGTAGAGGAGTTGGTTTGCCAAACTATACTTGTGTCATAAGTAACCTTGCCTGAGACCTGAAGACTCGTATTAGCTCCCAGACCTAATGCCTTGGCTTTGGCTCAGCTGGATAAGGAGGTCTTGAGTTGTGCAGATATAACTCAGTATCCTATATCTGGCCGGTTTACATGTGTATGAGGATAAGCAAGTCATCTTTTCACATATCATCATTTCACCAATTCAGCTACCCGTGGATGGGCAGGGACGGATATAGCTTAGCGCTCCAAATGTTCTGGATTTTCAGATTCAAGTCAGGAGAGACATGCTGTGCTCAGTGAACATTTTCACTTGTGATGATAAAATCCTCTGACACATGAAATGTGAGCGACAGCAGTGCTCCTACGCTCTATTTTTAGACTTATGGACCACACCTACTCCAGGGCATGTTTGTCATCATTTGACATCATTTTTTCATTTGTTAAGTAAAAAAAAAAACTAAGAACAGGAGAATACCCAACTAACTGCATCTTCCATTAGGCCTACTACCATAAGTACTATTAGAACTAGCTACTGTTATTTCACGCAGAGTATCTGTAAGCTACTTTTTCCCCTCTGTAGTTGTTTGAAAGGAAGCATGACTTTTTCAGATCTTTCTGATGTGCGATTTCTCTTTATACTGATCTCCATCCATCTCATGTCATCACCACTTCTTTTGTTGTTCATGAGGAAAATCCAGTATATGGTACATAGATGTGAGAACAGTACCATAGTGTAGTTTGATACTTTGATGCTAACACAGATAATTATTTGGTTGTGTCATCTCTACTGCAGGCCTTCAAAAGTAAATCTGATGTATTATGGATGTACTGTCCTGGCAAGCAAAGTTGTGCTCCTGAGAATATCAGTGAAAAACACAGGTTTGTTGTTGATTCAGCTTTCTTTCAATTCCATTCTACATCTGAAGTCTTGAAATGTAATGTTTTACCAGTCAAGGAGTAGTATGTTAGCAGCACAACGTCAGGGGGTCTCAATCCTGATGTTCCACCTGGAACAGCCAAGCCATGTACTGTAACATCAATAGCTGGGTGGCAGTTACACCCGTTTAACCCAGGTCTTTACTCTGTGATCACTACCTTTTGAATCATTTGTGTGTTGAAGTCACTCAGCAAAACTCGTGCTTGCTCAGTAGATCTAAATGCATAATGTTGATGATATTTTTTAGATCTTATTTAGATCAACAGTAGCAGATGGTCCTGAGACAAGGTTAGACCGATTATTATAATAAAGACTCACTTTAGTGGGTTTAAAGCTCATTTTTAGTTGGACAGTGTCTAAAAGTGGGACGGTGTCTTTGGGTCCAGATGTCTTCCCAGCTCCACAAATACAGATGTTGCTGTCCTTTTACTTTATGACACCCAGCCCACAAATAGCACATCAACATTGGTTGGCTGTGGTATTGCTTTGAGAGAAGGGGGTGTTTTATGCTGCATGTCAAAGGAAATATTCATAGGCATCATGTTACACAGATGTAACAGTGTCATGCCCGTAGCACAGAACCGATCAGCAGATTGACTTTGGTATTGAGCTGCATATCCATCAATAACAAACAGGGTGTATTTGGAATGTGTCCCTGCTTCAAGGTCAATTTATTCACTGTATAGTGCAGTGCATGGATGGACTGTGCGTGTGCGGATGTGGCAATGCTGTGGATGATGCCACAGGGACGTGAGAAGCTTTGTACTTCCTCCCCTCCTCCCCCACGCCGAGGTCCTCTCCTTTATTCCCTGCTGTCGTGTCATCAGATGACCAGCAGGGGTCACCTCTGGTAACATTCGCTACAACCAATTATGCAGATGGCGCAACCATGTCAATGATCACATTATCTTAACATGCAGATAGATAGGCATGGTGGTGTAATGTCGTCTAATAATGTCCTATAAAATTATGTTTACGCAAGAGGGTTGATATGGGTTACAATGTATATCCTCTTTAGTAAGACATCCAACCAATGTAATGGACGCTGATTGGGTATTCTTCTGTTATCGTGCCGTGGTGCAGATATCAGTGGCTGTGTGTGAGGTAGGTTTACTCACTAGGCTAATAGGGACTCTGCTGCCACCACAGTCACATGTAAAGTCAACATTCACCAGTGAGACTGATGCCTTGGGAAGGAAAAACAACCAGGCCATGCAGCTCCTATAGCTATACTACTGGACGATTAAGCACTTGACTGCCACAATCTCAACATAGCCAAGGGTTGGTTTGGTTCATAGTAGTAGTAGTAGTAGTAGTACAGTAGGTCATGAGGTTAAAAGCCTTTGAGCACTAGCTAACCCTCCGGCCTCATCATCACTGGAGAACACAGTATTTACAGGAACTCACATTAAAATGCATGACATCAGGTGCAAACCACCCATGATGCACTAGAACACACTATCATAATGGAGCTGTCATAGCAGCTTGAATGCCTAACTGATTGAAGTCATTTTTGGGGTCATACAGAATACACAATACATATTGGGCACATTAATGCTACATTACATAACATCAAATTGTTATTAGATTGTTGTATCTGTGTGTCTAATTTTTATTGTGTAATTGCTGCTGTGGTCAAAAAGAGACCTTGGTCTCAATGGGACTCCCTGCCCAAATAAAGATTAAATAATGATCAAGGTAGTAAATGAAAGAAACAGGAATAATTTTGATTTAAGTAATTGTTTGGCAATGCCAGCTAGCTTATCTATTACAGATGTTGGATCTTAATTTGATCACCCTGTTGCTAGGGCTGGGAATTGCAATACGATATTATTAAAATACTTAGGTGCCGATATGATATGTATTGTGATTCTCACAATTCTTAATGTATTGGGATTCTATGTTCCAAACAAATCGCTCACCATGTCGGTTGCAGAGGGACAAGAAATAGCCATGAGAAAATGTGTTTTGTTCAGTCAGTGCTGAAAACATGTTAGCTCACCATTTTAAAAAAAGAAGATGGAGAACAAGCTTGAGAAGGAGAAATACAAGAGTTTTTGGTGCAGGTACATCTAACTACCGCTAGTTAACGCTACCTAGCAAAACATTTAAAGTATATATATATATTTTACAAATCAATACTTGGGAGTAAAAATATCAATATAATATCGTAAAAAATTATGCAGAAGAATTGAAAATGTAAAATGTGTAGCTTATTGTGGTTCAAAAAGGCTTCTGAAGTTTGTCAATACCAATTTGAAATTTCAGACTTGATTTTCCCTTGCGAAAAAATGATCAAACCCTACAAAAAAATGTAATTAATTATAATCCACATTTCCTGTTGCTGCAGGATTATTTTCCTGCTGTAGCAAACTGGCTCAAATTAAGATTCTACATCTGTACGAGTGAAAATGTGGTGTTTGTTTAATGAAATTAGCCTGTCAATAAAACATAGACACTGGCATTCTATTGAGGGTAAACAAAATTCACTCCAACCTAATCAGCACAGAGTTTGTAAGAGAAAATGTTAATAATGCACTGGGGCTTGTTTTATCACAGCAAGCCCCACATAATTACACTTTATCATTTGTGTCACGCTCAGCCATCCTTTGAGAACATTATTCCAGGAGGTCTTTAATTGCCTCAGCTTGTGCTCAGGGCCAGCTCCAGGCATAAGCAACGTAAGCAGTCGCCTAGGGCCTCGGCCGGTAGGGGGCACCCGACCCAAAAACATATTGTTGTTGTTGTTTTTTAGGAACTCATTCGGGGGGTCTCTACTTACTGTTGATAGTTGGAATAGTAGAATACACAATGTGCAAGTTCGAAAGTTTGTTGTGCATCAGCAGTCACTGACTCAATTAGCCATGTCAGACAATTTTTAGATTGGTAAATTAGTCTAGCCAGTTATCATGGCTGAATACTGACCAGGCACGCAGGGCACGTGCCCAGGGACCCTGACCTCGATGGGATCTCCATTGATTTTGACCCCATTGAGTCACTCTCACACAGATATTATTAACATTGTATAAGTCATGACAAAATAAGTAGAATTGCAGGAAATTTGCTTAAAAAAAAAACAAAGAATAATCTCCACCCCATGGCAAAAGGGGGAGAATTACAGGAAATCAGCTTTAAAACTGCAAAAATCTCTCTGCCCCATGGAAAAATGTGTAGAATTGCATGAAATGTGTTATTAAATTGCAAAACTTTATTTCCACCCCACGGCAAAATGTATAGAACTGCAGAAAAATGGCTGTAAAAAACTTATCTGGGCCCCATAGCAGAATGTGTAGAATTGCAGGAAATGTACTTTAAAACTTCCAATCAAATCTCACGTAGGGCCCCCAAAAGGCTAGAGTCGGCCCTTCTTGTGCTGATGTCTTCTCTGGGTTGTTGACATTAAATGGAGGCCTATCATGTTAGTAAGTTTGCCTTAATCTTTATAAACCTAACCTATCAATATGTAGACCCCGGAACTATTGTGGCAGCTTGTTATCATTGAACCTCCTCATGAAAAAAATTTGGTTGATATTTTCCGTAAGAAGCCAAACGACAAGACTATGATCATAAAAGGACTTATACCTGGTACGTCACAGGAACATGATACTAATGTCAGTGGGTCTCATTAGTATCCTGGTCGTCAGTCGTGAATTTGTATTTTTCTGTTCCCTATAGTGCTAATTGAGATACAATATGCTTCAAGTTCTCATTTCACACCGCAACAACCCTACATCAATTCTATATTCATGTTCCCGCCCAATTAATTAGTGTCAGAGGGCATCACTACACAGCAGGCCATACTCTCCATCTGAAGTGAACGCTTACAGACGATACATTGCAAAAAACCATCCCCCTTTTTGTTTATTCGAACACTGAGATCCCAACGGTCTAACAAAATGTGCTGAGGTGAGTCTTTGGTTAGCGGAAAAACACATTTGTGTTAACTCCGGAGGGAACAGTCTGTCTTAATGGGATGTAATTGGACTGCAATTCTCACTGTTGACAGATGTCCCAAACCAGAGATTGGGGTAAAAAAGTTGAAGGGGTTGTTGAATGTGTCATGTCTAGCTATTTTTTTCTGCCGGAATATCTGCAGTTTTTTCCCCCTCTCTCGTCTGTACAGACTTGAGGCGTGTAGGAAAAGTCTCCCGACCAACTTCCTGAGAAGTATAGCGGCTCCCCCAATGTCATTACTGCTAGCCAGGGCCAGTTTAACTCCATACTTTAGAAATGCTGCTATCCTGCTTCCTGCCTGCATTTCTCAAGGTGATCACAGATCTCATATTGTTTGTTGTGTGTGTGAATTAATATGGTGGGAAACCGTGTCTTGCTCTCAGCTACCACCCAATTCTGTCAAGTCAGTGTTGGAGAGTAGAAAGGATTTGTAGGCTGACAGCTAGGCCCTACAGACTGGTGTACTACAGTAGAGATGTCAAAATGTACTGTCTCTCCAGCTTATCACTGGGGAGAAGCCCCATGGTCACTACTTACCGTAGGTTTAGAATTGATGTTACCATGGACATCTCTGCATGTCCAACAGTGGTTTCATAAATGTATTAGAATATAAAAGCTGTGAAGGTTAGAACATAAAAATTCAGAGGTAGAATTTTATTTTATTTTTTAAAGGCCTTCTTACCTGCTGTCTACCTCTATCCACTGGTGTGTCTAAATCTGCAGATGGCTTCAAAGCCATCATAATGGCATGATACTGCCCAGAGAGCTTTAATCAATAGCCTCAAATGGCTTCCCTCTCAGATATTTTTGCCAACCTGATAACATTATACTCTATTGCACCCAGAGGTCTTTATCACAACATTGCATAATAGGGAATTGCTATTCCGCAAGAATTGTATCTCCTCAAATGTCATGCAGGGAAAGTTTGACTATTTCAGAGGTCTTTATTGTTCAAGGCGTTATGGGATTATAAAAAATAATGCCGCATTTTGCACTCTGCACCTGAAGACTGATAACCTGTCAGTGGTTTCTGCATTCCCCAGCATCTCCCGCCTGCAGCCTCTGCAGTTACTGACTATACTGTAGGATTCTCTCAGGCAATTTGATTTCCTCTCTCATCGAGGGCATGCATCATACATATTGTGCTGGGCAGAAAAAGTAGAACGCCAGCACCAATACTCTCTGGCACTTTTTGCGAGTGTATTCCTTGGCTATTACCATGAATAATGCATATTTGTCATGGTTAAAAGCCCAGAGTGTATTCTTATAGTTGCCAAAACCATCCTCAAGTAACATTGAGAATACGAAATGTGAATCAATATTGCGTGCCTGGTGTAAGGTTAAGCAGACATTTTTTTTAAAAACTTAAATGGGTCTCCTTTGACATCTTGACAGGAGCCTTTTGATGGTAATGAACTCGTGATAGACTCTTTATGTCGGAAGTCTGTATTTAAAATATTAAGTGAAGGGAAAGTGTCTAGACAGATCTACGGATGACTACCAATGCAAAATAAATGTTGCACAAAGTTTTAATGAGACAACAGGGGACTCTTCATCAAATACACTCCATAAACATCATTCCTTTGTGGTCACGTACAGAGTTGGTTAAGTTTGGATTTTTTTCAGTCGGAAGCAGTGGGAATAGGAATTAATCTTTGTTCGCTTTGTATTAACGGAGATACATTGTCAATTGTACGTCGTCTGGCTTGGACTGATATCTTTGGAACTTACAATCAATGCTGCTTTACTTTGTGCAGAAAGAAGTCTGTGAACAGTAAAATAAATGGAATGAGTCGGACAACAGTATTGTGAGGACTATACATTGTGTACAGATATGCCGATGCCTTTAAACAAAGCATTGTTTGTCTTGGACTGTGATAAGAGGGTAAAGCGATTATGTTTATTCTCAATGTTTAATTACGGATAGTATCATAGGCAGATGGATATCAAAATATAGGCCTAATTCATCCATACCCTCACTTCCTGTCTCTATGTACTGGCACAGATTTTGCTGGACTGCTACTGGTAAAGCTGATTTGTACTGGTCAATACTTAGGACTGGTCACAGGCTGGAAGTTTGACCTAGAAATGGCTGCAGCATCCTAATTTAAATTTTCGATGCTTAGAGGGGCTATTAGTGATGTGGAACAAAATCGATACAGTTACATATCGGGATATTATTTTTGAAGATATTATATATTGACAATATCACAATATTATTTTTGCGCTAGTTGTCTGTACCTGCACCAAAACTCCATCTTGTTTTCCAAATTATTTTTAAATAGGGAGCCAATTTGTTTTCCGCACATTTTTTATTTCCATGACTGATCAAAACTAGTTCTCTCATGGCTCTCTCTTGTCCTTCTGCAGCAGACATATGGTGAGCAATATGTTGGGACCATGGAATCGCATATAAAAATCACAGTATCAAATTGCAATACGTGTAGAATCATGACAACCGCAATACATATCGTATTGGCACGTAAGTATTTTGATAATATCATATTGTGAAGTCCCTGGCAATTCCCAGCCCTGGGGGGGGGTATGTTGACATATTAACTTCCAGTATAATCCATTTTCATGTTTCCTTTACAACCCACTCTGTCTGCACAGATGGTAAAATAGAGCGTCTGGTGGGGACAGAATTTATTTTGTTTTCACTATTTATGACAAATAAGTCAATTTGGATAATCCTACTTTAATTCTAAAAGCCCTTGCTATGAATATCCTTGTGTAGCACTGAATGCAAATTCATTTATCATGCTAGTATTTAACGGAGGCAGAGGTCCACGCTAATGAAAGATGAGGATGACGTTAGGTGTGGTGACCCAGGAGGGAGAAAACAGTGGCAAGAGAAGACATTCTGTCAGATAAGCGGCCAGTGTTTAGAACTCACAGACTGGAAGAGAGATGAGGAAGCACTGAACTAGGTCAAGGGAGAGAGAGAGAGAGAGAAAGGGGGTGGGAGTGAGACCGAGCAGGAGAGAGAGAGGAACACTAAAATGGATGACAAGGGAAGGATTCCGGTCAGCCATGTTAGCAGTGTCCAGCAGGGCTTGTTGCTTGGCAGCATCTCAGAATAGTCTAGCTCTTGTCTGCTTCCAGGCTGCGGTCGACTTTCCCTTACCTTCAACACGACTGACTGGGTGATCTAGTGACTGCCACGCACATAGACAGGGATGGGAAGGATCAATTTTGACAAGCTTTCATCAGCTTTTAGAAGCTGTCATCTGTGTTGTTGTCATGGCCATTATTTGCTCTCTCACTACATTAGGATTACCTGGAGATTTAGGTCCCTTCTCCTTAAGTGACGGTAGAGTCATTGTTACACACATACACACGCACACTCGAGTCATTAGTACATGCTCTCATCCAGATGATTACTTGGCGGATTATGATATATGTCTGATGTAGTTTACTAGTGTTAGCTATATCCACAATCTTATTAAATCAGATTAGTATATTTGTATCCAGATTGTCTACCTTGCAAACGACCCTTGAATACAGAAAGTTCTCATTATACTAGGGTTAGAAATTGAGAGAGGCATAAGCGAAACTATAGTGTACAGAAATGGATTTTGTTGTGACAAACCAACAAGAGAAATGTCAATGGATTCAAACAGTTTCATGAAAGTTAAGTGATGGATATCATAACTGAACCATTTCTGCATTCTCTCCCATAGTGGATGATGTCGCCCTTCTAATGCTGACTGTTAATCCTTTCCCTTTCAGAAGTTATGCCAGTTCCCGACGCAACCTCTGACTCTTAGAACTTCACCATGCTGAGCCCAGTACTAAACGCCTCCAATGGAGACGGCGCCGAGACAGAGACCACGTCGGCCATACTGGCCTCTGTCAAGGAACAGGTAAGGCCTTCCATGTTAATTCTGTGTGTACCGTACATGGGAGACTTTCAGAGCGAGACCAAGGCCCTCCATGCAAAACATCATGTGATCAGCGTTTTTGCTCTTGCTTGATCTTAGGCATCAGGGGATTGAAATTTATACATTGTGAAAACTTGAATGAAATTTGAATGCGCAATTTTGTGGGACTGTATCAAAAGGGGACAAATGAAGAATGTGTGGGGGGAAAAAATGGTTTTCAAGTTAAATGTCCCTTTAACTGATGGCAACCTAACATGAAGTATGTTATTGGTTCAGCTATATTGCCATAGCCACCAGCTTCTTTATTACATTTCTCATCATAAGATCCTATTCAGTGCCTGAAATCCACCCTATTTGATGTTGAAGTAAATGTGTCAGTGTTCTGCAGGGTGCAGTGAGGTATAGAGACATAAGTAATTGGTTCCATTTGTATTCTGTGTGTGTCTGGTGCAGAGGACAGACTAACATCCACACTGATTAGCAGGTGACACTATAAGGAGACTCTATAGAGACTTTGGGTAGGCTCGTTTAATCTTATGCCTTTCATTTGAAATGTCGCTATCGCTCACAATAATATATCTGTATAATATAGTAACTAAGTCATTGTTATTGAGTAGAATGTGCAAAACTAGGTTCAGTTTTATAAGAGATAATGCTCTATAGAATATAATTGGCTTGCAGTTACATTATGGAAGCATGCTACTGATATTCCTCACCAGCAGTAGGATATAGCCTATTAGCTCACAGCAGGCAGCCATTTTGGAGTAGAACCAAGAGCATGTGTGTAGATGGGAATGAGCCAATCCCCTGCATCATGACAGTGGTTACACTGACACTCCTCTTTCTTTTAAGCAAGAGAGAAAGGACAAGCTGTGGAATGGTAAAGTGGGCCACTGCCACACATCACACAGACCCATGGGGCTGCTCTGGGACATACTAATGGCCCTATCAGGAGGTTAAAAAATAAAAGCCTAAAGGCCTGCATACAGAGAGGCACGAGTGTGTGTGTCCCTGTGTGTGCAGACCTCCACAAGCTTGCGTTTATTTAAGCCGGTGCACCTCAGTCACAGCTCTTTGTTTATTTTTCTGTTGACAGCATTAGGATGGTTGTGTGAATACAAATAAAAAGGCAGACATTTTCATTGTTGATGCTATTCAATGGTGGAAACAATTAGGATTTGTCTACTTCCTGTGCATTGTGGAGCAGTGAGAGAAGGGAGGTCAAGCGTGAACAACCACTGGTTAAACATTATGACTGGGTTCAAGACTAGGAAAAGCTCTACGATTAGGAATACATTCATTTCCACGTTTAATGTTTGGTTAAGATGTCGTCACTCTGACGACAACCTCGTAACTCCAATTTTGCAAATGTTTCTTCTTTTTTTACATTTATTGAAAGCAGAAACTCCCCTCAATGTACTCTGAACATTTCAATATCACACTTTTTATACATCACAGAACACTGAAATATACAAAACCATTTGACATAGAAACACCAAGGCCCCCCAACATGTTTTATTAATTATGAAAATGATGAAAATGTTAATAACATTCCACCCAAGAGGCCAATAGAGGACGATTTGGTCATTTGACTGCAGGAAAATGTGCATTTTCTTCCCCAATTCCTGAAAAGTTTCTGTTTTGGAGATGAGGTTGTCATCAGACAGCGACGATATGTTTGTTTATCTTACAATATACTGTACCTCCAATTGTGTAATAGTGAAAGGCAGTGTTAAACTATTGACCATAATACGTTATTATGACCCCACCACTAGATGGCAAACAGCATCAGTCAGCAAAAGGTTTAACGTGTGAAGTGTGATGATACATGCTGTGTATTTAGCCCTACAATGGATTTACCAGTACAGGTACCACTACATTTTTCAGTAATAGGGTCAGTTGGCTTTTGAAAACAGTAAGGAGGCTTGGGGAGTGTGTTGGGGTTTAGGACATTGGGTTGACTTTACTTTTTTTGGAGGGGTGGCCTGACTTTAACCTGTAGCCTGGGGATGGTTCTAGTACTGTATGGTGTGACATTGTTTTTTGGTCCCCAATGATATTTAGATTAACGTTCCACCATGCTTGCTTATGATTGGGCCTCATTTGGATCTGCTAGTGACCATGGTTTGAAGTAGTGATGTACAAGCCAACGTGTGATGCCTCATTTTGTCCTCTCACAATGGTCAGCAGCAGGCCACAGGGACAGCAAATGAAACCAGCCAAAGCCATTAGATGTATAGTAGCCTATACGTGAGGGCAAGACGAGAATGCAAATCGGTGTCATCTTATTCAGAGTGCTGGCATATCAAACATCTGGCAATCATTTGTACAGCAGTATGAGGAATGCATTTAGCTAGAATATTCAGACGTTATTTGAATTGGGGAAAGAGAGAGAATGCTAATCTGCTCTCTTAATCGTGGTCACCTCTTAAGACTTAATGGATGTTTAAACAAATGCAGTGAAGTCATTTCAGCAGCCTTTGGTCATGAAATAATGAATGGAAATGATTAAGGTCTTGTGAAACAGTCACTCTAATTTGTAACATTCTAGAATGTGGGCTGCTTTGGGCTTAGCGGAAAGGAGACTATTATAATGAATAGGACGTTCTCAAATAAAGTTATAGAGACTGAATTGCCATCAACTAGGCCACAGCTTATAAATAAAAGCAGTTATAATAACCCAATTTGACTTTGAGATGTTGCATTCAGGGTATTACAGTACTGCTCTTTTAACATATACCAGTCATCTTGAACCAAAGGTTCAATATGGAGACTCATGACTTGGCTGTGAGTGAATGTTGAGCTCAGATAGTAAAGATCTATATGAGGTTCATGGATGACTGGGTTGTTATTGTTAGTGGGCTGACATATGGCTAGCTAATCAGTCATGCAGGGACTTAACTCAACCAATTGTATGTCAGATACTGCGTGTACAGGGTTTATCATTTCATAGTACTGTATTATAAGAAGGGATTTTAAAACGGATCAAAAATGTATTCAGTTTGAGTGTTTTGGGGAATAAGACAGGGATATGGAGTGCTCACATATTTCCATTTCCTGTGTTTCAGACTGCAAAGTGTTTAAGACAGTATTTTTTTGTCAGTTGACTCGAGGGGGATGAACGGTGAAAATTGAACTTGTGTGAATGTCTTGGCTCTGCACCTGGCTTGAATGAGTAAGTCAGACAACCATGACAGAGGTAGAAGGGCAGTTTGAGTGGCGTGGAGGCGTACAGTTGCTCTAGCAAATCAGAATGAAGCATTAGACAGATCTGAAATCTGAAAGCCAGCACTGCATTACTCAGCTGAGGAGTGGGTATACAGCAGTAGTGAAATGTTGTCTCAACAGGAGTATTTAAGCCAAGGATTTTAAAGCCTATAGGTTCCTAGTTCATAATTCCTGCTTCAATAATTATCCTTTAATAGGGTACCTTGTTTCACTATATTTCATGTTTTGAGTTAGTTAAATATTGTTTGGTAGGACACCCTAGCTTCATACGAGTGTGGTATAGTTTGTGTAGGCCTACAGTAAGTGTTTTGAATAGATGAACTTCCAGAATCTTCTCCAGACAACCAATCCTGCACTCGGCTTATTCTGTTACAGGGTGTTCCTTGGTCTTGTACTCCTTAAGTTAACCTCTGGCTTTTTAGAAATGGGATTAAAAAAAAACAAAATAACTTGAGGCATACCCAGGATGACATTTTGTAATCAAATTGTCTCCTCTGAAAAAGTTAAAATGTCAGTCTTGGTACCACAGGGCACAATTAGGCAATTATACTTGAGGACCACAGTTTCCTGAAGCTGCAAAATTCCCATCTTCTGTCCCCTAGTCATTTATTCTACCAACTAATAGGTTTAATGGTGTTTTCAGGGGTGTACTGTTTGCAAGCTATTGGGCATACATCTCCCTCTCCTTCTCCCTCTTGTCCTTGGTAATGGGCTGGAAGTATACTTGATTTTCTTGTAATGCAATTATCAGGCAAGGTTTTAATTGAACAGTCTGCCCATTTAAATTAGTTAATTATAGTATTTAGAGGGTATTTCTTCAGTTCTACCACACACACACATTTGAAAATCTGAGTATTCTACACTGTTCCACAGTATGTAACTAAGAATTTGTTCTTAACTGACTTGCCTAGTTAAATTAAGGTTAAATTTAAAATAACAATTATACGGAAATGTCCTGCTAACCAATTTAGCCATGTCTTAAAGTTCCAGAATACTTTCTATTTCAGTATCTGATTAAAGGGATAGTCCAAATTACAAAATTATATATTGGTTTCCTTACCCTGTAAGCAGACTATGGACAAGGTATGACAGCAATCCATGCTTCAGTTTAGTTTCCCTGTCACTGTTTCCAAATGCTAATGTTTTAAGATTTGTGGGACAAATCCCATTCGTCATGGGACCGATATCATAATGTTTCGCGCATCAGGTTCAAATAATCTATAAGTGACTTTGTTGAGCTTCACAATCAATTTTAGATACTTTCGGATGATTTGGACATGATGCGGAAAAATGCTAATATCGGTCCCATGACTTGAATGGGATTTCTGCCACAAATGCTAAAATATTAGCAATTGGATACAGTGACAGGGAAGCTAAACCAAAGCATGGATTTCTGTAATACCTTGTCCATAGACTGCTTACAGAGTAAGGTAATCAATATGTAATTTTGTCATTTGGGTGAACTATCCCTTTAAGTGTGGCTATTCAAATTTTGAACATGGTTTAGAATTGGTATACTGACCCAATGACTATTTAAATAAAGAAATTAGTTTAGGAGGAGATAACAAAGCTTCTCATATGCAAACCTAAGTTATTCACTCTATTCTCTCTCAACTGCCTTGAGCTCTATCAGTTTTCATTTGAACAAAAGTACTTTCATTCAATACTTTTCTCAATCATATACCCAAATGTATTTTTCATACAGATTAGAAATAAACAGTGTTTAAAGTGGTGAGTAACAGGAAGCAAATTGTGACTGTCATCCCAAGCCTCTGTGGCCCTCTCTTCTCTCCCATGGCAGATCCTTGTGTGTCTTTTTTACCAAGCTATATTTAAACCGTGGCTGGCTATGACATGTATTGTGTACTACCTTCTAAGCAAGGCAGCCCAGCCCAAAGAGTGGCACTGAGGCAGAACAGTCACTGTCTCTCCCTGGAGAGCACAACTCAGAGCTATGGTCAGAAGAGAGGAGAACAGGAAATGAGGGACAGAGGAAAGGAAAGAGAGGAGGCATTTTTGCTGCCTCAACCCCACAACACTTCCATATACATTCACAATCCTGCGAGTCTTTGGAGCTTTCCAATTAGCACCCCACTCTGTCCCCCCTCCCTCCCCATCCCTCCGTTCACCCTGCACCTCCCCACCTCCGCCCGCTACCCTCTCTCTGCTTTTTCAGCGGGGGGCACAGATGGTGTTGAGGAGAGGAGCAGTCAAAAGAGTGATTGGAGAGCAGCAGGATTTGGCAGGCAGACTGGTGGGAGGGTCCTTTTGTGATGCAATGTTGCATAAATAATGCCAAAGAGGTTCTAAATTCTCTGTTGCCATGGAGACCTTTGTGCCTGGCTGAACTCCTATTCTTCACTGCTTGGAGGCAGTCACTACTGGGCTTGCCATTTTCTCTAATGGAGTTTTCTCAATAAGGACAGAAGAACTTCTAGACATGTTGAGGATGGAGAAAAAAAGTGGGATATTATGTGTGGTTGGTGTTTTCTCTGAAGTATGGTCCATGTGAAGGTATGGCTTTGTGAACTTAAATTCCAATAGTCTTTTGGCAGTAACAGGTGTTTGGTTGTTATGCTTCATTTGGAGGGAATAGTAAGGTCAGTGATTTTGTTGTTTGGAAATCTGATGGATTTCTGTCATTTTGCTACCAGATATAACTAAAAAAAGGACTTAAACTTTGCTGGCTCATTTAAACTTTTTGTTACTTCTATCCAAATATATAGCCTACTGCATCTTATCAGCACAAATGTAGTTGTTTATAAAGTTAAGATAACTAGGCCAGACAATAGCAACAGTTTACAGTTGCTTGCATGTACACAGTTATGTAAATTAAACTATTATACCAAGAGAAGTACATTGAAATGCACATCTACTGACACTTGTAGCTCTTTGATGCTATAGCTCAGTCGGTTTAAAAAGAGTTGGATGGATCCTTTTTCATCCAGTTCAATGGGATGTTTCTGTGGACCTTATATTCTGGTCTCTTGCCCGAAATAGCAGGTGATACATTTTGTAGCAGACTTTGAAGAAACTGCTCTAGGGAGAGTGTTTGACCTTGTGGGCACTGGACTCATTTCAGCATTGTCACAAAAAAAAAGTGGACAGTTTGTATTGACTGGAGTTGCCTGAGACTAAGGGCGTTCTCACATATGAAATTCGGTACCCTGGTTCGGTTTCCTGGAGCTTTTGTGAGAATTTGACAGAATACATTTTTGCTTTCGCAAGACCTGAAAATATCAATTTCAGGGTGCGATAAGCAAGACGCACATTCTACGTGTTGTTAGCGAGCTAGCTTGTTTGCAATGGGCAAAAAAAGTTCCACGCGACTCGCGCTGCCGTGTCACAAAAACTAGTACTCTGGTCCTGGATCTTGGACCCATTACTCACGGAGGTCCAGGATTAATTTCAGTCAGGGTTCATTTGCGTTTCACACATGCTTTATAGCACGGATCAGGGTACCAAACGCTCCAGAATCCGGATCATAAGGGGATATGTGAAAGCGCCCTAAATGAGACTGGCTGCTCAGATTTAAGTTTGTGCGGTATCCAGATGTTCATACCGTCATACCGTTTCTGTACCATACCAGGGTGTACGGTATTACCGGAAGTGCACACAGAGGGCGCAATTATTATTTATTTTACGCACAAAACAAGGGACAATAGGGATCTTGATCCAGGAAGGGATTGAATGTCTCTGCTGTAACCAAGAAGCTTGATCTTGACATCTAGCCACTTAGCTAACAAGTTAGCAAATCAAATGCATAGCTGGAGCCCTGAGCTTGATATTATTTATTTGACACATCTTAGATTTCTTATAGTTATTAGCAGTGGTGAATCACACTGCGAAGGTGCTGATTTGTGATTTTGTTGGGCAACTGTAGTTTGGTCCAATGTGGCTCATGGTCCAGTGTGGCTCAGTTGGTAGAGCATGGTGCTTGCAACGGTAGGGTTTTGGGTATGGTTCCCAAGGGGGACCAGTATGAAAATGTTTGAACTCACTACTGGAAGTCATTTTATATAAGAGTGTCTGCCTAATCTACCATTGACATCAACACAAATTATTACACTCTTGGAAAAAAAGGTTCCAAAAGGTTTCTGTGGCTGTCCCAATTGGAGAACCCGTTTTGTTCCGGGTAGAACCCTTTTCAAATCAAATCAAACTGTGTCACATGCGCTGAATACAACAAGTATAGATCTTACCGTGAAATGCTTACTTACAAGCCCTTAACCAACAGTGCAGTTCATGAATAGTTAAATAAATAATTATATCAAATAAACTAAAGTAAAATATAAATAAAAAATGTACACAATAAAATAGCAATAACAAGGCTATATACAAGGAGTACCGGTACCGAGTCAATGTGCGTGGGTACAGGTTAGTCAAGGTAATTTGTACATGTAGGTAGGGATGAAGTGACTATGCATAGATAATAAACAGCAAGTAGCAGCAGTGTACAAAACAAATGGAGGGGGTGTGTCAATGTAAATAGTCTGGTGGCGATTTGATTATTTTTCAGCAGTCTAATGGCTTGGGGGTAGAAGCTGTTAAGGAGCCTTTTGGTCCTAGACTTGGCGCTCCGGTACCGCTTGACAGTCTATGACTTGGGTGACTGGAGTCTCTGACAATTTTGGGGGGCTTTCATCTGCCACCATGCGGTGTCAGAGGAAAAGGGTTCTACATGGAACCAAAAAAGGGTTCTTCAAAGGGTCCTCCTATAGGGACAGCTGAAGAACCATTTTTGGTTCTAGAGAGCACCTTTTTTCTATGAGTGTTGTTTTCATCTCCAAATGTGAATATACAGTGGGGTCTGAAATGATTGACAGCCTTGATAAAGATGAGCAAAAATGACTGAATAAACTAGATAAAATATAGCTCAGTATTTGAGTTATGCTCCAAATAACTGGGAAATTATATTATTTCAATATAATTGCTCAAAGAAAGAGATGGTTGTTTAAGAAGCAATACTTTTTTTTCTCTAAAAAAGGTAGTGTCAAAATTATTGACACCTCTGTTTTCACTACCTCACCTTGTGAGGATAACGGCACTGAGCCTTTTTCTAAAATGTTTTATGAGATTGGGGAACACATTGGGAGGGATCTTAGATCATTCCTCCATACATAATCTTTCCAGATCCTTGATATCCTTCGTCTGAGCTTATGGACTGCCCTGTTCAATTCAAACCACAGGTTTTCAATGGGTTTCAAGTCCGGAGACTGAGATGGTCATTGCAAATGTGAACGTCTGGAGTTTGCTAAACGGCATTGACACTTGGATTGGAACCGGTGCTTTGGTCAGATGGCATGAAACGCCGGTGGTGAGTTTGGCGTCAAAATGAGAATGCATAAGCAGAAAATAACTCCATACCTTCTGTAAAATATGGTGGTGAATCTAATGTTATGGGGCTATTTTGTTTCCACTGGTCCTGTGGCCCTTGTTAAGGTCAATGGCATCACAAACTTTACCCAGTACCAGGACATTTTAGACAAAAACCTGGTTGGAGTGGATCTTACAGCAAGACAATAACCCCAAGCACATATCAAAATCCACAAAGAAATGGTTCATTGGCCACAAAATCTATATTTTGCAATGGCCATCTCAGTCTCTGGATTCGAAACTCATTGAAAACCTGTAGTTTGAATTGAATAGGGCAGTCTATAAGCGCAGACAAAGAATATCAAGGATCTGCAAAGATTTTGTATGGAGGAATGGTCTAAGATCCTCCTAATGTGTTCTCCAATCTCATAAAACATTTTAGAGAAAGGCTCAGTGCCGTTATCCTCACAAGGTAAGGTATTGAAAACACAGGTGGCAATTATTATTTTGACACCTACCTTTTAGAGAAAAAAAGTACATTACTTGTTCAACAAAATCTCTTTCTTTGAGCAATTGTATTAATATAAAATAATAATTTTTTTAACAAACAATATAGCTAATTATTTGAATTATTTATGCTATACAGTCATTTTAGCTCATCTTCCTCAAGGGTGTCAATAATTTCGGACCCCACTGTATATGATTTAGACTTATACTCACTGGATGTTTCGAAACATTTGAATTGTCAATCTTCTTAAGCATAATTGCATGAATACATACAGTAAGCGAGATCTTATGTAGCACAATACAGGTATGCTTACTGACAATCACATTTTCATGTCTTTCGACAGGAGCTGCAATTTGAACGGCTGACTCGAGAGCTGGAAGCTGAACGGCAGATTGTCGCCACCCAACTGGAGCGATGCAAGCTAGGATCTGAGACCGGCAGCATGAGTAGCATCAGGTGTGTTCAGTAGAGTGGCGCCACATGGTCTCTCTTTCCCTCCCTTCCTCTCTCTGCTTTCTTTTACTCCTCTGTGATGCCATCCTGTTTCCCCATCCTCCCCAGCCCCTCCCCTACCTGTTTTCATCAGGTGTGTTCAGTGGAGTGGTGCTACCTCCCAGACCCCCTACCTGTCTCTTTCATTAGGTGTGCTCAGTGGGATGAATAAACTATTTTGTAGCTTTTCCATCAGAGACAGACAGTCCTTGGAACAATATGGGGGTCAGTCAGCAAGGTTGCTGAAAACCTGGGTGGAGATATAGAATTAACAGCCAGGTTTTGTGGTTTTAGTGCGGTTCACGTTGGAGAAAAGATAACACGTTCATGTTCTTTTACCCCTACATCCCCCAATATCACATCTTTCCAATCTCAAAACAGAACAGACACATTAAGAAACACGACTGACTGTCTGGCACATAATAGCAATAATAGCCTAGTATGGCATCAAGGGGCCAACACAACAGAATATTCTGTGTCTCTTTTGTATACATACTTTAACCCAGAAGGGATTTCATCCACAAACTAATTAGTCATCCTTTTATTGTAATTCTCAATTCAATTTACGACAAACAATGAGCTAGAAGCTCGTTCTGATTTTCAATTAACCATTTGACCTCTTAAGCACTAAACTCTGTCTCTCTCGCCGTGGAATCCTTTTGAATAGAATCTGCAGAGGAAAATGTTGTGTGGGATTTATGAAAGTCTGTCTAATCAGACAACCAATGGAATGCTCTAACTTGATTGCATGTTCAGTAATAATCGTGTTGTGTGTGTGTGTATTGTGCAACATTTTTCTGGTGGAGACTCATCTTTGTGGGGTCACTATGAACCATTTAGGCTGATTATACCAAAGTATTCCCAATCAAAAACGATTAAACTGCTCCGGTTTATGGTAAAACCCTGTCATAACATTAAATGGACCACTTCTTAGCAAACATGTTGATTCACCATTGTAGTAACCCAGCATTTCCATAACAACACTTATCCCCAAACTAGTAATAGTGACGTCAGTGTGTTCTGGGGTTGAAAGACCTTAAGAGTTGCTAATGACTCGCCTACTCCCCCCTTAATACGTCAGGTCAAATGTCTGGGGTGGCATATGTTACCTTATCCGTTAACTCAAACTAAGAGGATCATCCACCTGCAGAGCAAAAGAAACAGATTCTCATCCACAGTATTATTACACCAAACTTCTTGCTGTTGCTGGATCTGAAGACTTCTCAGTGAGATTCACAGGACTCACATTGTTAGTTGACCAACTTGGGTTGAGTAAGGCACATGACATTGTATTCTGTCAAAACAGGACCCTAATTTGTCCCAATAGTGTCTCAATGTGTGGTTAGTGTCCATTTACTGAGGAGCCAGTGTGTTTGCGTCTTTGTTTGCGTGTGCAGTGGGCCTATTTCCTTATTTCCCATGATGCTTGGTCCAGACACATCACTTTTATCACTGTTTTCCATCCGCAGTCAATCCATTATAGGCTAGCTCCTACCCACAGATAATCTTTAATCAAGACTTCCAAAAACATCAGATTCCTTAACCCCTAGTTTCCCAGTCAGGCATTGATTACAGTTGACTGAAATATTGGTTGATTGACTGACCTTGAAACAAGACCCATTTGAAAGGGGGAAGTTTTTAAAGGGCCCGTGTCAAGATTCCATCATGACAGCTCATCCTCCTCTCAGACTTTTAAAGGGAACATTACATAATTAGGTTGCTGTTAAACATTCTGATTGGTTTCATCCTTCCAAGTAAAAGTCCCAATACGACATATCACTTCATATTTTGGGAGAAATGTAGATATTTTATATTTGACCGAAGTCAAGAGAAGAACTAGAATAGCACCGGAGGGGATGGCTGACTGCAAACCAATTGTGCTATTTTGTTTTTTCGCATTGTTTGTAACTTAGTTTGTACACAATGTTTCTGCTACCGTCTCTTATGACCGTAAAGAGCTTCTGGATATCAGAACAGCAATTTACCACCTCATACTGGACAAAGATTTTTTCTTAATGAGTCTGACGCCAAGGATATACTGTTACTCCCGGCCAGGCCCAAATCCCCATGATTCGCATGAAGAAAAGACGGAGATACAGGGGGCGCAGATCCAAGTGCCTTCTGAGAATTCGTCAGCGTGTGGGTAACCCGCCTCTACCATCCGTTCCATTGGCCAACGTGCAATCACTGGAGAATAAACTGGATGAGCTCAGTTCGAGACTATCCTACCAACAGGACATTAAAAACTGTAATATCGTATGTTTCACAGATTCGTGGCTGAACGATGACACAGCTACTATACAGTTGGCTAGGTATTCCGTGCATCGGCAAGACAGAACAGCTACCTCTGGTAAGACGAGGGGTGGTGATGTGTATCTACTTATCAATAACAGCTGGTGCGTGATGTCTAATGTTATGAAAGTCTCAAGGTATTACCCCCCCCCCCCCCCCCCCCGTGAGTTAGAGTAGCTGTAGACCACACCGTCTACAAGAAAGCTTTTATCTGTATTTTTTGTAGCTGTCTATTTACCACCACAAACCGATACTGGCACTAAGATCGCACTCAATGAGCTGTATAAGGCCATTATCAAACAAGAACTTGCTCATCCAGAAGTGGTGCTCCTAGTGGCCGGGGACTTTAATGCATAACTAGAGGGAAGAAAAAATAAATGTGTAAAAATAATTAAAAAATTAAACTCTTGACCACCTTTATTTACTCCACACACAGAGAGGCGTTCAAAGCTCTCCCTCGCCCTGCATTAGGCAAATCTGATCATAATTATGTCCTCCTGATTCCAGCTTACAAGCAAAAAACGAAAGTAGGAAGTACCATGATGTGCTTTGAAAGGCTGGTCATGGCTCACATCAACACCATCATCCTGGAAATCCTAGACCATTCCAATTTGCACACCGCCCCAACAGATCCACAGATGACTCAATTGCAATTGCACTCCACACTGCCCTTTCCCACTTGGACAAAAGGAACACATATGTGAGAATACTGTTCATTGACTACAGCTCAATGTTCAACACCATAATGCCCACAAAGCTCATCACCCTGGGAATAAACACCTCCCTCTGCAAATGGATCCTGGACGGGTAAGGGTAGGCAACAACACATCTGCCACGCTGATTCTCAACACGAGGGCCCCTCAGTGGTGTGTGCTTAGTCCCCTCCTGTACGCCATGTTCACCCACAACCATCATATTTCAGTTTTTTATTTTAAAAACATTTGCAAACGTTTCTGAAAACCAGTTTTTGCTTTGTAATTATGGGCTATTGTGTGCAGATTGAGGGTGGGGGGGGGGGGACTATTTAGTAAATTTTAGAATAAGACTAACGTAACAAAATGTGGAAAAAATAAAGGGGTCTGAATACTTTCAAATGCACTGTATCTAACCACTAGCAGTCTTGAAACACATCACTTATTAGCAGTACAGCATTTCTTGTATTGTTAAACAAAATCACGATAAACCTTTACCATTGTAGTAGACATTGAACATCTATAACCAAACAAGCTAAAACTGTGTTGTTGGCCGATGGTAGCCATAGCTAGCCACATGCTAACCTGAGTGCTAACGTTACTAGCAGCAGTAACAGTAAATCCAGGTATGGTTAACAAACATTGGCTACCATGATATCCTGCAAGTTATTGGCCAATAAAGATCAGGCAGTTAAGCAAAAACATACTTTGAAATAAACAATGACATTAATCCTATTGGTATTTGACCATTAATTTCTGCAAACGTGCATGGTTGCAGGAGTTTTTTTCTAGCTTGCTTGCTTATTTCACCCCCAAACACCATGCTTGATCCGAGTTGGCCAGTTTGTTTTGCATGGCCCGGGGAACTTAGATAGTTGGCTATCATCTACTAGCAAAACAACATGACAAAACACTTTGGGCACTTTACTACCTACTTACCCGATTCACCTCCATCACCAGCAGAATGTTGCTTTATTCACGTCAAAGCCGCAATATATTGGTATGATTTTTTGATTAATGTAATTCAAATTGCAAAAATAGAAGTTCATATTTTATTAACTTTTGCATACTGCTTAGATGAAATATAATCAATCTAAGTTGTTAGAGTTGTGGAATATATATTGTGCAACCTTTCTTTTAAGACAGTTTGTTTTCAAGTCTTTGAAATGGATAGTTGAGGGCAGAAAGGTTTGATGTGAAAGGCATAGGATGGAAATGTATTTTCTTGCTTACTCAGTGTTGTATGAAGCTTGAAGGACATTCCCTGTTCCTCCTCCGCCGCTATCTGAACCTGAGTGTGGTGCCCCTGGGGTAACTGAATGTCACAGTGAAGGTCGGGGTGGGGGTGATGATTAGGCCAATAATGGAGGAGCCGTTCTCTCCTCTGACAGACAGGAGATCTCATCCCACTGATCAGTTACTCATAGAAGACTACACCACACCAGACCAGACCATATGGGTTAGCAAATAGAGAATCCAATATTGGATTCTACTGGTCAATATCTATGTCTTCTGTTTTACAGGACCTGAGGTGGTGTCTGTGAGCGACCAATCATGCATGTGATCTGATGATTGGTTTCTTATTCAACATTTATGAATCCGATGTTGCACCAGTTTTTTTGTAATTGAAAAAAAATCTAAATGCCAGAGGAACTCTGTCACTGAACCTGAAAGCACAGTGAAACAATTGCCTGTGGTCATCTTCTGTATGCTTAATATATGCACACTACAGATTGCTATAGTGATGGGAGGGGACCATCGATACAGTTATTAGATCTATATTTGACTCCAAGTATTAATTAGTAAAAATATATACAGTGCATTCGGAAAGTATTCAGATCCTTTCCCTTTTTGTTATGTTACAGCCTTATTCTAAAATGGATTAAATAAATAAAAAGTCCTCAATCTACACACAATGCCCCATAATGACAAAGTGAAAACAGGTTTTTAGAAATGTATGCAAATGTATTAAAAAAACAGAAATACTTTACTTACATAAGTATTCAGACCTTTTGCTATGAGACTCGAAATTGAGCTCAAGTGCATCCTGTTTCCATTGAGCATCCTTGACATGTTTATACAACTTGATTGGAGTCCACCTGTGGTACATTCAATTGATTGGACATGATTTGGAAAGGCACACACCGGTCTATATAAGGTCCCACAGTTGACAGTGCATGTCAGAGCAAAAACCAAGCCATGAGCTTGAAGGAATTGTCTGTAGAGCTCCGAGACAGGATTGTGTCGAGGCACAGATCTGTGGAAGGGTACCAAAACATTTCTTCAGCATTGAAGTTCCCCAAGAACACAGTGGACTCAATCATTCTTAAATGGAAGAAGTTTGGAACCACCAAGACTCTTCCTAGAGCTGGCCACTCGGCCAAACTGAGTAATCGGGGGAGAAGGGAGGTGACCAAGAACCCGAGGCTCACTGGCAGTGCTCTAAGGTTTCTCTGTGGAGATTGGAGAACATTCCAGACGGACAACCATCTCTGCAGCACTCTACCAATCAGGCCTTTATGGTAGAGTGGACAGACGGAAGCCACTCCTCAGTAAAAGGCACGAGAAAGCCTGCTTGGAGTTTGCCAAAAGGCACCTAAAGGACTCTCAGACCATGAGAAATAAGATTCTCTGATCTGATGAAACCAAGATTGAACTCTTTGGACTGAATGCCAAGCGTCACGTCTGGAGGAAACCTAGCACCATCCCTACGGTGAAGCATGGTGGTGGCAGCATCGTGCTGTTGAGATTTTTCAGCGGCACGGAATGGGAGACTAGTCAGGATCGAGGGAAATATGAACAGAGCAAAGTACAGAGAGATCCTTAATGAAAACCTTCTTCAGAGCGCTCAGGACCTCAGACTGGGGCGAATGTTCACCTTCCAACAGGACAATGACTAAGCACACAGCCAAGACAATGCAGGAGTGACTTCGGGACAAGTCTCTGAATGTCCTTGAGTAGACCAGCCAGAGCCTGGACTTAAACCCGATCAAACATCTCTGGAGAATCCTGGAAATAGTTGTACAGTGACGCTCCCCATCCAACCTGACAGAGCTTGAGAGGATCTGCAGAGAAGAAGGGGAGAAACCCCCCAAATACAGGTGTGCCAAGCTTATAGCGTCATACACAAGAAGATTCTAGGCTGTAATCGCTTTCAAAGGTGATTCAACAAAGTACTGAGTAAAGGGTCTGAATACTTATGTAAATGTTATATATATACAGTGCCCTGCGAAAGTATTCGGCCCCCTTGAACTTTGCGACCTTTTGCCACATTTCAGGCTTCAAACATAAAGATATAAAACTGTATTTTTTTGTGAAGAATCAACAACAAGTGGGACACAATCATGAAGTGGAACGACATTTATTGGATATTTCAAACTTTTTTAACAAATCAAAAACAGAAAAATTGGGCGTGCAAAATTATTCAGCCCCTTTACTTTCAGTGCAGCAAACTCTCTCCAGAAGTTCAGTGAGTATCTCTGAATGATCCAATGTTGACCTAAATGACTAATGATGATAAATACAATCCACCTGTGTGTAATCAAGTCTCCGTATAAATGCACCTGCACTGTGATAGTCTCAGAGGTCCGTTAAAAGCGCAGAGAGCATCATGAAGAACAAGGAACACACCAGGCAGGTCCGAGATACTGTTGTGAAGAAATTTAAAGCCGGATTTGGATACAAAAATATTTCCCAAGCTTTAAACATCCCAAGGAGCACTGTGCAAGCGATAATATTGAAATGGAAGGAGTATCAGACCACTGCAAATCTACCAAGACCTGGCCGTCCCTCTAAACTTTCAGCTCATACAAGGAGAAGACTGATCAGAGATGCAGCCAAGAGGCCCATGATCACTCTGGATGAACTGCAGAGATCTACAGCTGAGGTGGGAGACTCTGTCCATAGGACAACAATCAGTCGTATATTGCACAAATCTGGCCTTTATGGAAGAGTGGCAAGAAGAAAGCCATTTCTTAAAAGATATCCATAAAAAGGGTTGTTTAAAGTTTGCCACAAGCCACCTGGGAGACACACCAAACATGTGGAAGAAGGTGCTCTGGTCAGATGAAACCAAAATTGAACTTTTTGGCAACAATGCAAAACGTTATGTTTGGCGTAAAAGCAACACAGCTGAACACACCATCCCCACTGTCAAACATGGTGGTGGCAGCATCATGGTTTGGGCCTGCTTTTCTTCAGCAGGGACAGGGAAGATGGTTAAAATTGATGGGAAGATGGATGGAGCCAAATACAGGACCATTCTGGAAGAAAACCTGATGGAGTCTGCAAAAGACCCGAGACTGGGACGGAGATTTGTCTTCCAACAAGACAATGATCCAAAACATAAAGCAAAATCTACAATGGAATGGTTCAAAAATAAACATATCCAGGTGTTAGAATGGCCAAGTCAAAGTCCAGACCTGAATCCAATCGAGAATCTGTGGAAAGAACTGAAAACTGCTGTTCACAAATGCTCTCCATCCAACCTCACTGAGCTCGAGCTGTTTTGCAAGGAGGAATGGGAAAAAATGTCAGTCTCTCGATGTGCAAAACTGATAGAGACATACCCCAAGCGACTTACAGCTGTAATCGCAGCAAAAGGTGGCGCTACAAAGTATTAACTTAAGGGGGCTGAATAATTTTGCACGCCCAATTTTTCTGTTTTTGATTTGTTAAAAAAGTTTGAAATATCCAATAAATGTCGTTCCACTTCATGATTGTGTCCCACTTGTTGTTGATTCTTCACAAAAAAATACAGTTTTATATCTTTATGTTTGAAGCCTGAAATGTGGCAAAAGGTCGCAAAGTTCAAGGGGGCCGAATACTTTCACAAGGCACTGTGTGTGTGTATATATATATATATATATATATTTTTTTTAAATTATATTCTAAAAACCTGCTTTTGCTTTGTCATTATGGGGTATTGTGTATAGATTGATGAGGGGAATTTAAAAAAAAAAAAAAATTTAGAATAAGGCTGTAACATGACAAAATGTGGAAAAAGTAAACCGGTCTGAATGCACTGTATGTGTATATATATATATATATATATATATATATATATATATATATATATATATACACACATATGTATATATATATATATATATATATATATTTTTATTTTTATTTTTTAAATATATTTTATGCTACTGTAGGTAGCGTTAGCTAGCACTTATCGGCTATACCTGAGCCAAACCTCCGGTCTTTTTAATCCTATAGCTTGTTCTCCATCTTCTTTTTAAATAGTGAGCCAACATGTTTTCAGCACTTTTCACCTTGACTGATGAAAAACTTGTTTTCTCATGCTCTCCTCTCTGCAGCTGACATTTAAAAAATTTAAATTTGTTTACCTTTATTTAACTAGGCCAGTCAATTAAGAACAAATTCTTATTTTCAATGACAGCCTAGGAACAGTGGGTTAACTGCCTTGTTCAGGGGCAGAACGACAGATTTTTTTTACCTTGTCAGCTCGGGGATTCGATCTTGCAACCTTTCGGTTACTAGTCTAATGCTCTAACCAATGCCCCAATAGTGAGCAATATCCTTGGAACATCAAATCGCAATACATATCGTTTCGGCACCTAAGTATCGTGATAATATTGAGGTACCAGTCCTAGAGTGCTAAATTTAATCATGTGTCCTACATATTTTGCATCGCATCCACTTCAATGAGTAAAATAGACAATTCCTGAGATACTTTTTGAAAAACAGCTCTGCCATTCTATCACACACACACCTATTTTCCCCCGTAATTTGCCTCAGCAGAAATTAGACATGGTTAGACTGTTCCCTGGGGCTAAGTCTGGTCTAGTTTATTGCCGTGGCTATGTTTGTTCTGATCTTCAGATCTTCAAGTAGTCATTGTTTTGTCAGTCTGAATCCTTGTTGATAGGGCTGCAGCCTGCTTATTTAATAGTCTAACAGGGGCTCCTGTAGGCAGAGCCCAGGTGGTTCTGTGCTCCATTCAGGCCAGAGCGAGCCACTTCCCAGGGCGTGGGTTTGTCTACCTCCTAAACGCTGTTTGTTGGGCACAGCGAGGGCGTATTAAGCGGAAGCTGCCAGCTTAGTCTCTCCTAGTCTCCTGTGGCTTTAGCAAATACTGTAGTATGAAATGCAAATGGCACCATATTCACTTTATAGTGCACTACTTTGGACCAGAGGCCTATGGTAGTGCACTATAGGGAATAGGGTGCCATTTGAGACTATACCACTGAGGAAAGGGTGAGAGACATTATGGTGCATGTGTGGTATTGTGCTCTTTGTTGCTTTCAATGTCATCATGTTGGAATTTCGATAACTGACACGGTTTGATAGACATTTTTTTTTAAAACTGGGATTGAGATCATGAAATGCAGCATGTTTGACAGCAGTTTCAGAATTGACATAACAGTAAGAAAAGGCAAGTTATATTGCCACAATATATCTATTGTTCTGCATCAGATTGCAGATTGATTGTGCACTTGGTATATTGGTATATTCAAAATCCTGTATGAAATACTGGGCTGTTGTATTGTCTTACATTTAAAAGTAAAAATATGTAAGGACATTTGAAGGTCCCCCCTCCTGTTAAATAGCATCAAATGAAATTGTATTATGTGTCTTCTAAATGCCATGCTCACAATGTACTGGCATCTTTCTGCTCTGATGAAACATTGCTCGATTTTATTAAAGGGCATCCAAAAGGCAATGGCTTTGAATTGTGAATACAGTTCAGGTGAATGGACTGTATTATATTTTCATTCAAACATGTTCACATGACATTACATCAAAGGACTGCACTGTGTCAACAATCACACTGTGATAAATTTCACTTCATATCCTCATATTTCCACATTACATTATAAGGGAATAGTCTCGACAATGGATGCTACTACTACCTCAATATCTCTCTTTCTGTCACTTTCTCTCTCTCAAACTTCCCTACTCTCTCTCCATCCATTGACTCTGTTTATTTTCCTAACAAAGCCGTCACCTGCATTCTAAATGACAGCATCCGGTACCATCCGTAAGGTCTTCCTTATTGATCTAAACAAGTGACAAGGTTAAAGACTTCTTGCACTTGAAGGCAATGGAATGGACGCCTGGTGTAATAAGCCTTTTAAACCTCCCTTCTTTCTCCCCCTCTTCCCTCCCCTGTCTGCTGTGTACCCTGGAGTGCCTCAGACAGACCCTGTCTGATTGTAAAGAATATTAAGCTTATTAAGGGTGTCTGGGCAAATGAATGACTCATACTAACTGCCTTCCCTGTACAGTATAGGAAGACAGGGCACAATGATTCGCCGGCCAATCCGTTGTGCCTAAGCAGTGATAAAAGCTTCCAAGCTGATGGTCAAGGCTCTGGCTTAATAAATCTGTCTTAACTCTGTAGACTTGAGCCTGGCCTTACCGACTGAAATACTCTAGATCCAGCTTCCAGCGGAACATTACACTTAACCCTGAGACTAGAACAGTCAGTTTGACAGGCCAGCTGGATCTGACAAACATAAGACAGAAAGAGAAGGTGTTGGATTTGGTGATTGTTTTTCCCATATGAACTTACAATTCCACATGAAAGGGAGATTATCACGTGAAAGTTATTAATAATGTAAAACCTCACATTTCACATGTGAAACTGTAATTCACGAGGTGATTTAAAAAAAAAAAATCTCCTCACATGTGGAAAGATGGTGTTTACATGTGAACTCTAAATTTAATACATGTGAAAATATGGTTACACGTGAAATTTAAATTCATGTGAAAACAGCTATTTCACATTTGAAACTGCAAATTTGATATGTCTTTTTGTTGTTGTTTGGGTGCACTGAATTAGAATGGAAAGTGTGGTCGAGACACTGCCATCTTGGATCTGATTCTCTCACTGAGCCATCCTAAATATATCTCTGGATATCTGCCACTCAATAATATAGCCTGGCCTGCGCTCATCACAACTGATAACGAATATGGCAGAGATCTCTTAATGAAGCAAAGAGCTCCAGTTCAAAACCATTTCACAGCTTAGCCTCCATCTGTGTGTCTGCCAGAGACTGTTCCTCTCTGCCCGGGTACCAGTGGTCTGTCTCTATCACACCCAGAGCCAGCCAAGTGGAAGGGTGGTGACTCAGTAGGATGAGCCTGCAGCAGAGCTAATCTCATGGTGAGAACCAACATGGCTCCTCTCGTCTGATTCAGTCTCATTTCTTTTTGGACCATTATAACAAAGTGGGTCCAATTTGGCAGGATATGAATTCAATTTCCCCAATTTAAAAGGTTCACCAGAGACAATTTGGTCAGACCTCCTAGTATTTGTCATACAGGGCCTCTAATCAGCATAATCATTGAGAATTATAAATGGCGGTGCCTGGTGTATGTAATATAGACACATAGGCAGAGTTCTCAGGTCTCAAAACTAATTGGCCAGAGGGACCTGGGCGTGCTGACAGTTACAGTAGGTGTCTTCAGTGCTAACATTTGGATAATAGAAACCTCCTCAACCTGACAGTGAAATCAAACAGCAGGAACCCAGATAGGTCCCTAACAAAGGGAAATGTGACTTATTCAAACTAATTAAGGAAGACCAATTGCAGAAATCCAATTTTAGTGGAGTGTGGAGAAGAAAGAAAATAGTCAAACTTCCACAGAGGAAGCTTAGGTTTTGCACACCAATATGCTATATCCAAAAACGTCTAATGCCTAAGATAGACCTGCGTGTTTTTGAGCCATGGCCGAGGTTACTGAAGCATCTAGGTTGTTACCATCAACATGGTAAATCCTGGACTATGAGCTTCATAAAACCTATTATAGACCCAGTCGGTATTAGATAGAACGTCACGACCCTGTGGGGAAAACAACCTGTGGTTACCTAGGTTACCCCATTGGCTCACAGCTAAATGTGACCTTTTTTCAAACACAATTTTCTTGTTGTCTGCTTGTTTTAGTGAATTACAAAACAACGACATTTAAGAAAAGTACAACATGTCTAAAGATTAGTTTTCAACATTGCCTGCTCCCTAGCGTTCTCACTACTTAGAAACAATTGTAGGGCTTACCTCATGCCCCTTTTCATGACGATGCTAGCAGCCACTTGAGTGCTAGCTAGTTACCGACCAGAACATTAAGCTAGCCAAGACCAAAAACACAAAGAAACAGACCGTACAGCTAAGTAGTGAGTGGAGTTACAAACGGAATGTCTTACCTGTGATGACATGTTTCCCACACACGTAGCTACGTGTAGCCTACTTGGACACTGCATCCCCACATTTCCCACACCGAATAGCCTGAAGCCACAGGGCTTTTCTCCCAGGCCCGTGGGAGGTTTGAGAACCGTAGGACGGATTTCTGATCTGGCTACATGTACATTGAACAACACAGCAGCTTTTCGACATGTTTAGTTATTTCTGTATGATTAAAAAAATATATATGAAGACGTTCCATTTGGGATCAATATGGGAAAGAATGTTTGTTTTCTCCCATTTGTGGTCGAGTGGAGTTCCTTCGGCAAGGAGACCCACAGCTCCGCTAAAACCATTGACAACTGCTGTTTTCAAAGGATTGTTAAATACATTGCAACCATTTAGTTGTAATATCGTCACCTTGAAGTGCAGTCAGACCTACACATTTTCGATTATTCCATGCAAAACAATTGTGCACATTTAGCTCTATCAACAGTTATGCAGCAAGTAAATGCATGCTTTTGATGATGTCATTTCAGATAGGTAGGGTAGCCTCACGATATCTCTCAATATTGGCCACCATTAATTGGATATTTGAGTGATATAAAAGTGAACTATACCTGACAAGTATGAATGGTTTAGGTTCATTTCCCATCTTTTGTGGGCTCTGCCTGTCAAGCAGGAGAAGGGCACATTTGCCGTTGTACTGTTAGCTGATAATGTTTACTTTCCAAGCAACCGGTAAAAACTTGGCTAAACATAGTGGTAGGTAGTCCTAATGTATGTTTTTCTCCAACCAATGTGGGTCTACTTAGTGAAGTTATAGCTAACATGATCACCCTTTCAACATTGTTTTTAAGAGTGTTTAATTACGATTGCTGCTGATAGACATGATATAGGCTACATTGGTTGATGGACCACTTCAAATTGTCTAGCTAGTTCATAACAGATCACGTCAATATGGCTAGTTAACAAGCAAACTTTCAAGGGATAAACTAGATGACTATATAAAAATATTGTTGGATTTTCTTGCCATCTATAGTGGTGATGACAGTAGTCTGGCTGACAACTTTACCAGGAGGAGGATTTACCGATGTCAAGCTCTTTCCAAAAACCTAATCTCTGATGAAGTAAGCTAAATCATGTTGTTTTCTTAGCTAGTCACATGCCAAATGGATAGGCTACCTTTACGTATTTGAAATGACATGATCAGTTGATGTTTACTTCTCAAGAAAACCATGCAGTTACTTGCTGTACAACTACAATGAGTTAAATGTGGAATAATCGGTAATGTGTAGTTCTGACTAACCTCAAACGGTGATTTTATTAAAACAAAATAGTTAACATTTATTTAGCAACCCCTTGAAAACGGCACGTAGTTGTCAATTGTTTTAGCGGAGTTGGGGTCTCCTTGTCCCCCCAGCTGTCAAATCGAACGTATTTTGACGTTTTATTGAAAACTACCTATATCCGAAGCCTGTTGGAAAGACTGTTTTGTTGGTTCCAGATTGTGTTGAAATACAGCATTGAGCACCTATTCGGAGAGAGTGTTTGCATCCTAAATGGCACATTGTTCCTTATATAGTGCACTACCCTGTCAAAAGTAGTGCATTACTTAGGGAATAGGGTGCTATTTGGGATGAAGTAAGCGTGTTCTATCTGCGCAGGTAACAAGTAATTAAGAGTCACCATGGCGATTCAAGGACATGCCTGGCTTCTTTCTTTCCTTCCTTCCTCACAGGAACTGCCTGGCGAACCTTCACCATAAGGAAGCTTCCCACTTCCTTGACTCAGCAGACTTCCCCCAGTTGATCTGTTTCTCCTGGGATTTAAATGAGGGAGAATTCATTTCCATCAGGGCTGTTTACCTCTTCTCACAGTCACAGACCCCAGCTTCTCACTCTAGTGTTTTTCAATCTATTATTTCAATGCACTAGTGCACACTAGGGATAAAGTCCCCATTGTGCCCAGTCCTGATAAAATATATTATCCAAGATGAGGGAAAAAAAGAAACACATTATAATTGGATTCCAAATGTGTTTATTGACCAGATAAAATTACCGGATTTCTATCCACTATCTCTGGCTTTATTCACTGTGGCTAAGCCATTCTCTGTTTCTTTCTCTTCTCTCTCTTCTCTCTCTCATCTTTCTCTCTTCTCTCTCTCTCTTCTTTCTCTCCTCTCTCTCTCTCTCTCTCTCTCTCTTGTAATGGATTCTGGGGGTGTCTCAGCTCTTTTAGTGAATGACTGCCTTTGGGATGTACTCATTTGTACCATCTCATGGAATCCCTCTCATCATACCACTGACACCACCAGTGCAGTGCAGCGTCCACTGAGTGGATACTACACTGAGTGGGAAGGATGTAAGTGATGAGGTAAAACCATACCCCTCTCTCAAGTATCTTAAAAACCCTCTTTTAGTCTCACTCTCACTGTTGGCAACATACTCTCTGTTCAAATGAGAGGGGCGGCCAACCTGCAGAAATAGATATCCTAACAATTTAGTTAAACACAATAGGTGTTTAGCTACTCTGCTATTTATATCTAATCACATCATGTTGAACTCCATGCCCACTGCCACCATTAGATGTTACTATGACAAAGTAGTCTCCCACTCTATCCTACAGTCTAACAAGGTCGTCAGACAGGTGCTATGCCTTTTTATAGAATAGAGTGGGGTCTACTTTCTACTAGATTTGTCATCTCTCCACTCTCCAGTCAGTGAGCAGCTCCTCTATTGCATATTAGGGCGTCCTCCTCTGGCCTCTGTGTAGGCCTGCCACTGTGAACCCTAGCAGTGTTTGGCCTGCTCAGGCCGTGATCCCTTCTGGTCTCCTCTGGTTTCTCCTTTCACATTCATCTGTAGAGAACAATGGATTGCTCCGTGCATATTCTCTACACTGTCACAGCCTCTCACACATCATAAGGGAGCAGGGGTCGGGAATGGGAATACTACTCCTTCCTCAGACCCATTTGAATGAATGATTGATCAAGATCTGCGTTGGAGTGTAAGTTGCAGTATCCAAATGTCACACGAGGCACATTGAAATATTGATGCTTTCATCTGTACAGTATTTGCACAGAAAAAAATAGGAAAGCTTTGGATGAGCTCTCATGCCATGCATGATGTGAATGCAATGCATTCCTCCACATGCATGTTGTGGGAGAGAGGGTTTGTACTGGGGAAATGTTGTTCAACGTTCCTTCACTGTACTGTATATTCAATGAGGGGGTGGGAGGGAGTTATAGAGAAGGCAGGCTATTTGGAGTAGAGGAGTGCAGTAGCAGGGCTCCGTTTGCGCTTCCTTGCAAAAGAGACCTTTGTCTCAATGGTGACTCCCTGTTCAAATAAAAGTCAAATACCTGGGCCTACAGAGCAGGGATGTTGAAACAGGAGACTGTTCGACTGCCCTGCTGCCACGCTGCATAACCTCCTCCGGATTTACAAGCCGTTCGTTACAGTTCTATCTTTAACTGCTCTAACACTGAACTCAACCTTCCTCTTCCTGTCCTCAGTTTACAGTGCTTCTCTCAGCACTAACATTCCAATTCACACACACACACACACACACACTTTGCTCTACACTTTGATACTATAATAATAGCTTATTTACAGTATGTATATTTTCTTAATTACCACCAACATAATTATATGAGAGAGGGTTGATATTAACGATCTCATCATGGGAATGTAACCGGGCCCTTGATTCTCTCTCAATATCCAGCACATCTCCATAAAAGTAGTGTGATTAACGGTGAGAAACTGTTAGAATATAGACAGTGACCTGCAGCTGCAGCACCAGTTAATCACACTATCAATTACGCTCTCTTTTATAGTTAATTATCCAGCCAGACTGGATTGATTGTGTAGTAGTAAATCAATATGAGAAACAGTTCTGAGCTAAAGTTCAATTAGCTATTTAAAGGTAGGCTTTAACCTGCCGTTTGCACGCAGAGCTTAGAAAGATTGTGGAATAAAGAATGTTAGATGCAACATATTGGGGATGAAAGTGGGTTGTTACAGTTTCTATTTCTGTCGAGTCATGTCTCTCTATAGCCTAGTAGTTTTAGAGCTTGCAGACGGGGATGTAGGCCTGCAGGTATGCCATGGTAACCAACATGAAGTTCCAACATTTGTGGGAAACACAGGAGTGAGATGGGAGGTACTGGTTATTGTCATCCATCCTTTCAGACAAGCAGAGTGTCTCTGTGAAAGGCCACTCAAGTTCCTCTCTTCCTCCCCTGCCCTGTTTCGGTGCGGTTCTGTGTGTGTGTGTATAGTTCAATAAAGTGCCGGTGATGAATGAGCACTCACGGCCGATGCAGAGCCCCTATTAACATATGGCATTTGTGTTCTCCGGCAATTCGTCACCTCAATGTAAACAGAGACAGCCTCACAATATGAATCCTCTCACACTCTGCAGAAGAGAAATCAATGGGATGATATAGCAGCTTCTACTTGGCCAAAGGGCCGGTGAATGACCATTTAGCCTGGTGATAACAGTGGCGTCTGAGCTCTGAGGCAGCAAGCGCCGGGCTGGCCATCGCTCTGATATTCTCACATTGATTAAGGGACGGAGCAGCAGAGCTCGATACCCATCTCAAGCTCCCATTTCCAGTGAATCCATAGTTATTATGATTTTTGTTTGTGTGCTCCAGATCAGAGATAATCTCCCATCGATCCCAGTGTGGTTATCTGACATAATAGTCCATATGTGAGCAGGTTGACATTTATTGGGATGGCTCTTGTTCTGGAGGCAGAACCGAGCAATTTCCACTAGATGGGCCAGTGGCAAAGTCAAAATTGTCTATCTATGCATGAAAACAAAAATGTAGTAGTACAGTAGTACAACTTGTCTGTCGATAGCTCCTCTTATCATTTGTTTCACATTTGCACCCTGCTTACACACTAAAAAGGAACAAAAGGTCCTTGTTCTAATTCTGACTAAAACTACACAAATCATCAGATTATAGTTTTCTGATTCTAATAAATTTCATGCAATTATATGGTTTCAGGGTGGAATATTTTAATCATTACCTTTACGCATATTATCAGCCATCCCAATAAATGCCAACCTGCTCCATATGACGGCCCCGGTTTAGCGACTACATCAACATACTGGCCTATGTAAATGATTAAGGCTGCTGGCTGGAAGCCCAACCGGCTGCAGGGTGGCACTATTATTCCTTTTATGTTATTTGTCATCTTACGTCCTACTTTAATGTATTCAGACAGTAATACACTCGTTTCACCCACAGACCGGCTCATACATAAAACATACTAAATTCTGTCTGCAAAGGTGCCATTTTCCTCCTTAACCTCTACGGGATCGGTGTCCTCCCCCTCTTCGGGACAGTTGAGCTAACGTGTGCTAATGTGATTATTATGACGTTGTAAGAAACAACATTTCGAGGACATAGACATGTCTTATATGGGCAGAAAGTTGAAATTCTTGTTAATCTAACTGCACTGTCAAATTTTCAGGAGCTATTACAGTGGAAAAATACCATGCTATTGTTTGACGAGAATGCACAACAACAAAAAACTTTTATCATGGTAACTGGTTTGATACGTTCTCCTCTGAAGGTAAATAATGTACTTACATGCAATAATCTTGCTCTGATTTGTCATCCTGTGGGTCCCAGAGTTAAAATGTAGCATAGTTTTGTTTGATAAAAACAATTTTTATATACAAATGTAGGAACTGGGTTCTACAGTTTGAACCCCTGCTGTCTTCCCCCTGGAATTATTATTAGGAGGCCGTGGCTCGGGTGGTTGATGTCCTTGATGATCTTTTTGACCTTCCTGTGACATCGTGTGCTGTATATGTCCTGGAGAGCAGGCAGTTTGCCCTCGGTGATGCGTTGGGCAGACCGCACCACCTTCTGGAGAGCCCTGCGGTTGCAGGCGGTGCAGTTGCCGTACCAGGCGTCGATACAGCCCGACAGGATGCTTTGAATTGTGCATCTGTAAAAGTTTGTGAGGGCCTTAGGGGCCAAGCCGAATGTCTTCAGCCTCCTGAGGTTGAAGAAGTGCTGTTGTGCCTTCTTCACCACACTGTCTGTGTGGGTTGACCATTTCAGATTGTCAATGATGTGCACGCCGAAGAACTTGAAGCTTTCCACCTTCTCCACACTGCGGTCTCGTCAATGTGGATAGGGGCGTGCTCCCTCTGCTGTTTCCTGAAGTTCACAATCAGCTCCTTCGTTTTTCCAACATTGAGGAAGAGGTTATCTTCCTGGCACCACTCCGCCAGGGCCCTTACATCCTCCCTGTAGGCTTTCTCGTCACTGTTGGTAATCAGGCGTACTACTGTTGTGTCGTCTGCAAACTTGATGATTGAGTGGGAGAAGTGCGTGGCCACGCAGTCATAGGTGAACAGTGAGTACAGGATGTGGCTAAGCACGCACCCTTGTGGGGCCCCTGTTTTGAGGATCAGCAAAGTTTAGGTGTTGTTTCCTACCTTCACCACCTGGGGACAGCCCTACAGGAAGTCTAGGACCCAGTTGCACAGGGCAAGGTTCAGACCCAGGGCCCCCTAGCTTAATGATGAGCTTGGAGGGTACTATGGTGTTGAATGCTGAGCTATAGTCAATGAACAGCATTCTTACATACAGTGGGGAGAACAAGTATTTGATGCACTGCCGATTTTGCAGGTTTTCCTACTTACAAAGCATGTAGAGGTCTGTCATTTTTATCATAGGTACACTTCAACTGCGAGAGACGGAATCTAAAACTAAAATCCAGAAATTCACATTGTATGATTTTTAAGTAATTAATTTGCATTTTATTGCATGACATAAGTATTTGATCACCTACCAACCAGTAAGAATTCCGGCTCTCACAGACCTGTTAGTTTTTCTTTAAGAAGTCCTCCTGTTCTCCATTCATTACCTGTACCAACTGCACCTGTTTGAACTCGTTACCTGTATAAAATACACCTGTCCACACACTCAATCAAACAGACTCCAACTTCTCCACAATGGCCAAGACCAGAGAGCTCTGTAAGGACATCAGGGTTAAATTGTAGACCTGCACAAGGCTGGGATGGGCTACAGCACGATAGGCAAGCAGCAATTATTAGAAAATGGAAGAAGTTCAAGATGACGGTCAATCACCCTCGGTCTGGGGCTCCATGCAAGATCTCACCTCGTGGGGCATCAATGATCATGAGGAAGGTGAGGGATCAGCCCAGAACTATACGTCAGGACCTGGTCAATGACCAGAAGAGAGCTGGGACCACAGTCTCAAAGAAAACCATTAGTAACACACTACGCCGTCATGGATTAAAATCCTGAAGCGCACGCAAGGTCCCCCTGCTCAAGCCAGCGCATGTCCAGGCCCGTCTGAAGTTTGCCAATGACCATCTGGATGATCCAGAGGAGGAATGGGAGAAGGTCATGTGGTCTGATGAGACAAAAATAGAGCTTTTTGGTCTAAACTCCACTTGCTGTGTTTGGAGGAAGAAGAAGGATGAGTTCAACTCCAAGAATGGATGGGGCCATGTATCGCGAGATCTTGGCCAACAACCTCCTTCCCTCAGTAAGAGCATTGAAGATAGGTCGTGGCTGGGCCTTCCAGCATGACAACGACCCGAAACACACAGCCAGGGCAACTAAGTAGCGGCTCCGTAAGAAGCATCTCAAGGTCCTGGAGTGGCATCGCCAGTCTCCAGACATAAACCCAATAGAAAATCTTTGGAGGGAGCTGAAAGTACGTATTGCCCAGCGACAGCCCCGAAACCTGAAGGATCTGGAGAAGGTCTGTATGGAGGAGTGGACCAAAATCTCTGCTGCAGTGTGTGCAAACCTGGTCAGGAACTACAGGAAACGTATGATCTCTGTAATTGCGAACAAAGATTTCTGTACCAAATATTAAGTTCTGCTTTTCTGATGTGTCAAATAGTTATGTCATGCAATAAAATGCAAATTAATTACTTAAAAATCATACAATGTGATTTTCGGGAGTTTTGTTTTAGATTCCGTCTCTCACAGTTGAAGTGTACCTATGATAAAAATGACAGACCTCTACATGCTTTGTAAGTAGGAAAACCTGCAAAATCAGCAGTGTATCAAATACTTGTTCTCCCCACTGTAGGTATTCCTCTTGTCCAGATGGGATAGGGCAGTGTGCAGTGCGATGGCGATTACATCATCTGTGGCTCTGTTGGGGCGGTAAGTAAATTGAAGTGGGTCTAGGGTGTCGGGTAAGGTGGAGGTGATATCATCCTTAACTAGCCTCTCAAAGCACTTCATGATGACAGAAGTGAGTGCTACATCTCTGCTCTGATAAGAGGGAAGCCAGTTGATTTCTCAGTGTGGAGCCATTTTACAAATCAGATAAGGCATCCACTCATGTAGAATTAGAAATGTAGCCTACATAAAATGAAACACCCCTGTCTGTAACCTCAAAATGCTGGCAGAATCATTACAGACAATACTGAAGGTCTCCATAAACAGCAGTGAGTTGTATTTCATTATTGTTATGTGTTAATTTAGTCTTGCGTGACCTTGCCTTGCTCTTGTAGGTGGTGTTTTCATGGTTACATTGTTAATATGTGTCACCCATCCCATGGCCCATGGGAAGAGGGGCAGTAGAGGCACACAGTACCTTGTGATGAAGTGCCGGGATGATTTTTTTCTACAGTGTGTCGGGGAGGGGTGGGTGGCGTCTCTGTGGGGAAACAGGAATAGGAAGGGGTGGTCGGCAATGGGGGAGAGGAGCGAGGGTGGCAGTGGCGGCTTTGAAAGCTTCTCCTCCCAAGACCACGTGTTGTGTAACCCACTCCCCTCCCCCCTGGAGGGAGACCCCGTTCACACTTAGTGCTGCACTGGCTGGCTGGGCTACTCTGACAGAATACACCATGTTGACCATTCTAAAGGAGGAAAGGATCCCTACAGTCAGCCCCACTCCCAGTAATCTCTGCTCTACGACACTGTAACCTAGTGATGCCACACGGATATACAGACTGGGGACAGAGCCAAGTGTTACTGTAGCGGCATCTCACCCAAACCTTATCCTCCCTCTCTGTCTCTAACAGGGAATTCTCATTGCGATGTACACATATATTACAGTTACTGCGAGTTCATGTGGATGTGTACTGAATTCATGGAGATTTTTTTTTTAATGAAAATGTCCCAGTCACCAGGTAATGCTCAAGGCTGGGCCATTAAGATGCTACGGCAGAGGAAGATGGTTTGCTGTTTTTCTATTCTGACCATGCTCTGTTTCCTTCTTTCTTTCAGTTCAGCGGATGATAAGTTTCGCTGGAATAACCAAGGTAGGTACATTTTACATTCCATGCATGTAGTTCTGTGTTATGTCACAGAGCACGCGACAACCTCAGTTGAGTTGCATACTTTGAAATGATAGGTGTATCTTGTGAGTAGAGTGGAGTGGACCATGTCTAGCTCCTAGGTGTGGACAGCTGTCATCATTTGTCAGATAGACACAGCTTTGTTGCTGTTCTGTCTTGTCAGTCCGGTGTAAAAAATTGCACATCTAGTTGAGACTATATTGATGGGCTTAGAGCAAAGTATGAATGACAGAACACACCTTTGTCTTCTAAAGTATCAAACACAGGTAGTCTAGGATTTGATCATTGAAGCGGCGGTGGTCAAAGATTTATGACTGACTGCAAGTCATGTTCAGAATTCTACTGCTCCTGCTTCTCCTTAGTCACCGACTCAGGGGAAGTTCCACTGATGTTTTGGATGAGATTATAAAAATGTTGCACAAACAGAATTATCCCTGAGTTAAAACACCAGTAATCATCATCATGACTCTAATAGGGTAGAGGACTAAGTGTCTGCTGCCAGTAGCCTCAGCCTTAGATGAGAGATTAATCCTGATCTTAAACCTCTTGTGTAAGGCTTTAACCCCTTGGCACTGTTTGCCGTACTGATGACACTAGACAGAGGACAAGTATGTCAGTTACTGTAGGTAAGGACGAACAGATAGTCAAGGAGAAGGTACGGCACGGCAGAGACACATTTCAGTGTTTAGTCAAGAGCTTTTTGCTTATCTAGCATGGTCACCACCACCTGGCCGTCAGAGTGTGTCTGTAGTAAAGTCTTGCCTCTTTTTAAGGTAACTGAACACTAATCCTGTTTCTCTATTCATTTCTGTGTCTCCACAGACGGACAGAAGGACATTGAGGAAGAACTGACGACCGGCTTGGAGCTGGTGGACTCCTGCATTAGGTCACTCCAGGAATCTGGGATACTTGACTCCCAGGAATTCTCCGCAGGCGACAGTAAGGACCTTATGCAGTGCAGATTATTTTTTCTTTTTTTTAACTTACTTTTAGGTATATTGTTTAGTACCTTTTAAAGCAGCAGAAACATTGTGAATAAAGTGATTTGATTTCATTGTTGAATTACATCGTATCCTTACTATAGTTAAGATATTTTCAAATTCACTAGAAATAGACAAATAGCTTGACATGTGCCAAATGAAAGCTAAGTTGACTGCAACACTCTTTTTTTTTAAACTTAGACATGTTTAGAACTGATTATGCTTATCAATATTCAAAATAAATGTCAAGAAAAATGCCAAGAATTATCTGTATGGAATCGCCTAGATACAGAAATGCTAGGTGATAGGTCTCTCTTTTGTAGAGCCCAGAGTGATATCAATGACTGTTTCAATCAGGAACTATATACCGCAGGTGTTTGTCTCTTATCACCCCTGCCTTCTGCATTCGAAACAGTTGTTTTCCTTTCTCTTTTGAACCCAAATGCCCTCACTTCATTTGATCCAAGCAATGATCTTCATCTTTCCACTAAGAGCCACTGAGAGAGTATTATCTGTCAGGATAGATTCAGTATATGTCAAGGGTTTGATATGGAAATGATGTCTCGCCGAGGTGTCAGCGGCTTCCTTCGGGCATAACAGAGAACACATGTGTACGAGGAACACGCTTTCAAATCAGCCACCGCAAAATAAATTGCGTTCATATTCAATCTGTTGAAAAGTGCAGGGAGTTTTGGGGCTAGGAAGGGAGAACATTTTCAGATAACACTAGTTTATGCCCAGTGTGTGTGTTTTGGCACGTTTGTGTGTGTACGTACGTGCATGTGCACGTCTCATAGACTGTGTTTGCACACATATGTGCACAGCACACCCATCTTACTCCCCTCTCGAGTAGTGAGGCTAAAAATAGCATCTTGATGAAATATTGAAATGTTTTGATACAGAATGCAGGTCGTAGACTAGATGAATAAAGGAGCCCCTCCCTGTATATTTCAGGCACCCAGAGCGATCACCACTCCAGGGATATTCCTCTGGTCTGCTAGACTACTTGACTCTACCACACACACCACAAATGAACTCTTCTATGAAAGCTCCTGCAATATTCACTTTCCTTCCTGAAATCCTCTCCCAAAGATTCACTACCATTGACATGATTATGTATTTAGGAAATACCCAATAACTTAACAGCCCGAAGTGGTCGCAGAAACATTTCCGTGGTCATTTTCATACTGTGTGTGTGTGTGTGTGTGTGTGTGTGTGTGTGTGTGTGTGCCAGAGGCAGTTATTGGGCACAAGTTGCCAGTGACTCCACGCTAATGTGAAAATGAGGTCGGTGTTGCCAGAACAACATGGATGTGAGACTAAAAGCAGAGGAAGGTGTGAAGGCAGTCAAGGGAGGAAGTCTTACAGACCTGTGAGCAGTGTAGAGCACTGAAACGGATCACACTGAAACAGGTTCACAGCATTTTACTTAGTGACTCACAGCTAAATCGCGGAAAATAGTATACTACTATACTGTACATTTGATTTGCTTTTGTGTGTGCAGTAATTCTATTTTGATTTAGAACTGTGTCTTTTATACAAAATATAATATACTGAATCCTATTGCTGATGTAATAAAAATATAGGTCTATGAAAATAAAATGCTGACGTTAGTGTTACTAATTGAAGGCTAACCTTTATTTTTGGCCTCATTCTGCACCACTTGTGCTCAGTAACTCCCAGTTCCTCCTGATCCATTATGCATGCCCTTACTCTCTCCATTTCTGGGTCTGAGAGAGAGAGAGAGAGAGAGAGAGAGGTATTTCGGTAGAAAGGTAGGTGGAGAGAAAGTATTTGAATTTGAAAGACCCTACAGTACATCAACATTCAACCCTCGTCATATAAGAGACTGGGAGAGAGACTGGTAAAAGAGAGTGTGGGGGATATAGAGACAGAGGGTAAGAGGTTGTCGCAATATTTCAGCTCCACTATTCTCTCTGCCCTAAACAGGACAAGGCCTGCTATCCCAGAGTGCACTACAGCTCAACAATCAGGATGGTTCACTCTCTTACCCAGCCGGTTACCTCAGCAACCAGGCACTAGAGGCCCTGCCCCGCAGTGGCCAGGTGGGAGGGGCAGTCCACAGTTACAACCAGGTGGGTGAGACTTAGAGCCCTGGTCAAAAGTAGTGGACTAAGGAATAGAGTGCCATTTGTAACGGGCTCCTATATTGCGTCTGTCAATGATAATAGCCTCTTTGCTGTATAGTCTGGATTTCAATATGGCATGTGATGTAGGTGTAAGATCTAAGGTTCTTTCTGTGGTTCTCCAGGTGACGTCTAGCCGTGCGGCCCAGCTAGCTGCCAGTGTAGACTCCTCCCAGTCCAGAGAGTCGTTTGCCCAGGGCCATGGCAGCGCCTTCCACATGCCTGACGCCCCGCCAACTCCTTCCATGTACTACTCTTGCTCCACCCTGCCTGCCCAACGTGTGAGCTCCCCCCACTCCATGCAGGCTGTGGGCTCTCCCACCAAGCTTCAGCGCCTGGGCTCTGCCTCTGACATGCCCAGCTACGCCACCCTGCAGCGGGTCTCCTCGCCCAAGCAGTCCCCCAGCCGGCTGGCCAAGTCCTACAGCACCAGCTCCCCCATAAACATGGTAGTTGGGTCTGCTGGGCTGTCCTCCACTTCCCCGCTGCACATGGCTTCTTCAGGCAACGCCTCGGGCTCATCCCCACTCCATCAATTCAGCTCTACCGTGGGTAACTACGCTACCCTGTCCCCCACCAAGCGCATGCAGCACTCCTCGGACCAGTACAAGATCTCCCACGAGCTGTATGCAAACGCCACCCTCGGGAGGCCTGGCAGCCTGGCAGGTGGGTGCACAGGCTCAGACAGAGATAAACTGTCTTTATATACAAAACATTAAAAACACTTTCCTAATACTGAGTTTAACAAGTGACATCAATAAGGGATCATAGCTTTCACCTGGATTCACGTGACCAGTCTATGTCATGGAAAGAGCAGGTGTTCATAGTGTTTTGTACACTCGGTGTATATATCATGTCTAAAAATGTGTGTTTTTTCTATGGGCTCAGCAGTCTTTTATTTATATATGTTTTCTCAAATGACTCTAAATGCTGTAGTTAATGGACTTGATAATACTATATATTATTAACCATGTTTGGAACACAGGAGGCTGCTGGTTTTATGTGTTCAATACCATTCTATTTATTCTGTTCCAGCCATTACTATGAGCCCGTCTTCCCCAATTAAGGTGCCACTAGCCTCCTGTGGTTTGGAACCACTTAGTGATGTTTCCTATGTTTTTGTTGTGGTGTTCAGGATCCAGGGGCTCTTATAGCAGCCAGCACAGTCACCTGGGCTCCGAGCTGCGACCTCTCCAGTCTCCTGAGCACCACATTGACCCCATCTATGAGGACAGGGTCTACCAGAAGCCTTCTATCAGGAGTCTCAATCAGAACCAGGGTGAGTCAGATGGTCCAGAACCCCTGCCCTACTGCGCTGGGCATCCCCTTATATTTGACTAGGCTTTTGTCAGGCTCACCTACTTCTTTTGACCAACTAAATGTTAATATCCCACTGTTGGTTTCAGAGGGTTATCATTCAATGAGAGGTTCAAGAGCCAAATGCGTTCTCAGTAGTTACTTCTATTTTATTGGTTCTTTGAAGTTCTGTGTCAGCACTTGATTAGTCCTTGATAGGGAGAATTTACTAAAGCAACGATACATTGTATAATGTCAGAATTAGATGGGAATTAAGCGAACACAGCAAGCCCAAAAGGTAAGGAAGCAGGTATATCAACAGTCAATGCCCCACATTTAGCTTATTATTCAGGTGGAACTTAGGTGGGCCTTTAAACTGTGGTTTTCCTGCAAATAACGCTAATAATGATCAAAAACAACATTAGCGTTTTTATCACTCCATCAGATCGTTTATCTCAATTTTTCAGTTCAGTTATGCAAATCCGATTAGTATCTTGATAGCAATCACAATCACATAACATTAGATAATTAGATATTAGACAGAAATAAATCTAAATTATTCCCGCAGAATTTAAACTCAAGCGTTGAAAACTGAGTTGGAGGCACCCACCATGGTCAAATGCATTCCACAGTATTTAGCCTAATGCTTTCTTTAATGAGCATGTGTATCCCCTCCACAGAAATTCCACCTCACGTCACTGCATATGATGAAATCCTACTATACGATCTGAAAAGCTTTGTAGTTTCCTAACGGCTAGGGAATTGGAGTTACAATCTTGCTTCCTGTTTGTAAAGACTACAGGCTAGTAAATTATGAAAGACCTGAGGGAATACTGTGATTCTTACTGGTGTTTCATTGAGCATGGGTTGAGATGGTACAGATTGTGCATGAAGGCTGTTGGCTCATATCCTCACAGCCTTCTGCACAGTACTGTATCCATCCTCTGCTCATACTCAACCTAATCTTTTATTTTATTTTTTATCTTTATTTAACTAGGCAAGTCAGTTAAGAACAAATTCTTATTTTACAATGACAGCCTACCGGGGAACAGGGTTAACTGCTTTGTTCAGGGGCAGAACGACTGGCCCAACGCTCTAACCTCTAGGCTACCTGTCACCCCCTTCAGACAACCGTCTGGGCAAAATGTTGCATCTAGTGGTTTAATGTTGTTTTTTGCTAATTTGGTTGTCCAAAAAACGTTGCATCAACATCAAATACATAACTAACATAAAATATCACATAACAAATTGAGATGAGACACCATTTGTTTCTGTGATTATATAAATTTCCAACCCTCATACAACATTCATCCAATGTGAATTGGTCTGATATTCCATTTGTCCGACTATAGTACAACTACGAGCTGCTCATGTGGAAAGTTTCAATGTGTGGAGCCGAGGTCATGGCTCTTAGGGAGGAGGGAGTCATGTACAAGCTGCTACACTGTAACTCTATTCACCTCTCACACTGTCTGCAGGCAGGCAGGCAGGCAGGCAGGCAGGCAGGCAGGCAGGCAGGCAGGCAGGCAGGCAGGCAGGCAGGCAGTGCTCCTCAGAGATAGAGGCCTTCTACCTACATGGTCAGGATTATCAGTAGAAGCATCTCTGCCAATGCGTGCAGCGCAGCACGGTAGTGCATGCTTTCAGACTGGACTCACAGTTCAAGTGCTTTAGAGATACATCAAGGTGCATGGCAATACGTGAGAGAATAGTGTTTCAACCCAAGGCTTTGCTCAAGCTATTTTTCCCAAATATGTATATGTTCAAAATAGCATTGAATTACATTTATGTAAGAGGAGTGTCTTATGTAGGCCCTTATAGATTATTTTCAGCTAGTACCTGTCATTGATTTTCTTAAAAAGCAAAGTCTTCACAGACAAACTTAGTTATCAGAGGCCATCCTTGGACTTTGATATTCATCACTGTCCCCAATGAATCCTTCTGACATAGATTTTTAACAACATAATACTGTCTGGAAATTAAAGTGTTCTGTGTTCAAGGTCATGTTCATGGCACTCAGGTAGATTATGAAAACACACACACACAAAAAAAACTTTTCACAGTGAACTGCTGACCAAAGCCTTTTCAATATTCTGAGAGAGATCAATCAGTTGGGTTGTGTTAGAGTGAATAGTCATCTATCTACAGAATGCCCACTTCTTGTCATGGCCATTTTGTCAATTATGGGTTAATTTGACAAAGCACTAACTTTAATTTGACAAAGTGACATTTGGTGCATTCCTTCGTCATAATTCATATAAGATAACTGTCCTGAAAGTTAGCATTTTTTCCAGACACATACATTTGCGTTTTTCCAGACACTTTTTTATTTTTCTGGTTTTCTGTCTATATTATAGTTTCTTAGTAGAGGCTGCTGGGAAGTATTGAAATTAATTAAATTAAATTATCCTTTTTGGCCTTCTTTTGACTTTGCTTTTGCCTTCTTGTTCCCCTCCTCTTCTTTGTCTGGTGGTTGGCTGTTCTGTTTCTCTTCTCACTGTGTGTTCTTACTCATTCCTCTGCCTAGACCCCGTAAACCAGTTTTGTGAACAGGTCCTGAACTTTCTGCTCTGTCCCTACTTCCCTCCTACCATAGCCCCGTCTTCCCCTGGTGTTGACTCCACCCCCTTGCAGCGTACAGGCAGCCAGAACGCCTCAGGCACTTTGCCATACCAGAGAAGCAGCTTTGCCACTGCCTCTGCTGCGGACTACTCCAACCCGTACCGCACTCTCCAGTTCTGCCCGTCTACCGAGTCTCCCTACAGCAAGTCTGGCCCCGCCCTTCCCCCGGAGGCCGCACTGGCCCGCTCACCTTCTGTGGACAGTATCCAGAAGGATCCCAGGTAAGTGCCGCTATAGTACTGCCGTTTTAAAACACACTTCTCTTTCAGTCAGGCCACTGAGTATGGAACACACGTCCACAACACATCACTGCCTCCCAATATCTCCTCAGTTTGATTTGAAGTCCTGTCGGTACCACTATGCCTTGAATGACACCACCACTGTTATTTGGAGGGCACATGAAGCTTGTGTTAAACCTTACCTTCTCCCTTCACATTGTGTCGTTGAAACGTTTATGTGTGTGTGAGTGAGTGTGTGAGTGCGTGTGTGTGTGTGTCATAAAGTGTTTCACTGGGAGTGCCTTGATTCATAAGCTGTATGGCTGTATTGCTGTACTATCAGAGTTGCTTTTGTTTGGGTCTGATCAAGGAGTGTATTCCTTTAGAGCAAACACAAAAACCGTACTGTCAATGCCAGTAACAACAACAACATGTTTAATCACTAGGAATACACACCAATTAAAGAGTTATCCTAGAAAACAGGAACACAAGAATCTGTGTTTGCATTCTCTACAATTTCATTACTGATTTATCCTGTTTAGTTTTCTTCATTCACCATCCCTGTACTGTTTGTTTATTTTAGTTTCTTTCCTTTTCCACCTTTCTGCCGTAGCTCTGCCATTACGTTGGCGTTTGCACACTCTTTCAGTGGATTTACTTGTGATGATGCATTGCATAGACTGGCTGCAACCAACTTTACAACATGCACAGTCAATTACAGTAATCTCCAAATGTGAAGGTCTTCTCTTTTATTTGGTTACTTCATATTCATTATTGTTAAAGGGTGGGTCTCACCAAAACAGTTCTCCAATCTTTCCTCATTTCAGTTCATTGTGGAAAAACTAGGCCAGTATTGTGCATAGCGAAGCAATGAAATTACAGAAATTGATTAAGTGTTTTAATGAATAATGTTCAAAATCGGCAAGCGAAACAACGTTTTACTCAACAAATACTTAACCACAATTAAGGATGTTATATTTGGTTGACTATGTACAGGTAACTGCCAAAATAAAGGAAACACATATATAGGGTCTTAATAGGGCGTTGGGCCACCACAAACCGCCAGAAGAGCTACAATGAGCCATGGCATACATTCTACAAGTGGCTAGAACTCTATTGGAGGGATGTGGCACCATTATTCAATGAGAAATTCCATAATTTGGTGTTTTGTTGATGTTGGTGGGAAACATTGTCTCAGGCGCTGCTCCAGTATCTCCCATAAGTGTTCAACTGAGTTGAGATCTGGTGACTGAGACACACACATACATGCACACACACATACATGCACACACACACACACACACACACACACACACACACACACACACACTCTTTAAACCCCCTATGGTCCTTTGAGACCCCTCTTTCATGGTAGCCAAAATAATGGGTGTGTGTGTGTATAATGGCCACTGGGCATTTTTATACAAGACCCTAAGCATGATGGGATGTTAATTGCTTAATTAACTCAGGAACCACACTTGTGTGGAAGTACCTGTTTTCAATATACAGTACATTGTATCCCTCATTTACTCCTTTATTTTGGCAGTTGCATGTATCTGTAAGTTAAAACCTTTTACTGCAGTGGGCTAAATCAGGGTCACACAGAGTGTTTTTTGGTAGTCTTAAACAAATATACTTGGAAACAATAGTATGCACCTCACACACATGGTTATGGGCTTAAAAAAATAAGACGCCTGTACCATGTCAGAAATACACTGACTATACCAAACATTAGGAACACCTTCCTTGATCTTGAGGGCAGGGACTCTACAAGGTGTCGAAAGCGTTCAACAGGGATGCTGGCCCATGTTGACTCCAATGCTTCCCACAGTTGTGTCAAGTTGGCTGGATGTCCTTTGGGAGGTGGACCATTCTTGATACACACTGGAAACTGTTGAGCATGAAAAACCCAGCAGCGTTGCAGTTCTTGACACAAACCGGTGTGCCTGGCAAACCGGTGCGCCTTTACCTCGTTCAAAGGCACTTCGATCTTTTGTCTTGCCCATTCACCCTCTGAATGGCACGCATACACAATCCATGTCTCAATTGTCTCATCGCTTAAAAATCCCTACACTGATTGAAGTGGATTTAACAAGTGACATCAATAAGGGATCATGGCTTTCACCTGGTCAGTCTACGTCATGGAAAGAGCAGGTATCCTTAATGTTTTGTATACTCAGTGTAGTGTTGAAATTTATTCAATTTTGAGTTTGCATCCCAATATTACACTTTATATACATCACAAAAGACTGAAATATAACAAAACCGTTTTACATAGAAACACCGGATAAAAAAATCATGATACAAAAATGATAGTTTATTAATTATAAAATTATGAAAAATATGAGTAACATTCCACCCATGAGTCCATGAGAGGGTGATTTGGTCATTTGACTGCAGGAAAGGGCTACAACTTTCCGAATGGTCAATGGTTGTTTGCAGGGTATAATCAATGTCACTATTTAGCAGAGAATCCTAAACCATAGGAAAGCTTATTCGTAAAACATCTATCCAGATGTAAGTAAGACAATAATACAATTGCTAGAACGGGTCTCTCCACAAACCATGATAATGGTTCTGATGACTGAACAACCCTTAATTGGTCTAGCTGATAGACAATGGTGAATGTGCAGGAAGATGTCAAAATTAAGAAATGACGTCATTATTTTAGCATCATCCTCCTAGTTTTTAAACTACAGCGTGTGACATCATTCAATGTGCCAATAAATCAGCACAATCTACTTTTTAGTTTTTTCAAATTGCCGGCAGCTTAAAGCTAACATTGGGATCATGTACGCTGTGCTAATGACTATACACAAAAAAGAGTAACAGGGGGAAATGTACAATACGGTGAATTTAGCAATACAAGGAATGTGTGGTAAGTGCATGGGGCTGCCATCTTTATGCACCTCTGCTATTGATCCTCACATTTCTTGATTTTTGTAAGACCCCCTCCTTAATGGACTCCCATCGACCACAATCAAATCATCATAGTGCATGTTCTGAATCCAGTGCAAGTGTGTAATATGAAAAGTGTTGAGAAAGAAAGACAGTCAAATGAGTATTATTTTATTCTTGTCAAGCTCCTTTGTGCGAGACACCCACCTACCTTTTTTTTCTTTCTGCCTGTCTCCTGATAGGTACGACCCTGAATTCCTTGTCTGGAATCAAAATCAAGCCGAGCAAAGAATGACAAAGTAATCCAGCATTTATTTACGTATTTCTATCTCTTATTCACTGAATCTGTCTTTCATGTCTACTACACAAAATGCCAGGCACATCTCCTTACCAATGAAAGAGCATGAATGAGAATAGTTCAATTCTATTTTCCATTGCATTGTCTTCTCAACTACTTAAAGTAGCTACTTCACTGAGAGATTAAGAGATGTGTTATTCGCTTTACTTCCAATTGAGCTCAGGCAAAGGTTGCGCTAGGGGTCCATGTCCAACATATTATATTTCCTTCTCACAAATGCACAGTATACATTAGGCTTATGTATCTATTGGCTTCAGGTTTCTCGAGTTAACTTTTCAGGCTTATCTAGTATTTGATGGTAAAGATGTGACATTGTGATGTCCGTTACTCTTTAGTGAATTAAGCTATAAGGGGTTTCTGACAGCAGTTAGAAGCTTTTTGGGTAGGCTACGGGGACTTGCTGATTGTGTTAGTAGGACAGTATTGTCCAACGATCATCCATTTTCTTCTTCGTTTTACATCCTTCATCATCATTTTTCACTCATTGTTTTTGAAATGTGCTTCATCATCCCAAGATTTACTGAGACTTGGTCGGTAATTGAGGGCAGAATCCAGGAATTTAGACTGTTATCATTCTCCCTTTATGCAATCTTTCTCAACTAATACTCATTTTAGTACATATATTATATATCGTGTAGTGTGACTGACCGACATCTATGGCCCACATAGGCTAGTAGAAACAATATGCGATTCCCATTCACTGACTAGTAATCCATACAGATTAGCACATGATATGTTTTATGGCCTATTTTTTGGGGCAGGTTGGCATTTATTGGGATGAGTTTTGTCCTGGAGGCAGAGCTGAGCGATTTCCACTAGATGGGCCAGCTGCTAAGTCAAAATTGGCTACATAGCCTATCGTAAAAATTGGTTTTAATTTAAGGTTAAGGCATAAGGTTAGCAGTATGGTTAATGTTAGGGTTAGGTTTAAAATCTGATTTTAAGACTTTGTGGATGTGCCAGCTAGTCACTAGCCTGCAGAGCTGCTTCCAGTATGAGTCATCCCAATAAATGCCAACCTGCGATGTCTTATCCCCAAGACTACAGTGATGTGTGGGATTCAAAGTACAGTGCATTCGAAAAGTATTTAGACCACTTCACCTTTTCCCCATTTTGTTACATTACAGCCTTATTCTAAAACAGGTTTTTAGAAATGTTTGCAAATGTATATACAAAAAAAGTATATATATGTATATCACAATTACAGAAGTATTCAGACCCTTTACTTAGTACTTTGTTTATGTACCTTTGGCAGCGATCAAATTACAGTCTCGAGTCTTCTTGGGTATGACGAACAAGCTTGGCACACCTGTATTTGGGGAGTTTATCCCATTCTTCTATGCAGATCCTCTCAAGCTCTGTCAGGTTGAATGGGGAGCATCGCTGAACAGCTATTTTCAGGTCTCTCCAGAGATTCTCGATCAGGTTCAAGTTCGGGCTCTGGCTGGGCCGCTCAAGGACATTCAGAGACTTGTTCGAAAGCTACTCCTGCGTTGCCTTGGCTGTGTGCTTAGGGTCATTGTCCTGTTGGAAGGTGAACTTTCACCCCAGGCTGAGGTCCTGTGCTTCCTGGAGCAGGTTTTCAAGGATCTTTCCTTTTACTGAGGAGTGTCTTCCGCCAGGCCACTCTACCGTAAAGGCCTGATTGGTGGAGTGCTGCAGAGATGGTTGTCTTTCTGGAAGTGTCACGGCTTTCTTCTGTTGAAGTAGAGGCGGACCAAAACGCAGCGAGGTTACTTTGATACATCTTTAATAAAGATGAAAATAGAACAATATACAAAAACAAGAAACGTGAAAAACTGAAAACAGCCCTCTCTGGTGTAACAAACACAAAGACAGGAACAATCACCCACAAAACCCAACACAAAACAGGCTACCTAAATATGGCCCCCAATCAGAGACGATGACTAACACCTGCCTCTGATTGAGAACCATATCAGGCCCAAACACAGAAACAGACAAACAAGACATCCAACATAGAATGCCCACTCAGATCACACGCTGACCAAACAAAACATAGAACATACAAAGCAAACTATGGTCAGGGTGTGACAGGAAGGTTCTCCCATCTCCAGAGAGGAACTCTGGAGCTCTGTCAGAGTGAACACCGGGTTCTTGGTCACCTCCCTAACCACGGTTCTTCTCTCCTCGTTGCTCATATTGTCCGGGTGGTCAGCTCTAGGAAGAGTCTTGGTGGTTCCAAGCTTCTTCCATTTAAGAATGATGGAGGCCACTGTGTTCTTGGGGACATTCAATGCTGCAGATGCACTGTCAACTGTGGGATCTTATATAGACAGGTGTATGCCTTTCCAAATCATGTCCAATCAATTGAATTTACCACAGGTGGACTCCAACCATTCTCAAGGATGAGCAATAGAAACAGGATGTACCTGAGCTCACTAAAGGTCTTATAGCAAAGGGTCTGAATACTTATGTAAATAAGGTATTTCTGTTTTTTTTAAATGATACACTTCCAAACATGTCTAAACCTGTTTATTCACTTTGTCATTATGTGGTATTGTGTGTAGATGTATTTAATCCATTTTAGAATAAGGCTGTAATGCAACAAAGTGTGGAAAAAGTCAAGGGGTCTGAATACTTTCCCAAATGCACTGTATGCTAAGTAGTTGTAATGTAAGTGCTGTCTTCTATCATGCAAAGTATACTGTATGATGGTACTGTCTTGTATGGTATGCATGATAGAAAAATATGGCTCATAAATAAACCCAGGAACCATTACTGGCAGTGTGTGTGTGCATTCTTACCAAAGCTATGGCACAGAGACAATGCTCACGTTGTGGAGGTGAACACATTTTAACATCCATACATTCATTTGACATCTGTCACACATGTACAGCATTTAACCCTTTAGCACTTTGTCGTTCTTTGAAAAGCTTAGTCTATGGAGCTCATTGATAGCCTCTATCCAATACTGTTTAGACAGGAGGACTGTGGATGGATTAAAGCAACAAAGGAAGCAGAGAAGCAAGTTACTCATGAAAGTGTTTGTTTAAACGCCGTCCACACTTGACTGGCACAACTAAACTAGAACATTGAACGAGGGCAATTACATGGACTATTGCACTTCAACAGTGTTCCCTTGTACAATGTTTATACCGTTAGCTGCTCTTCAGTCTTGTCTATCAATTCTGCACAACCAGTCATCATCTGATATTGTGGCCAAGTTAACACATGGTTAATTACAGATACTAAAATATTTATACGATGGAACTCATTAGTATTTGAATGGATCGGTCAGCTTTGTTACATCTGTCACATTGTAAAGGTCTGTCGGATTGTATAGTTTTTCTTTATTGTGAAGCTGAACCAAAATAATCATAAATGTTTTTTCGATAATGTTTGTTGGATGATTTTACATCATTGTGTCTCATCGACAATAGAACTATACTGTGTTTTTACATCTGATATCACCTTTTGCCAAAGAATGAAGTTAGGCACGTTGAATGACTGTGTGTGTCTTCCAATCTGAAAGGCCCCGTCTGTCTGTGTATTTGAGTGATTGCATGAGTCATCAATAATATGTTTCCTTTCCCTCTGTGTCATTTCTCTGTGGTGGAAGGCAGCCGGGGTTGCTTACAGTTTTGATGTGTCTGTTGTGTTCACTCTATTGTACAAGCCTTAAGTCTTAGGAAATATAATTTGGGCCCAAGACAGTAGTCAACAACATACTCAGTTAAAATGTCTACCCCATTCCCATGGTCTTTAATTACAATGCCCAACCATGCATTTAGAATACATCATTTATAAGGGGGGGGGGGGGGGGGGGGGGGGGGGTTGTTTGATGGCATTCAAGAATGGCATTCTGTATTCTGGTGCAAGTGTTCCCAGCTATGGAGCCGACAGATAAGTTCACCTGGCTGCCTTTGAACAAAGCCCTGAATGACGAGCTGTCTGCGACCATAGGAGTTAGTTTCAATCCAGTGACTCGCCATATTTAACACTACTGAGGGGATTCAGCCTGAGCCTCAGCTCCACTGCCAACCTGGAACGTTTTGCCGTATGATTTTTAGAGATGACATGAGGGAGACCTTGAGAAAATGACTACAATAGCATGTGCTCTTACAAAATGAGTGGCGTTTAAAGTTAAAAGCTACCATTTTAGTCCTCAGTAAAGGAAGGCTGTTGGAAGGCCAACTTAGGGAGTTGACTACTCTTCACACTTCACTACTCTAGAATGCATGCTATAGACATGCCAGTCTGCTATCCCAATGCTGTGTGAGAGAGAGCTCGTGGACTTGGCCGGCTCGGTTGTAAATCAGCAGATTCTTTGATCAGTCAGTTGTTTGTTCCTGAGAGGATGAAGCTCATCACTGTGAATCAGTCCATTTGGATCCCAGATATGTAACTCATGTGAAGTGTTATGCAAACCGCTCTTTTCTGCTTCAAAGCGCTGAGAGCGCTGAGATGGAAATACACACATAGACAACATTTCAGAAACTACAGTACCAACACTGATAAATAGATAAAAAAAAGATAAATATACAGTGCCTTCAGGAAGTATTCATACCCCTTGACTTTTTCCACATTTTGTTGTTACAAAGTGGGATTAAAATGGATTTTCTTGAATTTATTTGTCAACGATCTACACAAAATACACTTATGTCAAAGTAGAAGAACAATTCTGACATTTTGTAAAACATTTAATGAAAAAAAACCCACTAATACTATATATCTTAATGAGATGAGTATTTAACCCCCTGAGTCAAGACATGTTAGAGTAAGTCTCTTAAGAGCTTTCCACAACTGGTTTGTGCAACATTTGCCATCATTTGCCACTTTTTTAAAAATTCTTCTAGCTCTGTCAAATTGGTTGTTGATCATTGCTAGACAACCATTTTCAGGTCTTGCCATAGATTTACAAGCATATTTAAGTCAAATCTGTAACTTGGCCACTCAGGAACATTCACTGTCGTCTTGGTAAGCTCCAGTGTAAATTTGACCTTTTGTTTTAGGATATTTGTCACGCCCTGACCATAGTTTACTTTGTATTTTCTATGTTTTGATTGGTCAGGGTGTGATCTGAGTGGGCATTCTATGTTACATGTCTAGTTTGTCTAGTTCTATGTTCGGCCTGATATGGTTCTCAATCAGAGGCAGGTGTTCGTCATTGTCTCTGATTGGGAACCATATTTAGGTAGCCTGGGGTTCACTGTGTGTTTGTGGGTGATTGTTCCTGTCTATGTGTTTTCACCAGATAGGCTGTTTAGGTTTTCGTTGCGTTTATTGTTTTTGTAGTGTTTGTGTTTAGTGTGGTTTTCATTAAACATGAATCGCAATCTACACGCTGCATTTTGGTCCGATCCTTGTTCTACCTCTTCATCAGAGGAGGAGATAGAAGAAAACCGTTACAGAATCACCCACCACCAACGGACCAAGCAGCGTGTCAACAGGCAGGAGCAGCGCGAGGAGACGCGCAATAAGGACTTCTGGACATGGGAGGAAATCCTCGACGGGAGAGGACCCTGGGCTAAACCAGGGGAGTGTAGCCGCCCAAAGGTGCAGCAGGAGAAGAAGCAGCAGGAGCAGCTGCAGTGGGAGAGGCTGCACCACCTGGAGAAATGGACATGGGAGGAAGAACTGGACGGTAAAGGACCCTGGGCTCAGCCTGGAGAATATCGCCGCCCCAAGGAGGAACTGGAGGCGGCGAAAGCTGAGAGGCGCAGATATGAGGAGGCAGCACGACGTAGCGGATGGAAGCCTGAGAGGCAGCCCCAAAAATTTCTTGGGGGGGGGCTAACAGGGAGTATGGCTACGCCAGGTAGGAGACCTGGGCAGACTCCCTGTGCTTACCGGGGGGCTAGAGAGACCGGACAGGCACCGTGTTATGCAGTGGTGCGCACGGTGTCTCCAGTGCGGGTGCATAGCCCGGTGCGGTATATTCCAGCTCCGCGTGTCTGCCGGGCTAGATTGAGCGTCGAGCCTAATGCCATGAAGCCGGCTCTACGCAGCTGGTCCCCAGTGCGTCTCCTTGGGCCGGTTTACATGGCACCAGCCTTGCGCTCGGTTTCTCCGGTTCGCCTGCATAGTCCAGTGCGGGCTATTCCACCTCGCCGCACTGGCAGGGCGACCGTGAGCATTCAACCAGGTAAGGTTGGGCAGGCTCGGTGCTCAAGAGCTCCAGTGCGCCTGCACGGTCCGGTTTTTCCAGTACCACCTCCACACCCCAGCCCTCCGGTAGCAGCTCCCCGCACCAGGCTTCCTGTGCGTGTCCTCGGCCCAGTACCACCAGTGCCAGCACCACGCATCAGGCCTACAGTGCGCCTCGCCTGTCCAGCGCTGCCAGAGCCTCCCTCCTCTTCAGCGCTGTCGGAGTCTCCCGCCTGTTTAGCGCTGTCAGAGCTTTCCGCCTCTACAGCGCTGCCGGAGTCTCCCGCCTGTTCAGAACTGCCAGTTAGCATAGAGCTGCCAGTTAGCATAGAGCTGCCAGTTAGCATAGAGCTGCCAGTTAGCATAGAGCTGCCAGTTAGCATAGAGCTGCCAGTTAGCATAGAGCTGCCAGTTAGCTTAGAGCTGCCAGTTAGCAAGGAGCTGCCAGTCTGCAAGGAGCTGCCAGTCTGCAAGGAGCTGCCAGTTTGCAAGGAGCTGCCAGTCTGCATAGAGCTGCCAGTCTGCAAGGAGCTGCCAGTCTGCAAGGAGCCGCCAGAGCTGCCTGTCTGCAGGATGCCGCCAAAGCTGCCAGTCTGCAAGGAGCCGCCAGAGCTGCCAGTCTGCAAGGAGCCGCCAGAGCTGCCAGTTAGCATGGAGCAGCCAGGGCCGCCAGTCAGCATGGAGCAGCCAGGGCCGCCAGTCAGCATGGAGCAGCCAGGGCCGCCAGTCAGCATGGAGCAGCCAGTCAGCATGGAGCAGCCAGTCAGCATGGAGCAGCCAGAGCAGCCAGTCAGCATGGAGCAGCCAGTCAGCATGGAGCAGCCAGTCAGCATGGAGCAGCCAGAGCAGCCAGTCAGCATGGAGCAGCTAGAGCTGCCAGTCAGCATGGAGCAGCCAGTCAGCATGGAGCAGCCAGAGCTGCCAGTCAGCATGGAGCAGCCAGAGCTGTCAGTCAGCATGGAGCAGCCAGTCAGCATGGAGCAGCCAGAGCAGTCTGCCAGCATGGAGCAGCCAGAGCTGTCAGTCAGCATGGAGCAGCCAGAGCAGCCAGTCTGTGTCGACCAGTCTCTTCCAGATCTGCCAGTCGTCCAGACTCTTCCAGATCTGCCAGTCGTCCAGACTCTTCCAGATCTGCCAGTCGTCCAGACTCTTCCAGATCTGCCCGTCGTCCAGACTCTTCCAGATCTGCCAGTCGTCCAGACTCTTCCAGATCTGCCAGTCGTCCAGACTCTTCCAGATCTGCCAGTCGTCCAGACTCTTCCAGATCTGCCAGTCGTCCAGACTCTTCCAGATCTGCCAGTCGACCAGACTCTTCCAGATCTGCCAGTCGACCAGACTCTTCCAGATCTGCCAGTCGACCAGACTCTTCCAGATCTGCCAGTCGACCAGACTCTTCCAGATCTGCCAGTCGGCCAGATTCTCCCAGATCTGCCAGTCGGCCAGATTCTCCCAGATCTGCCAGTCGGCCAGATTCTCCCAGATCTGCCAGTCGTCCAGATTCTCCCGGATCCGCCAGTCAGCCAGGATCTTCCGGATCCGCCAGTCAGCCAGGATCTTCCAGAACCGCCAGCCAGCCAGGATCTGCCGGATCTAACCACCTGCCTGAGCTTCTTCTCAGTGCTGAGCTTCTTCTCAGTGCTGAGCTTCCTCTCAGGGCTGAGCTACCCATCTGTCCCGAGTTACCTCTGTCCCGAGCTGTCCCTCTGTCCCATGTTATCATTGTGGTGGGTAACCTATTTAGGGACGTTTAGGAGGGGGATTAAAACTGTCATGGAGTGGGGTCCACGTCCAGCGCCAGAGCCGCCACCGCGGACAGATGCCCACCCAGACCCTCCCCTATAGGTTCAGGTTTTGCGGCCGGAGTCCGCACCTTGGGGGGGGGTACTGTCACGCCCTGACCATAGTTTACTTTGTATTTTCTATGTTTTGATTGGTCAGGGTGTGATCTGAGTGGGCATTCTATGTTACATGTCTAGTTTGTCTAGTTCTATGTTCGGCCTGATATGGTTCTCAATCAGAGGCAGGTGTTCGTCATTGTCTCTGATTGGGAACCATATTTAGGTAGCCTGGGGTTCACTGTGTGTTTGTGGGTGATTGTTCCTGTCTATGTGTTTTCACCAGATAGGCTGTTTAGGTTTTCGTTGCGTTTATTGTTTTTGTAGTGTTTGTGTTTAGTGTGGTTTTCATTAAACATGAATCGCAATCTACACGCTGCATTTTGGTCCGATCCTTGTTCTACCTCTTCATCAGAGGAGGAGATAGAAGAAAACCGTTACAATATTGTTCTGTTGAAAGGTGAATTCATCTCCTAGTGTCTGGTGGAAAGCAGACTGAACCAGGTTTTCGTCCATTCTCTCCATTTATTTTTTATCTTGTAAAAACTCACCAGTCCTTAACGATTACAAGCATACCCATAACATGATGCAGCCACCACTATGTTTGAATATACAATATGGAGAGTAGTACTCAGTGGTGAGTTGTGTTGGATTTGCACCAAACATATTGCTTTGTATTTAGGACCTAAAGTTAATTTCTTTGACACATTTCTTGCATTTTTACTTTAGTGCCTTACTGCAACCAGGATTCATTTATATTCAGGCTGTAACACAACAAAATGTAGAAAAAGTCAAGGGGTGTGAATACTTTCTGAAGGTACTGTACATGTATAGAATTAGAGTAAAATAAAATGTACTAACCAAAGTTAGCATATGATGTTTTCAGATCATTTGACTGAGCGAGGCTTCTCTCTTTTATAGCTTTCAGGACTGGGGTGTGAGATTAAAGAGGGAGGATGAGATGAGATGTGAGGACAGTGGCATTATCATAGGCGGTTACACAGCCGTTTGGATGAATAATGGTCCTTGGGTAATTTTCTAATGAAGAAGTGAACTGGCAAACACAGCACTGGAGTCCCTGAGGAATCGATGAGCCTACGCAACCTTTGTGGCTGTGGCTGTGGCTCTGGTTATGTGATGAGGGTGAGAGGCTGGATTTGATCATACTGCCGCCCGCTGCAGTTAGTGTCCCCTAATATTCATGATTCAGAGTCCGAGTTGTACATCCGTCTTTGCCCTCTTGAAAGGCCAATGCGGTTAAGGAAGAACAGTCATTGGAGCTGAAAAGCGCGGCTACGCAGAGGGCAATGAATGAGTACAATGAATATACGGTACATCAATTCAGGCCGGTACTAGTGTACGGTACAAGATAAGCAGCATTAATGTTTTTCATATGCTGCTCTGTGCATTGGGATGCATCATTTGTTTCTTTATTTACTGCTATTCTGTAAGATTCAATAGTAAAGTAATGCATGTCTGACTGTGCTCTAGATAGGGAGATGCAGTGGTCATAGGCCAGTGTGTGTGCGTGTCTGTGTGCGTGCACGTGTATCCTTGCATGTGTGCACGTGTGTGTATGCGTGCGTCTGTGTGTAAGTGTGTGTTTGAGTGCAAATGAGGGTGCGTGTATGCGCACGTGAGTGCATGCGTGTACATACATGTGTATGTGAGTTCTTGGGGATGTTGGTTTGAGCACTCCCCCGCTGAGGCTAATCCAGTCTGATTGGCCACATCTCAGACACTACAACACAGAGTACGGCCACTAGAGTCCTATTCTGAGCTCTACCCTCTCTCTGATGCTGTAAATAAGAGCCATATCCTCCATTTTAATGGTTGGACCTGGACGCTCTTGTAGTGGTCCATTTATGTTCACTTCATCCACCCCCGGTGTCTGTCTGGCTGACTGGGGGATCTGAGAGCTTTGCGTCACATTCGGTTTCAGAGCCTCCTAATTTATCCCAATAGATGTGGGCTAAACAGTTAAACTAGCACAGACATAGGTCTGAAATGGTATCCGATTCCCTATATAGTGCACTACTCTTGACCATCAAATCAAATTTATTTACATAGCCCTTCGTACATCAGCTGATATCTCAAAGTGCTGTACAGAAACCCAGCCTAAACCCCCAAACAGCAAGCAATGCAGGTGTAGAAGCACGGTGGCTAGGAAAAACTCCCTAGAAAGGCCAAAACCTAGGAAGAAACCTAGAGAGGAACCAGGCTATGTGGGGTGGCCAGTCCTCGTCTGGCTGTGCCGGGTGGAGACTATAACGGAACATGGCCAAGATGTTCAAATGTTAATTAATGACCAGCATGGTCAAATAATAATAATCACAGGCAGAACAGTTGAAACTGGAGCAGCAGCACGGCCAGGTGGACTGGGGACAGCAAGGAGTCATCATGCCAGGTAGTCCTGAGGTATGGTCCTAGGGCTCAGGTCCTCTGAGAGAGAGAAAGAAAGAGAGAATTAGAGAGAGCATACTTAAATTCACACAGGACACCGGATAAGACAGGAGAAGTACTCCAGATATAACAAACTGACCCTAGCCCCCCGACACATAATGCCTAGGACTCTGGTCAAATGCACTATAGTGCCTTCAGAAAGTATTCATACCCTTTGTATTGTTCCACATTTTGTTGTGTCCTAGCCTGAATTCAAAATGGATTACATTTATTTATTTTCCTCACCCATCTACACACAATACCCCCATAATGACAAAGTGAAGAAAGCTGAAAAAATGAAAAAGCTGACAAAGGCCTCGATGCCGATACATAAAGCTTAATAAAGAGCAGTGATTTTAGCCAGAGCAGTTTGCGTGTTTCTTCTTTTTTCTCTCATGTATTTTCATATAAAAGTCCTAAAATTGATGTATCAATCGCAGATTGCCTCTTTAAGAACTTAAAACCCTATGTACAATACAGTACTGTAATGACTCTAGGCGATGTTTCAGCGAGTGACCTACTTCCTAATTGGATATGATTAAACATACAGCAGTTTGCACAAACTCTTTGAGCATTTCGATTGCCCAATTAACCCATATGTGACTTATGCAAGGTTAAATCCTCTTTAGATAATTTTTTATTAAGTTGTATTTGGTCTACAAACGCTTATATGCACAGACGTAATCATCATTATAGTACTGTACATAGCAGACAATAGCTAGTTAATAGTAGTGGTGGAAAAAGTACCCAATTGTCAACCTTGAGTAAAAGTATAGATTCCATAATAGAAAATGACTCAAGTAATAGTGAAAGTCACTTAGTAAAATACTACTTGAGTAAAAGTCTAAAAGTATTTGGTTAAAGGTCCCTCAGTCAAGCAGTGAATTTCAAACACGGATTCAACCACAAAGACCAGGGATGTTTTCCAATGCCTTGCAAAGAAGGACATCTATTGTTAGATGAGTAAAAAGAAAAAGCAGACATTAAATATCCTTTTGAGCATGGTGAAGTTATTAATTACAGTTTGGATGGTGTATCAATACACCCAGTCACTACGAAGATACAGGCGTCCTTCCTAACTCAGTTGCCAGAGAGGAAGGAAACACAGGCAATGGAACATCTGGATAGAAGAAACGGCTCGGGTTGCACAAAAGGAAATATATAATTGTGGATAAAGTTAGTATAAAGTTTATGCCGCAGGCTTCGGCTCCGAGGGTCATGTGTTCAATCCCAGTGCTATGCACTAGTGATGGGAAACCGAGGCTTTCTAAATGCTTACACCAAATTGTGCCGAGAGTAAAAGTATAGATTATTTCAAATTCCTTATATAAGGCAAACCAGATGGCACGATTTTCAAGTTGTTTTAAATTTACAGAGAGTCAAGGGCACACTCCAACACTCAGACATAATTTACAAATGAAGCATGTGTGTTTAGTGAGTACGCCAGATCAGAGGCAGTAGGGATTACGAGGGATTTTCTCTTGATAAGTGTGTGAATTGGACCACCACTTTCTTTAGCAATGTGGTGGAGTAAAAATACAAGTTGACAAAATATAAATAGTCAAGTACAGGTTTAATTAGTACTTTAAAGTATTTTTACTTACAGTGCATTCAGAAAGTATTCAGAGACCTTGACTTTTTCCACATTTTGTTATGTTTACAGTCTTATTCTAAAATTGATTTTTAAAAAACATCCTCATCAATCTACACACAATACTCCATCATGACAAAGCAAAAACAGGTTTTTATAAATTTTAGCAAATTTATAAAATAACAAAAACAGAAATACCTTACTTACCTAAGTATTCAGACACTTTTGAGACTTGAAATTGAGCTGAGGTGCATCCTGTTTCCGTTGATCATCATTGAGATGTTTCTACAACTTCATTGCAGTCCGTCTGTGGTAAATGTAATTGATTGGACAAGATTTGGAAAGGCACACACCTGTCTATATAAGGTCCCACAGTTGACAGTGCATGTCAGAGCAAAAACCAAGCCATGAGGTCGAAGGAATTGTCCGTAGAGCTCCGAGACAGGATTGTGACGAGGCACAGATCTGGGGAGGGGTACCAAAAAAATTCTGCAGCATTGAAGGTCCATAAGAACACAGTGGCCTCCATCATTCTTAAATAGAAGAAGTTTAGAACCACCAAGACTCTTCCTAGAGCTGGCCGCCTAGGCAAACTGAGCAATCGGGGGAGAAGGGCCTTGATCGGGGAGGTGACCAAGAACCCGATGGTCACTCTGATAGAGCTCCAGTGTTCCTCTGTGGAGATTGGAGAACATTCCAGAAGGACAACCATCTCTGCAGCACTCCACCAATCAAGGAGTGACCAGACGGAAGCCACTCCTCAGTAAAAAGCACATGACATCCCGCTTGGAGTTTACCTAAAAGCACCTAAAGGACTCTCAGACCATGAGCAACAAGATTCTCTGGTCTGATGAAACCAAGACTGAACCTGCATGCCAAGTGTCACGTCTGGAGGAAACTTGGCACCATCCCTACGGTGAAGTATGGTGGTGCAACATCATGCTGTGGATATGTTTTTCAGAGGTAGGGACTGGGAGACTAGTCAGGATTGAGGGAAAGATGAATGGAGCAAAGTACAGACAGATCCACAACTGATGATGGTGCAGGCAGAGATGGTCGCCTCACTTCGAGTTCTTAGGAAACTATGCAGTATTTTGTTTTTTTTATGTATTATTTCTTACATTGTTACACCAGGAAATCTTAAGTCTTATTATATACAGCCGGGAAGAACTATTGGATATAAGAACAACATCAACTTATCAACATTATGACCAGGAATATGACTTTCCCGAAGTTGATCCTTTGTTCGGACCTCCACCCAGGACAATGGATCTAATTCCAGTAGTCGATCCAAAACAACGATGGCACAGAAGGGGCAGACGAAGCGGCCACCTGGCCAGGCTCCGTAGACATGCACAACGCCCACCGCTCCAGAGTATACTACTAGCCAATGTCCAGTCTCTTGACAACAAGGTATCTGAAATTCGAGCAAGGGTTGCATTCCAGAGAGCCACCGGGCTTCTCCATGCATCGCGCCGACAGAGATAAACACCTCTCTGGGAAGAGGATGGGAGGGGGTGTATGCTTTATGATTAACGACTCATTGTGTAATCATAACAACACACAGGAACTCAAGTCCTTCTGCTCACCCGATCTAGAATTTCTTACAATCAAATGCCGGCCATTTTACCTACCAAGATAATTCTTATCAGTTATAGTGACAGCTGTGTACATTCCCCCTCAAGCAGACACCAAGACTGCCATCAAGGAACTTCACTGGACTATATGCAAACTGGACACCATACATCCTGAGGCTGCATTTATTGTAGCTGGGAATTTTAACAAAGCAAATTTGAGATCAAGGCTGCCTAAATTCTACCAGCATATTTATTGTGCTACCCGCATGCGCAATACCCTCGACCACTGCTACTCTAAAATCCGCGATGCATACAAAGCCCTCCCCCGTCCTCCCTTTGGCAAATCCGACCATGAAGCGATCTTGCTCCTTCCGTCTTAAAGGCAGAAACTCAAACAGGATGTACAAGTGACAACAACCATTCAACTCGGGTCCGACAAATCGGAAGCCACGCTTCAAGATTGTTTAGATCAATATGTTCCGGTCAGCTTCTGAGAACAACATCGACCAATACGCTGACTCTATGAGTGCGTTTATAAAGAAGTGCATTGGAGATGTTGTACCCACTGTGACTATTAAAACCTACCCTAACCAGAAACCGTGAATGGATGGCGGCATTCGCACAAAACTGAAAGCGCGATCCACCGCATTTAACCATGGAAAGAGGTCTGGATATATGTCTGAATATAAACAGTGTAGTTATTCCCTCCGCAAGGTAATCAAACAAGCAAAATTCCAGTACAGGGACAAGGTGGAGTCGCAATTCAACGGCTCAAACACAAGACATATGTTGCAGGGTCTACAGGAAATCACGGACTACAAAAAGAAATCCAGACACGTAATGGACACAGATGTCACGATTGCAGAGAACTAAACACCTTCTTTGCCCGCTTTGGTGATTATACAGTGCCACCGTCGTGGTCCGCTAACAAGGACTGCTCCCCCCCCTCCCTCTCCGTGGCTGACGTGAGTAAAACATTTAAACGTGTTAACCCTCGCAAAGCTGCTGGCTCAGACGGCATCCCTAGCCGTGTCCTCAGCGCATGCACAGAGCAGCTGGCTGGGGTGTTTACGGACATATTCAATCGCTCCCTATCCCAGTCTGTTGTCCCCACATGTTTCAAGATGGCTACCATTGTTCCTGTACCCAAGAAGGCAAAGATAACAGAACTAAATGACTACCTAAATCACTCACTTCTGTCATGAAGTGCTTTGAGAAACTAGTCAAAGATCATATCACCTCCACCTTAGACCCACTTCAGTTTGCCTACCGCTCCAACAGGTCCACAGACGACGCAATTGCCATCACACTGCACACTGCCCTATCCAATCTGCACAAGAGGAATACCTATGTAGAAAGCTGTTCATTGACTACAGCTCAGCATTCAACACCATAGTACCCAAGCTCATCATCAAGCTGGAGGCCCTGGGTCTCAACCCTGCCCTGAGCAATTGGGTCCTGGACTTGTTGACGGGCCACCCCCAGGTGGTGATGACCCCCAACACTGGGGCCCCACAAGGGTGCGTGCTTAGCCCCCTCCTGTACTCCCTGTTCACCCATGTTTGCGTAGCCATGCACGCCTCCAACTCAATCATGAAGTTTGCAGACGACACAACAGTAGTGGGCTTGATTACCAATAACGACGAGACAGCCTACAGGGAGGAGGTGAGGGCACTCGGAGTGTGGTGTCAGGAAAACAACCTCTCGCTCAACGTCAACAAAACAAAGGAGATGATCGTGGACTTAAGGAAACAACAGACGAAGCACCCCCCTATCCACATTGAAGGGATAGCAGTGGAGAAACTGAAATGGTCCACCCACACAGACAGTGTGGTGAAGAAGGGGCAAACAGCGCCTCTTCAACCTCAAGAGGCTGGAGAAATTTGGCTTGTCACTTAAAACCCTGACAAACTTTTACAGATGGACAATTGAGTGCATACTGTATCTCAGCCTGGTACTGCAACTGCACCGCCCTCCATGACACCTACAACGCCTTCACAGGAAGGCCAAAAAGATCATCAAGGACATCAACCACCCGAGCATTTGCCTATTCACACCGCTACCATCCAGAAGGTGAGGTCAGTACAGGTGCAACAAAGCTGGGCCCGAGAGACTGAAAAACAGCTTCTATCTCAATGCCATCAGACTGCTAAACAGCCATCACTACCTCAGAGAGGCTGCCGCCTACAATTAATACCCAATCACTGACCACTTTAATAAATAGATCACTTTTCACTTTATACAATGCCACTCTAAATATTGCCAATTTAATAATGTTTACATATCTTACATTACTCATATCACATGTATACACTGTATTTTAATACCATCTATTGCACCTTGCCTATGCCGCTCAACCATCGCTCATCCATATACTTGCATGTACATATTCTCATTCACCCCTTTAGATTTGTGTGTATTAGGTTGTTGTTGGGGAATTGTTAGATTACTTGTTAGATATTACTGCACTGTCGGGAACTAGAAGCAGAAGCATTTCACTACACTCACATTAACATCTGCTAACCATGTGTATGTGACAAATAACATTTTATTTTATTTGATGAATACATGCTCCAGAGCGCTCAGGACCTCAGCCTGGGGTGAAGGTTCACCTTCCAACAGGACAACAACGCTAAGCACACAGCCAAGACAACGCAGGAGTGGCTTCGGGACAGGTTTCTGAATGTCCTTGAGTAGCCCAGTCAGAGCCAGAACTTGAACCCGATCAAACATCTCTGGAGCAGCAACGCTTCCCATCCAACCTGACAGAGCTTGAGAGGATCTGCAGAGAAAAATGGGAGAAACTCCCAAAATACAGCTGTGCCAAGCTTGTAGTGTCATAACCAAGAAGACTTGAGGCTTTAATCACTGTCAAAGGTGCTTCAACAAAGTACTGAGTAAAGGGACTGAATACTTATGTAAATGTGATATTTTATTATTTTATTTTTAATACATTTTTCAACATTTAAAATAATCTGTTTTTGCTTTGTCATTATGGGGTATCGTGTGTAGATTGACAAGGAGGAAAAAAAACAATTTAATCAATTTTAGAATAAGGCTGTAATTGTCATGCCCTGACCTTAGAGAGCCTTTTTATTTCTCTATTTGGTTAGGTCAGGGTGTGATTTGGGGTGGGCATTCTATGTTGTCTATTTCTTTTTTTTGCCGAGTATGGTTCCCAATCAGAGGCAGTTGTCTATCGTTGTCTCTGATTGGGGATCATACTTAGGCAGCCTTTCTTCCCACCTGTGTTTGTGGGTAGTTATTTTCTGTTTAGTCTCTGTTACCTGACAGAACTGTTCGCTTTCGTTTTGTTACTTTGTTCGAGTGTTTTTTGATAATAAAAAAATCATGAACACTTTTCACGCTGCGCTTTGGTCCTCTCCTTCCGACGACAGGCGTTACAGTAATGTAACAAAACGTGGAAAACATCAAGGGGTCTGAATACTTTCTGAATGTACTGTAAATACTTTACACCACTGGTTAATAGACAGATGAATATGGCTATGGATGAAAGTGTTTGCTAATGCAACCATGCCTCACAGGGACACACCACAGAGTATGTGATCAAGCTTCATAATCATCAGCGATGAGAGGAGAAAAAAAAATCAACTTTTGAAACGTACTTTCTCCCATTGGTCAATTTTTTGAAACAAAAGGATCTCAATCCCTCCCCGCTCCTCTGCATTCATTCCCTTTGATGAATTATATTCACGGGCAATCATTTCTGACGACTGCACACCAGTCAGCTCCAATCACTCAACAATAAGTGCTCAGTTGGGTAACAGTGGAGCCTAGCTAATGCCGGAACTGTACTGTGCATGCCCAGTGCCCACTAGTGTGGGGTTCAGATGCTTGGTAGAAGGGTGCAGGGAGTCTTCACAACTGACCATGTATTCTGGAAATGGAATGATATTCCACAGTGTTTGGTTGGTACACTGCTCCCCTACCGTTTGAAACACCACTTTCATTGTGACAATTCTGAAGAGGCTCAGAAGAGACGTTGAGAGCTGGGCTCCCTGGTGTTTTATTTATCTGGGTTTTGTTTTATGTGATTGAGGTCAGAGAGAATCCCAACTAGACCCCCATCACTCCGTTGACCTTTTTGAAAGTGAACATTTCTCTTTCTTTGTAAATGGTCGTAGCTTCTTCCATTTCTCCCTTTCTCACATTAGTAGTGGTTGGTATTGCTGGGAGAAGGATTGTGAGGAGATGAAATGTTCCTGAGGCTCTTACCCGTCGTAGTGTGTACATCACTGACTGTGGCGGCTCCGCAGCTTCCAAGCCTTTTGGATCAGAATTAGCTCTCTGTTCCTAGTTTTCATCTCTCTCACACCCTGTCTCTCGCTTGCTTTCTCTCTCGCTCCCTCACACATCTCTCCTTCTCTCTCACATCTCTATATTCCCCCCTCATCTCCCTCCTTCTCACATTTCTCTTCCTCTCTTCCCCCTCCTCTCTCTCTTTCTCTCTCTCTCTCTCTCTCTATCGCACATGTCTCTCCCTCATCAAAACTCTCTCTCTCTCTCTTTCTCTCTTACGTGAACCCACTCGTTAATGCAATTGATTCTCGGTCTTTGAGAGCCGGTGACATGTGGAGTTGAGAAGCCAGAACTGGGGCATCTGTGTTGTCAGTGAGAGAGCTAACTGACAAACTAAAAGGCCTGATTGCAGACAGCTGTGATGGTTTGAGGTTGGACAGGTGCTGGAAGGTGTGTACAGGGAGGGTGCTGCCTTTGCACCAGTGTGTGTCTCTCTCTCTCTCTTTCTCTCTCTGTCTCTCCCTCTTTGTCTGTCTGTCTCTGTAGGTGTGCCGATAAGAGAGGTGTGGTAGTGGGGTAACACGGTGGTCAGGGGGATGACAGGGTGCTCTGACAGTCCATAGCTAGCCTCAGGCTAACGCACTAAAGCACCATCGCTCGCATCGCCAGAGGATAATGCTGGATGAAAGTATCTCTCATTCGCCAAGAGTAGGGATTCAGTTCTAGCCTTTATCATTCTCTAGTGAATTATTTAATTCAGAACTTGTGGGAATAGAAAACAAGCCTCGTTCTTGATTTGAATATCTCTTAGAACTAAAAAAACAAATTCACACTAGGGGGGCTATGTGCTATGGGGGTGGTTTGTTTGGCAAATATGTCACACACACGCAAGATTTTTCATGCTCAACAAGCATATTACGTTGTTCATTATTCATGCCGATGTTTGTTTTAAATGGACAATGCATATGTCATGTGTCACTGTTTTTCTGCTCTGTAAGTGAACCTCAATGCAATGTAACCTTAGTGTCTGACTTAGTAGTCATAGATGAACATTGCTACACACACAATAAACCAAACCAAAGGCCTTCAAAAGAAAGAGAGAACAAAAAGGTGCCTTATTATTTTCTGTAATGCAGAAATGACATTATACCAAAACACCACTTATAGGAATTACCACCGCAACAGCTTCTGCAATTTACCACGTACAGTAATCACCAGATTGCAGTCATCTGAAAAGATAGATTGAAGATTGCAGTATAATAGACAGTGAGTGAGTGTTTTGTTTAGCACTGTATTGCGATGCTTGTGCTGAGTTCCAAATGGCACTCTATTCCCTATGTGGTGCACTACCTTATGGGCCCTGGTCAAAAGTAGTGCACTAAATAGGGAATAGGGTGCCATTTAGGATGCAGATGCCTGTACAGATCCAGTGTTGTTCTGTATTCATCCCTGTGTTTCCCGTGGTCCCCTTCAGGGAGTTTGGCTGGAGAGACCCAGAGCTGCCTGAGGTGATTCAGATGCTGCAGCACCAGTTCCCCTCGGTCCAGTCCAACGCTGCAGCCTACCTCCAACACCTGTGCTTCGGAGACAACAAGATCAAGTCTGAGGTAACCTGCACCAGGCCGATATGGCTACTCATACATTTCTACTGCCATGTGCTAGCGGCGACACCTGCATCCACTGCTACACATTATGAAATGTATATGCCCCATAAAGTTGTTAAATCCGTGGCTAACACATTGGGCTTAAAAAAAGTCAGAATCGGTCAGTGGGATGGCCCTGGGCAGCTGTTGTTTCATTTGAAACTTATGAAACATAGCAAAGTCTGCCTCCACCTTAATGTTCAGTACATCATCTAAAATCTATACCTTTTGTGAAACCTTTTTCGAGAATAATTCACAATTCTAGCTCAGGATCTATCCCAGGTGCTAGAATTGTGAATTCTCCTCACATTAATGGTCAGATAGTATTGCCTGATCTTGCCTCACCTGACTTTCCTCACCCTAATGTTGGATAGCTTGGTGGTGTCATGTCTGTGTGTAATATGTGGGGACGTTGGCTGGGTGAGGTGGAGGGATGGTGAGGTGGAGGGATGGTGAGGTGGAGGGATGGTGAGGTGGAGGGATGGTGAGGTGGAGGGATGGTGAGGTGGAGGGATGGTGAGGTGGAGGGATGGTGAGATGGAGGGATGGTGAGATAGGGATGGTGAGATGGGGGAGGTGGAGATGGAGGGATGAGTTGCAAGTGAGATGCTGTCTTGGAGGGATTGGAAGAAAGTCATTAGGTCAGCGGATACCTTTTCCTGGAACACTGCTGATGCTCATCTCATCGCCTCTCTCAGACAGATATATCACAGGCAGCATGGGCAGACACACACACCACACACACATACACGCACACACCTTGGCAATCACACATATAGGCACACACACACAGATATAGACACACATACAATGGTATACTATAAAAAAAAAAAAAAAAGTAAAAGTATAAAACTATAAAAGTATGTGGACACCCCTTCAAATTAGTGGATTCGGCTATTTCAGCTCATTGCTGACAGGTGTATGAAATCGAGCACACAGCCATGCAATCTCCATAGACAAACATTGGCAGAAGAATGGCCTTACTGAAGAGCTCAGTGACTTTCAACGTGGCCCCGTCATAGGATGCCACCTTTCCAACAAGTCAGTTCGTCAAATTTCTTCCCTGCTAGTGCTGCCCAGGTCAACTGTAAATGCTGTTATTGTGAAGTGGAAACTTCTAGGCGCAACAACGGCTTAGTCAGTTGTGGACCACCGAGTGCTGTAGATAAAAATTGTTTATCCTCGGTTGCAACACTCACTACTGAGTTCCAAACTGCCTCTGGAAGCAACGTCAGCACAAGAACTGTTCATCGGGAGCTTCATGAAATGGGTTTTGATGGCCGAGCAGCCGTACACAAGCCTAAGATCACCATGCGCAATGCCAAGCGTTGGCTGGAGTGGTGTGAAACTCGCCGCCATTGGACTCTGGAGCAGTGGAAACATGTTCTCTGGAGTGATGAGTCACGCTTCACCATTTGGCAGTCTGACGGACGAATCTAGGTTTGGTGGAAGCCAGGAGAACGTTATCTGCCCCAATGCATGGTGCCAACTGTAAAGTTTGGTGGAGGAGGAATAATTGTCTGGGGCTGTTTTTCATGGTTCGGGCTAGGCCACTTAGTTCCAGTGAAGGGAAATCTTAACGCAACAGCATACAATGTCATTCTAGACTATTCTGTGCTTTCAACTTTGTGGCAACACTTTGGGGAAGGCCCTATCCTGTTTCAGCATGACAATGCCCTTTTGCACGAGGTCCATACAAAAATGGTTTGTCGAGATTGGTTTGGGAGAATTTGACTGGCCTGCACAGAGCCCTGACCTCAACCCCATTGAACACCTTCGGGATGAATTGGAACGCCGACTGCGAGCCAGGCCTAACCGCCAAACATCAGTGCCCGACCTCACTAATGCTCTTGTTGCTGAATGGAAGCAAGTCCCCAGAGCGATGTTCCCACATCTAGTATTAGCAGTGAAAGGGGGACAACTCCATATTAATGCCCATGATTTTGGAATGAGACTTTCGACAAGCAGGTGTCCACATACTTCTGGTCATGTCGTGTATTTATAGTACTGCGAGGCGATGCACTGTAGCTGTGTGTGTCATCATGGTACCTTGTCTCGCCTAGCAGTATCTTGGTTATTTTTGGAGCAGAAGGCTGTGTGAAGGAAATTACTATTTAATGGGCACTCTATTTTAGTAACAGTAGAGCAATGGAGATGAAGGAGGGACATTTGTATAGTAAGTCAGTGTCTTCATAAACAGAAGGGAATATACAGCATGCACTGGATAATGGCAGCATGTACTGTATGTAGCCTGCAATCTTGTGAGCCAGTGTCTATCACCTTTGCCAACAGAGCACCCAGATAAACAGGCTCTGATTTGTAATGGTTTTTCTCCTCTGTGTTTAATTGGAGTTGAGATGGACAGCAAGAGCAGCAGTGCTGATCCATTCTGTTGGGCCTAGCAGCACATCTGCTGACTGTTGGCACAACTCCCCTGGTGTGCGTGCGTACGCACACGTCTGTACGTATGTTTGTGACACTCTACCTGGTCGTCTTATCTCACTTCCTCTGTCACTCTGTCAATATGTCACTCTGTCCTCTGTCGCTCTGTGACAGTGTTTCCTTGGTCTGTCTGTCTGTGTGCAGATGATCCAAAATGTCTGTTATTTTTTCATTTTTAAACAACTGACCGACATTGGTTGAATTATTTGAATTCCATTTAGTTCGTTTTTTTTCTGTGAGCTCAATGCACACATTGCAGTTTTTCTAGAGATAAATCAATCCAGTCTAAACTTTGCCATGTAGTTGGGAGTTAGTTGTAGTTTCCAACAGGCCAATATTCTACATAGTTTAGTGCAGAAAACATATTAATTAACTACAATGACCATGATCCATTGCGTATCTACTTGTCCGGTGTGTGTTTCTTTTACGCGTGCTACGGAAGATAGAAGAATGCACGATCGATCGTGAGGTAATATAGAGAGCAGCTGTTGCTTCACAAAGTATCTCTACCTGAAAATACATGATCTAAGAGATTGATAGTTGGTATTAAACATTCATAAAACTATGGCTTATTTACTTTGAGGAAAATAGTGATTTTGTCAGACAGCATAGGAAGCAGCTCTATAGAGATGAGATGATGATTTGGAATTAAATAATAAAGTCATCAAATAAACAGATGCATAACATTTTATTAAAGTAAAGTAATGTGAATAAATTATGATTAAGTGATAAGCAGTAATAGGCAGTCACTACCATCATGGGACTTTTTATTTATTTGTTTTATTCTATGTTGTTACAGCATTCAACCCACATAATGCATAGCCCATTTAATGTAAATAATAAAACATCAATATTTTTTATAATCGAACCGAAACTGAACCGACCTCAAAAAGCACTAATCGTTCAGCACTAATATGCAGCCACGTGACTCTAGAGCCCTCAAGCTCAGCTCTGGACCTCGAAGCCACTTCCACTGCAGTCTTTTCATTGTTCCCCTCTAATCAGGGACTGATTTAGACCTGGGACACCAGATGAGTGTAATTCATTATTAGGTAGAACAGAAAACCAGCAGGCTCCGGACCTCGTAGGGTAGGATTTGAGGACCCCTGCTCTAGAGTAATGAGGGAGGAAGGAACTGTCTGATCTGGCTCTAGTTGATTTATAGAGGAAAGGTACCTGAGTGAAATAAAGAACAGGATTCATAGGGATGCCTCCAGGGATATTGTTGTCAATACTGAAAACTATAGATGACTTCTGTGGCAGACAGTTTGTAAAACTATTACACTATTGCATGCATGTTTGTACTGTTCTTTGTCTATCTATTAATTTAGATCTAGTCTTGATCGATTCGTTATGATCCACTAACGTCCTCCTTTTCTCTCCTCTCCCTGTTCCTCTCACCAGATCCGAAGGCAGGGAGGAATCCAGCTGCTGGTGGATCTGCTGGATCACAGGATGACCGACGTGCACCGCAGCGCCTGTGGAGCTCTGAGAAACCTGGTGTACGGAAAGGCCAACGATGACAACAAGATCGCCCTGAAGAACTGTGGCGGGATCCCAGCCCTGGTCCGCCTGCTGAGGAAGACCACCGATGTGGAGATCAGGGAGCTGCTTACAGGTGAAAAGAGTTTGGTGCTACATTTTTACAAAGAGAGACATAACATAGCCTTGCTATATGACATTATAAAGGCTCATACCTGCTTATAGAAAGTTATTAAGCATTTTACCTGGATGCTTATATCTAGAGTTTATACACAAGCTGAATTTAACAGGACATTGGTACTGGGAGCTGGATAACTAACAACTACTGAAGGCTATAGTGGTGAAGAATCACAAAGGGACTTTTCACATCAACATCCTTAGTGGTGGTTAAGCAGTGGTTAAAACTAATATCCGCAAATGACTTACTGGATAGAAAATTCCTATATTTTATTAAATACAATATGATGTAATACTTGCATGGTGCTATTATCTATTAAAGGAGCGCTGTTCTAATTGAAACATTGCCTAAATGTACTTAGTCAATAACAAGTGAGAGGTTAAATCCCCTAGTCATGTTTATAGAGGGCATTATTTAATTATTTATTTTTTACTGTAGAGAGGATTCTGAGCCTGGAAATGCGTTGGAAATAAACGCTTTGTGCTGGTGCTGTCTTAAAGGAGATTACCATATAAATGAGAAAGCAGTTCAACGCACGGAACACAGAGTCCCTCCTGTCACAAATTAATCAGGCATCAGAAAACCTTCCCGGCCCAGAGGAATTCTGCCTCTTCACTTCTTCTCTTCTGGCTGTTTAAATCAGAGTCACAATGACCGCCTGCGCCTCCTCTCCCCTCCCTGTGACTGGGCAGGGATTAACGGGACTATTTACCCGTTTCTCTCCATCTCCCAGCCTTCCCTGTGCCACCGACTGCCAGGAGGCACCCTACTTAGGGAAGCGGTAGCGGCGGTTTATGACATCACAGGAAGCCAAGCCAGGTTGTTGTTTTCTCTGCTGCTCTAGCAACCACCCCCCTTGGGAGCTAAAGATGATTATTTAGCGGGAATAAAGCTCTTTTAAATGGCAGCTTTCTTGTCTCCTGAGATTAGAGATGTGGATTGTGTCCTGGACTCCAAGTGACATCAGGGACCCATGTTGCTGCACTTACACAGCCAGGACGCAATTAGTCTAGTTTAGTGGAGGGGTGGATGAGATGTGGTCGTGCTGGATTATGGTTAATCAAGTTGTCCTTCTGTAGTTCTTGGAGTAAATTAATTGAAAAGTAGAGTAGTTGGATGAGATTGAAATGTAGAAATGTACAGCCATCTACAGACAACAATTCATAGACATACGGAGATGCTCTGTACACTCCGTGTACATTTGGTACCCTGGTGGCTCACTATAGAGTGGCTGATTTAATTAGAACGTCATCTGCACTGAATCAGTCCTTTGCCACTTGACTGCGGACTCGCGACACGGCGGCTGCCTCACCTGAACCACATCAAAACCACAGGCTCCTTCCTCAAATTCCTTTTCCGTCACCTTGACAACCTGCACAGTGCCCTCACCTTCCACGGCCCCCTGTAGAGTTAATTTTGGTCCAGTTCTGCAGACGGCCCACTTTCTCCCCATGTAATGATGCTCTCGCTCCCCACCTAGCACCCCCCGCACCGCATTTCCTCCCCGATGATGTAAGGCTGAGGCAATTAACCTCTTTCATCTGTCAGGCGAAATAAAAAAAATATGTTATAGGTAGTTATTATGCGCCGAGCCTGCCGCCACTCTAGGCAGCAGCCCTTTCATTTTTGAAAACACAGAAATGTTGTGCGCCGCCCCGAGCGCGGTAAAGTGATGCTCTCTGTAAGATTACTGTCTCCACTAATTATGAGCAACGCAGCTAGTTATTTAGATGCAGAGCAGACCACAAGGACAACATCCCAACATAACTGATAAGACGAAAGTAGATCTGTGTAATTACATTGTTGTTGTGAGAGGAACGGGTGAAGAGTGACTGTCTGCCTCATCACTGGTAATTGCAATCATAAATGCTACAGTGTCCTGGGAGGGACATGACACGGTGAAGGTCAACAAGAATTATAATGTGTTGGGCCAGCTGTCAAGGTCATTACAATCTCTCTGTGTGTGTGTGTGTGTGTGTGTGTGTGTGTGTGTGTGTGTGTGTGTGTGTGTGAGTGAGCCCTCTCAACAAATCACAGTGGTATGGAGTGTTGTGGAGTGAAGGACCCTCTCCTCTTCCTCCTCCTCCCCCTTCCTCTCTCCTCTTATAGATAATTGGCCAGCTCTTGTGCTGTGTGTGTATCTCGACCTTTGGCTGACAGCGGCTGCTCACCCCTTAACACCATCCATGGCAATGTTCCGACCACATCCTATTGAAAGCAATTTATGGTGACACATGACTCGGTTGTCTTTTTATTATACTTAACAAAAATATAAACACAACTGTCCCATTTTTCATGAGCTAAAATAAAATGTTCCATACTCACTAAAAGCCTATTTCTCTCAAATGTTGTTCACAAAATAGTTTATATCCCTGTTAGTGAGCATTTTTCCTTTGCCTAGATAATTAATCCACTTGACAGGTGTGGCATATAAAGAAGCTGATCATTACACAGGTGCACTTTGTGCCGGGGACAATAAAAATCCACTCTAAAATGTGCAGTTTTGTCACATAACACAATGCCACAGATGTCTCAAGTTTTGAGGGAGCGTGCAATTGGCATGCTAACTGCAGGAATGCTCTCCAGAGCTGTTGCCAGAAAATGGAATGTTAATTTCTCTACCATAAGCCTCCTCCGATGTTGTTTTAGAGAATTTGTCAGTACGTCCAACCGGCCTCACAACCGCAGACCACATGTAACCACTCCAGCCCAGGACCTTCACGTCCAGCTTTTTCACCTACGGGATTGTCTGACGCCAACCACCTAGACAGCTGATGAAACTGTGGGTTTGCACAACCCAAGATGTTCTGCACAAACTGTCAGAAATCGTCTCAGAGAAGCTCATCTGCATGCTCGTCATCCTGACCAGGGTTTTGACTTGACTGCAGTTCGACGTCGAAAACAACTGGTCAAATGCTCACCTTTGATGGCCGCTGGCACGCTGGGAAAGTGTGCTCTTCATGGATGAATCCCGGTTTCAACTGTACCGGGCAGATTGCAGACAATGTGTATGGCGTCATGTGGGTGACATCAGCAACATCAACGTTTTGAACCGAATGACCCATGGTGGCGGTGAGGTTAAGCTACGGACAATGAACACAATTGCATATTATTGATGACAATTTCAATGCACAGAGATACTGTGATGAAATCCTGAGACCCATTGTCATGCCATTCATCCGTCGCCATCACCTCATGTTTCAGCACGATAATACACTGTCCCATGTCACAAGGATCTGGACACATTTCCTGGAAGCTGAAAATGTTCCAGTTCTTCCATGGCTTGCATACTCTCCAGACATGTCACCCATTGAGCATGTTTGGGATGCTCTGGATTGAAGTGTATGACAGCGTGTTCCAGTTACTGCCATTATCCAGCAACTTCGCACAGCCATTGAAGAGGAGTGGGACAACATTCTACAGGCCACAATCAACTGCCTGATCAACTCTATGTGAAGGAGATGTGTCGCGCTGCATGAGGCAAATAGTGGTCACATCAGATACGGACTGATTTTCTAATCCACACCCCGTATCTGTGACCAACATATGCATATCTGTATTCCCAGTCATGTGAAATCCATAGATTAGGGCCTAATGAATTTCCTTATATGAACTGTAACTCAGTAACATTTTGAAATTGTTGCATGTTGCGTTTATATTTTTGTTCAGTGTATTATGAGGAATGTTATTTTGGTATCATCATACAGCTGCTGTAATTCAGGTTCAGTTGAAGTCATATGTAAACTGGGATGTGAGATACTCTCTGTGGACACGTAGTGCCTCTGTTCAGTGTTCAGCAAAGCACCCGAGATTGAGGAGGAAGACTGAAGTCGTAGTCAGTGTGGTTAAAGAGGAGAGAGGAGAGCCCAGCTGCAGAGAGAGAGCTTCCTCCCTGTCTCTGTGTAGGTTACGCATACAGTCTGTGCCAAAGCCGCTGGCTTGGAATGTAATTGGTAGGTTGGCTGGTTGCACATGAAATTACAGAAAAAATTATCCAAATCTATGAAGCCCTAGGTGACCAGTTTATTGCACAATCACGACGGCCTCTCACTAAATCAAAACTAGGGGCTGCAATATGCTCTTTTGTAAACATATGCATGACAAGTAATTAAACATTTATAGAATCTTTCCGTATCTTTTCAGTGTTTCGAAAAATGTTGTCACACATTATCCTTATTTCAATTTCAGAGGAGGTATATTCAACTTTTTTTCTTCACAAAGTCTGTACGATTCAGCACAGTTTCCACTCTCATGTGCGCAATATACCTCCTGACCATTCTCCCACGTTAAATCACTGTTCGTCAACATCTTATCCTATCTGATGTTCTGTGTTCAGGTGTGCTGTGGAACCTGTCGTCGTGTGATGCCCTGAAGATGCCCATTATCCAGGATGCTCTGGCCGTGCTGACCAATGCTGTCATCATCCCCCACTCGGGCTGGGACACCTCGCCCCATCAGGAGGACCGCAAGCTGCACTTGCACTCCTCCCAGGTGCTCCGCAATGCCACTGGCTGCCTCAGGTCAGTACTCTTACTAGACCCTCGGGTCAATCAATCAATCAATCAAATGTATTTGCTAGCTTTTTACATCAGCAGTTGTCACTAAGTCTTTTACAGTTACCCATCATAGACCCCAAAGCAAAGCAGGAGCGATAGCACAGTGGCAGGGTCAGAGGTTAAAGTTCACAAGTCATGACAGCGTATGTTAACTCTTGAGTTTACATGCAATGGGTGGTAAGGTCTCTTCTGGGAACTTGAACTCTTCTTCTCTGGGTAGATTTTACTGAGAGCAGTCGGCTTCTACCAGGTCAATATCTTCCTGCTTTGTCGATCCCTGGCTTGTTCCTTTGTGTTGGTAATGCAGTATGTAACACATTGCTCTTTCACACATGAATACTTTGGAAGCTTTGTTCTCATTGTGAATATTGACTTGACAAATGAGGGTTATTGATCAAGGAAGTTTTATCACAGACAATGAATGCCACAAGTGTCAGACTGATTATGTGAACCCATGTATCATGTTCATAATTACCCACATTATGAGGGATGTTGTGTGAAAACGCCATGTCAGCTCTCTTTGAGGCTTAAAGATGCCTGCTCTGCATTAAAGCATTCTATAGTTCTGGAATATTGTCAAAGGGCTTTCTGGTTATAACGCTGGCATCAGAAGACAATTGGCTGTGTGTCAAGTGTTTCAACTCTTGATATCTGGGACCTCGTCCCCTGCATATCAGCAGGAGAAGCGTCTGTGAAGGAGAATAATGAGATCTTAGCTAATACATTGCCTGTCTGCTCATTCTGGGGTTATTCATTTTAGCTACAGTGCATTACCCTCTCTGTGCAATATGTCACCGCTTCTCTGTTGTGGTATTACCTGCTAATAGTTGATGGAAATAAAACAAAGGCTTGGGGTCTATTTTAATATGCACACATTACCTTCTCAAAGCAGGAAGTGATTAATGAAAGGGAGGTCGGGCTTTGTTGGGACGTGTTCCATTCCCATTGGCACCCAGACAGGTAGTCCTCTGCAGCACAACCAATCAGCAGTGCAGCAGCGTGAAGTGGGAGGAATCCCGCTGTAAGTGAAATGTGCTGAGTCTTAATGTCTGCCTGTGATGAGGGATGGCTGACTTTACAGTAAATCCCTGAGCTGAGCAGACTAATTCATCTGTTTCATGGGTCGTTAAGGAACAGAACAGAACAGAACAGGGGCTTTGATTGAATGTTTAATGTGCGGGACCAAGATGCCTTGCCACCTGCCTCCTCATCACACATTTGTCCCTCATCATGTGACACTTACTCTGGCAGAACAGAATCACCATGGCTGACAGGGAGCAACGCAACACACTAGTTGACTTTCATTCTCCACAGGATGCCTCTCTGCCAGGCATCAACTGCTGTGTAATGGGAGAAAGTCTGCCAATAGGACCATGGCTCTGACTGATCAGCAAGATAACATGCTCACCATCTCTATCTTTCACACCCATGCTCACGAAAGAGTCAACAAACCTATGTTCCCTTTTTTGTATAATTTCCTTTCATCTCTGGGGTCATCTGTTGCGTCTGGTCTACCCTGGGGGGGGGGGGGGGGGGGTGCGTCAGCGGACAGCGGTTGCTGTTTGTGTTGGAACGACCTGATAAAGGACCCCGTGTCTCACCTCCTAGACCCTGTCTCTCCCATCTATGGTCAACTCACTGATCACTGGAAGAAAAGAAAAAAACGTAACAGAACAGATACACATAGATTAGATTGATCAATGGCGGCTTTGTTCATCAGGCCCATTACAAAGTGCTGGAGGTGCTGACGGGGTCACAAACAGGCCATCAATAATCTCCCTGTCTTTTGGCCCCAAACTCCACCAGCAGGCACCCTTAGATAATGGCCATGGTGTCCATCTAGAGGCCTCCTATAAGACAAGGCTGTCTGCATCATTACAGACTCTTAGTGACCTGACATTTAAAGGGCAGCGGAGAGGAGCTCTTTAGGACAGAGACTGTGTCCCAAATGGAACCCTATTCCCTTGTCAAAAGCAGGACACTATATAGGTTAACACCATTTAGCTATAGCCTACATTCATTCATTTATTCATGTTTATGTATCCTTATTTTACCAGGTAGGTTGACTGAGAACATATTCTCTTTTACAGCTGCGACCTTGAGAAGTTACAGGGGGGAGGAGATGGGATAAATGAGCCAATTGGAATCTGGGGATGATTAGGTGGCCATGATGGTATGAGGGGCAGATTGGGAATTTAACCAGGACACCGGAGTAAATACCTCTACTCTTACGATAAGTGCAATGGCCTCTTTAGTGACCACAGAGAGTCAGGACACCCGTTTTAACTTCCCGTCCGAAAGACCGATTTTGATTTTGAGCAATTATGACAACAGTAAGTAAAGATGTATAACTTTAGGCCTGAAATTAAACTGAAATACCTGTAGCTACAGTACAATATAACAGGGATACATTGCTGAAGAGAAATGTGTCTGTTGTTGCAGGAATGTGAGCTCGGCGGGGGAGGAGGCTCGTAGGAGGATGAGGGAGTGCGAGGGCCTCACTGACGCTCTGCTCTACGTGATCCAGACCGCCTTGGGCAGCAGCGAGATCGATAGCAAGGTTTGACTTTGTGTTTCCTTTCATCTCCTCCCATAAAGAATACCCTTTTAACATGACGCTGAGGGAATGACAGACAGAGGCGGCCCATCAATACAAAACACGCACACTCACTTACACACACACACCACAACTATCAAAAGTTTCTGAGAGCTTCGGTGACACCTAGATGAAACGAAGACATAACGCCCAGCATAGACCCCAGACAGTTTGGAAGCAGACCAGAAATATAATCTAACACACTTGTTAGCTTCCTGGACTGTTTATAAGTGTATAAGCAATCAGACATCCTATCCACCATAACCACCCTCATCACAACTGACTTCTCCAAGGCCTTTGACAAAATCGTACACACCATCACCATTGAATGACTAATCCAACTGGGTGTCAGACCTGCCCTCACACCATGGCTCTGCAGTTTTGTGACCCTCCACAAACAACAGGTACGCTACCAAGACAGCCTCTCAGACTGGCAGGTGTTCCTCAAGAAACTCTTCTGAGCCCTCTCATCTTCCTTCTGGTCACAGACAGTGCAGCCCGTGATTTCGACAATAGGTGGAAATATGTGGACGATCTAAATCTGGTCCACAGACTGGTCCACAGGAAACATCAGCCCCTGAACAACTTCGACACATGGGTACATGCAAGCAGAATATCACTGAACCTTGCCAAGTGCAAAATCCTATCAGTGACCTTCACAAGAAATCCACCTGTCCCATGCCCTCTCTGGAATGAGGGCCAGGATCTCAAAGTGTGTGATAGTGTGAAGGCTTTAGGGTTAATGGTACAGAAGGACTTACAATGGAGCGAGCAGGTTACTACAATGGTAACCAAGAGCAACATTATAATTATTTTTCTCTTTGCCGCCTTAAAAGGTTCCATGTGTCGTAGGAAGACCTGGTTAGCATTTATACCAGCTACATATACGTCCCACCCTGGAGTATGCCACTCCTGCTTGGCACAGCTCACTGACCCAGGACCAGTCTGATGACCTGGAGCGTATTCAGCAGAGAGCATGCCTCACCATCCTCGGAGGATACTCCAGTTATATTGAGGCACTTCAGACCCTGTCCCTACCCCGGCTTCATGAAAGACAGACAGCTCTGACTTCACTGTCAGCCTCCTAAACTCTCATTTCAGAGACTGGCTACCCCCTGACAAAATCACAGTAACACGCAGCCTAAACAAACTGACTATGCTAAAGTCTAGAACCGAATGGTACAGGAGGTCACCAATCCCATATTTCTGCTCATTGATTAATGAGTCACTTTAAGACCACAGGACATTATTGATTTAAAAAAAAAATGTACTCGTATTGTTGTATTTTGTTTCTCTTATCGATTAATATGTTGTATGTTAATGGGTTTCAGTTTGTATTGACTGCTATAGGAGTCAAATAAAACTAGAAAAACACGTTGTGCGCCTGGATCGGTGTGTCTTGATGGTTGCCTCCCTGACTCTCTCCACCTCCTCATCCCCTGTAAATGACCTTCTTTACCAGGATTTAGTTGCTTAACACCTCTCCTGTCCTTGCTGGTGCACAGTGTAGAGATAAGGGGAGAATCTACTGTGCAGTCTGGCTAGCAAAGATCATCACCAGCTCTGATTACACTGGTCCTTTCCCAAAAGCCAATACCAGATGTCCAATTTCCTGCGAATGAATTCCTCAGAGTCTATGGAGTTAATGATTTGAAATGTATTATTTAGGATAATACAAACAGCGCCTGTGTATATTATGTTGAGATTTATATCCTTTATACGTACTAGTCAATGTTCAACTATTGGACGGATTCAATCACAGGTCAGGCATGGAGAAATTGACACACTGTCAGATTCTGTGTGGTTCAAGGTCACCTGTTTATGGCTTGTAAAATACCTTGGGAGTCTGAGAAAAAAAGGGACAAGGTACTCCATACGTACAGTACATGATAACCTCGAGCAGTGCAACGCACATACTACATTATCCCGATGTCAAGCAATAACAATGACAAACTGTTCTTCCCTAATAAAATACCTTCCCTATCTGCCCTCTCTGCTACAGAGAGATACAGTAGGTTATGGTACCGTAAAGCTCCTCTGATTGTACCACTACGTACACTCTCCCTATTTTGTTTGGTTTCCGGGAGCCTTTGTTACGTCTGGACTACTTTCTGCCAACCAGTTTGAAGAAGATCTGGTCAGCCCTAATCCAAAGTCACCCCACTACATTATTTTCTGCCTCAATGATCACTACAATGGGATTAGCACTACTGTACTGCTCTGGCCTGGGTCCAGCACAGCAATCTAACCAGTACAATGAGTTAGTCATACATTAGGAACAGATGCACTTGACTTTACTATACCAATCGCATTTGCGAACTTACAGACTGGTCAATTAATGTACCAATCGTCTTTACATACTGGTCGCCTTTAAATACTAGTTACAGAGCTATTCTTTAATTCTTGCACTGTTAATTGTATTATTGAAGGGTTGCCATCTGCTTTGTTTAGCTGTAGGCATTCTGTAAGATGTCATTAAGTAAAAGTGTCAACATACATTAAGCAATGGCGCCATGGCCTATTGCATTGCTTGTGCTGTCTATTCGAAAGCAAACAGCAACAGACAGATATTTGACTTACGCATTTGCCCCAGTTTATAGCATCCTTACAGCATCCTGTCCACTTCCATTGGAGGATATTAACAGTCTTAACTGTATTTATCACTACATGGCCGACATGCATACATCTCACGGCACGCCTCAAATGAAAATACTGCTCTCATCTCTTGATCTCTCTCTCTCTTTCTTTCTTTCTCTCTCTCTCTCTCTCTGTCTCTCTCTCTCTCTCTCTTTTTGTCTCTCTCTCTCTCTTCCTCTCCCCCTCTCTCCTTTCCCCCCTCCCTCCCTCTATCTTTCGTCATCTCCCTCTTTTGTCCTTGCAGACCATTGAAAACTGTGTGTGCATTTTGAGGAACCTCTCGTATCGACTAGCTGCAGAGACATCTCAGGGACAGCAGATAGGCACAGACGAGCTTGACGGATTGCTTTGTGGCGATGCCAACGGCAAGGATGCCGAGAGCTCTGGTTGCTGGGGGAAGAAGAAAAAGAAAAAGAAGGCCCATGATCAGGTGGGTTCCTCTCCACTGCAGCTGTTAGCAATTAGCCAGCATGTTACAACAGTGGTGCTGGAAGCCCGGCTAGGGAGGGGGGTCTACATCTCATGGATAATTACACATTTACTGGGTTTAGTTCTGAAAGAGGGTCTTCTGGTTTCTTCTGGTTTCTGCTGCCAAGGCTGGGAAAATAAACTGGCAAAGTCAAGGTTTGATTATTATCCAACTGAGTTGGATTATGCTATTCAGTGGGATTGAAATGTCGGTACAAATAATCTAATCTGGCATACATTAGATGCTCATGCAGTTGGTACGGTGTGGATGATTTAGTATGTGAGATATGCCCCATGGATGTTATGTTGCTGGATGCTCATTCTTAAATCATGTTTATCTTGTAAGTAAATAATTCAGAAAGCAGTGCGTGACTCTCTTGTCACTCAAGTCTCAACCATATTAAGTGTTTTCAATATTTTCATTGTTCTTTGATAATTAAAGACAACTGCCCCTAAAAACCAACTTCTCATTTAGAAAACAGCCTATGTGGCATCGATATGAGTCAGAAACGTTTATTCTACTGTGGAAATGACTACAAAGTGTAAATAGGATAATTTTGGTCATAAAGTCAGTCTCGTCCAAAACAGAGTTTTGTTAGACTTGTGGTCGTGACTGCATCACAATGTAAATTAAGGTTTGGTTTGTTTTAATCCTGTCCACATCCTGCCCAGCCGACAGCTGGCAGCACACAAGTGATCATACATTTCAGAGTGCAGCTACACACGACCCGATCGTAATGCCTGTGTTAAATGTGGGCTGACTTTGGTTATCCCTATGGGTCCAGTTGGGGAACATCGGTAAATTACACAAAGTACAATGACTTGAAAACCTCAAACCAAACTATAAATTGTAGAAATGAATATACAAATATTAAAAGCATTTAATGGGAACTAAAAGGTGTGCAACATGAAAATATTATCTCATTTACATTGTGTAATTTATTGACAGTCCCTAACAAACCCCGGAGAAAGGCTATCCAAAGTCAAACCAATTTTGCTGCAGTCGCACACCAGCCGGCTGAAGCTAATTGGCTAAATAATTTGGCTAACTCTTTACACCTGCGAACACACACGAGACACCCACATCAAACCACACCCCGAAACCATCTCACGTTTGAATTCAGGAATTCAGGCCACTAGCATTTCTTAATCAACCAAATCTTAAACAAGGTAAAATCAGGTGGTGCAGTCACCCTTTAAGCAATTTTTAGTGGCACTGTAACTAAGTGGCGTTGTCAAACTGTTTGATGTCTGTAGTATTGATAAGTAGTAATATTCCACCATTCTGTGTCACCCAGTGGGATGGTGTTGGGCCCTTCCCGGACTCAGCTGACCCTCCCAAAGGCATTCAGATGCTGTGGCACCCCACCATCGTCAAGCCCTACCTCACACTCTTGTCTGAGTGCTCCAACCCAGACACCCTGGAGGGGGCAGCCGGGGCTCTGCAGAACTTGGCTGCAGGCAGCTGGAAGGTACAGCACAGTACAGTAAGCTATGGTCTCCCTCCTCAGAGCTGCTCCAGTGGCAGCCATTTTCTAGTCACACTGTCATTGTCAAACTGTCAAAATGAACTTTCCTTAGACATTGGTTGCTCTTAGCTCACTGCAACATTAAGAAAGCATGAGCTACTACTGGAGAAATGCTATATTGGGCAGTGTTGGGGGAGTAGACTACTTCTGTTGTTGTCCCATATATAGAGCAGAATGATGTGTGTTTTATATAATGAAGTGTGACTGTCTTCTCTTTCTCCTCTCCTCTCCAGTGGTCTGTGTATATCCGTGCGGCGGTGAGGAAAGAGAAGGGTCTGCCCATCCTGGTGGAGCTCCTGAGGATCGACAACGACAGGGTGGTGTGTGCCGTGGCCACAGCTTTAAGAAACATGGCCTTAGACGTCAGAAACAAAGAACTCATCGGTAATTGTAGTTGTCAGTGAATCAATATTGTACATTCTACATGCATGTTTGTGTGTGTGTGCATTAGTGCGAGTATGTAAGCATGCTCATGCATATGCGTTTATATACAGTGCATTCAGGAAATATTCAGACCCTGTGACTTTTTCCACGTTTTTTTACATTACAGCCTTGTTCTAAAATGTATTAAATACATGTTTTCTTTATCAAACTACACACAATACCCCGTAATGACAAAACGAAAACAGGTTTGTAGAAATGTTTGCAAGAACACAGTGGCTTCCATCAATCTTAAATGGAAGAAGTTTGGAACCACCAAGACTCTTCCTAGAGCTGGCCGCCCGGCCAAACTGAGCAATCTGGGGTGAAGGGCCTTGATCAGGGAGGTGACCAATAACCCGATGGTCACTCTGACAGAGCTCCAGTGTTCCTCTGTGGAGATGGTTGTCCTTCTGAAAGATTCTCCCATCTCTGCAACACTCCACCAATCAGGCCTTTATGGTAGAGTGGCCTGGCAGAGGTCAATCCTCTGTAAAAAAAAAAAAAAGAAAGCACGACAGCCCGCTTGAAGTTTTCCAAAAGGCACCTAAAGGACTCTCAGGTCATGAGAAACAAGATTCTCTGGTCTGATGAAACCAAGAACTCTAGCCTAAATGCCAAGCGTCACTTTTGGAGGAAACTTGGCCCATCCCTACATTGAAGCATGGTGGTGACAGGGACAGGGATACTAGTCAGTATTGCCGAAATGATGAACAGAGCAAAGTACAGAGAGATCATTGATGAAAACCTGCTCCAGAGTGCACAGGAACTCAAACTGGGGCGAAGGTTCACCTTCCAGCAGGACATCGACCCTAAGCACACAGCCAAGACAACGCAGGAGTGGCTTCGGGACAATTCTCTGAATGTCCTTGAGTGGCACAGCCAGAGCCCGGACTTGAAACCGATCGAACACCTCTGGAGAGACCTGTAAATAGCTGTGCAGCGACGCTCCCCATCCAACCTGACAGAGCTTGATAGGATCTGCAGAGAAGAATGGGATAAACTCCCCAAATACAGGTCTGCCAAGCTTGTAGCGTCAAACCCAAGAAGACTCGATGCTGTAATCGCTGCCAAAGGTGATTCAACAAAGCACTGAGTAAAGGGTCTGAATACTTATGTAAATGTGATATTTTAATGTTTTTATTTATTATAAATTTGCAAACATTTCTAAAAACCTGTTTTGCTTTGTCATTTTGGGGTATTGTGTTTGATGAGGATGAGATTGATGAAGAAAAAAAGATTTACTCCATTTCAGAAGAGAGCTGTAACTTAAAAAATGTGGAAAAAGTCAAGGGGTCTGAATACTTTCCAAATGCACTGTATGTGTGCCCCCATAGACAATGTGTGCACTTCTCTGCAGCAAACTATACCAGCCTATTTATCTACTAAGATGGGTGTGCACTGCAGAGCTCTCTTTGTGGACTGTGTTCACATGGTTGAAATTCTCCTCATGACAGCACTAAAAGACTATTGATCTCTCTAATAAACGAGATGTTCTGTTGGACCTCGGCATCTCCATAGCAACTGCTCTTGCCGTTTCAGGCTGGTGCTCTGTGCTAAGTAGATGTGTGTATCATGTCATAGAGCCCGCAGGCCTTCGGACTCCCAACTCTTTGTTGGTAGAATAAAGGGTAGTAACCCACAATTATCTGTTTACATGCTTAAGTCATGTTAAGACAATGTTATGTCTTGCTAAATCTGACGCTACTGATAGCCATGCAAAGGGAGATTTCGTTATTGGCATTTCATTGACATTTTAGCCACTATTACACACAGCATATATAAAGTGTGTATTCCGTGTAACTTGGAAAATGACCTTTGTGATAATCATCAGCTCAAATTATCTTCACCCTCTTTGTTTATCTACATTACAAACAGTGATGTAGTTGTTAAAAAATAGGTAGGTAAACTCACTGTTTGCAGTGAATAAAGTAACACACTATATACTTTCAACCGTCACGCAAAATCCAGAAGGGCTCCCGAGTGGCGCAGTGGTCTAAGGCACTCCATCTCAGTGCAAGAGGCACTACAGTCCCTGGTTTGAATCCAGGCTGTATCACATCCGGCCATGATTGGGAGTCCCATAAGGCGGCGCACAATCGTCCCAGCGTCGTCTAGGTTTGGCCGGGGTAGGCTGTCATTGTAAATAAGAGTTTGTTCTTAACTGACTTGCCTAGTTAAATAAAGGTTAAATATAAAAAAGGAGCATCCTCCACTACACCACTGATTACAAACACACGTTGTGTTGTTTCTAATGCTTTGAAGACTATACTATGAATCACACAAAGCGATTGTGCATTGGCAAGACATTCTCAGTCGTTCTCATTCCCAGGCCTCCCTTTAAAACGTAAGTGTTTTCTATGAAAATGCCATTACCTGGGAGGTGTCAAGGGGTTTGGTATTTCCATCCCTGCTACGAATGTTGTGTCCTCAGGCCTACAGTAGAGTATGAGTGTTTAGCGGGGTATTAAAAAGCCCCATTGAGCAGAAGATGGATGTATTAAGCCCTCGTCACATAGCTGTAAATGTCAGGCTGGGAGTTTGAGGCTGTATTGTGAATTATTAAAAGCACTGCTCCATGAATTTCTCTCTCTATTTCTCTCTCTCTCTCTCTCTCTCTCTCTCTCTCTCTCTCTCTCTCTCTCTCTCTCTCTCTCTCTCTCTCTCTCCCTCTATTATTCTCTCTATCCTTTTCTTATGCCCTAGTTTTTTTGTTTTTGACTAAAATCCATAAGGATTGTATTATGTACCCTTAAGCATCATTCCCATATGTATATCCTTTGTCTTCTTTATTCTTCTTCAAGTGGGTGCCTCAGTGTGAAGTGCTGTATTTATTGTTCTCCTGTCAAGTCAAGAAATCCTCTTTAGCTCAACCGCTCACTGCTCATGGGGGACATAGCCTTTATAGGACAAGGGGCTTGTACACGTCTCTGACCTTGAAGGCTCTCCTGCTGTCCACTGAGTAGTGACCAGGTTAGATAATGTGAAGTATAGTAAATACTGCTTGTCTTTATCAGTTTCTGTTATATTGGCCATTTGCTACCATTTCCCCTCTCTTGCTGTTGTGAATATGAAGGTATACAAACGGAACACTGCGTCGTGGAGAACATGCGTATGTATTTATAGAAGAATGTTGTTCTTCTGCATCCATGGCTTTCTAATCTGTTAGCACCTAATAGCACATACAGTACCAGTCAAACGTTTGGACGCACCTACTTATTCAAGGGTTTTTCTTTATTTTTACTGTTTTCTACGTTGTAGAATAATAGTGAAGATATCAAAACTCCGAAATAACACAAATGGAATCATGTAGTAACCAAAAAAGTGTTAAACAAATCAAAATAGATTTTATATTCTTCAAAATTCAAAAGGCACTCGCACATCTGAGCAATCTTTTTTGAAGGTACATGGTAACAGTTGAACAAGATGAATGAAAAAGGAAACCGTACACTCCTCTTGATAGTATTACTGATCTTTAATAAGCTTACGTATCGGCCTCACGGCCTTCGTCAGAGCTTTTGTGAGTTAAAAAAAAAATAGATTATTCAAAATAGCCACCTTGATGACAGCTTTGCACACTCTTGGCATTCTCTTGGCATTCTCTCAACCAGCTTCACCTGGAATGCTTTTCAAACAGTCTTGAAGGAGTTCCCACTTAATGCTGAGCACTAGTTGGCTGCTTTTCCTTCGCTCTGAGGTCCAACTCATCCCAAACCATCTCAATTGGGTTGAGGTCGGGTGATTATGGTGGCCAGGTCATCTGATGCAGCACTCTATCACTCTCCTTCTTGGTAAAATAGCTCTTACACAGCCTAGACATGTGTTTTGGGTCATTGTCCTGTTGAAAAACAAATGACAGTCCCACTATGAGCAAACCAGATGGGATGTCGTATTGCTGCAGAATGCTGTGGTAGCCATGCTGGTTTAACTGTGCCTTGAATTCTAAATAAATCACTGACAGTGTCACCAGCAAAGCACCCACACACCATCACACCTCCTCCATGCTTCACGGTGGGTACCACACATGCAAATATCATCCGTTCACCTACTCTGTGTCTCACAAAGACACAGTGGTTGGAACCAAAAATATAACATTTGGACTCATTAGGCCAAAGAACAAATTTCCACCGGTCTAATGTCCATTTCTTGACCCAAGCAAGTCTCTTCTTCTTATTGGTGTCGTTTAGTAGTGGTTTCTTTGCAGCAATTTGACCATGAAGGCCTGATTCACGCAGTCTCCTCTGAACAGTTGATGTTGAGATGTATCTGTTACTTGAACTCTGTGAGGTGCAATTTGAGGTGCAGTTAAATGCTGATTAAAAAAAAAACTGGCTGGTAACTCTAATGAACTTATCCTCTGCAGCAAGAGGTAACTTTGGGTCTTCCTTTCCTGTGGTGGTCCTCATGAGAGCCAGTTTCATCATAGCGCTTGATGTTTCTTTGCGACTGCACTTGAAGAAACTTTCAAAGTTCTTGACATTTTCCAGATTGACTGACCTTCATGTCTTAAAGTAATGATGGACTGTCGTTTCTCTTTGCTTATTTGAGCTGTACTTAATATAATATGGACTTGGTCTTTTACCAAATATCTGTATACTACCACTACCTTGTCACAACACAACTGATTGGCTCAAATGCATTAAGAAGGAAATACATTCTACAAATGAACTTTTAACAAGGCACACCTGTTAATTGAAATGCATTCCAGGTGACTTCCTCATGAAGCTGGTTAAGAGAATGCCAAGAGTGTGCAACGCGATCATCAAGGCAAAAATCTCAAATATAAAATGTATTTTGATTTGTTTAACACTTTTTTGCTTACCACATGATTCCATATGTGTTATTTCATAGTTTTGATGTCTTCACTATTATTCTGCAATGTAAGAAAATAGTCAATATATAGAAAATTAGGTGTGTCCAAACTTTTTTAAAGGGTTATTAAAAGGTTCATATACAGTGTAACTAACCATAAGTTTTTTTTCTTTCCACAACAGGCAAGTACGCAATGAGAGACTTGGTCCACCGATTGCCCGGGGGGAACAACAACAACAGCAGTGGTGGGACTGCTGCCAGTGCTATTGGGAAGACCATGTCGGACGACACTATCACAGCTATCTGCTGTGCCCTGCACGAGGTCATCACTAAGAACATGGAGAACACCAAGGCTCTGCGTGACGCTGGAGGCATCGAGAAACTCATCGGCATCGCCAGGAGCAAAGGAGACAAGTAGGTGTCCAGAAGTCATGCTGTGCTCACCCTAATTTGGGAATCCAGAGGAAAAGATTGCTTGCATGCCTGCTGTCCAGCTATTCTACTGTATATAACATTTTAACACACTGTCACAAAAGACTATGTTCACTGACTCTAACCTTCAACCCTAACGCCAACACACAGCCCTCCTGTTCAGCTAGTAATTGTATATGGATTGTAGAATTAATGTAACTGCTGATCGGGACATGGGAGCTGTAAGTACGTATTAAGGTTCTGATCATTTCCCTCTTAATTCCCTTAAGTAGATTTTTGAAATTATGTTTTCTCTACAACTCACCACTGTAGAGAAATGCCTTTTAAAGGTAGCTAATTGTGGTTTTCGTGTTTTCTCGTTTGTGATTTTATGAGCCCAAATATCCCTTATAAGCTTTTAGTTTGCAATTAGCAAGGTAACTTAATTGAGTGGTGTGCCTTGGCTTCCTCTCCAGTTAGTCCGGTGATGCACTTGCCTAATGTTGCCAAGGACAACAGACTCTGTACAACTGTAAGAATATGTTGCCTCATAGAGTAGAAATGTGTTATCTGGGATAAAGAGAAGAATAATCTTTAAGAGTCTTGACAGAAGAGAAGTGTTGCTATATCTGCAGTGCTATGATGTAATAACTTTTGATTATTCCATATCTCTGGTGTGAATCAGAATGAAGGATGCGTGGTTAATTGAATCACCTCTGGCGCTGACAGTTGTGGCTCGTGGAGTTTCTGTGCAGAGATAGAGGATAGGTGCTGTGTGTGAGAGAGAGGGCCTCTGATGCTAAACTGATTGGATTTATCTCTGCTAATTGCTTTTTCCATTTGAGATTTGTCTTGTTTTTGTGCAAAAATGACAATGGTGCTAAAGCACAGAGTTAGCTTGTTTCCATTTTATGTTCGCTTTGAATGTTTACGTCTGAAAAATGATCGATTGAATTTGTTTCTAAATGTTTTTGTACTGGTGATCGTTCATCTAGCAGCGGGCATACCAAACCTTTTGTTTAGAACATTTGGTTCTAGTCATCTGAGTAAAATGAAGTCTTGTGTTTCTCTTCCCCAGACACACACCCAAAGTGGTAAAAGCAGCCTCTCAAGTCCTCAACAGTATGTGGCAGTACAGAGACCTTCGCAGCCTCTACAAAAAGGTGTGTAATACAAAGAACTTGCTGCCAACACAATACATCTGCTGAAGGAGCTCTTGAAAGTTTAACACCTTAGTCTCTTGAATGGGTTTTTATGCTCTTATTAAAATGAAAGAGAGAGAGAGTAAATGGCAAAAACTATGCAGCAGTGCATGCGTGACAGTTCAGTAAAGCTCACGAAGCAACACAAGTGCAAGAATGTATAGTGAGAGTAAAGCTGGAATCCCTCTGGGCTGCAGTTTAATGAACTAAAGAATCTGTCAATGTTGACCTGAGGAGAGGAGACAAACATGCTTTAATGAAACAAGACGGATTAAGAATTAGAGGGTTTAAAGGCTTTGAGAGGGGGAGAAAAACCAAGCACTGCAAGACTGGTGTTGCATGCTTTACTAAAATGGATAGAGAGTCATTCTCATAACATCCCCCTGTTCTATTTTGCCTCATTTTAATGTGAGGATAGTTTCTAACCCATTTGCTATTTGACCAGATTATCTTAGATCATTGAGTATGATCATTCAGTACAATAATACAGAATGTTGCAGTTCATTATAGCTAAGTTCCCTAATTCATCTCTTTTTCCCCCAGGATGGATATTCTCAGTATAATTTTGTTGGCTCATCCTCTACAATAGAAAGAGATAGACAAAGACCATATTCTTCCTCCCGCACCCCATCCATCTCGCCCGTACGGACATCTCCAAATAATCGATCGGGTGAGTCCACTGTTGTCTCTCCTTCTGCCCTCCCACTCCATCAAGCCACTACTGACAGACAAACAGGATCAGGACCAGTTGGTGGACAAGTGGTATGCATGTCAGTGTGTAGGTGTATTCTCTCTTTACCCCATTAAAATACTGGACATCTTTTGCAAACTCACGAGGCTGATCATCCTTTAGAGCATGTGTCAAATGGTGGGCCCAAGTGTCTGCGGGTTTCTGCTCCACCCTTGGACTTGATTGATGAATTAAGGTCACTAATTAGTAAGGGGCTCCCCTCACCTGGTTGTCTAGGGCTTAATTGAAAGGATAAAACAAAAACCTGCAGACACTCGGCCCTCCGTGGAATGAGTTTGACACCCCTTCTTTAGAGCTTCAATTGCCAGACATTGCAGAACAATTTGACCATGCATTTCAGACATAGATTCTGAAAACGTAGTAATGTTTTGGATCAAAGATAGGATGAACGAAGGATAAGGTGGTGTCTGCCCAGACACAGTGGTGCACAGACACTAATAATCAACTGGCAGTTACTCACTTACCCTTTGAGATGAAAAGAGAGAAGAGAGGAAAGCAGGAGGAGGATGGAGGGATGACTCAGGTGACACAGCTGATTTTTTTTTTTTGGGGGGGGGGGGGGGGGTTGAATACCACAGCTCAGGCTCTGTTCACCTCAACAGCAGCCTCATAGGATAACCCTTGGGAGTTAGGGCCCGAAGCAGAATAAATAGTTGTCAAAATACACTGACTAGAAGTCGCTCCGGGGAAGAGCATCTGCTAAGTTACTAAAAATGTAAATGTACCAGGTATTGGTACTACTGTTGTTGAAACCTATAACTTGGTACTGTAGACGTTGGCTGTGTTTAATGGTGATTATAAGAGGATGTTCTTGTTACAGGGTGGTCTAATTGGAGTTGAATGAAATTCAACGTGGAAACACTGACCTTAATGGATCCTATTAGAAAGCAATAAACTCTCTGAGTAAAGATTTCATAGAAGAGCCATTTGTGGATGTTAGATCTGTTTAGCCTACAGTATATAGTTAGGCCTATGTGTTTGTTTTCATTACATGCTTGTTTTCTCAGCCGCTTCACTGTCAGCTCTCCTTGACCTGTTTCAACAGAATATGTTACTATACAAGAGCGGGAGGATTATATGCTGAACAAAAATATAAACGCAACATGTAAAGTGTTGGTCCCATGTTTCATGAGCTGAAATAAAAGATCCCAGAAATGTTCCATACGCACAAAAAGCTTATTTCTCTCAAATGTTTACATTCTTTGCCAAGAAGCTGATTAAACAGCATGATTATTACACATGTGCACCTTGTGCTAGGGACAATAAAGGGCCACTCTACAATGTGCAGTTTTGTCACACAACACAATACCACAGAGCGTGCAATTGGCATGCTGATTGCAGAAATTTCCACCAGAGAAGTTTATGTTCATTTCTCTACCATAAGCCTCATCCAACGTCGTTTTGAGAATTTGGCAGTATGTCCAACCAGCCGCACAACTGCAGACCATGTGTAACCAAGCCATTCCTGGACCTCCACTTCTGACTTCACCTGCGGGATCATCTGAGACCAGCCACACGGACAGCTGATGAAACTGTGGGTTTGCACAACTGAAGAATTTCTGCACAAACTGTCAGAAACCGCCTCAGGGAAGCCCATCTGCGTGCTCATCGTCCTCACCAGGGTCTTGACTTGACTGCAGTTTGGCGTCATAACCAACTTCAGTGGGCAAAGGCTACATTCGATGGCCGCTGGTACGCTGGAGAAGTGTGCTCTTCACAGATGAATCCGGGTTTCAATTGTACCTGGCAGATGGCAGACAGTGTGTATGGCGTCATGTGGGTGTGCGGTTTGGTGATGTCAACGTTGTTAACAGAATGCCACATGGTGGCGGTGGGGTTAGGGCATGAGTAGGCATAAGCTACGGACAACGAACACAGTTGCATTTTAACGATGGCAATTTGAATGCACAGAGATAGCGTGACGAGATCCTGAGGCCCATTGTTGTGCCATTCATCCGTCGCCATCACCTCATGTTTCAGCACGATAATACACTGCCCCATGTCACAAGGATCTGGACACAATTCCTGGACGCTGAAAATGTTCCAGTTCTTCCATGGCCTGCATACTCACCAGACATGTCACCCATTTAGAATGTTTGGGATGATTTGGATCGACGTGTACTACAGTGTGTTCCAGTTCCCGGCCAAGTGGTGTGGGACAACATTCCACAGGCCACAATCAACAGCCTGATATGCGAAGGAGATGTGTCGTGCTGCATGAGGCAAATGGTGGTCACACCAGATACTGACTGGTTTTATGATCCACCCCCCTGCCTTTTTTTAAGGCATCTGTGACCAACAGATGCATATATGTTGTCCCAGTCATGTGAAATCCATAGATTGGGGCCTAATGAATCTATTTCAATTGACTTATTTCCGTTAATGAACTGTAACTCAGTAAAATGTTGCGTTTATATTTTTGTTTGGTGTACATGACAAAGGGGCTCATTTAATGCCAAACGTGTTTTACAGCTAATCATATACTTGATGTGTAATCTGTGTGTTTGCAGCAAGTGCCCCTGCCTCTCCCCGAGAGATGATCAGCATTAAGGAGAGGAAGACAGACTACGAATCAACGGGCACCAATGCCAGTTACCATGGCAACAAGGGTGAGCACACTTCGAGGAAAGATGCCATGGCAGGTAGGAAGGAATTTCAGGGCCTCCGTCAGCTTCCTCCTCGTTTCTGGAGTCAGTGTGTTTTCATCAGATGATGTGTACTCTAAAGCCAGTGTGAAGGCTTTTTGTCATTTCATAATAATCAACTTGGCAACAATAACCACATACCTCTCTGTTTCTCTCCCACCGGTAGTTCAAATTTCAAGTGGAACCTCAACATTGTTCCGAGGTGCCTATGTCTCTCCAAGTGATGACATCAAACACAACCAGGTAAGGTTTGAAGAAATGACTTGATATCATTGCAAGAGCAACGTTCACTGCTAGGTAAACTCTTATAAAAAAGGGTAGCAAAAGGGTTCTTCGGCTGTTCCCATAGGAGAACCCTTTTTGGTTCCAGGTATAACTCTTTTGGGTTCCATGTAGAACCCTCTGTGTAAAGGATTCTACCTGGAACTCAAAAGGGTTCTACCTGGAACCAAAAAGGGTTCTTCAAATGGTTCTCCAATGTGGACAGCCGAAGAACCCATTTAGGTTCTACGTAGCACTTTTTTTTCGAAGAGTCTACTGTCTTACCAGTTGCAGAGTAGTGCTCTAACCTCTGTGTGTGTTCTCTAGGTCCCTTCCCAGGGCCCCAACCCAGGCCAGGAGCCCTACCCTCCGTTCCAGAACCCTCCTGGAGTACAGTTTGAGGAGGCATTCTACGAGGACCAAGTGCACCAACGCCCTCCTCAGGCCACAGACTTGAACATGCACCTGGGCCTCAAGTCCACCGGCAACTACGTGGACTTCTACTCAGCATCCCGCCCATATAGTGAACTCAACTATGAGACCAGTCACTACCCGGCCTCCCCAGACTCCTGGGTCTAGTGGACTATAGAGGAAGGACTCGTCGTCAGCAGTGTGCTGGGATAGGGGGAGAGGAGCCGAAAGAGAGAGTAAGACAAAAAGGCCACGCATGCTTGCATGCACAACACAAGACATTTCTTCAGTGAGTTTAGTTTGTCCTAGAGAGCGATGTCCCACGCCCATGTGTCTTTGAAGAAAGAGAGAGAGAGAGAGAGAGAGAGAGAGAGAGAGAGAGAGAGAGAGAGAGAGAGAGAGAGAGAGAGAGAGAGAGAGAGAGAGAGAGAGAGAGAGAGAGAGAGAGAGAGAGAGAGAGAGAGAGAGAGAGAGAGAGAGAGAGAGAGAGAGAGAGAGAGAGAGAGAGAGAGAGAGAGAGAGAGAGAGAGAGAGAGAGAGAGAGAGAGAGAGAGAGAGAGAGAGAGAGACCGTCACAGAGCAGAAGGGATAGAAAGAGAGAGTCAGAACGATAGGAGGAGGGAGGGAAAGAGAGAGAGGAAGAAATAAAGAGTATGATCTTGTAAGGAAACAACTCACAAAAGGCAAAAGGACGGTGTTAAATGATGGGGTCACCACCAGAAGCTTGGCGCGTTGAAGTGTGAGGAGCGGAATATTTTGGAGATAAGCAGGAGTATTCTAGACAGAAGACAACTGTAAATATGTGGTATAGTAAAGAGATTAGTGTGTGAAGCACAATGAAAATGAAGAGTCATACACAAGCTAGAGAATAGTTGTCAGTCACAAACTCTTATTAGGATTCATTTACGGCTTTAACCTGTGTTGTGTGTAAGGAGTGTCCTCTCACGGGCAAAGGAATTGCTTCTAGACTTTGTATCTTTTGATTTGTTACGATTCTTTTTTTATTTGTACTTTTTTAATTCCGAATTCTGGTGTTAAGTATTTGATGTACATTACAGAGATACAAGTGCATTGTGTATATTACACAAAGACCTGTGTCCCTTCCCTCGGTGTCTCAACAGAACGTCAACCTGTCTGTTACATTCTGGGGGGAGAACGGAGTGGTACAATGTCTGCGCACAAACAAACAAATACGAGCAAATGTGTTTTAGCAGCAAAATTAAGAAATAATGTTCAAGTTATGGCTAATCTGATGTGAATTGGTGGAACTAAGCATCTCAACAGCATCATTCTACTCCCTTGGTGCTCTTCCACTGCCTAAAACAGTTTACGGAGGACTGTAGATATACTCAAAATACTTTTGATTTCCTACACGCCATGTCATTTTGTTTGTCCAACCATATCTACATGAAAACAAGTTTGTTCCTCCACACGCCTCCAAGTGAACTGTGCTCATGGTCCATTTTTAAATGTGCCAAACATGTTTTATCTCCAAGCCGAGGGGTAACGTTGAACTTCTGTTGAAGTTTACATTCAACAGCAAGTCGTTGGTTCTAACAATCCCAGTTTGTAAATGCTTTTTTTAAACGTGTTTTAATGGAATAAAGCTATATATACACTGTAACAAGACTGGAACATTACCAGGAGACGAAAATTAGATCTTTGAGAGCTTAATTCCCTCCAAAGATGTACAAATTAGTTGGGTCTGTGTTGTAAAATAATCAATGTTTGAGAACAATGTGTTTTTTTTTCCAGAGAGGGTTGGCAATCATGTTCATGGTAGACTGTTAATAGAGTATGAATATATATATTATATAAATATAAATATATACTTTTTATGTGCAGATGTGGATGTCACTTAAAGCAGCAACATTATGGAAGAGACTTGTAAAAAAATATATATTTGTTCACCTTCATTTTCTGGTCTACACACTAAAATGTTGACTTTGTGTAGTCATGTTGTTGCTATGTGAAATAGGGGAGACCAGGAGCGGAATATCCACAGAGATACAGGAAGTTGTCACAGACCTCGTTTCGACAAGAAAAGGTACTAAAAGTTACAGCGACAGATTTTTTGTATTTTGGTGTTTACAGAAGGTAGCTACTTCATATCCCTAGCGTTGAATATTGAAATTGTCACAGGTGTTATGTCTTTCACCACCTTCTAAGAAAATGATCCGCTTGATCCTTGTTGGATTCCCTCAAACTTCTCAATATCAGTGGGGTGCACAGTTATCAAAAATAGAGCTTGATGATCCAGTGTGTGTGTTTCTGTCAAAGAGATGGAAACGGAATGAAAGTGGCTTCCCCCAGTAGGACACACGGTTCCATAGCGAGCCCTCCTTTGAGGAAATGTTTCAATAACATTATGTGGCAACCTAGATAAACAAATATTTAATTGCCCAGTAATGCATGAATAGCTCTTCTTTCAGTCAATGTTAAACAAAATGGTGGTTGGCTACACACTAAAGCTGAATTGAGGAGAAAACGGTCATACTTTATTTAGATAGCAAGCAGTTGTTTATCAACAGATAGACTAAAGGGTAGGGTAAAGGTTAAGTTTAGGGTTAGGATAAGGGTTGAGATTTAAAGCTAGGGTTAGTAGATAGTCTGTAGAGCATCTACAGATGGACTATCCAAATAAAGTGTTACCAAAAAAAAAAATCTTAAAAGTTGTGACAACGAGCCCTGGTCTCCCCTACATATCATTTATAAATCTCTCGGTCATCTTCAGATGCTTGAACAATGAATAAATGATGCAAAACCCAAATTGTTCAACATATCCTACAATGATCCCCTTCTCATTAGTTAGCATCTGAAAACAGACACAGTCCTTGTGAAAAGTAGGCATACCTGACAAACTGTATTGAACTATGTCAGTAACCTTTTTGTTGCTAGACAACGTGTTTTAAAGACTTGTGAAACTTTTTATTGTCTCAACAGATTGCAACTGCTACAAAAATATAAACTGACCATCTAAGATTGACTGTTTTGAGGGTTGTTTGTTCGTTACCAATATCTATTTGTGTGTGGTCTGCCTGTGCTCTCTGTGTTCTAAAACCTTTGGTTCAGCCAGAAGAATGATGTTTACTCCTCTACATGAATATGCTCATTCAGTTTAGTAAAAACATTTCTTAAATGTTTCTTTTGAAGTAATTGATTTCAGCTCAAATACAAAGAAGTTTGATCTGCAATGAGAGCCCATTTTCATCTCGTTGTGGATGAGACAATGCCCTTTGTGTCTTCAGTGTTGATTTGACAAATTGATATTCCAGATTCAGAACATAGTGTTTTCTTAACTTTCCCTGTAACCAAGGGAAACAGCCCACTGGGCAAAAACTGGTTGAATCAACGTGGTTTCCACGTCATTGCAATAAAACATTTTTAATGTGATGACATTGAATCAATGTAGAAAACTGACTGGATTTGGAAAAAGAAATCAACGTTTGGGAATTAGTTTTTTTTCCCACCCAACTTTTATTCTAAATCCAATTACATGGTGACATGTTTTGTTGATTTCACATTGAATTCACGTTAGTTGACAAATCAACCAAAATTATATCAAAACTAGATGTTGAAATGACATTTGTACCAGGTATGAAACAGGTGTAAATGTCTGGAATAAAAAGTTGTGAGATTTTCATTAACATTCCAATCAGACACCGTATTCGTTCAGTGCAGTGAACTCTTTCCTTTGTAGCTTGGAATCTGTTAATTCAAAATGAATTAATTTTTATTAGACGTGCTGAAGGTTACAACAGCATGGTGCAGTTACTTTGAGGGGGGGGGGGGGGGGGGTTGTATAAAGAATTCGTTTTCCGTATTCCAATCTACAATGCTTATTTATTTCCTATTCCAAAGGCCTACTGTAGAGTTTCACACCAATTAGTGACTGATAGAAATCCTCCACAACCAGCCCAGGCTGGGGACTGAGGGCGGCAGACTGAGTGAGGGGTGCCCTTACAGTTTCTCTCTAATTGTTTTCTCTGTGACATTGAGTTGAGGTAATGCTGACAGGTCTGTGTGAGTTTACCACTGTGATAGGTGTTAATTACCGGGCTGCAGGCCTAGTTGGGTAATGTTAAGCCTGAGGTTACCGTCCATGCCCATCGTCATGCCACCGGGGTGCCCATCAGAGATATGCTGTATACACTGCCCGTATACACTGCCTGTATACACTGCCTGGCCTATATCTATCTATACATCTCCATGAGAAATGCTCCCAAAACTTCTCTCTAAAAACTAAGAATATAGATTATGAATGGATGAAGGGAAGCACAAGTAGGCCTAGTGCTGCTTCTGTGAAAATGCTCAAATTTCTCACCAGTGTGCCAGATACAGCATTTTGTATAGCTGAAAAGAAGCGATCTATAAGCTTCTAAAAAGTAAGAGATGGAATATTTCATCGTCGCATTACATTTTAATTGCTTCGCTAATCCTGGGAGAATCCATCACTATGAGGACAGTCTACTGGGAAGGAGCATGCAGTGTGTAGCCTATGTCAACCTCAAAAGCTTGGAAGAGTCTGCAGTGCCCTCTACTGGGCATTAGTGACTCATGCAGCTCAGGTCTGCCATTTCACTCTGCAAGGCCCAGTACTACTCCTGTGATGCACGCTGTAGGTACAGATACCGATGCAAGCCGAAATGTACTGACTGCATGGCCCATGAATTTGATATTAGTTTGGAACAGTAAACAACATTTTCTCTCTTCGTAAATGTGAAACATGCTAATATGATGTAACATTTTGATTATGCAAGTACTGTATGTGGGGCTGCAGAGAATATAGCGCAGTTATATAATCACCTGGACCATTTTGAATATTCTATTATATTCATGTGGAGGGGCACCTATTTGTGTGGATTGTCTTCTTAACATAGACAAGTATCATTAAAAAAAAACAACGTAAAATAGCCTTCTGATTTAGTAAGCCAAATAGTTTTCTACTTTTAATCTCCAGCACCACTCCAACATCAATGTGAAAATGGCGTGTTTCTATATTTTTTGTTAATAAAAAAGAAGACAAGCGTTTCCAATGACATCATCAACCAATTAGTAGGCAATTCCTACTAATAATGAGTTAAAATCACGATGCACACCGATGATGTCATTGGAAACACTTATTTACCTCTATCTTTTTACTACAATACATAGAAATGCACCATTTTCACATATGTTGATGTTGGCGTGGTGCTGGAGATTATTAATTTTTTCCGTTTAAGCCTTGATCACATTGGCAGTTTGAAGTGACTATTTGTTTGCATATCCGATAAAAATCTGTTATTTTCCCTTCGCTCTGGACAGCCAAAAAGCACATGGAAAAGGATATTTCAAGCCACATTTCAAACCATCTTCGTGGGTGGTTCGAAATTCGATTCAAATCTGATTCCTGGCAGTGCGACTTGTATGATTTATTTGCCCTAAAAGTCGTTTTTAGACTGTTATTTGGCATATCTTGTTACTTGCTAGCTACTCTACTGACGGTCTGACAAGAACATGTGCTAGCTAACTAGCTTTTTAATTGTTTACAAAGAAAATTTGTGAAATGCTAGAAAGATAAACAACTACTTAGCTAGCTAGTTGACTGCTGTGGCTAGCCAAAAAGTACATGTTTTTAAAAGTTGGATCATCTTATCCTTTGAGGCTTTAAAGGGGTTCTTACATTATGATTTTGAACATTCAAAGCAACTTGGAAAATCCATGGCAACATTGTTGTCACCTTGGCTTGCTACATAACTTCTGAGTGATAGGAAGCACAAGCACCACCACCAGTCAGCCCATACCACTGCACACACACACCCGTCGTTACTTTGACAACTACCATCGCCATGTCAGCAAATCACTGCTGTCTGAACACACACACATCCGATTTGGACACTCGATGTTTGGACAGTCAGTATTCCAAAATGGATTTGAAAACTGATTTCGCATTAAGGCCTGCAGTGTGAACAAGGCTTTAGAGACCTACAGGTAACTGCCAAAATAAAGGAAACACTTGAGTAAAGGAGGGATACAAAGTATATTGATAGCTGGTGCTTTCCCACAGGTGTGGTTCCTGAGTTAATGCTTAGGGTCATGTATAAAAATGACCAGTTTCCCATTATTTTGGCTACCATGGCTAGAAGAAGAGATCTCAGTGACTTTGAAAGAGGGGTCTCAAAGGAGTTTAGGGGGTTTAATATATATATGTGTGTGTGTGTGTGTGTGTCAGTTACCTGATCTGAACCCAATTGAACACATGGGAGAATCTGGAGCAACACCTGAGAGAGCATTTCACATCACCATCAAGAAAACACAAAATTATGGAATTTCTCGTGATAGAATGGTGTCGCATCCCTCCAATAGAGTTCCAGACACTTGTAGAATCTATGCTAAGACGCATCGGAGTTGTTCTGGCAGCTTGTGGTGGCCAAAAGCCCTATTAAGATGCTTTATGTTGGTGTTTCCTTTATTTTGGCAGTTACCTATACTGTACATCACCTATTCGTTGCATTGAGTTCATTTTGAGGAACATTTTGAATTGCCCGGTCAAACAGTTCATTTACATTCTTCCAGCCAAATCTACCTGAATGAGTACCCACTGGGCATACAGACATATGCTCATTTGGCACCGCAATGTTCCACTCTGCATCGCTCAGTGTTCTTTTTAGCATAGCTTTAGCAGCTCTGCTTGCTTAATGTGAAGAATGTCCCACCTGTGGGCTAGCCCATGTTGGGTTTGGAGTGGGCTAGCCCGTGTTGGGTTGGTGTGGGCCAGCATGGGTTTGGCTGATGTAGGCTAGACCATGTTGGGCTGATGTGAGATTGGTGTGGGCAAGGGCTTTCCCCCCTGTCCTGCCATCCCAGCAAACATGACCCCATTGGCCCCATATGGGTATTCGGTGGGCAAAGTGAGCACGGGCTAACACACAAGCCCAACATGTGCTATCCCGATATGGCTGGCTGATGTGGGATTGCTGTGGGCTAGCCTTTGTTGGGCTGGTGTGGGCTTGTGGGCAGTGAATACCCACATGGAACCAATGGGGTCATATTTGCTGGGATGGCAGGACAGGTGGGAAAGCCCTTGCCCACACCAATCTCACATCAGCCCAACATGGTCTAGCCTACATCAACACATGCTGGCCCACACCAACCTAACACGGGCTAGCCCACTCCAAACCCAACACAGGCTAGCCCACATGCTAGTCCACACCAGCCCAACACGGGCCAGCCCAACACGGGCCAGCCCACCCCAGCCCAACACAGACCAGCCCACACTAGCCCAACATGGGCCAGCCAACAACAAGCCCAACAGGGGCCAGCCCACACCAAGCCCAACAGCGGCCAGCCCACACCAAGCCCAACAGGGGCCAGCCCACACTGAGCCCAAGACGGGCCAGCCCAACACTGGCCATCCCACACCAGCCCAACAGGGGCCAGACCACACCAAGCCCAACAGGGGCCAGCCCACACCAAGCCCAACAGGGGCCAGCCCAAGACAGGCCAGCCCACATCAGCCCAACACTGGCCATCCCACACCAGCCCAACTGGGGCCAGCCCACACCAGCCCAACAGGGCCCAGCCCACACCAAGCCCAACAGAGGCCAGCCCACAGGGGCCAGCCCACACATGCCCAATATGGGCCAGCCCACACCGAGCCCGACAAGAGAGTTTAGAGTTTTTGGGGGCATGGTTTGCACACAGTTATTGTTGTGCAATTGTTACTAAAAGTGTCCTAACAGTTTATGGGTTCAGTTTTTTTATATATATATATTTTATCTTGTACACTGCCAAATCTTAAAATACTTAAAAAAGTAAATTTGACATATGAGAAACTGAAATTTCTCTTATAATATATATATATATATATATATATATATATATATATATATATATATATATATATATACACTGCTCAAATAAATAAAGGGAACACTTAAACAACACAATGTAACTCCAAGTCAATCACACTTCTGTGAAATCAAACTGTCCACTTAGGAAGCAACACTGATTGACAATAAATTTCACATGCTGTTGCGCAAATGGAATAGACAACAGGTGGAAATTATAGGCAATTAGCAAGACACCCCCAATAAAGGAGTGGTTCTGCAGGTGGTGACCACAGACCACCACTCAGTTCCTATGCTTCCTGGCTGATGTTTTGGTCACTTTTGAATGCTGGCGGTGCTTTCACTCTAGTGGTAGCATGAGACGGAGTCTACAACCCACACAAGTGGCTCAGGTAGTGCAGCTCATCCAGGATGGCACATCAATGCGAGCTGTGGCAAGAAGTTTTGCTGTGTCTGTCAGCGTAGTGTCCAGAGCATGGAGGCGCTACCAGGAGACAGGCCAGTACATCAAGAGACGTGGAGGAGGCCGTAGGATGGCAACAACCCAGCAGCAGGACCGCTATCTCCGCCTTTGTGTAAGTAGGATCAGGAGGAGCACTGCCAGAGCCCTGCAAAATGACCTCCAGCAGGCCACAAATGTGCATGTGTCTGCTCAAACGGTCAGAAACAGACTCCATGAGGGTGATATGAGGGCCCGACGTCCACAGGTGGGGGTTGTGCTTACAGCCCAACACCGTGCAGGACGTTTGGCATTTGCCAGAGAACACCAAGATTGGCAAATTCGCCACTGGCGCCCTGTGCTCTTCACAGATGAAAGCAGGTTCACACTGAGCACATGTGACAGACGTGACAGAGTCTGGAGACGCCGTGGAGAACGTTCTGCTGCCTGCAACATCCTCCAGGATGACCGGTTTGGCGGTGGGTCAGTCATGGTGTGGGGTGGCATTTCTTTGGGGGGGCCGCACAGCCCTCCATGTGCTCGCCAGAGGTAGCCTGACTGCCATCAGGTACCGAGATGAGATCCTCAGACCCCTTGTGAGACCATATGCTGGTGCGGTTGGCCCTGGGTTCCTCCTAATGCAAGACAATGCTAGACCTCATGTGGCTGGAGTGTGTCAGCAGTTCCTGCAAGAGGAAGGCATTGATGCTATGGACTGGCCCGCCCGTTCCCCAGACCTGAATCCAATTGAGCACATCTGGGACATCATGTCTCGCTCCATCCACCAACGCCACGTTGCACCACAGACTGTCCAGGAGTTGGCGGATGCTTTAGTCCAGGTCTGGGAGGAGATCCCTCAGGAGACCATCCGTCACCTCTTCAGGAGCATGCCCAGGAGCCATGTGGAGGCCACACACACTACTGAGCTTCATTTTGACTTATTTTAAGGACATTACATCAAAGTTGGATCAGCCTGTAGTGTGGTTTTCCACTTTAATTTTGAGTGTGACTCCAAATTCAGACCTCCATGGGTTGATACATTTGATTTCCATTGATAATTTTTGTGTGATTTTGTTGTCAGCACATTCAACTATGTAAAGAAAAAAGTACTTAATAAGAATGTTTCATTCAGATCTAGGATCTAGGATGTGTTATTTTAGTGTTCCCTTTATTTTTTTGAGCAGTGTATATTTGATAGTAATAACTTGGTTGCCATTCTGATACAATGTATCTTGTTCCTAATAGCTAATAGAGGCTTGAAAATATGCAATTTATGTATTGAATTTAAAGTTTCATAAATACATTATAAATAAATAAATTCCTATTAAATTGCAAAGGCGCATCGACCCAATGTGGGCAGCCTACATGGGGCCAATATTTTAGCCCACATTGTGCCCACATCTTGCCAATGTGGACATGTTTGCTGGGATATCTATGTGGTGAAATGCCAATACCCTGCAGTAGACTCTGTTTTGCTCCTTCAGTGTTGCAGTAGAAATTGCTATCATCTACCCTCTCCTTATATCTTATATGTCATGTGAGGCTCAGTTGGTAGAGCATGGTGCTTGCAACGCCAGGGTTGTGGGTTCAATTCCCACAGGCGACCAGTATGAAAATGTATGCATACGTCACTCTGGATAAGTGTCTGTGAAATGTAATATATATTCATTATCACATCAGATCACCATATATAAAGTAAGCAGCCTTGTCCAAGCCAGAATAGGGCAGGAGCCTATTGCCTGTTTCTGTAAATGCTGTTCAGTGATTTGTGAGACTCAGAACAGAGATATACAGGTAACTGCCAAAATAAAGGAAACACTTTGGTAAATGAGGGATATAAAGAACACTATATATACAAAGTATGTGGACATCCCTTCAAATTAGTGGATTCAGCTATTTCAGCCACACCCGTTGCTGACAGGTGTACACAATTGAGCACACCGCCATGCAATCTCCACAGACAAACACTGGCAGGTGAATGGCCTTACTGAAGAGCTCAGTGACTTTCAATGTGGCATCATCATAGGATGCTAACTTTCCAACAAGTCAGTTCATCAAATTTCTGCCCTGCTAGAGCTGTCCCAGTCAACTGTAAGTGCTGTTATTGTGAAGTGCGTAGTGTGTAGAAATCGTCTGTCCTCGGTTGTAACACTCACTACCGAATTCCTAAACTGCCTCTGGAAGCACCGTCAGCACAATAACTGTTTGTCGGGAGCTTCATGAAATGGGTTTCCTTGGCCAAGCAGCTGCACACAAGCCTAAGATCACCATGTGCAATGCCAAACGTTGGCTGGAGTGGTGTAAAGCTTGCCGCCATAGGACTCTGGAGCAGTGGAAATTTGTTCTCAGAAGTCCGACGAACAAATCTGGGTTTGACTGCCTGCACAAAGCCCTGACCTCAACCCCATCGAACACCTTTGGATGAATTGGAACTCCGACTGCATGTCAGGTCCAATCGCCCAACATCAGTGCCCGACAGAACTAATGCTCTTGTGGCTGAATGGAAGCAAGTCCCCACAGCAATGTTCCAACATCTAGTGGAAAGCCTTCCCAGAAGAGTGGAGGCTGTTATAGCAGCAAAGGGAGGACCAACTCCATATTAATGCCTATGATTTTGGAATGAGATGTTAAACGAGCAGGTGTCCACATACTTTGATCATGTAGTATATATTGAAAGCAGAGCTTTCACATAGGTGTGGTTGGTGAGTTAATTAAGCTATTAACATCCTGTCATGTATAAAAATGCTGCCCGTTATTTTGGCTACCATGACTATGCACCAATAGGGTGACAATACCCCCATCCACAGGGCGCGAGTGGTCACTGAATGGCTTGATGACCATGAAAACAATGTAAACCATATGCCATGGCCGTCTTAGTCACCAGTCTAGAAGAAAAATAAACTTAGTCACCAGACCTCAACTCAATAGAACACTTATGGGAGATTCTGGAGCTTGAGACAGCGTTTTCAACAAAACACCAAATTATAGAATTTGTCATGGAAGAATGGTGTCACATCCCTCCAATATAGTTCCAGACACTTGTAGAATCGATGCCAAGGTGAATTCAAGCTGTTCTGGCTCGTGGTGGCCCAACGCCCTATTAAGACACTTTATTTTGGCAGTTACCTGTACATACATCCAACTGATTTGTGTATTATCTGCTTTGAGAATATCCACCAGACAAACATACATTTTTTTGGTGGAGATGAAAAGGTCTCTGACCAAAACATTGACACAATAAACAACGTGCAAAGTATTGTATGTGTTTGAGTTATCCTTTTTACAATGGAGATATCAAACAGTCATAATCTGAAGAAATGCAGATTGAATGGAGAAATGCATAATCTGAAGAAAATGGAAGAATGCATACAAAAATACATCTGCATAAAAGTTCAATTATGAATTCCTCACAATGAGTACACAGTTCAAGCCAAGTATTCCTTCCCCATTACTGTCAAAAGCCAGAAAACAGAGTAACCAATCTAGGACAGGAAAAGATAGTGCTCCATGGCTACAGCTGAATCAAGTGGCACAGTCTTTAAAATCTAAAACGCTGGTGATAACTTCATCTCCTCAGTTCAGAACCAATTACAGTTAAAGGTTAGCTCGCACCCCAAGGCTCTTGAAAAGCAATTTGACCTCTCCTCGTAGCTCAAGTCTTTCAGCGCATCCTCACTGTGGGTAAACGTCTCTTCTTCCCCTCTTCCTCTTGCCTCCTCCTCTCCTCCTTGGCCTCTTTGTACCTCCACTTGGGGAGCTGAAGGAGCTCGGGGTCCTTGCTATTTTTTCTCTTTTCAGGGTTGGGCCATGAGGGGACCTTGCACAGCCTCACCTTGGGGACCACAATGCCCGGCCTGACACTACTCCTCCTCATCATGTTCAGGGGCAGCAAGCTGGTGCGCCTCAGAGCCGAAGTACCAGCCACCGCAACCTCTTGCAACATTTGGGTCTGCAGGCTGGCCCTCCGGTCCCTCTTCTTAGGAACCAACTGCACCCGGGAGTTATTGAACAGCTTCTTGTTGTTGTTGAAGTGCTCGGGGCCCAGGCACTTCAGTTCGTCCACTCGCTGCTTCCTGAGGATCTCTGGCACGGCATAGCGCCGCTTCCCGATGCAGGGGGGACTTCTTGGGGCCACAGTGTGGCAGGCGGTGGCGATCAATGGGCTGGACAGAGCGGTAGTGATGCGTACCATGTGGTCCATCACACCATCGTCCACGGGGTCCGTCTTCATGCGGAGAGAGAACCTGCAGCAGACCTTGTCTGCCACCTTCTGCCAGCAGCTCTTGGACTCCTGGCGTTGGGCCACTAGTTCCTGCAGCATGGGCCATTCCAGCTTGTAGGAGTCACAGAACTGCTGGGCGCATGGCTGGGCCATCAGACGCATCATCAGATAGCCCGTCTCATAGCGACATGTGAACAAAGCCCACTCCCTGGAGGTCATCTTGCGGCTGTAGTCCCTCGCCTCCACGTCCGCTCCTAGTAGAGGGAATACACAAATAAGAAGAAGCATTGAATGCATTGTTATTCAATTGTCATTTCTAAATGTTCATATTTATGGGAGCTGTTACAGATGTCGATCTTAACTTGACCAATTTCATCACAGGAGGAATAGAATCCTGCAGCAGGAGCATTTGATTATCTGAAAAAATATTTGCAATCACCACCAGGGGGAAGCTGGAAGCAGTGTTTGAATACAATGCAGTACCGTACCTACATTGTACCTTAGACTGCTCGTTGTGCTGTTGGAAGGTGAACCTTAGCCCCAGTCTGAGGTCCTGAGCGCTCTGAAGCAGGATCTCTCTGTACTTTGCTCCATTCATTTTTGCCTTGATCCTGACTAGTCTCCCAGTCCCTGCCGCTGAAAAACATCCCCACAGCGATGATTCTTCCGCCACCATGCTTCACCGTAGGGATGGAGCCAGGTTTCCTACAGCTTGGCATTCAGGCAAAATAATTCAATCTTGGTTTCATCAGACCGGAGAATCTTGTTTCTCATGGTCTGAGAGTCTTTCGGTGCCTTTTGGCAAACTCCAAACGGGCTGTCATGTGTCTTTCACTAAGTAGTGTCTTCCGTCTGGCCACTTTACCATAAAGGCCTGATTGGTGGAGTGCCACAGAGATGTTTGGGTTTGGTGGATGCCAGAAGAACGCTACCTGCCCGAATACATAGTGCCAACTGTAAAGTTTGGTGGAAGATAAATAATGGTGTGGGTCTGCTTTTCATGGTTCCAGTGAAGGGAAATCTTAACGCTATAGCATACAATGACATTCTAGACGATTATGTGCTTCCAACTTTGTGGCAATAGATTGGGTAAGGCCCTTTCCTGTTTCAGCATGACAATACCCCCATACAGAAAGTGAGGTCCATACTGAAATGGTTTGTCGAGATCGATGTGGAAGAACTTGACTGACCTGCACAGAGCCCTGACCTCAATCCCATCGAACACCTTTGGGATGAATTGGAACGCCGACTGCGAGCCAGGCCTAATCGCCCAACATCAGTGCCTGACCTCACTAATGCTCTTATGGCTGAATGGAAGCAAGTCCCTGCAGGAATCTTACAACATCTAGCGGAAAGCCTTCCCAGAAGAGTGGAGGCTGTTATAGCAGCAAAGGAGGGATCAACTCCATATTAATGGCCATGATTTTGGAATGAGATGAACGACGAGCATGTGTCCACATACTTCTGGTCATGTAGTGTAGCTATCCTATTCATCGTCTTCTTTGCCCAGATACTGGTTCAGTTGTTGATGTGTATGGATACATTTCAGATAAATGCACACTTGAATGTTGCAGGAATAGGATCCATATGCCTACAGTAGCAATAGGACATTTATTCATATTCTGTCTGGTGCTTTTAACATTTTAATGAGTGAAAGAGGTTCATCACTAATTACCACAGCCTCAAAGTCATAATTATGGCTAAACCCCACCTATTTCTACAATTTCTCTTCTTAAAATCTGATTTTAAACCTAACCTTAACCACACTGCTATACCCTAATGTTAAATTACATTTTTGTTTTCATGAATCTTTACGATATAGCCAATTTGGACTTTGTGGCTGCGCTAACTAATGACAACCACAAGATAGGGAGGATGATTTTGATAGCTGGCACTGATCCGAATCACTCAACTGCCCCTGAATATGGTGAAAGGGAACTGTGGCTTTTCAGTGAAAGTATCTAAATCACGAGGCTCATTTGAATTTCCTGATGCTCAGGACATTTTTCTGCAACAAAAGAAGATTAAGATCCGACATCTGTAACTGTACAGACTTATTCTTCATCACAGTGGGCCTAGCAAAAAAATAAAGATAATGTAAACATTGGAGAAAGTATATAGGAAAACTAAATATCTTAGCTCTACCTGACATCATGAGCAAACAAACAACATCTGCCCTCCCTTGCATGGCTGCCTTCATCAAAGCGGTGAATCCATGGCAGTTCCTACGCTCTAGGTCCAGGTTGGGGAAGTAGTTGATCAAGTAGCTGGATATCATAATGTGGCCTGGTGTTACAAAATAAACAAATGTGTTATTCACCTTATTCACAATTAACCATTTTTAATTCTACTCAATGTTATCAGATCAAAGCGTTTGTCTTCATCTGGACTTTCATTTAGAATTTTCATTATATTTCATGACACATTGCCAAGATATACTGTACTAGGAAGTAGGAACCAACCAACCTCCCAGCATTGAAACATCTGTAGATTTTTACCTGCTTGAGCAGCTGTCATGAGGGCTGTATTCCCCTCGTTGTCTTGCCAGTTGACATCGATATGGGGACACTGAGAAAGCGCTATGACCACATCCACCCAGCCCATGTAACAGGCTACTATCAGCCCATTCTGAAAAACACAACATTCAAAGATCAGTGACACATACCTCTTTTTGGATGTATGTTTACTGCTTTAGTAAAATACGTCAGTGGCCTTCTGGTGACTCTGTTGACACACAGTGCCATATCGTTCAACTCGAACATTTGGCCTTGCACCAAAGGTATATTAAGTCACACAACTACCGGCACATCACTTGTTTACTTTAGATCTCAAGAAAGATACACATCTCCAGAAGTGGCTGCTGCTAGTGCTTGTTAATGACATTGTAGCTAATTAAGGACACAAAGCAAGCTCACCCACCCAGGACTCTGAGGTCACTGTTACACTGATGGTCTTAAGTCGGTGGTCTCAGTGCTCATTATCCCAACACAGTTGCTTCACAGGGTCAATTGGATCAATAGGTGGGGCGTCATGTAGCCTAGTGGTTAGAGCATTGGGCCAATAACAAAAAGGTTGCTAGATCAAATCCCTGAGCTGACAAGGTAAAAATCTGTTGTTCAGCCCCTGAACAAGGACGTTAACCCACTGTTCCTAGGCTGTCCTTGTAAATAAGAAGTTGTTCTTAACTGACTTGCCTGGTTAAATAAAAAATAGCTCTGCTTTTTAAGGCATGTTTAAAGCTACTCTAGCTCTAGGTGCGTGGTGCTAGACTTGTGTTGACAGTGTAGAATAGGACAGTGGGTAGTCTCATTTGTAAATGAGAGCTGATTTAAGAAACTATCTATCTTTGGGGGTCTTTGAGAAACAATTTACCTAACAAAATAAACAAATACTTGGAGCGAAACTGATAAACCTGTATGATTGGAGGGTAATGTCAGAGATGCCAAATGACAGACCTACTGATCCCTTAGGAAATTCCAAGTTAAGTCTCAGCTAATAGTCTTTCTGGAGCTTTCTGAACCATCTGCCTGCTGCTGCCTACAGTACTAATCACAGTCCACCAGACCTATGGTGAGATAGCATAATGACCGGATAGTAAACAGTATGCAAGAGTGGCTCACAGGCTCAGTTTCTGGATTTGGGGAAAACCCAGTCACCAAGGCTACTGTACAACCAATCACAGGTATGGGCTGGATTCAATCAGTATTGCGGAAGTATCAGTGTAAATCCATGTAAAAAGGTCAAATGTCATCTCCAGTTAAGCCGACATATACAGTGTTTATGTGACTCCAGGCCACGGGAACATTGCCTTTAATTGTCAATCGCGCAATAAAGTGGATCTTCAGCACTACGTATTGAATAAAGCCCTAAGTCATCTGAAGAAAACTCATTAGACATTGTGTACTGTAAACAAAGCGTTATGCCCACTCATAATGAAAACCCCAAACTCAAAAGCGTTGGAATATCAACAGAACCTCCAGTATTCTCACTGCTTAGGGTTTACATGGTCAACTGATGTAAAGGTCTCTGTTGTAGGCCTAGAACGCAGCTTTGGGACCAAATAGGAATTCAAAGTGAAAATATCTGACAACAACACCCCATCTATAAACAACCCAAGGGAGAACATCATCTTGCCATGGCTCACTATCTATCTTGGACCCGCTATCTGCAGTGTTGGGGAGTAGTGAACTACATGCAGTTCAACTAGTAATTCAACTATATTTTGCAGTAGCTTTGTGGTAGTTGAACTAAATTCAAACCGTGGTTGTTTTTTCAGTAGTTAATTACTTTTTTCTGCCATGTAGCAGTGCAGCTAACTACTGGAACTACACTACTTTTTGGCCAAAAATAAAACATGGGTTAAGTAGGCAAGAATTTCCTTTCTTTTTTGGCATCAGTCCTTCCTAATTCTCTCTTGAAACATAGTTCTTGTGTTTAATATTCTAAATGACACATTCTGTTCCATCTGACTCCAGAGTGGTTCATTTATAGTCTGTGACATTTCAGATTTAGATATGATAATTTATCACCAAGTAGTTTCGATGTAGTGAACTGCTTTTTCAAAATATTTTAAGTTAAATAAACTATATATTTTTAAAGGTTACCTTTAGTGTAGCGTAACTCTTCCAGTGTGAAGTAATTGGCAGCTTGGTTAACAATATTTCCAGAGTAGCTTCTCCAACACTGACTATCTGTCTAGGTGAATTGGAAAAACTGCCGTTTTAGATTTGCCAAAAATAATCTCTTAATCTGCTCAAACAGAGTGCACCTTCAGTTTGTTTGATTTGAAAACACTGCTGTGTGTGGGTTTGTTTACATCTACACAGACTACACATTGGGGCTCATGTCATGACAGTGGAGGATGTAACATGAAACAACTGAGAGCATGTCTTGCTTTTATGGATCCAGACACTCGTGCCATTAAGTGTTGCATGACATCAAACTTCTCCCCTCATTTGTACTGTATTAGTATGTCCCATGAGAAGGGAATATACAGGTCAGTGGTCGAGCCTAGTATCTCAGTTTTACCAGCTACTGAGGGAAATCAGGGACCTACTGTATCTACAAGCAACACCTTTAGAATATAATGTACAATAATAGTCGCTGAATGCGTGGGCTACTTATATCCCTGGTATTATTGCTTTACCACTTAAGAGGATACAGCAGTGAGAAACACATTCAAAATTGTATTGGGTCTAACCCTAATGTCTACCTGTTGGGTACCCATGATGGTCATTAATGTTGTAAAGAATAAGCTATTTGAAGCACCATCCTCGTCCTTGGTATTGTCCAGCTGCACCCTGATATCTTGGGTGAACCTTTTGAAAGCTCAGCCATGATTGCGAGCTGATTCAATTCTATCTCAATCTCAGTGGCGGTCGGTGACGTTTAAGATAAGGGAGGGAAATAATTTTGGGGATGAACATGAACTAATTTCTATTACAACACATTGAATGACTGTCATTCATATTCCATTCACCCAGATCAATGTAACATCAATAGGTTTAGGCTCTTACATGATACTCATATTTTTCCTATACACATCATGAGGTTGCGACAACTTAGCCGAATGAAAGTTTAAAACATAGGTGCACAAGTTGAGAGAAATTTGAGTAACCAAGGTGACAGACATTGACAGATTCAATACTGCCTTGCACAATCTTGCCTGTACCTAGCTTATCAAGGGTGTAATCATTAGTCCAACAGTTGCACACAAGAGTTTCTATTTGACAAATTCAGGTATATTTACCCTCGTTTCGTTCTGTTTGCTTCCATTTAAGCAACATTTTCCAACAGAATCGGCAAAATGAATACACCCCTGATCACACGGAAACACAGTTCACTTTCAAAACAGCCACATATAAACAGCATGATCCCTTTGATCGTTGGATAATTCCTTCTCGCATCTACACGCCCTCCTCTCAAAAAAAAAACATTCCAAGCCAAACCTTCATATCAGAACTGCTAACCGCTACACACAGCTTACATCATTGTCACCATATTAGCTAACATCAAGTCAATGTAGCTACTAGACCTAACAAGTTAGTAAACTCTCTACAATCATGCAGTACAGTATACGGTTAGCAAGCAGTTTATCAGTTACACCGGCAAGCCCCGGTGGCAATAAATTAATAAAACCAAAAGTTTACCTTGACATTGAAGAGTTCCAGTGTTGGATAGCCATAGCCAGCTAGATAACGGAGCATCCCTCTCGGTTTGAGCCGGGTGTGTGAGAAGGCTAAAGTATCCAGCTGCATTTACTAGCTAAGTAAATACATTTTTTTGAAGAAATGTATTTGTTGAAAACTATTAAACTCTTGTCTTTCTCTCTCTTTGAGTCAACCACTCACCACATTTTATGCACAGCAGTGCTAGCTTACTAGCTGTAGTGTATGCTTTCCGTACTAGATTAATTTATTCTCTGATCCTTTGATAGGGTGGACCACATGTCAGTTCATGCTGTAAGAGCTCTGATAGGTTAAAGGATGTCCTCTAGAAGTTGTCATAATTACTGTGTAACTCTATGAAAGAGGGTGAGAACCATGAGCCTCCTAGGTTTTGTATTGAAATCGATTCAGAAGCTAGCTGTCCTCCGTCTACGCCATGGTGCTGCTGAGGCCACTGTAAACCTTCAATTGTGTTTTACCCAATTATTTGGTGACGTTAATATATTTAATATAGTTTCATTTAATAATGATGACTTTTTAAATGTTTCACTATTTTTATTTTTATGAAATTTACTGAGGAGTATGGTCCTCCCCATCTTCCTCTGAGGTGCCTACACTGCTCAATCTGCAATCCACACCCCCATCTGTTTCAGGGCAACAAACTGCTCTGAGTATTCCTCTGAGATTGTCACTGTCTACAGAAATGGCACAATTTGGGCCCTATATGACACTCAGCCCTATACAGAAAGCCTGGAAAATGAATTCCTAGTTAAAACCTCTGCTGTTCTATCAAATCACTATAAAGCCAATTCCTGATTGGTGGAGATCTCATGGAAACCTTCTTTACAAATATCTAAGTTCCAATGTCCATGCTAGCATGCCATGTAGAAAGCATTATGCATTGCAAGTAGGATTCTAGTGTGGACATTGGAACACAAACAATGTTATATGTTTGTGCAGTCGGGCCTTTACTTGATAATACTGATATAAGTTTCAAAAAACAGTTAATTTCTTTAATGACACCACGAACATACTCTGTTGTTCTTGTCTGTTTCATTCACTTCCTCCTTTGTCACCCCTTGCCTTATCATAATCTTCACTATGATGGAATTGTTATTGGAGCAGGCCTTGAAGAAGGACAGAGGTTCGGGGGTGTTTGGGCTGGGAGTCCTGTATTTGAGAGAGTCATCGGGTGGATAGAAGGAGTTATCAGAGTCAATACTCTTGGTATCCTTCGGCAGATCTGGCAATGTGTCAAAGTCAAACTCTTCAAATTCCTGATAGACATCATCGTCGTCATCGTCGTAATAGTTGCTTTCCTCATTGTCTCCCTCATTAGGATCCTCATTTTCATTGCCTGCGACCGTCTCCGACAATATAGACGACTCCTCATCTTTGCGACCCCTGACAATCCCATTCTGCTGAACATTTAACAAGGTCCCTCCACCTCCACCTGGGTCCTCTGTGATCTGCACCATTTAACCTCCTATTAGAATACACCACAATATCAATATTAATTGCCCCTCATTCAAAATGTAAATACTTAGCTAGGTTTTGTAGAAGAACAGATGTCAGTACAATCCCCAACTAGAACATAATCAAACATTTGTTCTGGTTTCAAAGCCACTTGAGGAAGATGTCTCAGAATGTCCCTTTTAATCCATCCATAAATCTTGTTCCCTGAAGCATTAGACGGAGATTAAATACCTTGTTTATATCCATGTGACATCCCCAACGGATCCTCTTGTTTTCATCAGCTCCTCATTTGCCTTCTGTTTTTCTCACTTTCCAAATGGCAACCGGCAACAACAATGTGACAGCTTGAGAATTCATCTCTTGAATACATTTTTTGCCAAAGTTGTCCCACAAAACGCTGTTCACCAAAAGGCACTGTATTCTTTTACACAGTCTCTAGTTCCTGCTGTGCTGATACCTGACTAGTCTATGCACCTGCAGTAAAGCATTTTGTTTCCTTTGACTGATGTGGAAGAGAAGAATTGTCTAAACTGACGCTTCATAATCCCTTAAATCAGTCTTTGCTCTCTCTCTCTCTCTCTCTCTCTCTCTCTCTCTCTCTCTCTCTCTCTCTCCCACTCTCTCCCTCTCTCTCTCTCTCTCTCTCTCTCTCTCTCCCACTCTCTCTCTCTCTCTCTCTCTCTCTCTCCCTCTCCCTCTCTCTCTCTCCCTCCCCCCCTCTCTCTCTCTCTATCTCTCTCTCATACTTTCTACTTAGTGTTGGGAACTTTTGTAGTCTGATATAGTATCTCCAAATTATATAGTTGAATAAAAAAGTATTGAATGATAGAATTACAGATTTAGCAGACTAGTATTGTATTTTCTTGATCTGGATAGCTAAACCTCAATTCACAGATGAATTAAATGTTGTGCTCTCTCAGCCAAATATTTCATTGCATGCCTGTGTGTGATAAACTGGTTTTGCACCATACCCATACCCTAAAACTATAGTTCATCCACTGACTTGGGGTGCCCACTAGTTGTGCAGCATTTGCATATGACCCTAATCTATATTTGGCTGTGGCTGCTGTTAGCTCTGTGTTAGCTGACTGGTAATTGGATACAGCAGAAATAACACAGCCTCTTAGATAAGTTTTTTTTCTTCTAATTTTCCTCAACAGCAAGCCAGCATGTCATATACCTACTGTACACTTTGTGACACTAATTCACATTATTTTGTTAGTTGATTGACATTATTTTAGATGCTGTTAAAGGTTTGGATGTAGCGTTTGTCTGTTTTTACAGTGTCATAAACTGTAGTGCAACTTTTGGCAGTGCGGTTCCCACGCTTGTCCGAGCTCCATGCAGTAGTCTTAGTGTAGTTCTGTGAGTGCTCATGTGGGTGGCTAAAAAGCACGTTTGAAAGTATCTTCTCCTAATTGCTCCTTGCTTCCTTGCAGATGCCTAGCCAATCTGACTGTCGACATTCTCACCGTCTTTTAAACTCAAGATGTCAGTATAATGAGAAAAGGAGATACCAAAGTAATGACACTATCAACAAGGCTATGAAAATTCAGCTTTGAAAATTCAATCTACAGATCTTGACACGATTGATTACTTACTGCATATGGTAGGCCCTGGGCTGATCTTAATTAAGGGGCAATCAGCAGTTGTTACATCCATTTTTGGACTTCTAAATGAATGATATGTACCCATTGATTCCTGAAGAATATAACTTATGAGCTTAGTTCAACTGTGGTACCCCATCAGAATGCAAAATATAAGCCTGTTTTACTCCGATGTTTGTAAACAAAGTAAATGTAAACAAACACTCCATAGCTTAAAACCATGGTTAAAAACGATCCTTTTGATTTACTTTGTTTACTTGCATCAATAGCTCTGTCTTTGAATTTGAGAGTGGTTACATTTCTCCAGCCCCATTTCCCCCACTTTGTTATTGTTTTAACTGCTGATTGCTGCTTTAAGCATTACATAATTTCCGTAGTTGAGTCTTAGTTGATGCAGTCAATGGTTGAGCCGCTGATGTTGGTCCATGCACCGGTAAGCCTTTAGCAAGATGTTGTACATCAGGTCAATGCTAAACTACTTTTGAGTATCACATCTAATTCCCAATACCAAATCAGTACACAATTAAAACTAGGTCAGTCGATGTTTAAAAGTAGACTAACATTCTTAGAGTATAGGCCAGTATTTAGTGTCAACGCCGCACAGGCTATATTTACCTCTAACAGGATCACTTTATAGCAAAGTGCCAGCCAGATTACTGTCAGTAACAGGAGTGTTATCTGAAAAGGGCTCATCCTGTGTTGAGTGGGGCCTTTCACCCTTATCGTTTCGACCCAAACTGTGCTCTTTTGGCTCACTTTTCAGTTAGTTTGGTTCAGTATAATGTCAGTCTGCCTGTGTTACACACTGCTTATTACCAGACTAGTTGGAGTGGGGCAGGGCTAGCTAGCTAGGCTCCTCCATCAGTGCAAAAGCAGGCTGGCACCAGATACAGGTAACTGCCAAAATAAAGGGAACCCCCAACATAGTGTCTTAATAGGGCATTGGGCAACCACACTCTGCCAGAACAGATTCGATCCACCTTGGCATACATTCTACAAGTGTCTGGAACTCTAATGGAGGGATGCGACAACATTCTTCCACAAGAAATTCCATCATTTGGTGTTTTGTTGATCCGGCACTGCTCCAGAATCTCCCTTAAGTGTTCAATTGGGTTGAGATCTGGTGACTGAAACGCACACACCCTTTAAACACCTTATGCTCGTTTGAGACCCCTCTTTCAAATTTACTAAGATCTCTTCTACTAGTCATGGTAGCCAAAATAATGACCCTAAGCATGATGAGACATTAAATGCTTAATTAACTCAGGAACCACACCTGCTTTACTGCTTTACTTTGTATCCCTCATTTACTCCAGTGTTTCCTTTATTTTGGGAGTTACATGTATGTTATTGGGCCAGATGGTGCTGATCCGTGCTGGAAAGGACAATGTGAAAATAAAATATTCTGAAAGTAAAGTTTGGGTCGGCACAATAATGTGAAAGTGATGTTAGAATTATAATCTAGTAATCCATGTCAATAAACATTAGATATGCAGCCAACACAGTATTTCCAACCCCAACATATTTCCGTACTTGAGCACCATGGAAATGTCCTACCATTTGTTTTTTACAGCACTACTACTATAATGTGCCATACATTTCTGTCCGGATCTGGGATGGTAATCAAATGGTATAAAAACTTGCCACGTTTTCTAGGGATGAGGACAAGACATTTTGACCTGCAAGCGATTTACAGTTTGACCAGCAGGATTAAGGGCCTAGGAAAAGTACTAGCCATCCAGGATATCGTTCTAGGAAAAACAGTTATTTTGAGTTCCATTGACTTGACATTATTCAGCCACTATCAGGTGTGATTATGTTATTGGCTATGAGATGACAGCACCATCAAATAAAATACAATTGTATTTGTCACATGCGCTTAATACAACAGCAAATAAAATAAAATTGTATTTGTCACATGCGCTGAATACAACAGGCACCTTACAGTGCAATGCTTACTTACAGACTCTTAACCAACAATCATGACATGGCCTGTACTGAACCCAGTGCTGCCATCATAACGGGCCCGTTTCCGACTTAGGAAATGTACAAAATGTGAGTCTTTCCTACGCTTCTCAGTAGTTGGTATTCAGACTTGCCTTATGCAGGTGCATAACAAGCTTTGCAGGCATGGTTCCATTGCACGCGCTGAATACCTTTAATGAAAAAAACATTGAAAACCCTCCCACTTGCTGGCCAACAGATTTTTTCATGGAGTTTTCATTCAATACGGTTTTCAGTACATTTATCTTAAACCATCCCTTTAAATTTGGTGTACCTTTAATTCTAATTTTGTCGACAGACTAGAATACATTGAGAGAAAGGGTTTCATAGTGATCAATGAAAGAACGCCATCTAAATATATGAATTTTTGGCCTCATTTCAGCACCAATTGGTTGACTATTTAGGCACTTTTAATGATTAGGAAAGTATGTATGGTTTGGAGAGCCTTTACACACAAAATATATTGATCAATCAAAAATACAGTGGTTTGATTCATCCTGAAAGTTGTAATATTTAAGTTCATCATCCATGAAATAAATATTAGGCGGAAAGAAAGTGTAAAATAAGATTTGAACAATGGTTCTATAAATCTCCCCTAATCCTCACTAATCATGGAACGGTATGACAATGGTCCAGTCGTCATGAACCATGGCGTCAGGCTCCAGGTTTAACCTGCTGTGTGGTCAGAGTTCCACAATGATTCAAAAAGGATTCATGTCCCAAATTATTGCACAACGTTAGTCTAATCTGATCCACTAATGCCAGCAACCCTCAGGAACAACGACATAGACGTGACCGAGGAAAGAAAGGTCAACGGAATGGAATGATGCTAAATGTAAGCTACAAATTGAAGAAAACGAACACTAAAGTGAGTTATAAATGTATGTGGATATTACTGATACAAAATCTAAAATAAAACAGAGAAAAGCCTGGATATATAATTAAAACATTCTAAAGCGCATTAGGTTCAGCCCCAAGCCTATAGCTTGGGTCTCCAAATTTCATCCATGCAAATTGAGAGCACACAATAAATATTCGGAATAATGGCACAGCTATTATAGCCTACTTCACTGTGGAAAAGGGGCCGCAAAACGTCATGTTGATGTGATTTTCAGTTTGTTTCCATATGACTGGTTTGACATTCGTCTCCAGTGATCATAAGGAAAAATAATCTAAAACAATTGCTATGTGTATTTACAAATGGACGACTCATTCACCTTGCTCTTAGCAATAGCTCTTGTCAATAAAAAAAATGCAGTGCATGGAGAATGCTTTTATTTATATTTGAAAAAAGTAGATGCTTTTTCCACTTGGAACTGGCAGGTTCGCTTGACCTTATTCATGGTTCCCTTGCACGTAAAAGTGTTGGAATTATGAGGGAATTAAATCAAGATTAGAATACAGTTTATCTGTAAACATCTCCACCACGAACGAATAGCATGTTATTCTCACGCTTAAATTCGTCAGAATACGCATAGAAAAAAGTGCATAAAAAATAAATTACGTTCCATTTACGCTTAACTCGGGTCGGAATCAGCCCCATACAGAATAGGGAGAATTGGTTTGAAACGGGGCAGGCCTTATTGGAAGGTCAAATTTCCACATCGTCAAAATCCAGCTAGTGATTGACCAGAGTAGGCCTACGTTAAGAACTCAAATGTGAAGAAAGGGGTAACACACACAATCACAAGTAATTTAGCAGTATTTAAAAATAAATGTTTAACACAATGTTAATCCTCCCATGTAGGGATGTTGTTATATCGCCAATGTCTCCCCAACAAACACACATGCTATAGGAAGAGGTGACTGAGCAAGGCTTATCATGATACAACACAAGAGGAAGTATTTTATGCTATTATTCACCTCTATGGGGTTTTTCAAGTAGCCATTTATTAAGATGACCAATACACACTTGACCACTCAGGAACACACAGAAAAACAACATGAAGCGTATAAAACAGCAACACAAGATTTACACAACTTGAAACTGCCTCTATATGCACTTATAAAAATAGAACATTTGCTTAAAATGAGTCAGCATAAACTCAACAGGTAAACACCAGCATCCAGTTTTGTATATTAAGTTACTAGAAGGTCACTTATAGAATCTTAGGATTTAATACACTCTCTGTAAATTGGAAATCAAGTCTTAAACCTTGAACCGATAAGACAATGGTACACAGTGAAATGGAAAAAAAAGAAGCTTTATTTACAAACATCTCAACACACAGCCCCTAAAAGTGTCAAACTAGATCGAAAACTCATATTTAATTTAATTTTAGTGTCCTCACCCCCAGATTGAAATACTGACTTGATTTAACTAAAATGGTTTATGAATGATTGCCACTATGCTAAAGCTTTTTTAAAAGTGCAATAGACTGATATTCGTGCATAAGTAATAACAGGTGTAGCAAGAAATGTAGAGTAGAAATTATCCAAATTTCATGAGCAGTTACAATGTTGTAAATTCCTAATGCCAAACTCAGCAGATACTCTGCCTTTTAGGGTTCTCTCAAATGAAACTAAACACTAAAGCTACATCATATGTCTAGCTAGGTTAATTAATAACCCCAGCCTGAGACAGGAGACCATCAAGTCAGTATATTGCTATTCAGGGAAGCCTGACACACTCATTAGCTCCTTTGTGGCCGGTCAGTGAACCGAAATCTATAAATCTGAATTAAAAAGTCCCTTGCTTTAAGCCCTGCTACAGAAAGACTAAATCACCCATTCCAATAGGAACTTTTTTTTCTTGCAAATAACCTCTCACCCACACACTGTAATACCTCTCACCCACACACTGTAATACCTCTCACCCACACACTGTAATACTAAACCCCTAAAAAGGGAAATCGAAACTAATAAATACAACCTACAAAAACTGATCCCAAAGTTCTTCAGCCTTGTCTCACATTGCTCCCTCTAAAGCAGAGCATCCATCATGTGTTCCAATGGGATTATCCCATAGAGCAGAGCTGAAAAGAGGCTTCCCGGGACTCTGCCTCCTCCTATTCAAACAGGTTAGGTACTGTAGCAGTCCATCCAGACCTAACGACAGGAACTCACACAAAGTCTTCAATAAATTAATTCACAAAATACAATTTTTTTCTTTCAAGATGTACAAAGATTAAACAATTTTTTCAAATCCAAGTTGGTTGGTTATCAGGGTCATTTTGCCTTTTAATCTTTTTTGTAAAACAAACTTCTCAGTTCTCCGGCTACGCTTGTAAGCAGGGAGTGAAAGAAGACATTGCGAGAGGCGAGTGCTTGAGTCATGAATGTGAAGAGAGGTCTCACAGCTAGAGTCTGTTTTCTCAGGTCAGGTGATAACGGCTCCTACTCTTGGGAAGAGCTGCTGTGTGTGGCTGTGGTGCTTCTGCCTGCCGCCTTGCGTTCATAGTTCACCAGTCTCTGTCCCACCAGGTACCTGAGAGAGAGAAAAAAAAGACTTTCAGAAATACCATGCCATGAAAGGAGAGAGCCTACAGAGTGTAAATAGCACACCAGTATGCCAACAAGTATATCCTCAGGAGGCTTGGAGAAGTCATTTTATGATTTGTATTGGAAACTATGGTGCTCCACTGTCAAAATGGAGACTAACACAGTCTGTGAGAGACATCCGGAAACCATTTTGTCAGGTCAGTATCGGCAATAAGTAACAACTGTGGTTGTGCTGAGCTTAAATGTCAGAGTACTCACTTGTCATTCTTAATGTGCTCATAAAGGCGCTTAAATTGACGGATCTGGAAGGAGAGGATTCCCACCAGCATGACTACCATGACCAGTAACGGGTAGATTCTCCTCTGCACCAAATTCTGCATCTCCATGGTAACTCCTACAGAAAGAGCAATCAGAGGTTCAATGATAAATTGGCTCACTTTCCCTCACCAATAATATATATATTTATATCTCTCTGGCACACAACTATACCCAGTAATTACACTTTCATTATCTGATAATTGCCTTACCTGGGGAATATTGAGCTACGATGGGGACGATGCCAGCAGAGATGACATAGGGCACACAGAGAGACACCAGTAGCACACAGATAACCGGAGCAGCCAGCTTACGGATGATGAAATGGAGATCAATGTTGCGAATTCCATTAGCGTACACCTAGAAGAGGGAACAACACTAGGAAGTCAATATAATTCCAAAACGTATTCATAATGAATCAAAGCTATATTATTAATGGCATCATACTACAGGTCTTCACACTAATTAGGGTAATAATCATAGTAAAACAGTCTTGTGGGAGCGACCTGTTCGATCACGGCTTTCAGCCACCACTGGGGACCCATCAGAGTAATGGCAGCAATAATTTTGGCATGGAGCACTCCGAGAGCCCAGTCCTGAAACAAAACGTCCCAACAAGAGCAGGTTAGTCTTAAACAGCGCTGTTGGCTGTTGTTGCCTCTTCTTCTGTTATCCGATTGCAGGAAGCTAAATACTTAATCATAAAAGTTTTAGGCGCAGTGTCAAATTAGCTGACTGACCGTTCACATCGCTCCGGCCAAACGATCACTTCATCTCCCTGACATGCTTGCCTCCCTGACATTTTGTAAAACGCAAACACATTCTGATCGGTCACAGAAACCGGTGGTTTAGGCCAGAGTCAGCCAACATGATGACCTTATCAACTTTGATACTGATTGGTTAGAGATGATCCAATCGTTGATTAATTTGTTTTGTACAACGCCCCTCATTTTGACATCAGCAGAAATCTATTCTAGGAAGGCAGTTTTAGAGAATGTATGGAGTGATCATAGAGCAGCGGAATTAAATTCAGGATGAGTCATTAGGCAAGTGTAACATTTTAAGATTACCATTTCAATCCAATGTAAAGCTATATGGTAATTGGTGTTAGATGGGTGGCCCTTACAGTACCTGCCAGGGGTAGAAGAGTGGTGTCTGGTCCAATGGCACCCTGAGAGGAGCTACTATGACCAGCTCAAATAGCAGGCCCAGCAGCAGAGGGATGGCTCCAACCAGCAGCACAGCAACAACCACCGTCTTCAGGATCTACAGTACAAAACGTATAGAAAACAGAGGGCTAGAAACACGGGCCTCTCAACACACAACACAGATACAGTAGGTATCACTTCACTGAGCGGACTTCAGATTGCATTCGGAGTCAGCCTATATAGAGGACATGAATGACCTAGAACCACTCAATCACACAGAGATGAGCCACTGCCTCCCGGGTGGCGCAGTGGTCTAGGGCTGTGCCACCAGAGACTCTGGGTTCGCACCCAGGCTCTGCCGCAGCCGGCCGCGACCGGGAGGTCCATGGGGCAGCGCACAATTGGCCTAGCGTCGTCCGGGTTAGAGAGGGTTTGGCCGGTAGGGATATCCTTGTCTCATCGCACACTAGCGACTCCCGTGGCGGGCCGGGCGCAGTGCGCGCTAACCAGGGCGCCAGGTGCACGGTGTTTCCTCCGACACATTGGTGCGGCTGGCTTCTGGTTTGGATGCGCGCTGTGTTAAGAAGCAGTGCGGCTTGGTTGGGTTGTGTTTCGGAGGAAGTATGGATTTCGACCTTCGTCTCTCCCGAGCCCGTACGGGAGTCGTAGCGATGAGACAAGATAGTAACTACTAACAATTGGATAACACGAAATTGGGGAGAAAAAGGGGGACTTTTTTTTTTGAATAAAAAAATAATAAAAAAGAGATGAGCCACTGCAAACAAACAAAGCACAGCATAATAAAAAAACATAACCCCAAAACATAACCCCAAAACATATACCACTCGTGTATGTCTTATAAGTGTCTATATTGCCATATATTTTGCAGAATAAAATCACATGCTTATTCTAATTCAGTTGCTGTTTGCATTACAAGTGTGAGGGGAAAAACAATAAGAATGAGTTAGAAGAAGAAGAAGAATGAGTTCGAAGAAGAAGAGTTCAAGTGTGTGTTGGCGGTGGGTGTTGATAGTCATTACCGTGTTGCAGAGCATTACCATGAGGGTCCACTCCTGGACCTTGAGCAGAATGACCCTCCTGCCCTGGGGCATCCAGGCCAGCAGAACGGTGATGGCCCTGATGGACAGCCAGCACACGTATAGGCCGCACGCTGCCGTGTACAGCTCGTGGATCTTTGCGCTGCCCGTCCAGAGAGACATCAGGTACCGGCCGGCGAATACTGTAGCAGGGGCCGGAGACGGGGTGAGACAGCGAGAGTAAGAGAGGGTACAGTAGGTAAATGTGGAAGAAAGTGGAGTGGGACGGTGCAATTACATTGAGTGAGTTGAGTGGACTATACAGTGAATTCACCTGGCAACGTGAGGCACACCAGACTGGCCACCAGCAGTGTCACACACATGAACACAACCAGCAGCACAATCTAGAAAAACAAGAATGAATACACATGAATAGACCACATTGAAATGTATTTGAATGCTCTGTGACAAAGATGGCTTAGAGAAAACAAGTGTCAGGTCTAATGAATAGTTAGGCAGGCTACCTCCTACCAGGTGAATCATATTATCATTACTATATGCAAGTTATAGTCATGACTCACCCTGAAGCTGAATTTAATGGGTTGGTGGTAGGGCTGGAAGCCGACAGGACCTCCCTGCTGTAGGATAGCCTGGTGGGCAGCGTGCAGCCCATCAGGGATGGCGTTGTTATTCCTCCCCTGCAGATTGTTGTTGTCCTGCTGGTCCGCATCATCGTCATTCTCCTCCTGGTCACCCAACAGGTACGAGTGGAGGTCTCTGTGGCACAGACAGCACCGTTAACATGGGGTTCAAAGTCTTCTAACTGACTGAGGTGAGGATATGTGTCAGTCTATAATAGACTCTGGGGTTTAACCCTGGTTTTATGGGAGAACAGCCAACATGAACTACACTATATATATATAAAAAAGTATGTAGACACCTCTTCAAATTAGTGGATTCGGCAATTTCAGTCACACCTGCGGCTGACAGGTGTATAAAATCGAGCACACAGTCATGCAATCTCGATAGACAAACATTGGCAGTAGAATGGCCTTACTGTGGAGCTCAGTGACTTCCAACGTGGCACCGTCATAAGATATGGAGCTTCGTGAAATGGGTTTCCATGGCCGAGCAGCCGCACAGAAGCCTAAGATCACCATGCGCAATGCCAAACGTCGGCTGGAGTGGTGTAAAGCTCGCCGCCATTGGACTCTGGAGCAGTGGAAACGCGTTCTCTGGAGTGATGAATCGCGCTTCATCATCTGGCAGTCCGATGGACAAATCTGGGTTTGGTGGATGCCAGGAGAACGCTACCTACCCCAATGCAGTGCCAACTGTAAAGTTTGGTGGAGGAGAAATAATGGTCTTGGGCTGTTTTTCATGGTTCGGGCTAGGCCACTTAGTTCCAGTGAAGGGAAATCTTAATGCTACAATATACAATAACTTTCTTGACGATTCTGTTCTTCCAACTTTGTGGCAACAGTTTGGGGAAGGCCCTTTCCTGTTTCTGCATGACAATGCCCTAGTGAACAAAGCGAGTTCGATACAGAAATGGTTTGTCGAGATCAGTGCGGAAGAACTTGACTGGCCTGCACAGAGCCCTGACCTCAACCCCATTGAACACCTTTGGGATGAATTGGAACGCTGACTGCGGCTCGCAGGCCTAATCGCCCAAAATCAGTGCCCGAACTCACGAATGCTGGTGGCTAAATGGAAGCAAGTCCCTGCAGCAATGTTCCAACATCTAGTGGAAAGCCTTCCCAGAAGAGTAGAGGCTGTTATAGCAGCAAAAGGGGGACCAACTCCATATTAATGTCCATGATTTCTTAAATGAGATTCGACAAGCAGGTGTCCACATACTTTTGGTCATGCAGTGTATATCCCAGTAAAATAATGGATTCCAATATAAATGATAGAGCCCAAGAACACTCACAGTCTAACAGAGAGTTGGTTTGTTGTTGTTTGTGTGTGACACTCACAGCAGATATCCAGCGGTGACGGTCCAGGCTCTGACCAGGCCTTTGAGCCACTGGCGTGTGTGACCTTGTTCCAGCAGCGCAGGCAGAACCACCTGAAGTAGCAGCAGCTCCAGAGAGAGCTCACTGACTGGAGCATCACTGGGAAACGGAGACAGACAGAGACATTATCATCATCCATGACTGAGTACATTACAGAGATATTTGTTAGTTACTGAAGAGGCATTTATTCATTACTAAACATGCATTGGTTATTGATGTTGTAGCGTGGCATAATCCGGCCAATGACTTATCTTCTGGTAATTGCAACACGGTCGACTTCGGCCGTAACAGCTTCATGACATTACTAGGAGCCTATGGCTTAAGTCAAGTCATTCCATTGTTATTCCAGGCTTTAAAAAAAATTATTTACCTTTATTTAACTAGGCAAGTCAGTTAAGAACAAATTCTTATTTTCAATGACGGCCTCCCGGGGAACAGTGGGTTAACTGCCTTGTTCAGGGGCAGAACGACAGATTTTTACCTTGTCAGCTCTGGGATTCGATCTTGCCCAGCGCTCTAACCACTAGGCTACCTACCGCCCCACTTACCTGTACAGCATGACATTGTAGGGGAGGAAGGCTGGGAGGATGAATTTGATCGTCCTTATGGGAAGCCACAACATTAGTAAAACTATGGAGCCAAACACCACCTGCAGAGAAAGACCAGAAACCCAGTGTTACGGGCACTGTATATCCTGTCCAGGCACCCATAGCTATGACATTGTTTATTAGATAGGAATAAGTGGGTTGCAACTCACCACTGATAAAATTAATCTTCTGAGATGTCTGTATATTGGCAGGTGAATCATTTCTTGGACAGGATTAAAATCAGGATCGTTCAGGTTTCTGAGAAACCATAAAACACCAGGTCTCAGCACCTAGAGCGACAATTAGAAACAGATCCAATTGGGATACATAACTCAACAGCAGAAATCTCTTGACATAGGTTTATGGCACCTCAAATGACAGATATGAAGGTATGAGAGAGAATACCATCTCACCTCTCGCAGTAAGAGGATGAACGAGGCAAAGTAGAAGACGTAGACCATCCCTACAAGCCAGTGGAGGAACATGGTGGTGCCGGGAGCAGACTCAAAACTCAGCTCTCTGTCCTTCAGAGAGGCATCAAACATCTCCTGCAACAACACAGAACAACATTTGGCTTTTCAATAAAAGGAAAATGGAGGTATCAATTATTACTTTGAAAGGACGCATCATTAAAGCAGAAGAACATGGTCGGCTTACCAGTGAGCAGATGTCGAGCCACCAGCCACAGATGACAGGGAACACACCGATCTCCACAACTACCAGCAGGGATACCTGGTTAATCATAATATATGTATTATAACTGGTGTTTATTTCAAATGGCAATAGAAGGCAAATTGTTAGTTTATATGGTAATCCAGACTGAGAATACACTGTATCCAAGATAAACACAATATGCTGTATGTATATACTTTTGAGCCCATATACCAGTCAGGCTATGAATTCCCAATCAAGGACAAAATCATTATCATAATGTTCAGTACCTTGACAACAATGTAGCACACTCCTAAAAGGTGTCTGGATCTTTGGAATCTCACCAACGCTGCCAATCCCTGGGATTTTCATTAAGGAAAAAACACATGCAATACATCACAGGTACTACATGTCTATAAGAGACTAAAACTAGGCTATAACACAGTTTTGTAACAGATACCAGAGGATACATGGCACAGTATTAATGTCATGGCCAGGAAGATGTAGCCTACGATGGTGGTGATGAGGCCTTCGAAGTGGGAGGCCTGCACCTGCAACAGGAAATTACATGATTAAAATAATCTTCTTTCTGACACTGCAAAGCAGCTCAATAATGTATGGAGCGAGTCATTCAGATTCCAAAACAAACTTCATAAAATCTATTCATACAGATTTCAAATATAATCTCTCTAGTTACACGCAGGAGAAAGGCCTTAAATTCAATGTAATTTACACTAAGCTGGTACTTACATTATTTTCAAAGCCAAGACCCACAACTGAGAAATGTCCAATATGATACGGACAAAAAGCTGAAAAGAAATGTTAGTCACTGTTATAATATTCATTTAGATATACTTTTTTTTTTTTTTTTATCAAAATGGCACTCTTAACATAAGTTTAATGACACGCACCGAACACCAAAATGAAGAGTGTGTTTAGTGAGACCACCCAGAAGACATGCTCCTGATGAAGAAAGAGGGACAACATATTTACAACAACCTGAAGATTTTCTCAAAAGAGTACGACATTTCATCAAACATGGGGAATGAGCTACTTACCAGGAAAACCAAGGAGCCATCAAGACCGAGCATCTGTGAATAAAAAAATAAAAAAAACAGAATGTTCAATTTCACTTCACATTTCTTATACACAACAATGACCAATGGGTATAACACACAAATTGGCCCGAGGGAATTCTAATTCAAACTCACCCTCTCCCATGTTAGCTCCTCTGCTGCCCGGTCCCATTCCAGGGCATTCCAATTCATGTCATCTACAAAGAGACAAAAGCAGAACCACACTTATTGACACCTCAAATTAACACTTTGTCAAACAAGAAGTCCAGATATCGCCTACAGATTAATGTCTATGATGACAAAATATACATTGATATAAAAATGTTGTAAAATGCAAAACCACCATCCTAAATTAACCTTTGAAATAAGGCTGCATTAGGTTAACATCTTGAACCTTTATAGCCTGAGTGCCAGACTATAAATGCCATTATACCAAATGGTGCAAACAGATCTGGGTCCAGGCTAGAACCTTTCCATTCGAAGGTTCATACCTTGTGCACCATTGTTGGCGTCCCCTACATCCTCAGCCCCAGCCTCGTCCTCCAGCTCCATGTCCTCTACCGGGTCCACCTGGATGTCAGGGACCTCAGCCGCTGGACCATTGTCCGCCAGGGGCGCAGCAGCAGCAGGAGCAGGCTGGTTCTCACCCACCCCCTGCCCAGGACCCTGCTGTTGGGGAAAAGACATGGGACACAAAGGTGGGCGCGGTAGCTCCAGAACATTAGAAGAGGCTATCTCTGGTTAAGGAAGAGTGTATTGAGCGCTCTTTAAGACTCAACTTAGAAATGACAATTTGCAGTGAAGAAATGCTATAGTTAACACATAATTATGTTCACCCAAAGAGTGACTTTGACTTGAATTTGTAGTGGGATTTTTGGTTACCTCATTAAGTTGTGGAGCTGGTGCATGTTGTGGCTGCTGCTGCTGATTCTGCTCCAGCCACTGGGGGGCGCCACCATGAACAATCTGCTCCCGCAGCCACACCAGACTGATGAAGGCGCAGAGTGTACACGTCACCACAAAACAACCCTGCAAGCAGTCCGCCATCAAGTTCTCTCTGTGAATGAAGGGACATTACAATTGTCTCATGGTGAGTCAGAATGTTATTGGCTAAATGACTAGACAACATTTGTTTAATGTTTTTACAGGGTATTGTTTTGTACAGGTTCAGGAGAAGAAAATAATGACCATCTTACGTAGAAAGCATATCTAATGGCAGGGTAAGGAGTGAGCTCACAGAGCCGGTAAACAGACACTTGTAGATGCGACCTGCGGGAATAAGACCGTCAACACACACTGACATATTCAACAAGGCCAACAATGGATAGCTTACTGAACAACATGTACCACTAGACTGTGTTTTCGAACATTTGTACTTACATGCTGTGAGAGGAACGACTCCCAGCCAAGCAAAGGCAACTAGTGTGTAGTGAAACCAGTATCTAATAGCTGTGCCTACACTTGTCACCAGCCCCGCAAATATGTCCTGAACAGGCAGTCGGGAAGGCATGTCTGGAGAATAGACTGGAAAAAACAGAGGAAAGAAAGTATCAAAACAGGATATTTCTTTTTCACATCCTCAAATTCCAATCTTCCTTTACTGGTCCTAATTGGGTCCATTCAGAACTAAGAAAAGCTTGCATTGGATCATAATAGTTGTCTGGTCAGAAATGTGGCAAAGTATTTTCTATTGGTATCATGACAGACTATGATTGTCCTTTAGACAATTTAATCATCTGACAAAACTACAATTTAAATCTCTCACTAAATGAATGAGGATGGCAGACGGACTCCGGTAAGAGAAATAGAGATTAGATTGAGCAATACTAGAGTAATGGATTAGTATAGACAAGGCCATGCGTGTGTCCCCTAGGCCTGTCTTGAATGATAACTAGTCAGGGCAGCTCACAGTCTTACTCAAATGAGAATAAGTAATACTTCCTGGGGCTGATCAAGACCGCATATGCCCTTCAAAATAAAATACTTCAAGAAATAAGTTAGAGGTCAGTCATTGGATGATGATATTGGACTGCAATCCCTGTCAAAACAGGCAAATGACCCTATGAGGTAGGTTAGGCCTATACGTTAGTTACGTTGTTGGAACCCCATATAACTTAAGTAAATGCTGCATTGAATAATATGTTAAACAGAATAGGTATATAGAAGGAAATTAAATTGAATGACTTACTTGGCGTAAAAGCAAATCTGTGTTTGCATAACTCACAGTATTCTTTTCTGCTGTGTTTTAGCCATTGTACCAAGCTGTGAAAATACAGATGGATTATGTAAGTGTGGTGTCACATGTGCAGCAATATAAAATATCAATTTCAGTTGCTTAAGGACAGTTAATCTATCTAGATTTAGCACAGAGAGCGATCTAGTAGCAGAGCCCATCTCTGGCTAACAGATCACATTTTCATGGCAACTTGTCAAACCCTGGCTTCCATTACACCGTTCCCATAGTAATACTTGGCTCTGCTCCTCTCTGTTGAATGTATCATGCTCTGGCAAGAACCCAGTCTGTCTCTAAAGAAATGCCACTGGCCCTGTGTTTGAGTATACAACCAACCAGCAACACATACCATTCTTGATGGATGAATTTTATACTTCCTGTGCAAACACAGGGGTGATATAGTGGCTTGTCCTGGGTTCCTTCAGACCGGCAGACCCGGCATATATCCCCTGCAGAAGACAAGGACATGAATCAGACAAAATCGAGAACAGGGTTCATGAAATTCAGATAGGCTTTGTTTTGAGAAACCATTATGTGCAACTTGCATGAAAACATAGCTAGCAGATCTTTCAGTGATCTCAAGACTCTTTTTGTCAGGACCTTTCATTTGTAAATACTCTGGGGCTTTTGATTAACATTACAAAAGAGCAACGAATCATTTCCATGCATTACCTGTCACTGATCAAGTGATTGGCAGCACTAATGGGTGCCACATACTGGGTGGGTTGGCAAACAGGTACATTCTATATTATTGTTGTTATGTTAGCTATGTTGATTAGTTAACTAGCTAGAACTGGAGGACGGATACATCACAAGTCTATTGAATTGAAATGTAATCAACAACGTGTAGAAGTGCAGAGAAGTCAGTAAGCTAGCTATTAACTAGCAGTGATAAAGGTGGGTTATACTTCATCTTAGACTTAGTGGTGAGTGCATGTAACTTAGCTAAAGCTAGCTAACGTTAGCTAGTGATGCTAGCTACTTCATGCAGGTTGTAGCTTCGGTATAAAAAAACGGTTAGTCAATTTGCGACAAAACAGATTCCTAGAGGCGCAATCAAATGTGTGTCACAACAGGAGGTTAACTAATTCTGTAACGTAAATTTGTAACAAGATGGGTTGACGAGGTTGCTAGCTACCTTCCTCGGCGGTGTCCATCTTGAATGCTGACGCACACTGTCCTCTTTTCAGTCAACACACAACACCGCCTGGCTTGTTGGTGAAAAGCCTAGCAGCCAGCGAACTAAAAAAACACATCTCAGAATGACGTTCGATTCGATGACTGGTTACAATGTAACTTCACTATTTGATTCCCCGTGGGGATACAATGTAGCAATTTTATCAGGCACTCCGGGGGCTAGGCTAGCTACGGTAAAAACTGCTATGCACAGCAACTATCAACATGCTGACGGTATTGAGTTACCGTACAAGAGTAAGCTGCGCACTTTGATATTTAAAACAATTAACATTAAACAAATAAGTTAAGACTAATTTCATATTCAGTAAAATTAAATGAATTGTGTTAGGTAGTAAGGAATGCAAGATGGGGAATTTGTTTAAATTATCACCATTTTTTATTACTGACTCTCACACATTTGATAACATCCTGGGAATGATTTTCAAAGCAACACATCCCTGAGGCATTCAGGGATGAACACAATTAGTATGACGTGGTAGTGTCATCATTGCCCAGGGGCTGATGTGGAGTTACAAAATGTCTCTGATGTGTTCCTCTTTCTGTTTTGAACGACTCTGCATCGTATACCCACACAGTGTCTATTCCTTCTCCAGCAGTGCCATCAGGTGCCCAGGTGGGAAAAGGGAAACGGCAGGCCACCACTTTAGCTGTGCTCTGTAGTTCTGTCTGCAGTTTGCCCTCCAACTTATCCATCTGTGAAGTAATACAATCAATCATCATATTGATGCTAATATTGTTGATGTAGTGCTATATGTGGTGGCATTTACAAAATAAAAAGCTACCATTATTTTGTCAAGTCTAGCAGATAAATAAGAGTTAAACTCACCATCTGAGGTACTCCAAATATGACAACATTCGAGTACTGATTAAAGCTGACCTGAGAACCAGGGCATACACATACATTAAAAGAAAGACCCAACATTAGTCCCCCCTGTAATGGCTATTAGGCTACTACATAAACGTTATTTTGGATGAAGAATAATTTGTAAACAATCACTGGTGGATTGACTAACCTTCCATAAATCTGATATGTGGAAGGAAGTAGAATGATGAACACCCGCTTTCCAAGCTCTGTAACGGGAGTACCACACCAACCATGGATTCAACTCAAATCCAACAGCTCGAAATCCTTTCTTTGCAGCTGCTATCACCTGCAGAAATGAAATACATGCTAAAATCAAAAGTGCCAGTGATAGGAGCAACATAACACATGTCCAGCCTAACAGTCTTCTGGGATGTTAATAGGCTACAACTAAATTCCCTCTAATGCAATTTGTAACTTTAATTTCCTGTCAAGAGTGCAACCCCTGCAAATTGCAAAAACCCAAGTATCTAACTTAACAATCAAAAGTGAAGTCACAATCACAAATTCAGACAATGGCTGGTAGTCTTCTGATCAGACTACTAAGTGTACTTACTATTCTTCCATCCCCACTTCCGATGTCCACGAGGGATCCAGATCTCGCCTGCAGCACTTTCAGGACATTTTCCACCTGTGCTGTAGTTGCGGGAACGTAAGGTAGGCACACCTTTCTCAAAGCAGGTGCAACAAATGGACCTGCAACAGCGTAAAGGGCAACCAATGACCCCCCGACAATTCCAGTTGCGATCAGTCCTAAACGTTTTTTGAAGCCGGTGTCTTTAGCATTAACGTTACATTGTATCGCCTCAGTTTCCAGTAGGCTTTGTTCTGCCATGATTACTTTTAATCAATGAATGAGCGCGAGCTGCTGGAAACCTCTCCTCCCACTGTTAGCTAGCTACTCATCCAAGGACATTTATTGATAGTTACGTCATTCAAGAACATATAGAAATTACGAGACTAGCCAACAGAAGTACACTTAAACATGCGGGACGTAACTAAATAGCAAACTGAGATGACATTTGAATGTCAGAAAAGGTTAAAAAAAACTTTATTAGAATCGAAACCTCGCTCTGGACCAAGGTGTGCTGCAGCTTTTTGTCCGACTTGATGTGAAATACAGTTTCGGTAGTTCCTAGTTCCACTCGTTCATCATGCTTTTTCCTTTGGTCAACATGCCATCCTCTATTACTACCACTCTATGTGTCACAAAACCAAGCATTTAATAATATGATGTTGATGTAAAATGATAATACATTTGTAAATGTAATAACAAAACAGAGGTACAGTATTTGGAGATGGGGTAGTCTAGACAATACAGAGGGAACAATGTATTATAACTGACAGGAAAAAACACTGTATAGACAACACCATTCAACAATAAAAAGCTAAATATTAAATCATAACAGGTGCAAACACATGATGTATATTGTATTTTTCATGTACACAGTCAAAGGGGGGAAATAAACAATTTCATATCCACAACATATATAAATTAAAACCAAGGGGACACCATAGATCAAATCAGAATGTGTATGTTTTTTGTTCACAAGAAATACTTACAAAATCACAACCATTCCATGATATGCATTCTTAATTTATAGGCTACTTGTGTGAATCCAAGCAGAACAAAAACATATTTATTTAAAACAAATGGAACAAGCAAAGAGGAACAGAACATTTGTGTGGTTGTAGGGCATGCATGTTCCTCATACCTCAGAAATCATTGGACATTGACTGATGTGCAGCCAGGACATGGTGGCTCTGGCTCGGGGTCTGACAGTCATCCATGTCGTCATCCTGGTCACAACCATCCTGCCCGTCCTGTGAGTAACTGTACTTCATCATCAGTATATTCCTGTGGCTGGAGGGTGTGGCCTGGTGGGACTGGGAGAGAGGCATGTCTGACATAATGGCTGCGTCCCGCACACTCAGGTTACTTTGGCTTCCCCTGACGCTGGACACCTGGGAGTGGGCTCCGCCGCAGTGGTGGTCACGAATGCATTTGGACGAAGACCGTCTGAGTTTGTGAAACTTATCAAAGTCCTCGGCCATAGCCATTTCACTCATGTGGTCGGCAGAGGCTGCCCTCCGCAGAGTGCACAGTTCATAATGTGGTGGCTCGAAGGTTTCATGGAGCAATGTGGGGTCAAAGTCATCCCTCCTGATGATGTATTTTTTGCGTGGCTGTTTAACTTGAATGATACTTGCCACAATGAGAAGGACAACCACCAGACCACAGGTGACTAGAATGATTGCGACATTGGTGTGGTCAATATTGTCTAAGATGCTGGCTTTCCTCTTCTCTGTGGACAGTAAATATTACATACAATCAAGTTTTCTATTTTGGGCGGCTAGGTTTGAATTGTGATGAATGGTGTGATGAAAGTTACATTTAGATTTATCAACATTACATTTAGAATGCACCATTAACTTGTACTTTTGTCATACAGGTTAACCTAAAACATTGACTGTAGTTCATATTTGTCAGCTCTATACCCAAATGGAACAGGTGTCTCACCTTTGCAGTTGTTCTCGTCCCAGGGGTAGACACAGTTCTGGATCCCGTTGCACACTAAGCTGGTGTTGATACACATGTTGCTATGGCAAAAGAAAGCCTCCGCTTCACATGGAGCTGAAAACAAGGGGAAGATAGCTTTACTCCCTAAACATTAAATAGAGTTTTAAACTAATGAATTAGATTAAAAAGCAAACAATAAGGCTCACTGCCAATAAGGCACACTGCCACAACAAACCTCAACAAATTCCAACAAACAGACACCTATATGCAGTTTTTTTTTTGTCAGTGTTTGTTGGTGTTTGATGGGGTTCAATGTGGCAGTGTGCAAGTGGCTTTAGACCACGTTTGGTCCAGGAGTGTTGTTACTACACTGTTAAGAAAAATCTAGTTGTTTCAACTAATTATTATTAAGTAACTGGTTCCACAGTTACTCAACTTGTCGGTCAAAGTGTTGCCTGAACTTAACATGTTTAGTTGGCCAAAACTTAGCTCCGGCTCAATTCAAAATGCTCCGTTTGCTTAACTTGTCTCCTATATTCATTTAACTAGAAATGATTATTTGGGCATCTTAACTAAGAAAGGCTATGCAACTGGTTACACACACAGTGTCTTTAACATACAATGTTTTCAGTTGATATATTTGAGAGACATGAGTACATTGTGCATGTTCATTTACACAGTAATTATTATTCAACAAGCTTGCCTGGGATTTGAACTCACAACCTTTTGGTTCACAGCATACTGATCTTCCTGCTACACCACCATGTCTGTGTCAATTATCAGTTAATCTGACTATTCTCTCATCATTGATTTGATTGACTTAGTTCAACATTTAGGGTTTTCTGTATACAGTAGTTGTCTAATGTTGGTGGGGCATATTACTCAGTTTTAATGTTACTCCTTAATCACGGTGATAAATGAAATAGTTTTATTTGAGTGTACTTTTAACAGAGTTGAGATTTATTTTGAAGTGCAAAGTGTAGCAATACAGGTCAAATCAATCATTGACACAGGCATAGCAGGAAGATTGGTATTCTGTAAACCAAGAGGTTGTCAGTTCAAATCGCAGGTGAGGACATGTTGAATAATAATTACTGTATACATGGACAATGTAATCATGTATTTCAACATGTGTCAAATGTGTAAGTTGACAATATTGTATGTCAAAAGCACTGTATGTGTGTAACTGGTTCCACAGACTTTTTGTTGTTGTTGATGAAGATGCCCATATAGTAATTTCTGGTTGAATGAACATATGAGGCAAGTTGAGCAAAGACATCATTTTAAATTGACTGAATTGTTGCCTAAGTTGGAGCTAAGTTTGGGCTAACTAGAGAATGTAAGTTCAGTTAATACTTTGATTGAAAAGTTGAGTAAACTAAAAAAGGTTGTGGAACCAGTTACTTAATAATAATTAGTTGAAACAACTATATATTTTTTTACATTGATACAATAACCCTGTAAAGGAGACCCTTTATTCCCTGCGACTGCCTCTCTTTACAAACTAATTGGAACATTTCAAACAATGTGTCAAAAATTAAACATAGCAGTAGATGGAGTGGAAATGGTGTCAAATGAATTCACTAACGCTCTAGGAAGGTTGTGAAAAGGATCCGGAAGCGGCTTTTTCGGCTGCCCTGATCAGCCCACATTCGTATGACCCCCACTGAGGTAACCAACATGACATCGTTGGCCACTGTGCTGCAGAATTTGTTCTTCAGGTGCTCCACTGAGCTACTCCCGTCGTACACAGCCACAAAGTTACGTTTGCATTCATTGGAGTTGTGCATCTCATATTCCAAAAATCGCAAATAGACCTGCAAAAAAAATTAAAATAACAGTGTGAAACAACAGGTTTCCAACCAAATGGGAACTTGACTTGTGTATCTTTTGAACAGCATGTTTTCCAGAAGACTAATGGAGAATGTGAGTGAGGGATATTGCAAATATGAAGAAGAAAAAAACACAAGAACTGTACTGACCCTTCCCTTTGGTGGCGCTCGAATGAACCACCTACAGTCCACAGCCTCTGTCTGCAAGGCTTTGCCCTCTTTGAGAATTGCTGCAGAATCAATGATCCCATCTGATCCACCCAGATCAAATTCGCAAACTGTAGTACAGGAGAGTCCATTGCACAGTGTGTTAGTTACACAACAGTTTGCTGTTACAATATACAGTATGTTTACATAGGTGATATAAGAAGAACTGTGTACCTACAAGGCAGAGGCGGTAGGACACCCATGTCTTTAAATTCAGGATCTGAAAAGAGAGCACACAACAGTGAACCTATTGTATATTTTTTTCTGCCATTTCACAAAATACATGTTCTGTGTCTGAAAGGATAAGGGCCAGCAATGCATATTCTTGACTGTGTGAACTCTGTCCTTAGTTTAATCCATTCTGCAATCATCCACTTGTCCTTCATAAAAAAAAATGTTGAGACAGAAAGAACAGGACTTCTATCCTAAAGCTTCACCATTATGATTTGTAGGTGGATTAATAATCCTTGGACCAGCTTTATACAGATTAGGCTGCACAAGCAATGAGAACCAAGTGATAAAATGGGACTTCCAAAATGTTTTCCTGAAAAAATCTAAAAAGATGAGGTTGAGGGAGAAACCAGTTTTCGAAATATTAATATAAATATAAAACAGTTATATTTAGAGGCATATCTTTGTAATATCACCATGGCTGCAAGGAGGAGACAGCTGAACTATTTAAAACCTAACCTCAGCCATGAATCCTTATTAATCCTCTTGTTTCTTACCTCTGTATCATGGATTATTCACTGTGTGTGTGTGTGTGTGTGTGTGTGTGTGTGTGTGTGTGTGTGTGTGTGTGTGTGTGTGTGCGTGTGTGTGTGTGCGTGTGTGTGTGTGTGTGTGTGTGTGTGTGTGTGTGTGTGTTTGTGTGCGTGTGTGTGTGTGTCAGAAGATGTACTGAAAAAAATATGAAAATATGTGAAACATATGTCAATCTTGCTTTTCTATCTAGTTTAAAACAAATATTTACTGCAAACACTTACGCTTATGTAACAGTGTAGTAATAAGATGATGATCGGTCAATGAATTATCCTGCCACTGATGAGAGGAATTAGAAGAGATTAGCATTTGGCACTAAAGGATTCATTACTTCTGAGGTAAACACTTGGAAATCAGCTTGTACTTCTCTACCAACGCAGGCCTGGGAAGGCGTTCTATTGGCTAGAGTATTGTTGCATGAATACTTTTTTTATGGATACTTTTTGTAGTATTAGTCCTGCAAAATGTACCCTCACACCTCAAAATGTGCCACTGTGTTTCAGGGAGAGATTATATGGGAATCAATTTATATCAATCTATATTCATCTTTTGACACTGAAGTATCTCATCAGAACTTGTGGATGAGCCACTCACTTCAAGTCTTGATTCCAATGGAGGGCAGGCAGTGATATCGAATAACCATGTCTACTGGCAATGTCAAAACCTTCACGAGAATGTGAGGTTACTGAGACACATTTTTGTAAGATTGATCTGATGAATGGCTTTGATTGGGAGAGGGAAACAAGGAAGTGGATTCATCTCTCCTCCACAACGTAAGTGCCCTATAAATTCTGCCAGTAATAAATTGTCAGCTGCATGGGTATCCCTTAAGCCGAGGCTCAGAGCTGACAAGCTGTACTCCCCTGAAGACAAGCTTTCATTAACTGGGTGAAGGAGGAGATAACCCCCCCCCCCCCCCCCCCCCAGTTGCAGCATGTGTGCCTGCACTACAAATGCAGCAGCTGATATGGACACACACAGCAGTAAGCACCACACCAGTCTCCTGTAGCTCTAGCTCAGTCACTGAGCTGTGACTGGTAAATTGTTTGGCTGAAGTCCTCTGCATTAACTGGATGTGTACAACTTTATGTCAATATTGTGTCTGTGTGTCTCCATGTGTGCCTGGGTGAGACAAACAGTTAGCCTGTCGGAGTCACACATTCAGCAACAACCTCAGAATAACACTGCAAATATTGAAACGGTTAAAGCAAATCAATGTATTTGAAATGATATTACCTTGAGTGAAGTTATAGCGTGCTGAAAATCCAATTGCCTCCAGTTCGCCGTCTGCAACAAACTTTATATGCAGGTATCGCCCACTTGATTTAATATACAAAGGGCTTTCCTGGCCACAGTATCGACCAATTAAAGTGGAGAAGGAAAAGGGCCCATCGCGGACTTCAATGTGGTCAAATTTGCATTCCCATGAAGGCTCTATTGAATATTTCTCATCAAAGAAGAGGTCGATGCATTGTCTTGGTGAAGCTGAGAAAACACAGTGGGGAAATGTAAGAAAAAGAAACACAATATCCAATCAAAAAAACATTTACTTGTTGAGTTGGTGTTTATGTCTTACCTTCAATGATATAAATACATGTTCGCTCTGGTGGGTACTTTTGGGGGTAGTTGGGGGAGGTGAACAGGCCTCCCTCAGCCTCCTTTATCCAGGTGCCACATTGGCCTATTGGAGTCACCCCTGAATTGTTTGTCACTGAAGCACAAGATTAATGTTCAGGTGCCATTCATACAGAACCATTATACCATCCAGCATTGTCTGACATTAAAAATGTATCAAATGTATTGTTATTGATCTGGTGTTTCATGGTCTTCTTCATTACACAGACATTACTTTTCCCAGTTAGGTAGATTCCAACATAACAGGGAAATAAATAACTCTACGCACAGTGTATATTTCAGTGTTACCTGCTTTTTTCCCCGGTGTACCAGACAATCCAAGAGTGATTAGACTTGCAACTACTGCTGTAAAAATAAAATGAAATGAAAGTTTGAAAAAAATACCCAGAAAACAATTGGCTATGGAAATTGTGTTTGTGTATGTTACTAAACCACAAAATAAAATTATGTTCCACAAAATACAGAAATTATCATTTCGTTTCATAGCATAATGAATTCACATGTAGCGTTTTAAAAGAGTTTTTAAAGCGTCATTGCTGGAAAGTTCAATGGCAAGCATTGATTTAACTTTATGCTGTTGACCATCTAACTACGATTTTAAAGAGATCATGTTATACAAGCAAAAGTAGACAAAATTTACCGAGAGGCAAGGCAAATTTGTTCACCATGTCTAATCCTTGCTGTTTTCAATCCCAAATATTTCCAAAACGAAATGAACGAATCATTATTCCGTGCAACGGGAAAATGCAATCATCATATCCACGATATCCCTATTTTATCTCAGTGTAAACAAAACACAAATACAAAGTTACGGGAGGAAAAGCAGTCTCAATCCATCCGCTGCTGCCGTGACAGACAGGTCTGAACGTTCTCCTGAGTCCCGATTTCCATCCAAGCGCAGCGACGATAATCCGAACGACAGCAACCTTCAATGAGTATAGTATCCTTGACAGTTGACATCGTGCCAATTTCCCGTATTATATCTGCCACATGCCGGTGTACATCATCATTGGTCTCTGTGCTTGTGGTATTTATTTCCCGTGGACGTTCTGCATAAATACTTGGTCTGGACACTTCAAGCCAGACACTTCAAGCCACCTTACTCTCAAATATATAGGATATTAAATTCTGGTAGTACTGTAATAACTAGTTAATAAACTATAATCATGTTGTTTTATGAAGGAACCGCAATTCAGCTTCAACTCAAGCTCAACTTTTTATTTTTTATTTTGTGGCTCCTGTCACTACGAACCCTGGCTCGATTCCAGGCGGTATCACAACCGGACGTGATTGGGAGTCCCATAGGGCAGCGCACAATTGGCCCAGCTTCACCTGGGTTAGGTTTTGGCCGGGAAGGCCGTCATTGTAAATAAGAATTTGTTCTTAACTGACTAGTCTGGTTAAATCTAATAAAATATTAGAGATGAATTAGGGACAGGGTTTGGGTCAATTTGGAATTTTGGAATTTCAATTCAACCCAGGAATTAAAATTCGAATTTGAATTGTTCACACCCCACAGGAAGCAGAATTGAATTTGAATTAAAAGAAATATAATTGAATTCAAACAAATTCAAACAAATTCAACTGAGACATGAAACCTACATTAGGTACACTCATGAACATGGATGGCTCATGCAGACAATGAGTCACGTTGCTGTGGCTTGCTATATAAAGCAGGCAGATGGGCATCGAGGCATTCAGTTACTGTATATTGAACAATATAATGGGCAAAAATAAGTGACCTAAGCAACTTTGAGCTTGGTATGATCGTCGATGCCAGGCGCTCCAAATTCAGTATCTCAGAAACTGCCCCCTCATAGGCTTTTTTTTAGATCCTTGTCATGGATGGGCTATTGCCACACCACTCTTATCAGCTAAAAACAACAAGAAACGGCTCCAGTGGGCACGCGATAACCAACACTGGATAATTGAGGAGTGAAAAAATGTATCTGGAACATGATATCGAGTTCGGTTTACTTGAGTGGCCTGCGCAGTCCCCCGACCTTAACCCAACAGAGCATGTTTGGGATGAGATGGAACGAGCTGTTCACAACAGGAATGTACCGGCGTCCAATCTGCAGCAACTGCGTGATGCCATTGTGTCAGCATGGACCAACACCCCTGTGGAACGTTTAAGACTCCGGGTCCGACCCGCTTCTAGATGGATGTACCTAATAAACTGGCCCAGTGAGTATATACTGTAGCTATATGAGTCTCATTCCTTTGACGTATATTTAGCCAAAAGCATCTGCCACCTCATAGTTAAAAGAAATACGATTTCAAATATTAGCTTGATCATAACTCCAAGAAGTAAAACAGTATTTTGTTGGTATTTTTGTAATTAGATGTTAGGTTGTTCCATTCCATTCTGGAGTGTTTGATCTAATGCATTCTTGGATATGTATTTTTTGTTTAATATTTTATAACATTATTATATCATAGAACTATTATAGAAAACCCCCAAAATTATCTAACAATATTTACAGACCACTATAATTACTTGAAACTCGTTTAAATGTTTCAAGAAAATGTAAAAAATTGTATTGCTTACCATACATTATATACAAAATAGACACGTGCTTAATGATTTATGGAAGAAATTATCCATTTGAATTTCAATTAATTTCATCAAATTAAATTCCACTTCTTTCATTCATATTCAGTTCAACTTCTGGTTCCTGCAGGGTGTGACCAATTCAAATTCAAGAAATTGAATTGGCATTTTAGACCAATTCAACTTAGAATCAACCCCAATTGGGGAGCATTGTTATGATAGGCAGCAGGGAAGCTAGAATAAGGATTAATGTAATTAACAAAAGTTTACTTGGCAATGGGTCTCAGAAACAGATGGGAGGAGGGTTCATCCAGTCTCAAATTAATTTTGGCAACCTCTGTTTGAAGCCCATATGAGTAGAAGGTAACCGTGGGTCCATACAGGAACCAAGATCATAATACTGGATAATGCTGCATATTAAACTTCACTATGAGGAGAAAAACGCAAATGAAAGGAATCATCCAAACAACATGAACAAAGTATCAAACAGATGCAGAGAGAGGAGGGTGGGGAGCTACAGTAATATGTTCAGCTGTCCTCTTGCCAAAATTACATTTAATTCCTTAAGGCCAGGTGTCCCAGGTGTGAAATGATTATGGGCAATAGGGTGTGCTGAACAGGGTTTGCTGACACAACAGTCAGTTCACTGTGTGGAAATAACATCTCTCATATCATACACATGTTTTTAAAATCTGCAATCCATACAAAAATAAAGACAGTCCTCTAAACTCAACCTGAACTAACTATGCAGTCCATAGATTTTGTCACGCCCTGACCTTAGAGAGCCTTTTTATGTCTCTATTTGGTTTGGTCAGGGTGTGATTTGGGTGGGCATTCTATGTTCTGTTTTCTATGTTTTGGCCGGGCATGGTTCTCAATCAGGGACAGCTGTCTATCGTTGTCTCTGATTGGGAATCATACTTAGGCAGCCTTTTTCCCTTCTGTCATTGTGGGAAGTTGTCTTTGTTAGGGGCACTATAGCCCTTGTAAGAGTCATGGTCGTTTTTGTTATTTCTTGTTTTTTTGTTGACATTTTACTAAATAAAATAAAATGTACACTCACCACGCTGCATCTTGGTCTTCCTGTAAAGACGGTCGTGACAGTTTTGTGTCTCTTTGCCATGCCTTTTGTCTGTGAATAAAACCCATGCATTTCTGTTGAATTTTTTTGACTGCCATATGGGATGAAGAAAAAAGTAAAAGTTAAGTATTTTGAATTCCATAAAGGTTTCAGAAAATATATATTTAAACAGATCCATATCATTCAATATTTCTGAGGAAAAATATGAGCTTGAGTTTCTCATATAAGTATTGCAAACATGTATTTCATTCACATTGCCTCAATGTTGCAAAGCTGGATTACTTCTCACTGTTCCAGACCAAAGAGAAATCAACTCCCTTGATATTCTACAGAAGGGAGACAAATCTGACAATCCAATCCATCTGGCTTTAGTTTATGTGAGGCAGATTGTTGTTATTCAGAGTTTTATCAGGACAATGAACGGGTCTTGTTTTTTTGCACACTCAGACACAATAGAAAAATCTTATTTCATGATGACACAGAGTCGGTCACTGACTGTGTCCATTCCCCAAACACACTCACCAGTCACATTATAATGGCAATGCCACTTTCTTACAATGAAACATGTATGAATGTTGAACAAGGTTTATATTTCTCTGTGAATGTTTTTTTTAAAAAGTATTATGTAACTAATAAGAAGGCATTATACTATATCGGTATGCACAGACTAGCTAGTCTGAGACCACTGCGTGCACAGTCAATATCAAATCTGTAATTACACAGATTTTATCTGCACGGAGCCATAAGCAATTGTGCCATGCTTGGAATATCAAGGCAAGTTTTAGCTGCAGTTTGGATGAGCTGCACCCAAGTGTGGTGTGTGGTCTATGTTCAGGAGTCCCTCAATTCTACCCACTAAACAATCAGTCTGATGTAACTTTGTCTACAAAACATAGTATTTTGACAGATTTAGATACATGATTATTATGGAGACAATCCAAAACCAGAGATTAAAGTCTTTAGTTTAAATAGACTTAACAGAGATTTGAGAAGAAAACAGTTATCAGACATACCATCTGTTCCAATATGGTAAGCAATAATGTTAAGTATAAAAAGTAGGTCATATTGACTGTAAAATGTTGTCAATATGGCCCTGGGTATGATATAACAGAGAACGGTCTACATTGGGCTTTCCATGAATATCAGAATACCATCTACTGGCAAATCTCCTTTTCTTTAATTTGACCGATTTTATATAGACAGATACAGGCGGCATACATGCTCATTTAGCATTTGCCAACCAACCACTTGATGGTGCAAGTGTAACTCATATCACAGCCTTGACACTACACTATACATATACTGTGTGTGAGTGAGTGAGTGAGTGAGTGAGTGAGTGAGTGAAAGAGCAAGAGAGAGAAAGAAAGAGAGATAGAGCAGGTTTGAAGGGGGACTGATTGCCACAAAACTGATAATCAGAGCAATCGCAAACCATAAACTGTTTTACAGTTTAGAAGACAATGTCTCTTCGATTTTGTACCATGATATCATTGGTCCTCCTAGGATTTGGCGTTGCCTTTTCGCTGGGACAGAATTACACAGAACCTCTTGTTTTGGAGGGAAAGTGTCTGGTGGTTTGCGATGCGAACCCGTCTGTAGAGGGAGCATTGACCTCTTCCTTCGGGATATCTGTCCGGGCAAGCGGTGCTAAAGTGGCTTTCTCTGCACTCAGGGGAACGAACCACGAACCATCTGATATGAGCAATACGTCTCCGACCATCTACTTTGACCAGGTTCGAGAATATTTATGTCTTTCATGATTTGTGTCTTTTCATAGGCTAATATTGACAATGTATGTTTGTGCTCTTTAGAACGTTTGATGTTTTTCTCATTGCAGGTATTAGTGAACATTGGCAACCATTTCAAGCCGCAAGCGAGTGTATTTCAAGCACCAAGAAGAGGCATTTACAGTTTTAGCTTCCATGTGGTGAAGGTTTACAACCGGCAGACTATACAGGTAAGTGTATAGGGAGGTCTGCATTGTGATGCAATTGAATTGTGCTTTTCATGTCTTTATCATACCCATTGCATAACACTCTGCAGGTAAACTTGATGCACAACGAATACCCTATAATATCAGCTTTCGCCGGGGACCATGATGTCACTCGAGAGGCTGCGAGCAATTCAGTCCTTCTGCACCTGGAACGGGAGGACAAACTCTACTTGAAGCTTGAGAGGGGGGATCTAATGGGTGGCTGGAGGTACTCAACGTTTTCTGGATTCTTGGTGTTTCCACTCTAATCACAACTCTCAAATCAAGTGACTCTTTTTTATTTTCTTCAAGGACGTTGGCCACCCATCTCTGGACTTAAATTATGAAGAAATGTATAACTGACTGTGAGATAAAGTAGGCTATTTTGGCAATTTATGACGAAATTATTCCGTGCTATGAGGTTGGGATTTGTATTGCTGAATGTGACTGATTGTTGGTATGATATTATATAAACTGCGAAGAGTAGCCTATTCAAGCGTTTGTCAGTTGCGCCCATTCAGTAGCTATCCATGGTCCTGAAACAGCAGAAACACGGTAGCTGTCTGTTGAAACCACAAAACGCATCTCAAGCGTACAGAGCCAATAGATGGCAATTGAGTGTTGGCTCTAGTGCCAACGTTGTTGCAGTAGTGCCATTGAAGTATTGTAATCAAATAACATTTTCCAAAGGTGTGCAAATGCAGGCTAGCTGGCATTTGGACCTATATTGCACATTGATAAGGTGTTCATTTTGGCATTTTTTTTAAAGCTTTAGTCCAGTCTTAGTCACTTTGTAATAACATCCAAATCAAATGTTATTGGTCACATACACGTGTTTAGCAGTTGTTATCGCAGGTGTAGCAAAATGCTTATGCTAGTTCTGACAGTGCAACATTAAGTCACATTTGTGTCATTTGAATAATGATTAAGTGCGCCATTTTCGTAAACTAAATTCCCTTTAATTTCAGTCACATTTTAGTCACATCACATTTGTATTGTCTCATTAACCTATAGTAAACTTAAATCACTGACTCCCATGTGCACAAACATACATAACCTTGTCCCACCAACATATTTTTCTGCATAACATAACATCGTATTCCCTTCCCAACAGCAGAAAAATGACAAACATATATTAGAATATATAATGATTATCTGGCCATTCCTAATTCAGCCTACATATCGGCAAAGTAGTATGGGTTGAACCTCCATCACTGGGCCATGTCAGTGCCATTGTAATCAACGTTCCACAGATGTTGCAGCCACATTGGTGTCCAAAAGTAGAACGGGGGCTAATGACTTTGAACGGGATTTTTTGCCCAGTGATGCAGTCGAGTCACTAAAACCCAAGTCCGAATTGAGTCCCAAGTCCCCTGTGCTCGAGTTCAAGTCTGAGTCACCAATGTTGGTCGAGTAACGAATGGAGTCACGAGAAAAAAAATGTAGTCAATAAATTGCTTGCTATCCATTTTTCTTTTTTCTGTACCACCAAATGTGTGCATATCTGCTACTGGTAACGTTAATGTTACCAGGGCCACGTTCAGTTGCAAAACTTTCTCGAACATTGCAGACAGTTCCAGTCGGTATTCACGTAGTAATAATAAAGAATTCCCTTGACACACGACAACAAATTGGGTAAAACCAACATTCTTTCCTATTGAAATAACAAAACATGCCAAAAAGCTGCTGTGTTGTTTTATGTAGCCAGGTCAAAAGTCCTGACCTGCGGTTCTATAAAGCTCCAAAGTAGGGAAATAAAGCCTGTGAAAAGATTCATCGTTAGACATGTTGTACTATTATTAAATGTTGTTTTGTAATTGACTAAAACAAGCAGACTAACAATAAAATTGCATTTGAAAACGGTCAAGTTTTTGCTGTGAGCTAATGGGGAAACCTAGGTAACCTGTTAGTTTTTCCCAGAGATAGGCAGGCCGCACAGTTACAGTGCCTTGCGAAAGTATTCGGCCCCCTTGAACTTTGCGACCTTTTGCCACATTTCAGGCTTCAAACATAAAGATATAAAACTGTATTTTTTTGTGAAGAATCAACAACAAGTGGGACACAATCATGAAGTGGAACGACATTTATTGGATATTTCAAACTTTAACAAATCAAAAACTGAAAAATTGGGCGTGCAAAATTATTCAGCCCCCTTAAGTTAATACTTTGTAGCGCCACCTTTTGCTGCGATTACAGCTGTAAGTCGCTTGGGGTATGTCTCTATCAGTTTTGCACATCGAGAGACTGACATTGAGCTCGAGCTCAGTGAGGTTGGATGGAAAGCATTTGTGAACAGCAGTTTTCAGTTCTTTCCACAGATTCTCGATTGGATTCAGGTCTGGACTTTGACTTGGCCATTCTAACACCTGGATATGTTTATTTTTGAACCATTCCATTGTATATTTTGCTTTATGTTTTGGATCATTGTCTTGTTGGAAGACAAATCTCCGTCCCAGTCTCAGGTCTTTTGCAGACTCCATCAGGTTTTCTTCCAGAATGGTCCTGTATTTGGCTCCATCCATCTTCCCATCAATTTTAACCATCTTCCCTGTCCCTGCTGAAGAAAAGCAGGCCCAAACCATGATGCTGCCACCACCATGTTTGACAGTGGGGATGGTGTGTTCAGCTGTGTTGCTTTTACGCCAAACATAACGTTTTGCATTGTTGCCAAAAAGTTCAATTTTGGTTTCATCTGACCAGAGCACCTTCTTCCACATGTTTGGTGTGTCTCCCAGGTGGCTTGTGGCAAACTTTAAACAACACTTTTTATGGATATCTTTAAGAAATGGCTTTCTTCTTGCCACTCTTCCATAAAGGCCAGATTTGTGCAATATACGACTGATTGTTGTCCTATGGACAGAGTCTCCCACCTCAGCTGTAGATCTCTGCAGTTCATCCAGAGTGATCATGGGCCTCTTGGCTGCATCTCTGATCAGTCTTCTCCTTGTATGAGCTGGAAGTTTAGAGGGACGGCCAGGTCTTGGTAGATTTGCAGTGGTCTGATACTCCTTCCATTTCAATATTATCGCTTGCACAGTGCTCCTTGGGATGTTTAAAGCTTGGGAAATCGTTTTGTATCCAAATCCGGCTTTAAACTTCTTCACAATAGTATCTCGGACCTGCCTGGTGTGTTCCTTGTTCTTCATGATGCTCTCTGCGCTTTTAACGGACCTCTGAGACTATCACAGTGCAGGTGCATTTATACGGAGACTTGATTACACACAGGTGGATTGTATTTATCATCATTAGTCATTTAGGTCAACATTGGATCATTCAGAGATACTCACTGAACTTCTGGAGAGAGTTTGCTGCACTGAAAGTAAAGGGGCTGAATAATTTTGCAGGCCCAATTTTTCAGTTTTTGATTTGTTAAAAAAGTTTGAAATATCCAATAAATGTCGTTCCACTTCATGATTGTGTCCCACTTGTTGTTGATTCTTCACAAAAAAATACAGTTTTATATCCTTATGTTTGAAGCCTGAAATGTGGCAAAAGGTCGCAAAGTTCAAGGGGGCCGAATACTTTCGCAAGGCACTGTATATCTAATAAGGAGTGGGTCTATATAAATCCCATAGAATAGAGCCAACATCCATTATTCAACATGTCAGTGAGGCACGTTTGTTCTACATAGCATATTTCTGTCTGAGCTTTAAAAAATGTGGTCCTGTTGAACCGCCCCATGTTGTCAGCTATTTATAGGTGTCACCTCAGTCACTCAGTCGTTGCTTCATGCGGTTATGAACGTTCTCAGACCGCTCTCTATTGGTAGCGCCAGAATGGTACCCCAAAGCCGTGGTAAACCCAGTCATTCTGGATGAATGGTCTGGTCTGCAAGTAGAATAGTTTTAGAATGGCCTGCGATATGCTTAATGAATGTAAAATGGTGGTCGCTAATGCTGTTGTTTTTAATTTCATAAAGTAGCTTGTGTTTCTTAACCAGGCAAAGGGTAGTTACAGTTTTTGACAATTGCTTACACATGATTTCTGAAACGATGGCTCCTTTTCTCTAGACTCTACACACAAAACGCCAAAACACACATACAACATGCAAAACGTCACACATCTCTTGAAAAACCAAACACTTCATTCAAAACAATTTAAACTGTTCTCAAAAGGGTGTTTTTGCATCAAAACTCTACACACAAGCCATCAAATGATTACATCTTATACACACCCAACCACACACAGATGTGACAAATGTAAAACACTACTATCATGTGTCTTTTGCATGTTCAGTGTGCAGTGGAGTCCACAGCAGTTTGTCATAGCACTCACACGTACATGTATGTGCACAAATATATACAGCATGTATGCATATTCCGTATACATTTACACTATAACCAAAAATGCAAGGGGGGGAAAATAAAATGTGTTCCTTTCTCAAAAAATGGTATTTTCATCCAGATTTCGGGATGAACAGTAACAGACAAAACAAACACAGTAGAAGATAAATAAATAGGCTTGTCCTTGTCCTCCTCCTCTTCCTCCTCGTCTTTGTCCTCTTCCTCTTCCTCCTCGTCTTTGTCCTCTTCCTCTTCCTCCTTGTCCTTGTCCTTGTCCCCCTCTTACTCTCATTCCTCTATCTCTCTCTCCAAAATTGGCCTCCATTGTTGTCCAAACCAAGAAAGCCAACCTGAAGCTTCTGTACAGAGTGGAAAGGCAGAGACATCATGGAGGACGAGGACGCTTGTTTACAGCTGTACAAGAGACTGAAATTATAAATATGGTTTTGGCCAACAATGCAATTAGGATTCGAGAGATAAGAGAGCATATATTGAATAATGACACCATATTTAACAACATCAACGCTGTAAACCTGTCGACCATACAACGCATCCTCCAACGGCACCGAGTGACGATGAAACAACTTTACAAGGTGCCATTTGAGAGAAACTCTGACCGAGTCAAGAATATGCAACACTACTTCCAGTACTTCAGACATACCATATTTACTTATCTGTATATCCTTTTGTCTGTTACAGAGAGTATTGGAGCTGGATGCCCATGTAATTCGCCATGAATTTATTTATGTGGATGAGGTTGGCTTCAACCTCACCAAAACCATGCGCCACGGAAGAAATGTAATAGGACAGAGGGTAATTACCAATGTCATTGGACAGCGTGGGGGTAATATAACTATGTGTCCTCCATCACAATGCCACACTGGGTCCGTACAACACCTGTTTACTTTTCTTGATCCAATTTACAAATGCTTGTCCCTGATCCAGATCAGGGGCCTGCTAGATTTGTGGTTTTATGGGACAATGTTAGTTTTCATCGGGCTGTTCTGGTCCAAAACTGGTTTGCCACCCATCCACAATTTGAAGTTTTGTACCTACCCCCATATTCACCTTTTCTAAATCCCATAGAGGAATTCTTCTCATTCTGGCTGCTGGAAAGTGTATGATCGCCAACCCTATGCCCGCATGCCGCTTCTCCAGGCAATGGATGACGCATGTGGGGACATAGAGGTTGCCTCTGTCCAAGGTTAGATACTTCCCTCGATGTTTGGCAAGAGAAAACATATCTTGTGTGTGTAGAGTTTTGAAAAAAAGGAGACAGTTTTGAAAACTTGTGTAAGCAGTTGGAAAAAACTGTAACTGAAATGAATGTTTTTATTTTAGTCTCATCAATTGACACTGAAAAATAGATGTTTGAGGAATATTTTAGTCACTATTTTTGTTGACGAAATGAAAACTGCATTGATATATGTACTGGACAATTTAACCTCTAAATAAAGACAAGTGACTAGAACGTGTGTGTGTGTGTGTGTGTGTGTGTGTGTGTGTGTGTGAATATGTTAGATCTCAGAACTGCTGAAGTGTGACTGCTAAATTGTGTAACTCTTTGTTTTTACATTTGAGTCATTTAGCAGACTCTCTTATCCAAGAGTGACAATACAATAAGTGCATTCATAACTAGGTGAGACAGCCACATTTCACAGTCCTAGTAAGTACATTTTCCCTCAATAAACAAGTTATCAGCAAAGTTAGTGCTAATAGGAAAAGAAAAATGCAGGTTGTTTTGTAATATAAAAAAGATATACAAAATGGGGGGGGGGGGGGGGGGGGGGGTATTTAGGATACTATTTTTCTGATGTTGATGCTGTACACACCTCCAGGCTGTGTAAGGGCTATTTGACCAAGAAGGAGAGTGATACAGTGCTGCATCAGATGACCTGGCCTCCACAATCGCCCAACCACAACCCAATTGAGATGGTTTGGGATGAGTTGACCGCAGAGTGAAGGAAAAGCAGCCAACAAGTGCTCCGCATATGTGGGAACTCCTTCAAGACTGTTGGAAAAGCATTCCAGGTGAAGCTGGTTGATAGAATGCCAAGAGTGTGCAAAGCTGTCATCAAAGCAAAGGGTGGCTACTTTGAAGAATCTAAAATATATTTTGATTTGTTTAACACTTTTTTGGTTACTACATAATTCCATATGTGTTATTTCATAGTTTTGATGTCTTCACTATTATTCTACAATGTAGAAAACTGTAAAAAATAAAGATCAGGACATCAGACTGGGGCGATGGTTCACTTTCCAACAGGACAACGATCCTAAGCACACATCCAAGACAATGCAGGAGTGGATACAAGTCTCTGAATGTCCTTGAGTGGCACAGCCAGAGCCAGGACTTGAACCCGATCGAACATCTCTGGAGAGACCTGTAAATAGCTGTGCAGCAACGCTCCACATCCAACTTGACAGAGCTTGATAGGATCTGCAGAGAAGAATGGGAGATACTCCCCAAATACAGGTGTGCCAAGCTTGTAGCATCATACCCAAGATGACTCGAGGCTGTAATTGCTGCAAAAGATGCTTCAACAAAGTACTGAGTAAAGGCTCTGATTACTTATGTAAATGTGATTTTTCCTTTTTTTGCCTAAAAACCTGTTTTTTCTTTATCATTATGGGGTATTGTGTGTAGATTGATGAGGGAAAAATCTATTTAATCAATTTTAAAGTAAGGCTGTAACCTAACAAAAAGCGGAAAAAGTAAAAGGATCTGATTACGAAGGCACTGTACATAGTTTTCATTTCACCTATCTATACCTAACTGTGACACATGTATCATTTACCTTGACATTTTAACCCCCCCCCCCCCCCCCCCCCCCCCCCCCCCCCCCCCCCCCCCCCCCCCCCCCCCCCCCCACTCTTTCTCTGTCTCGCGCTATGTCTCTGTCTCTCGCTTATCCATGGGGATACTGTATCCATCTTATCCCAGCAGCAGTCACGTCTGGTGAGCATGCAACCCTGTGCCTTCAGAAAAAAGTACTCAGCTCAACAGCTCCTCAGCGTGTAGCCTTTTGATGTCTGTCCTCTGCATAGCAGTTCACACAGAGCAGTGGAATGCCCAAGGACAAAATCAATCTGCTCTGCGCGACACCTGGCATGTAAAAGTCCGTAATCATACCTCTCTCTAGTACCGTTTGAACCTGATTTTAACATGGGTCCTTTGTCCTGATCTTATCTACATTCTGTTTGCGCCAACATTTCCAGAAATGTGCCCACATATGGTATTTAAATGTGTCTGTTATCAATCTGTCCACTGTCTGCATTGTGACCAGATGTCCTGGTCCCTTTCTTTATGCAAAGTATTTACAGCTATTCTTACAGTAACTAAATAAATATTATTTTCTAAGACATCTTGATGTAATCAGTTGATCGTGCCACTTGTCAATGATTTTAGAGGGTGGAATAACTATGATTTAAATGGTATCTCTGTCCAGATCTGTCTACATTTGTAAGATATCCAGACACAATGCGTGTCTGACTACCTCCGGAGGTGGGCAGAATGAGCTGTCTTTTGATTGTCTACACCTGTCTAAAAATGTGGGAAAGATCAGAATGTAGATAAAGTCAGTACAAAGGACGCAAGTTACAACCAGGTATAAACAGGGCTTCTGAAACATCATGTGTATTTGCCTTTTCTTATCGAGATGGGAAGAGTCCTTTTCCCAGAAACCCAGCTGACCTTTATCCTGGCTGTAACTAGTTAACCCTGACTTTTAACGCTTTTGGAAAACACAGCTGCGTATACACAGACAGACCAATTTTGATCTTTTGCACAAGTGTTGGCAAATAGCTGATCTGATTGGGCAAAATACCAATTAGCGTAAAGATCTAAGAATTGAGTTGACTGTGTAAACACAGCCCACTTGGCACACAGAATGCTATTTTTTCTCGTAAATGAAAAGTAACTGCATGGTTAAAAAAATGTTAATCATAGGCTGCGTTTACAAAGGTTGCCCAATTCTGATCTTTTCCCCAATTATTGGCAAAAGAGCTGATCTGATTGGTCAAAAGACCAATTAGTATGAAATATCAAAATTAGGCTTCCTGTGTGTACACAGCCATAGACATACGCATAAATATAGCTTTTCTAGCAGCGCTAGTTGAATGGCTACCTACACAGGCAGCCCAATTCTGATAATTTTTCAACTAATTGGTCTTTTGACCAATCATATCTGATGTTTTCGCATCTTTATCAGAGCTGATCTGATTGGTCAAAAGACCAATTAGTGAGAAAAAAAACTATGGCTGTAAACTCAGCACCAAAACAACAGCATGTGCTAGACTTATTGCTTGTTAGGAACATGCTAACGTTGCATTTATTCTAGGTGATCTATAGTTGTTCCAGTGTGTTAATGGAAGACTAGTCTATCACTGTCTCTAAATCACCACGTGGTTTATGTTACTTCAATGAGTCATTTACATTATGCTTAAATTGCATTCTGCTTCGCTTGTTATTTTTTTAGATTACCCCAGTTGAATTATGTTCTCCCATCTGCTTCTCAAAGTGATGACCACACACTATTTAATTCTGAAAACACTTAAATCAGTTTATGCAAAAATATGTTTTTTGGTGTATAGATTTATATAGAAAAGTATGTGGACATCCTTTCAAATTAGTAGATTCGGCTATTTCAGCCACACCTGTTGCTGACAGGTGTATAAAATCTAGCACACAGCCATGCAATCTCCATAAGACACATTGGCAGTAGAATGGATGGCAGGTAACCTAGTGGCTATAGTGTTAGGCCAGTAACGGAAAGGTTGCTAGATCGAATCCCCGAGTTGACAAGGTAAAAATCTGTTGTTCTACCCCTGAACAAGGCAGTTAACCCATTGTTCCTAGGCCATCATTGTAAATAAGAATTTGTTCTTAACTGACTTTCCTAGTTAAATAAAGATTTTAAAAAATGGCCTTACTGAAGAGCTCAGTGGCTTTCATTATGGAACTGTGATAGGATGCCACCTTTCCAACAAGTCAGTTTGTCAAATTTCTGCCTTGCTAGAGCTGCCCCAGTCAACCGTAAGTGCTGTTACTGTGAAGTGGAAACATCTAGGAGCAAAAATGACTCTGTTGCGAAGTGGTAGGCCACACAAGCTCCCAGAACAGGACCGCTGAAGCACATAAAATTGGCTGTCCTCTGTTGCCAACACTCACTATCGAGTTCCAAACTGCCTCTGGAAGCAACGTCAGCACAAGAACTGTTCGTCAGGGGGCTTCATGAAATGGGTTTTCATGGCAGAGCAGCTGCACACAAACCTAAAATCCCCATTAGCAATACCAAGCATCGGCTGGGGTGGTGTAACTGGCCTGCACAGAGCCCTGACCTTAACCCCATTGAAAACCTTTGGGATGAATTAGAATGCAGACTGCGAGCCAGGACTAAACGCCCAACGTCAGTGTCCTACCCCACTAATGCTCTTGTGGATGAATGGAAGCAAGTCCCCGCAGCAATTTTCCTACATACATATACATATGCAGTACCAGTCAAACGTTTGAACACCTACTCATTCAACAGTCATTTAGACAACTTGACCCGAAGCCACTCCTGCGTTGTCTTGGCTGTGTGCTTAGGGTCGTTGTCCTGTTGGAAGGTGAACCGTCGCCTGAACCGAGGTCCTGAGTGCTCTGGAGCAGGTTTTCATCAAGGATCTCGCTGTACTTTGCTCCGTTCATCTTTGCCTTGTTCCTGACCAGTCTCCCAGTCCCTGTGGCTGAAAAACATCCCCACAGCATGATGCTGCCACCACCATGCTTCACCGTAGGGATGGTGTCAGGTTTCCTCCAGACGTGACGCTTGACATTCAGTCCAAAGAGTTGAATCTTGGTTTCATCAGACCAAAGAATCTTATTTCTCATGGTCTGGGAGTCTTTGGGTGCCTTTTGGCAAACTCCATGCATGTTGCCATGTGCCTTTTACTGAGGAGTGGCTTCTGTCTGGCCACTCTATCATAAAGGCCTGATTGGTGGAGTGCTGCAGAGATGGTTGTCCTTCTGGAAGGTTTTCCCATCTCCACAGAGGAACTCTGGAGCTCTGTCAGAGTGACTATTGGGTTCTTGGTTACCTCCCTTACCAAGGCCCTTCTCCCCCGATTGCTCAGTTTGTCTAGGCGGCCAGCTCTAGGAAGAGTCTTGGTGGTTCCAAATTTCTTCCGTTCAGGAATGATGGAGGCCACTGTGTTCTTGGAGACCTTCAATTCTACAGACATTTTTTGGTACCCTTCCCCAGATCTGTGGCTTGACACAAACCTGTCTCGGAGCTCTACGGACAATTCCTTAAATCTCAATGCTTTGTTTTTGTTCTGACATGCACTGTAAACTGTGGGACCTTATATAGACAGGTGTGTGCCTAACCAAATCATGTACAATCAATTGAATTTACCGCAGGTGTAATCCAATCAAGTTGTCGAAACATGTCAAGGATGATCAATGGAAACAGGATGCACTTGAGCTCAATTGCGAGTCTCATAGCTAAGGGTCTAAAAACTTACAGTACCAGTCAAAAGTTAGGTCACACCTACTCATTCAAGGGTTTTTCTTTATTTTTAAAATGTTCTACATTGTAGAATAATAGTGAAGACATCAAAACTATGAAAGAACACATATGGAATCATGTAGTAACCAAAAAATGTTAAACAAATCAAACTAATATTTTTTTTTAGATTCTTCAAAGTCACCACACGTTGCCTTTTTGACAGCTTTGCACACTCTTGGCATTCTCTCAACCAGCTTCACCTTTTCGGCTGCTTTTCCTTCACTCTGCGGTCCAACTCATCCCAAACCATCTCATTTGGGTTGAGGTCAGGTGATGCAGCACTGAATCAATCTCCTTCTTGGTCAAATAGCCCTTACACAGCCTGGAGGTGTGTTGGGTCATTTCCCTTTTGAAAAACAAATGATAGTCTCACTAAACGCAAACCAGATGGCGTATAGGTGCATAGTTTTGATGTCTTCACTATTATTCTACAATGTAGAAAATAGTAAAAATAAAGAAAAACCCTTGAATGAGTAGGTGTGTCCAAACTTTTGACTGGTACTGTATATATATACAGTTGAAGTCGGAAGTTTACATACACCTTAGCCAAATACATTTAAACTCAATTTCACAATTCCTGACATTTCATTCTAGTAAAAATTCCCACTCTTAGGTCAGTTAGGATAACCAATTTATTTTAAGAATGTGAAATGTCAGAATAATAGATGAGAGAATGATTTATTTCAGCTTTTATTTCTTTCATCACTTTCCCAGTGGGTCAGAAGTTCACATACACTCAATTAGTATTTGGTAGCATTGCCTTTAAATTGTTTAACTTGGGTCAAACATTTTGGGCAGCCTTCCACAAGCTTCCCACAATAAGTTGGGTGAATTTTGGCCCATTCCTCCTGACAGAGCTGATGTGACTGAGTCAGGTTTATAGGCCTCCTTGCTCGCATTGGTTGGTAATGTAGGTTTCTTATAACCCATCGCTTTCTACTACATATAAAAATACAATAAAATTATACATTTTCATTCAAAACCAAAGTTTATCAGAATTCCAGCCATTCCAATACATGTATCTCGGACCTGCCTGATGTGTTCCTTGTTCTTCATGATGCTCTCTGCGCTTTTAACGGACCTCTGAGACTATCACAGTGCAGGTGCATTTATACAGAGACTTGATTACACACAGGTGGATTGTATTTATCATCATTAGTCAATTAGGTCAACATTGGATCATTCAGAGATCCTCACTGAACTTCTGGAGAGCGTTTGCTGCACTGAAAGTAAAGGAGCTGAATAATTTTGCACGCCCAATTTTTCAGTTTTTGATTTGTTAAAAAAGTTTGAAATATCCAATAAATGTCGTTCCACTTCATGATTGCGTCCCACTTGTTGTTGATTCTTCACAAAAAAATACAGTTTTATATCTTTATGTTTGAAGCCTGAAATGTGGCAAAAGGTCGCAAAGTTCAAGGGGGCCGAATACTTTCGCAAGGCACTGTGTGTGTATATATATATATATATATATATATATATATACATTTATTTATATTCACTGTGTATGTGTATATATATATATATATATATTTAACCAGGTAGGCAAGTTGAGAACATGTTCTCATTTACAATTGCGACCTGGCTAAGATATAGCAAAGCAGTTCGACACATACAACAAACAACACAGAGTTACACATGGAGTAAAACAAACATACAGTCAATAATACAGTAAGAGTAGGGGAAGAGGTAGTTGTTTTGGATAAATTATAGATGGGCTATGTACAGGTGCAGTAATCTGTGAGCTGCTCTGATGCTCTGACAGCTGGTGCTTAAAGCTAGTGAGGGAGATGTGTTTCCGGTTTCAGTGATTTTCAGAGATTTTTCTAGTTTGTTTCAATCATTGGCAGCAGAGAACTGGAAGGAGAGGCGGCCAAAGGAAGAATTGGTTTTGGGGGTGACCAGAGAGATATACCTGCTGGAGCACGTGTTACAGGTAGGTGCTGCTATGGTGACCAACGAGCTGAGATAAGGGGGGACTTTACCTAGCAGGGTCTTGTAGATGACCTGGAGCCAGTGGGTTTGGCGACGAATATGAAGCGAGGGCCAGCCAACGAGAGTGTACATGTCGCAGTGGTGGGTAGTATATGGGGCTTTGGTGACTAAACAGATGGCACTGTGATAGACTGTATCCAATTTATTGAGTAGGGTATTGGAGGCTATTTTGTAAATGACATCGCCGAAGTTGAGGATCGGTAGGGTGGTCAGTTTTACGAGGGTATGTTTGGCAGCATGAGTGAAGGATGCTTTGTGCGAAATAGGAAGCCAATTCTAGATTTAACTTTGAATTGGAGATGTTTGATGTGAGTCTGAAAGGAGAGTTTACAGGCTAACCAGACACCTAGGTATTTGTAGTTGTCCACGTATTCTAAGTCAGAACCATCCAGAGTAGTGATGTTGGACGGGCGGGCAGGTGCAGGCAGCTATCGGTTGAAAAGCATGCATTTAGTTTTACTTGTATTTAAGAGCAGTTGGAGGCCATGGAAGGAGAGTTGTATGGCATTGAAGCTCGTCTGGAGGATTGTTAACACAGTGTCCAAAGAAGGGCCAGAAGTATACAGAATGGTGTCGTCTGCGTAGAGGTGGATCAGAGACTCACCAGAAGAAAGAGCGACATCATTGATGTAAACAGAGAAGAGAGTCGGCCCAAGAATTGAACCCTGTGGCACCCCCATAGAGACTGCCAGAGGCCCGGACAACAGGCCCTCCGATTTGACACACTGAACACTATCAGAGAAGTAGTTGGTGAACCAGGCGAGGCAATCATTTGAGAGACCAAGGCTATCGAGTCTGCCGATGAGGATGTGGTGATTGACAGAGTCGAAAGCCTTGGCCAGGTCAATGAATACGGCTGCACAGTATTGTTTCTTATCGATTGCGGTTAAGATATCGTTTAAGACCTTGAGCGTGGCTGAGGTGCACCCATGACCAGCTCTGAACCCAGATTGCATAGCGGAGAAGGTGCAGTGGGATTCGAAATGGTCGGTAATCTGTTTGTTGACTTTGCTTTCGAATACCTTAGAAAGGCAGGGTAGGATAGATATAGGTCTGTTGCAGTTTGGGTCAAGAGTGTCCCAACTTTGAAGAGGGGGATGACCGCAGCTGCTTTCCAATCTTTGGGAATCTCAGATGATACGAAAGAGAGGTTGAACAGGCTAATAATAGTTGTTGCAACAATTTCGGTAGATAATTTTAGAAAGAAAGGGTCCAGATTGTCTAGCCCAGCTGATGTGTAGGGGGTCCAGATTTTTCAGCTCTTTCAGAACATCAGCTGACTGGATTTGGAAGAAGGAGAAATGGGGAAGGCTTGGGCGAGTTGCTGTGGGGGGTGCAGTGCTGTTGACCGGGATAGGGTTAGCCAGGGTGAAAGCATGGCCAGCCGTAGAAAAATGCTTATTGAAATTCTCAATTATGGTGGATTTATCGGTAGTGACAATGATTCCTATCCTCAGTGCAGTGGGCAGCTGGGAGGAGGTGTTCTTATTCTCCATAGACTTTACAGTGTCCCAGAACTTTTTTGAGTTTGTGTTGCAGGAAGCAAATTTCTGCTTGAAAAAGCTAGTCTTGGCTTTTCTAACTGCCTGTGTATATTGGTTTCTAGCTTCCCTGAAAAGTTGCATATCACGGGGGCTGTTCGATGCTAATGCAGAACACCATATGATGTTTTTGTGTTGGTCAAGGGCAGTCAGGTCTGGAGAAAACCAAGGGCTGTATATGTTCCTGGTTCTACATTTCTTGAATGGGGCATGCTTATTTAAGATGGTGAGGAAGGAATAAAAAATAAAAACAGGCATCTTCTACTGCCGGGATGAGGTCAATATCCTTCCAGGATACCCGAGCCAGGTCGATTAGAAAGGCCTGCTCGCTGAAGTGTTTCAGGGAGCGTTTGACAGTGATGAGTGGAGGTTTGACCGCTGACCCATTACGAATGCAGGCAATGAGGCAGTGATCGCTGAGATCTTGGTTGAAAACAGTAGAGGTGTATTTAGAGGGCAAGTTGGTTAGGATGATATCTATGACGGTGCCCGTGTTTACGGCTTTGGGGTGGTACCTGGTAGGTTCATTGATAATTTGTGTGAGATTGAGGGCATCAAGCTTAGATTGTAGGACGGCTGGGGTGTTAAGCATGTTCCAGTTTAGGTCACCTAGCAGCACGAGCTCTTAAGATAGATGGGGGGCAATCAGTTCACATATGGTGTCCAGAGCACAACTGGGGGCAGAGGGTGGTCTATAGCAGGCGGAAACGGTGAGAGGCTTGTTTTTAGTGAGGTGGTAGAAGTTCAAATTGTTTGGGTACAGACCTGGATAGTAGGACAGAACTCTGCAGGCTATCTCTGCAGTAGATTGCAACACTGCCCCCTTTGGCCGTTCTATCTTGTCTGAAAATGTTGTAATTAGGGATGGAGATTTCAGAGTTTTTGGTGGTCTTCCTAAGCCAGGATTCAGACATGGCTAGAACATCCGGGTTGGCAGAGTGTGCTAAAGCAGTGAATAAAACAAACTTAGGGAGGAGGCTTCGAATGTTAACATGCATGAAACCAAGAATATTACGGTTACAGAAGTCATCAAAAGACAGGAGTGGAGCTAGGCACTGCAGGGCCTGGATTCACCTTTACATCCCCAGAGGAACAGAGGAGGAGTAGGATAAGGGTACGGCTAAAAGCTATGAGAATTGGTTGTCTAGAACGTCCGGAACAGAGAGTAAAAGGAGGTTTCTGGGGGCAATAAAATGGCTTCAAGATATAATGTACAGACAAAGGTATGGTAGGATGTGAATACAGTGGAGGTAAACCTAGGCATTGAGTGATGATGAGTGAGATATTGTCTCTAGAAACATAATTGAAACCAGGTGATGTCATCGCATGTGTGGGTGGTGGAACTGAAAAGTTGGATAAGGTATAATGAGCAGGGCTAGAGGCTCTACAGTGAAATAAGCCAATAAACACTAACCAGAACCAGGACAAGGCATATTGACATTAAGGAGAGGCATGCTTAGCAGAGTGATCATAGGGTCCAGTGAGTAGTGAGGTTGGTTGGGGTAACGGCAATTCAGACAGCTAGCCAGGCCATCGGTAGCAAGCTGGCAGAGGATGGAGGTCTGTTTTTAGCCACCTCGTGTGTTTCCGTCGGTAGATTAGTGGGGTTCCGTCTGGTAGAGTGGACCAATCCAATTGGCAAAATAGATAAAGTTATAGTGACCCAAGAAAATTGTCCGATAGACCTATTCAGATAGCAGTCGATAAGACAGCTAACGATTAGCGGGCCGCAGATGGGCGTTCAGGTAACGTCGCGACGGAGGGGCCAGTTGGATAACTCCCTCGGGCAGATTACGTCGGTAGTCCAGTAGTGAAGGCCCGGTGGGGCTCCACATCGGCAGTAAAACGGGTCCGGATAGGTGATTGTAGCCCAGGAGTGGCTGATGGAACTCTTCAGCTGGCTAGCTCCGGGAAAATGTATGTTTGCTCCGGGACCGATGTAAGCCAATAGTCACTCAGATAGCAGCAAGATCCAGGTGTAAATGCCAGAGCTTGCGGTAGAAATCCGGGGATATGGAGGGAAAAATATGTCCGGTATGTTTTGGTCTGAGTCGCATTGTACAAAACTGGCGATAGCTTTTCGAGCTAAAGGATAGCTGATGACCACCAAACGTGGTTAGCTGAATACTAACGTTAGCCAGTAAACTGGCTAGCTTCTATTGTGGATTTCAGATAAGATTTTTTATTTTTTTTAATTGGTGAGGCGGGTTGCAGGAGAGTGTTTTGAAGTTGAGTTTAGAAAAGAAAATATTTTTAAAAAGATATGCGAAGAAAGATGTAAATATATATATACACACGGGACACGACAAGACAAGGACAAAGGACGTCTGACTGCTATGCCATCTTGGGAGATGTGATATATAATAAGATATATAATTTAGAAGTCCAAAAATTGATGTAGCAACTACAGATTGCCCCTTTAAGTCTATCAAAAGTGTTTGAATTTGAGCATGTGTCCATAATCCTTTCTGAATTTAAAAGTAATCCTCGAAGTAATCATCTAGTTTTTCAAAAGTATCTGTAATCTGATTACAATATTTTAGCTGGTAACACAATGGATTAGTTACCGTTTTTTTGTTATGCCTTACATGTAACAGATTACATGTAATCCGTTACTCCCCAACCATGCACGTACATGAAACAAAATGAACATCTACATTGACAATTAGCATTATTATTGGGAGACAGTCTTCATTCATTATTCAGTTGTCTATGTGTGGATAGGTCTATGATAGAGGGATGGTGTTTTTCATTGTGAGTGTGTTAGTTTTATTGTTGTGCTCCGTTAACTTCCTGCTGACAGTTAGAAAAATATCCCTCTATTGGTTCACAGAGGCAGTGTGTAAATAATGAATAAGGGCATCTGTTCCAAGCTGTTATTTAATCTTATCCTCATCTTGATTAACTCAATAGGCAGGCACGAGCTCTTCACATTGTTGTTCGTCAAGAGTAGTCTTTGGCAAAGGTTGTCTGAATTCATAATAAAAGTGGTATTTTAAAATTATCTATTGCACTCCTCCTTTTGGGGTGGTAAAATGTAAATGTCTTTGCCATTATGATATTCATATTCTTCATTAGATCTTATTGAATGAATCCCAAGCCCATTTTCCCATGGCAACCTTGACATGAAGGTTGAATGCGCAAAATAATTTCCATATTTACCCACTAAGGACAGATTCAATCTTCATCCTGATTGTCAAACAAGATATCTGGTTACATCTGCATGTATAGGCATCCAGCTCAAAGTAATCTCATACTTCAGTGAAGCTGTCAATGGCTGAGCATGCATGGCGTCCCACTGTATTATCTGAAACTGTGCTGCATAAGAACCCCTCTAATGTGAAGAAGATACATGCTGCACTGGATGAGAAGCCTTCTGGGGTTAGTGATGGCAGATGGCATTCAGAATAAAGTATCAATGTGACAAATTATTCTGCAGGGCCAAGAACCCACTGCAAGTACTGTGATTACAGTGTGACTGTGCATCCTATGGGTGGACTAATGGCAAATAAAACATACAATGATATCTCTACTATAAAAATAAATATGAAAAAATAAAATATGCTATTTTATTACATTTAGAATTATTTAGATTTGTCATTTCATTTTTTAAATTATAAAATCATCTTATTTGATATATTTTACTTTAAGAAAATTCCATAAAATCCTTTAAAGTTTACAAAATTCTGGTTGTTTACTGGTAAACGTATAAAGTTACCAGTAATGTACCCTCCCTTTGCAACCCTAGTCATAGCGCATTAAGAAAGCAGGCCACTCTGGTCTGATGGTTGGGGCAGCTGGCAGGACAGAGGTTACTTTGCAGTCGCCTGAGAGATACAGGATCCAGAGACACATGTTGAGAAGAGGGGGGAGCAGCTGGGGAAGGTGTGGGATTAGGTTTCAACACCACTTTAACTGGAGGACAGTTCCTGGGGTGTAATAATTAGTCCAAACAGTTGCAAACAGAACATTTGTTTCTATTGGACAAATTCAGGTAGGTCCCTCCCTTTTCGTTCCGTTTGTTTCTGTTTAAGAAACATATTGCAACAGAATTGGCCTAATAAATACGCCCCTGATCTCTGAAGACTGAGAAGTACAGAGAGACTGGTTTTGTACCATTTTAAATATCTATTGCGTAATATTAAGTTCATAGAGTAACATTTCCAAATGAAAACATTCTGTATAATGATGATTAAGAACAGACAGACTATGTTATGGGGCGGCGGTAGCCCAGTGGTTAGAGCGTTGGACTAGTAACTAAAAGGTTACAAGTTCAAATCCCCGAGCTGACAAGGTACAAATCTGTCATTCTGCCCCTGAACAGGCAGTTAACCCACTGTTCCTAGGCTGTCATTAAAAATAAGGATTTATTTTTAACTGATTTGCCTAGTTAAATAAAGGTAAAAATTATATGTGAATGCAGTTTATTAACAATCATAAACACCCCTCCTTTAACTGCATTGAAGATGTGCAATAAATTGAAGTACAGCCTTTCAAGAGGGAGGGAGGGGTGAGACATACCAAAACAAGTAGGTAGCATTTCATGACCTGAAAAGTAACAAGGTGAGGCATTTTATCCTTATACTTACAGTGACAGGCAAACAGTCAAGTTTAGGCTGCACAAACAAGCCATTATCTCGATTTATGCCTATACAGTCGATGACGATTAGTTCTCCCAAATTACAGCATCAGATGTGTTGTACTTAAATTTTCATTCTCCATATACGCAATATAATTAACATGCAATGAGAAACCATCACTGAAGCAAAAGAAAAACAACTTTACTAAAGACTGAGCAGAGAGAACTTTCAGGTATCAAACTCATACTAGCTAGTAGCTACAGTACTAACAAACTGGTTTAATGTAAGACAACAAACCACATAGGACAATGCAGAAATGTGGAGTGTAGTAACGATTAGAACCATTTGTGCTTTATATAACAAAACACTTGGCTCATCAAAACACAATTAAAAGAAATAATCCAATGCTAATTTCTTAAATATAGATTTGATTACGGTTCAATTTCAATCCTTTGCTTTGAGGTTGGGAGTATAACTGTATGCTCTATATATATATATCAGTTGTTGGCATTGGCTGTTGAACAGATCACTAGATAGGGAGACATTGTACTGTGTTACATGTATTGAAATCAAATTCACAAAAAGTATTTGTAACAGCCAAGAAAAAGGGTAAAAAAAAAATGTAAAAATGAGGACTAAGTCAATATATCACTGATCAAAAATGTGCAAGAAAGTCCAACTGAGTTTAATTTAAGCCCTTCAGTAGTGCTTTTCCTGCAAGTAATCTTTCATCTTGTTTGGCAAAGGCAACTTCTGGATAAGGTCGATCCGTGTGTACTGACGGATGACAAACCGACAGAGGTACTGCATGGAGCGCACCTGCATAAACCTTGAGATAGGGTTTGTAAGTCGGACAGGATACATTGCAGTCCCTGGTGTGCGAGATCGTGAATAGCAGAAGGCTCCACTCTCAGAATCTATGATTGAACATTCTATGAGTTCCACTATTGATATGTGACCCTCCACATCTGGCTGTTCGTAGAAACTGAAACTACCATTGGAGTGTTCAATCCTGGTGTGGAGGGTCTTACCCTGTGAACGAAAGCTCAAGCTCAAAAGATAGCGATCGTCTGAGCTGTCTCGCACCAAGAATGACCCATCTGGCAGGCTGGCAAGTTTTTCCTCAGCTTCCCAACGCGTTATAGGACCCCAGTACCAACCCTGCTTGGCCAGTTTCTTTAGCTCTACTGTAAGGCTGGTTACAATCATGGGCCCGCTGTGCTGAACAGCATCATAAACCCTGCCAACGCCAGGGGCTGAATTGGGGTCAAAGTTGAGATGATGCAAAACTCTCTCTGCACCATGTGAGTGAGAAGAACCACCATATACTAGAAAACTCCTTCGGATGTGACTACCAGGTGGTAGAGAGAGCAAGGGGGAGAGAGGAGGCTCTATTCTAGAGTCCTGAATCAAGGCACATTCAGCATCAGAGAGCAGTCGATTCACCGATGGGTCCATGAATATATCTGGTGATATCAGCTTCTCCTGGTCAATGGGCTCTTCATCTGCAAAAGGAGGGAATTGCTCAGGCTGAGGCACCTCATGCATTGGAGAGGAACTATCCAAACCTTCTGCAGGGTCAAGTTCATCATCTATAGGCATTGCATAGTGTATATAGTCCTGAGATGCTAGTCCAATGATGGCAGGTACATTTTCATGATCAATACCTAGATGCAAATCACCATTCTGAGGCTTAGTGTTCTCGGTTGAATCCTGAAAAAGCGTTTCCCTCTGGGGGTCTGGGAATTCTTTCAGAATGCCATTCAGAGATGGGCTTGGGTCTGATGAATGTATCATAGCTTTCACTTTCCCATCCATCCTAATGCATGTTTCCTCAGAATTTGCTGCCCTGAGGGCCCATGGCGTGGGGCTATAATGGTGACTATTAGATCTTAGATGGTGTTGTGATTTGACATCATTAAAGAATATGGGTGCTGAGGAGCACGAGAATGTGTCATCTTCACTGGTCACCGATGTGGAACTTTCCTTTATTTTATTTTTCTGCTTTGCCGAAAGCCTTCTTTTCAGTGATCCCATAAGACTCTCACCCTTGGAGCGGTTCTTAGGGCCTTTCTCCTCCTCATGATTGAAGTCGTTGCGAACAAGTTCTTTGCTGTAACATTTTCCAAACACTGAATCTGTTGAGATGTCGGTAGCTGAATTTGGCTGTGGTACAATATCCTTTCCCTCCTCTCTGCTTTTTAGGTTGAATGACTTTCGTATCGTTTTCAGACAGATTTTCTTCATTGTGGAAGTCCCTCAGACGTGGGGAGGCTCATGGATGTATGATGGCCACAAAGGTTGTCCTCCAAAAGCTGTCATCCCTGAAAAAGATCAAACATATTTTTCCATTCATTTATTCCACATCGAGGAAATATAAAGACTACAACCATAGCCTTGCAGAATTTGCAATACCGTCGAATTGAATACTGCAGTTTTATCAATCATGACTACCTTTCTACAGTATGTTTTTCAACTGCTGTTGATTGGTGAAGAAGCCTGATAGATACAGCCTGCTGCTAGTAAAAGCAAAGACACCGATAACTCCCCCTTTGATCTGTGATAAAAGTCATTTGAGGCTAACGTTAGCTTGCTAGCCAGCTGGTGGTCCACCCAAGAAACTAAGTTAGCTAGTTACCTTCTTTACTTCGATTCACTTTTGATATTACCCGTCACCCTCTTTTAAAAACTGTTTCCATATGAAACTGCCAAGACCGATGCATTTTGAGACAAAGTACTATAGCTACTGTTAGCTGCTAGGCACGCAAGTTAACTAACGTTACCGTAGCAAGCTAACTGGAAGTAGAGACCCCACACGAGACAACCGAAAAACAATACAAACTATGTCAAACTGGTTAGTTATATACTTAAATATATGTATATTGTTGGTATATCCATTGCAGAAATGCTGTAGCAAGTTGCACATTTGTAACTAGGTACTCAACTAGCTAGAACTTTTCAGTCTCCCTTCCTGTCGTTGTCCTTTGTTTACATGACGCTTGCATTGTGGGAAAATAGATACTTAATTCGATGGGGTCAGAGTTTCTAAACCCGGAGATGCAACATCGCGAGACTACCGGGAACGCTTGCGAAGCAGACCAGTCCGGGGATTGAGGAAAACAATTGTATAACTAAAATAAACCACAGCCTGTCTGTCCTTTCCAATGGGATCAAATGAGTCATAGTGGGCAGAACAAGCAAAGAGGTGTGCAGAGCCAAATACAAGCTCGCGAGATCCTATTGGCGCGTTCGAGAAAATATATGCAAATTTCTCAATTCGCCTATGCGACAAAGGGTAGTCTACAAAACTGTGTCCACTCTATTCGAAACAGATTGTAGTTTTGGGAACAGGAAATTGTATTGAGATCAAATTTGTCATTAATGAGAAAATGTGCAGAACGTTGGCCAAAATCCAAATTGTTCATCTTCTCCCACTGCCAATGTTGTGCCTAAATGCTCCCCCTGCCAGAACCCCCTTCGCGTGAACGCGCACGCACTCAATTCTTCATTGCTGCGACTTGCTTGCTAGTTGGGATTTCTTATCACGTTAGGCTGCGTTTCATTTTATTATTATGTCGGTTTGATCGCGGGGGAGGCACTGATAATATCTGTTTTCTGTTTTCGATTTGGCTATTTGTTTTAGGTGCTATAACTAAATCTATGCCAAAATTCGCCGTTTTCTTGCCAAAGATACCCCCCCCCCCTTCTATCTTGGGACTGCAAGGCCTGGCACGATTCAGAATCATTTTGGTGACCTATCATGCCCTCTGATGAGTGCCACAGGATTAGACTCCAGTCACAAAAGGAAGTGGTTATTTCAGCATTAATTTTCAGAGCCCTCTACTGTTCTCTCTACCCATCCCTCAATCACCCATCCCATCCTGCTTTTCCCTCTTATGGCTTTTGCTTTAAAAAAAAATAAACTTTTTCCGTTTTAGTTTTTAAGAATGTAGGTACAGTAGTAATAATAAAATAATAATGATACATAAAAAATATCCATAATCACAGTAAACTGTTATAATATACATTTAAAAAATACAAATAATAATAAATGTATAATAATATAATAAACAAAACTATGACTGAATGTGCCTCCATGAAGAATCCCTAGATTTGAGACGTAAGTAGTTGAACATGTTATTACTCCAACCTCGTGAAAGTGACAAAATGACGGAGTTTACATTTTCATCGATAACGTGTTTCTGTACATGAGTTTAGCTAGCCAACGTCGCCATGACATCGCCTACAAGTGTGATTGGGGATTTCAATTGGATAAGCAGTTTTATACAACAATGCTGATTGGTTAAAAGTGCGTTCCAGCCGGTGTATATGTAAGCATTAAAGCACGAGGGGGTGTTCATTATTTGAATATGTTGGTAACCCGTTGTATAAAAGTGATGTGATAATGATAAAAGTGATAATACCCCCGAAGCCAATGTTTGGAGGATATATTGGCACGGTTTGGCGGCCCGAGACGAAGTCCTCCAAACACGAGCTTCGAGGACATTATAACTTAATTAGCATATCTTCATACTGTACTGTCTTTGATGCGGTTTAAGGGCTGACTAAGTCCAAAAAGTTATTATTCTTTGGTATAATGGCGTTCGCACGTTTGTTTGTGCATGCCGCCACTTATTGTCCGGTAGTGTGTGCTCGATCACGTTACATTTTGTAATACAAAAATAAAAAAGGACGGTGGAAAAGGGAAAAAAGCACCACCAACTAACCCTACACCTAAACTCAGCAAAAAAGAAACGTCCTCTCACTGTCAACTGCGTTTATTTTCAGCAAACTTAACATGTGTAAATAATTGTATGAACATAACAAGATTCAACAACTGAGACGTAAACTGAACAAGTTCCACAGACATGTGACTAACAAATTGAATAATGTGTCACTCAACAAAGGGGGGGGGGGGGGGGGGTCAAAATAAAAAGTAACAGTCAATATCTGGTGTGGCCACCAGCTGCATTAAGTACTGCAGTGCATCTCCTCCTCATGGACTGCACCAGATTTGCCAGTTCTTGCTGTGAGAAGTTACCCCACTCTTCCACCAAGGCACCTGCAAAGTTCCCGGACATTTATGGGGGGAATGGCCCTAGCCCTCACCCTCTAATCCAACAGGTGCAAGATGTGCTCAATGGGATTGAGATCCGGACTCTTCACTGGCCATGGCAGAACACTGTCATTCCTGTCTTGCAGGACATCACGAACAGAACGAGCAGTATGGCTGGTGGCATTATGTTGGAGGGTCATGTCAGGATGAGCCTGCAGGAATGGTACCACATGAGGGAGGATGTCTTCCCTGTAATGCACAGTGTTGAGATTGCCTGCAATGACAAACAAACTCAGTTCGATGATGCTGTGACACACTGCCCCAGACCATGGCGGACCCTCCAATTCCATCACCCCTGGTGAGAAGAAAACCGCAACTCATCAGTGAAGAGCACTTTTTACATATCCTGTCTGGTCCAGCGACGGTGGGTTTGTGCCCATAGGCGACGTTGTTGCCGGTGATGTCTGGTGAGGACCTACCTTACTACAACAGGCCTACAAGCCCTCAGTCCAGCCTCTCTCAGCCTATTGAAGACAGTCTGAGCACTGATGGAGGGATTGTGCTTTCCTGGTGTAACTCGGACAGTTGTTTTTGCCATCCTGTACCTGTCCCGCAGGTGTGATGTTCGGATTTACCGATCCTGTGCAGTTGTTGTTACACGTGGTCTGCCACTGCGAAGACGATCAGCTGTCTGTCCTGTCTCCCTGTAGCGCAGTCTTAGGTGTCTCACAGTGCGGACATTGCAATTTACTGCCCTGGCCACATCTGCAGTCCTCATGACTCCTTGCAGCATGCCTAAGGTGTGTTCACGCAAAGTTTTACCGTTTGTAAGCTGTTAGTGTCTTAACGACCGTTCCACAGGTGTATGTTCATTAGTTGTTTATGGTTCATTGAACAAGCATATGAAACAGTTTAACAGTTTAAACCCTTTACAACAAAGATCTGTGAAGTTATATGGATTTTTACAAATTATTTTTGAAAGACAGGGTCCTGAAAAATTGACGTTTCTTTTTCTGCTGAGTTTATATACCACCTAAATAAAAAATCACCACCCCATTCCACGACTTTGACCCTAACTGATCCTACACCAAGTCAACGTCCTGGGAGGACGGGACTCTTTCGTTCAACACGCCGTGTAACTATTCTGCAGTAAAACCTCATACACCTAAGTACTTCTCTGCAGCTGCCACCACAACATATATTGTATTTCCTGTAATGTATGTTCCATTTCTGCAGTACAGACGATAACCATGGCAATGAATGCTAAGAAGCCAACCTTACTGATGCACAAATTCGTATCACTCTCTCCTCGGCATATGGTACCTTCTGTTCTACTCTGACGACCTAAGCCTCTCTCACACCGGGCACTTCTGATCCCCAGCAACATGGCCATCCCCACAATTGACACAGTTTTTTCCACCGATACTACACATTCCTTTGTCCCATGCCCAGTGGTGGAAAAACTTGAGTAAAAGTTCAAATATCTTAATAGAAAATGCCTCCACTAAAAGTGAAAGTGACCCAGTAAAATACTGCTGAGTAAAAGTTTAACGTATTTGGTTTTAAATATACTTAAGCATCAAAAGTAAAAGTATGAATAATTTCAAATTGCTTATATTAGGCAAACCAAATAGCACAATTATCTAGTTTATTTTATTTACGGATAGCCAGGGGCACAGTCCACACTCAGACATCACTTACAAACTAAGCATATGTGTTTAGTGAGGCTGCCCGATCAGAGGCAGTAGGGATGTTCTCTTTATAAGCGCATGCGTTTGACAATTTTCCAGTCCTGCTAAGCATTCAAAATGTAACGAGTAGTTTTGGGTGTCAGGTAAAATGTATGGAGTAAAAAATACCGTATTTTCTTTAGGAATGTGGTGAAGTAAATGTAAAAGTTGTAAAAATTATGAATAGTAAAGTACAAATAGCCCAAAAAACTACTTAAGTAATATTTTAAAGTATTTTTACTTAAGTACTTTACACCACAGCCCTCCTGCACACTTCTCACATCTCGGGAATCTCCCTCTTACACACTGCTGCAACCTGACCGTAAGCTTGGCCCTGAAACACCTTAGTGGGTTTGGAACAAAAGCTCTCACAGGATAACTGACATATCCTAACATGACTTTATCAGGTAAAGACTCAAAACGCAAAAGGACAAACACTGTCTTTTCAGTTTCACCACGCTCGCCACCGGGTCCCTCCACCTCAACACAACTACTACTAAACCACCCCAGTAATCACTCCTTTAATAGATGCCCTGCTCCGAGGAGTGAAGCAAGTCACGGGTCTTGTCCCTACGTGCGTGACGTGAAGCGCCCGCTCACTCTGGACGGAAGAAACACAGAAAGTCATCACAAGTCCACTTCGAGCTACCTCTACCGATTTTCAACCCAGCCAGAGACTGCATATGTGTCAGCCAAAAGGCAGTGATCCGCTTTCTCCAAAAATATAACTCCCACTGGGCCAGAATCATCCTTTGCATGACCATCGAGGCAAGGCTCAGACTCTGAGGTCTTCAGCACATCTGCCATCACAGGTAATTCATCCTCACTCTTGTCAGGTAACATTTCTGAGCCATCAGAAATGGTTTGTACTTGGCGCCATTCTTCCCCAACACATCTTCCTACTGCACTCGATACTTCTTCTTCCTTGCTGTCCATAACCACAGATATTCGTTCACCACCTTCATCCGCTGTACTTGCCTTTCTCCTATACCCACCTGTTCCTTAGCCCAATTTACTAGTCTGTCTATCTCTGGCCAGTCTACCAAAACGTGCCCCTGTCGTCATCCAGGTCTCCTCCATCTTCTGTCGCACTGCCGTGCTAGGCCCATCCCCAAAATGTAATTGCTGCCCATTACTGGAGACATTTCCAATTTGGAAAAATAACAAAAAAGAATAATTATGTTTTTAAAATCTGAATTCATTCACAATTCACTCTGAGCCCTACACAGGTCCTTGGACCTGAGAGTAAGGAAACTGCTCTGGTCAGCACTTCACATAGTTCCTTGTCTTTGACATCCTTCAGTCCCAAGAATCGCTCAGCTGCAGATATGATAGCAATCCTTCCTGAATTCTTGTCAACTCCAGCAGTGCAGTTTATTCCTATTGCCGTAAATGCCAAAAAAGTCACCCTCTCATGACAAGGATAATGTGGATCCTGTACCTTGCAATCGGCACCCACATCTTTGTACTTCTGTTTCGCCACAGTAACCGACTCACTAGCACTTTATTTTACTTTATACGCTGCTTTGACATATGAGACACTCTGATCAGCTCTTATTTGAACAATTTCCTCCTGCTTTATTCTTGCAGGGCATTCCAGGGACTCATGTGCCTGCTTCCCAGCACAATTGCAATATTTAACTTCCTCAACTGTCTGCACACATTTGACACATTACCAAATGCTTTGCAGTTGGGACACTGCATTACCCTTGGGATAAATTCCCTCAAAGGGTACCTCATAGACTGGCGATTTTAGCATGTAAATCTTGGTGGGGTAAACTCCTCAAAAATTATTTTGATGCATGCCAATTAATTGCCCTATAACGGTGACGAACGGTGCCCACAAACTGTTAGGGCCTACATAAAGCTGTCCCAACAGCAGAGCTTTCTTTTCAGCACCATGGAGTGAATCCTTACCACTGCTACAGCTGGCTATCAGCGGAGCCTGGTCTAGCATCAAAACAGTTCATTCAGGCTCATTATTTTATTTTAAAAATCTTTTCTCCCCAATTGGTAGTAGTTATACACCTTTTTGCACTATTGGTTAGAGCCTGTAACTAAGCAATTCACTGTAAGGTCTACTACACCTGTTGTATTCGGGCACATGTGACAAACTTTGATTTGATTATAGTCTTGTCCCATCGCTGCAACTCCCGTACAGACTCGGGAGAGGTGAAGGTCGAGAGTCATGCGTCCTCCGAAACACAACTCTGCCAAGCCACACTGATTCTTGACACACTGCTCGCTTAACCTGGAAGCATTGTACAACTGACGAAAGAAGTCACCGTGCATGCGCCTGGCCAGTCACAAGGAGACACTAGAGCACGATGGGACAAGGACATCTCGGCCGGCCAAACCCTCCCCTAACCCGGACTACACTGGGCCAATTTTGCGCCGCCTCATGGGTCTCCCGGTGGCATCCACCTGCGACACAGCCTGGGATAAAACCCGGGTCCGTAGTGACGCCTCAAGCACTGCGATGCAGTGCCTTAGACCACTGCACCACTCGGGAGGCCCGCATTCAGCCTAATTTACTTCCTTTAAAAAAACCATAGCTGATATGGCTGATTTGCTTAAACAAATGTCGTTTCTACTGACAATTGAGATCTACAAACTATGGCATAAGGGGACGCCGAGCGGATAAGAGGCAATCCGTAATTTGGATTAAGACTTTAATGAGTGATCTAGGACGGACATAGTCAATATAACTATTTGTTCAGCACTTTTGAAATGTACAGCGACTGAATTCAGAACATGGGTTGTTCTTATAGTATTCTCCCTGTACACCAAGTCAGAACCGTAGGATAAATAAAGGGGCATATAAGCAGACAATGAAAACTCTTACAATATTCAATTATTGGGCATCTAACCTTGGTGGCGGCTCTGGTTCTGGACGCCGCCCCCTTTCTTTACACTGAGTCCGCTCTTGTAGCACTGACCCGTGGATCATCGCTGGAGGCTCTGGACTGGGGACCGTCGCTGGAGGCCCCAGACTGGGGACCGTCGCTGGAGGCCCCAGACTGGGGACCGTCACTGGAGACCCCGGGCTGGGGACCGTCGCTGGAGACCCCGGGCTGGGGACCGTCGTTGGCGGTTCCGGTTTGAACTGTCGCAGGACGCTCTGGACTGGGTACTGTCGCTGGATGCTCTGGACTGCCGAGGCGCACTGTAGGCCTGGTGCGTGGTGCCAGCACTGGTGGTACCGGGCTGGGGATACGCACCTCAGGGCGAGTGCGGGGAGGAGGAACAGGACGTACTGGACTGTGGAGGCGCACTGGAGGTCTGGAGTGTACAGCTGACACAACCCGTCCTGGCTGGATGTTAATTTTCACCCTGCAAATGCAGGGCGCTGGCACAAGACGCACTGGGCTGTGCAGAGTCACAGGAGACACAGTACGCAGAGCCGGCGCAGGATTTCCTGGTCCAAGGAGGTATACTGGAGACCAGGAGCGCTGAGCCAGCACCCTCCTTCCTGGCTGGATGCCCATTCTAGCCCGGCAAATGCGAGGACCTGGAATAGAGCGCACCGGGCTAGAATAGCGCACTGGAGACACCGTGCGCTCCACCGCATAACACGGTGCCTGACCAGTAACATGCTCCCCACAGTAAGCACGAGGAGTTGGCTCAGGTCTCCGACCTGACTCATGCAATCTCCTCATGTGCTCCCCCCAAAAAGGCCTCTCGTGCTCCCCCCAAAAATGCCTCTCGAGCTTCCGTGCTAGCCGTGTACCCTCATATCGTCGCTGTTCCTCTATTCTCCGGTATTTCTCCTCATTGTATCGCCATTCTGCTTTTGCTGCCTCTATTTCTTCCTTTGGATGGTGATACTCCCCCGGCTGTGTCCAGGGTCCTGCTCCATCTAATATCTCCTCCCAGGTCCATTTCCGCTGCTCCTCCTTTTCACGCTGCTTGGTCCTGTTATGGTGGGTTGTTCTGTCACGGTCATCATAATGAGGAGACCAAGGCACAGCGTGGTAAGCGTACATAACTCTTTAATGTAAGAGACACTGAACAAAACTATACAAAACAACAAAAATGAACCGTGAAGCTATATGGCTTGTGCAGACAGGCAACTAAACATAGAATAACAACCCACAAAATACCAAAGGAATATGGCTACTTAAATATGGTCCCCAATCAGAGACAACGATAAACAATGCCTCTGATTGGGAACAAATCTAGGCAACCATAGACATGTAAACCCCTAGACATACAAAACCCCTAGACTATGCAAAAACTAAACAAACCACCCTCATCACACCCTGACCTAACCAAAATAATAAAGAAAATAAAGATAACTAAGGTCAGGGCGTGGCAGTTACTATTTTGTCTTATCGCTGCAACTCCCCTACGGATTTGGCAAAGGTCGAGAGCCAAGCTGCACTGCTTCTAAACACACCGCTCGCTTAACCCGGAAGCTATTAAGACTATCCTACCAACAGGACATTAAAATCTTATGTTTCACCGACTCGTGGCTGAATGACGACACAGATAATATACAGTTGATTTATTTAGTAAATACTTTAACTCTATTTCTTGAACTGTATTGTTGGTTAAGCCTTTCACAGTAAGGTCTACCTGTTTGTATTCGGTGCATGTAACAAATACAATTTGATTTGAAGCCAGCTGCACCAATGTGTCGGAGGAAACACTGTCGGCCGAGTCAGCTTGCAGTTGCCCTGCCCGCCACAAGGAGTCACTAGAGCACAATGAGACAAGGACATCCTGGCCGGCCAAACCCTCCCCTAACCCAGACGATTGGGCCAATTGTGCGCCGTCTCTTGCGTCTTCTGGTCACAGCCGGTGGTGACACAGCCTGGGATCGAACCCGGGGCTGCAGTGGTGCCTTAGCACTCACTGTTGAATTTTCAATTTCCAACTTGAGTATTGTTTATGTCCAATGGCCGATGACCACTGTTACGTTTTATCTATAATTTCTCTTCATATGACAAGGATTGAAAAGGAATTGCCAGTATATTGCATGATGATGATGCCTTGTCTAGCTTGCTAGCTAGAATTTAGAAAGTATTATGTTGACATGATCAGTCCAATCAAAGCTACGGTAGATGTAACGTGATTTGAAGTAATTTTATCTTTGGCCAATGGCCTTGAGCCTTCTTGGATGGGCACCTCTAATGTAAGTCTATGGAAGAACGAGCTCTACCTGTAGATTTTGCAGTGACATAGTGTCCCCATGAGTGACAGAACACTGAGCCAATCACAGCGCAACTAGAGAACATTACCAACCCCCACAGAAAGCACTGAGCTAGGCTGAAACACCTCCATTTTTTATTTATTTAACTAGGCAAAGTCAGTTAAGAACAAATGTTTATTTACAATGACAGCCTAGGAACAGTGGATTAACTGCCTTGTTGAGGGGCAGAACAACACATTTTTACCTTGTCAACTCTGGGATTCGATCTAGCAACCTTTCGGTTACTGGCCCAACACTCTAATCACTAGGCTTCCTGCCTTACCCAGAGACCTTATTTGTTCACAATGATAAATATATATTTTTTACATTGTTTGCAAATTGATGTGTGACATATTAATGCCAAAATAACATGCAAAAACTGGCAAAAAAACATATATTACATTTTTTGATTAAAGAGGTGGGGCTCAAAACAGAATGACTCGTCACCACTGACCTCATATATATATATATATATACCATATTGCTTAATTAACATGCCTAGGATATAACGGCTGTCGTGGGAAGAAGGTGAGGACCAAAGCGCAGCGTGGTAAGTGTTCATCTTATTTAATGAAAAAAAAACTGAACAACAAACAACAAAGAAACAACCGAAACAGTTCTGTCTGGTGCAGGCACACAAAGACTGAAAATAACCACCTACCAAAACACAATCGAAAACAGGCTACCTAAATATGGTTCTCAATCAGGGACAACGATTGACAGCTGCCTCTGATTGAGAGCCATACCAGGCCAAACACAGAAATAGAAAATCATAGAAAAACTAACATAGACAACCCACCCAACTCACGCCCTGACCATACTCAAACAAAAGACAAAACAAAGGAACTAAGGTCAGAACGTGACATAGGAAGCGACTCCTCTTCAAAAACAACAGCACGGACATACTGTCTCTTCTCAACATTGAACATTCATGTTGATCTTTGAACCCCAACCACTCTAGCAATTTCCATCGTAATCTTCTCAGCTTCAACTTCAGCAGTGACCCCAGATATAGTGCCCTACTCCGAAAGTCTAAGCAAGTCCCCTCTTTTCCATTGATTCGAATGAGGTTTAATGCGCGCTGCTTTTTATTTTCCAATACACAACAGATCAACACAATTCCACCTCTGGTCACCCTCACAGACCCCACAGGACGCAATTCATTCTTCACCATTTCAGAAATATCGTACATCTTCTTATCCCTAAACCGCACTCCCACTACAACCTGAGAAGTTGGAGCATGAGCCATCTGTTTACTAAACTGCATTATAACTGACATTTTGGCTTTCTTACTCCAACCTTTAGCGACAGTTGTCCATCCAGATTTCTCATCCACTTCACTCTCACTCGCCTCACTGGTAGCTGCATCAGACTCAATCTCGACATATGCCATTTGACATGCGTTCCCTGTCTCTGGGAAAAGAGGTAAAAGGAATCCCCCAGAACTGAACACATTCATAATCACCCCAATTTACATGTCAATTATAATATTTAGCCTACCACATAATCAATTATGTGTCACTTATTTGATTTTAATACATTTCTCTTGTTTTGAATAACTGTTAGGGTCAGAATAAAACCTTTACAAAATAAAACCATCATGACTTTGTTTTAGAATAAGATTCCAGTTCAGTACGACAGATCTGTGTGCAACATTCAAGGGAAATTGTACTGTACTGAATGACCAGTTGAAAAACATTGTGAATATGGTGGCCCAGAGGGCAGTTATGATGTGCTGCACAAGTTTTGCAATGTTTTGGAACGTTCAGATAGAAATATGCCATGTAGAACAAACATGCCTCTCCAACATGTAGAATAAGGAATCATGTCAGCTCTATTCATGGAATTTCTCATTTCTGGCCCAGGGTCACACCCATACTGATCAGGCCTCACCCCGCCACACCCACCAAACGGGAGCAAACGTACCAGGGATGTATGAATTGCGTCTTGCAACAGTAACCGTTTACAGTTTAAGAACCAAACGTGAGCAAACCGATCAAAACGGGGCGGGACCTACCTAAATTTGTCCAGTAGAAAACATATTTCTTTGCTAAATGTTTTGCAACAGAACCGGCGTAATGATATACCCCTGTTGAAGAACGGCAGGAAAAATGTTGGTCGGTTCAAAGTGTCATGCAACGTAGCAAATGTTGATGCAAACTGAGCGCACCCCAGCTTTCATTACAGCCTATTAAACAAATACTGGAACAGTACTTAGCCTATATATTTGGGCAAAAGACCTTCTAACACATAAAGAAACAGGCCTATTATTGTTAGTTTCCTGCTTTGTTATTGAAAGTGCATTTCCGATGCTCCACATCTCATAGGCCTAAGTTTGAATGTTCGCTGAGTAATGAAGGACATATAGATTATTAATGTGACACAGAACTGTTGCTTTTGGAATAGAAATAATATGAAATAGAAAAGAAAACTCAGGAATTCTACTCCAATTTCCACAAGAGCTCCTAATGCACCCCTCAGACAATGACAGCACTGTCCAGCATGGCATAAAAAGGGCTTCAGTCAGTGCTTTGTGCACTCTATGATCCCGAAAGTAAAACATGTTTGTTTTAATTGGAAAGGATGTAAAAGATGCCTAATGTGTATTTCTTTCAGGAAATATTTTATGGTCTAAAAATTACCCGTACCCCTGAAATTACAGTACAGACAATGTTTTCAGGATTTAGAGGAGAATGAGCTGGATTCAATGTCATCTGCCTTTACACTGAATCATGAGGCGTAATGGTGGCTATACAAAGGGAGCAGATAGCAGACGGAAGAATAAGGCTGATTAGACTGCAATGAAGCTCAATATGAAAGCACTCCCAATGACACACAAAAAGCTGTTCTCATCCCTCCAAAATAACTATTTCCCAGCATCTCTGAGTGAGATGATTGTCAGATCACAAATCAACACTGATGTGAACTCTCATTCACATCAGGGGGGGGGGGGGGTCACTAAAATCTTGATCACAGTATGAGGGAACATGGTTAACTTTAGTGTGTACTTCTTGACCTTGTAAGAGTAAAAGACAGGAAAAGATTAGGAGAATATTTACAGTAAATAAAAAGAATAAGGCAAGTTTCTGTCAGATTCTTTTGATTGCATCATTATCGCAAGTGTTCAACATAATTATCAGTGGTGGAAAAAATACCCAACTGTCATACTTGAGTAAAAGATAGATACTCAAGGAAAAGTGAAAGGAAAAGTGAAAGTCACCCATTAAAATACTACTAAAGTTAAAAAGTATTTGGTTTTAAATATACTTAAGTATTAAAAGTAAATGTAGTTGCTAAAATATACTTAAGTATCAAAAGTAAAAGATAATGATTAAAAAAGCTTAGTCCAAATATGCAAGTCAAATTAAGAGCAACTATCTTTCCTCATCATCTCACTCTCTCTGATTTCAAGTGTATCTTTTTTTATCCACCTCACCAAACCTTTTTTTTTACCACTTTTTCTCCCCAATTTCGTCGTATCCAATTGTTGTAGTAGCTACTATCTTGTCTCATCGCTACAACTCCCGTACGGGCTCCGGAGAGACGAAGGTTGAAAGTCATGCGTCCTCCGATACACAACCCAGCCACACAGCACGCATCCAACCCGGAAGCCAGCCGCACCAATGCGCCGGAGGAAACACCGTGCACCTGGCGCACACTGCGCCCAGCCCGCCACAGGAGTCGCTGGTGCGCGATGAGACAAGGACACCCCTACCGACCAAGCCCTCCCTAACCCGGGCGATGCTAGGCCAATTGTGCGTCGCCCCACGGACCTCCCGGTCGCGGCCGGTTACGACAGAGTCTGGGCGCGAACCCAGGAACTCAGCTGGCGCTGCAGTACAGCGCCCTTAACCACTGCTGCCATGAAAAGGTGCAATGACATCTCCGCTAAAACATTAAATATTCAAGTCATTTAGGAAATGCAGAATTATAGTAATTCAGATTGAAATAACAGCAGACATTTTAACCCCCAGAATGTAGCTGTTTACATTGAGCTGTTTTTTTACTCTTTTTAATTACCAATCAACAATATATAGTGTGGGAAATTTTATCAAACCGAGACAATATTTGGGTTATTCCATAGAGACCTTTCTCTGTGCCCTGTATGTGCCCCTAAAGGTAGCATACTATGTTCGTTGCTTGGATTGAACTTTTATACTGCAGAGGGCAGCATTGCACATCCTCTCTAGACCCCTCTCAAACACTGTCGACTACTTCTGCATCTAGCAAAACAATAAAGTGAGCCTCTTATGATTCAAATATTTAAATAATAAATTCAACTTCAATATATAAATTGAAAATTTAATTTGTTGTTCGGTTAAGTCCATGCAGATGTGCCTATTTGGAGAAAATATGTATGTGCTGTGACAGTCAATTTAATTATAGCCTTTTTATTCAGTATGAATCAGTGGCGGTTGGTGCCGTTTAAGATGAGGGAGGATTACTATTTTGTTATGAGTATGGCCTTATTTCTATTTAAGTGATAAGGCCCAAGGGGGTGTGGTACTGCATATGGCCAATATACCATGGCTCGGGGCTGTTCTTACGCACGGCACAATCCAGAGTGCTAGGACACAGCCCTTACCCATGGTATATTGGCCATATATCACAAACCCCTGAGGTGACTTATCGCTATTATAAACTGGTTACCAACATGATTAGAGCAGTAAAAATAATACATGTTTTGTCATATGTAGTTTACTACATAGGTGCACACAGGTCGAGAGAAAGATTTGAGGTGACAGACAGTAACTTTTTCAATATCGCCTTGCACACCCTTGCCTGTATCTCAAATCAAATCAAATGTATTTATATAGCCCTTCGTACATCAGCTGATATCTCAAAGTGCTGTACAGAAACCCAGCCTAAAAGCCCAAACAGCAAGCAATGCAGGTGTTGAAGCACGTTGGCTAGGAAAAACTCCCTAGAAAGGCCAAAACCTAGGAAGAAACCTAGAGAGGAACCAGGCTATGAGGGGAGGCCAGTCCTCTTCTGGCTGTGCCGGGTGGAGATTATAACAGAACATGGCCAAGATGTTCAAATGTTCATAAATGACCAGCACGGTCAAATAATAGGTCTGGGACAGGTAGCACGTCCGGTGAACAGGTCAGGATTCCATAGCCGCAGGCAGAACAGTTGAAACTGGAGCAGCAGTACGGCCAGGTGGACTGGGGACAGCAAGGAGTCAACATGCCAGGTAGTCCTGAGGCATGGTCCTAGGGCACAGGTCTTCCGAGAGAGAGAAAGAAAGAGAGAATTAAAGAGAGCATACTTAAATTCACACAGGACACCGGATAAGACAGGAGAAGTACTCCAGATATAACAAACTGACCCTAGCCCCTGACACAAACTACAGCAGCATAAATACTGGAGGCTGAGACAGGAGGGTCAGGAGACACTGTGGCCCCATCCGATGATACCAAACAGGAAGGATATAACCCCACCCACTTTGCCAAAGCACACTAGAGGGATATCTTCAACCACCAACTTACCATCATGAGACAAGGCCGAGTATAACCCACACAGATCTCCGCCACGGCACAACCCAAGGGGGGGCGCAAACCCAGGCAGGAAGATCACATCAGTGACTCAACCCACTCAAGTGACGCACCCCTCCTAGGGATGGCATGAAAGAGAACAAGTAAGCCAGTAACTCAGCCCCTGTAATAGGGTTAGAGGCAGAGAATCCCAGTGGAAAGAGGGGAACCGGCCAGGCAGAGACAGCAAGGGCGGTTCGTTGCTCCAGAGCCTTTCCGTTCACCTTCACATTCCTGGGCCAGACTACACTCAATCATATGACCCACTGAAGAGATGAGTCTTCATTCAGTAAAGACTTAAAGGTTGAGACCGAGTTTGCGTCTCTCACATGGGTAGGCAGACCATTCCATAAAAATGGAGCTCTATAGGAGAAAGCCCTGTCTCCAGCTGTTTGCTTAGAAATTCTAGGGACAATTAGGAGGCCTGCGTCTTGTGACCGTAGCGTACGTGTAGGTATGTACGGCAGGACCAAATCAGAGAGATAGGTAGGAGCAAGCCCATGTAATGCTTTGTAGGTTAGCAGTAAAACCTTGAAATCAGCCCTTGCCTTGACAGGAAGCCAGTGTAGGGAGGCTAGCACTGGAATAATATGATCACATTTTTTGGTTCTATTCAGGATTCTAGCAGCCGTATTTAGCACTAACTGAAGTTTATTTAGTGCTTTATCTGGGTAGCCGGAAAGTAGAGCATTGCAGTAGTCTAACCTTGAAGTAACAAAAGCATGGACACATTTTTCTGCATATTTTTTGGACAGAAAGTTTCTGATTTTTGCAATGTTACATAGATGGAAAAAAGCTGTCCTTGAAACAGTCTTGATATGTTCGTCAAAAGAGAGATCAGAGTCCAGAGTAACGCCGAGGTCCTTCACAGTTTTATTTGAGATGACTGTACAACCATTAAGATTAATTGTCAGATTCAACAGAAGATCTCTTTGCTTCTTGGGACCTAGAACAAGCATCTCTGTTTTGTCCGAGTTTAAAAGTATAAAGTTTGCAGCCATCCACTTCCTTATGTCTGAAACACAGGCTTCTAGCGGGGGCAATTTTGGGGCTTCAGCATGTTTCATTGAAATATACAGCTGTGTGTCATCCGCATAGCAGTGAAAGTTAAAATTATGTTTTCGAATGACATCCCCAAGAGGTAAAATATATAGTGAAAACAATAGTGGTCCTAAAATGGAACCTTGAGGAACACAGAAATTTACAGTTGATTTTTCAGAGGACAAGCCATTCACAGAGACAAACTGATATCTTTCCGACAGATAAGATCTAAACCAGGCCAGAACTTGTCCGTGTAGACCAATTTGGGTTTCCAATCTCTCCAAAAGAATGTGGCGATCGATGGTATCAAAAGCAGCACTAAGGTCTAGGAGCACGAGGACAGATGCAGAGCCTAGGTCTGACGCCATTAAAAGGTAATTTACCACCTTCACAAGTGTAGTCTCAGTGCTATGATGGGGTCTAAAACCAGACTGAAGCATTTCGTATACATTGTTTGTCTTCAGGAAGGCAGTGAGGTGCTGCGCAACAGCCTTTTCTAAAAATTTTGAGAGGAATGGAAGATTCGATACACTACACGACACTATACTACACTGACTGTGACTAGTGGCAGACTCCACTAAGCGGGCAGGCAGGCTAACAGCCTGCTGCCTTGCCTGCACCCTGTTTTATTGTGGAGCTAGAAGAGTTAGAGTCTTGTCTATGCTGGTAGATTGGTGCCGACATGGATAACAATATCTCTATACTCTCTATACTCGCCAGTTTTAGCTTTAGCCAGCACCATCTTCAGATTAGCCTTAACATCGGTAGCCCTGCCCCCTGGTAAACAGTGTATCTAACTGTTGTAGGGTGTAATGTCCAACAGTTTCAAACAAGAGTTTCTATTGGACAAATTCAGGTATTTTTATCCTTGTTTCGTTCCGTTTGCTTCCGTTGTCCACCCTTTGATTGGGTGGACAACATGTCAGATCATACTGTAAGAGCTCCATTAGTTTGGAGGATGTCCTCTGGAAATTGTCATAATTACTGTGTAAGTCTATGGAAGGGGTGAGAACCATGAGCCTCCTAGGTTTTGCGTTGAAGTCAATGTACCCAGAGGAAGACAGAAGCTAGTTGTCCTCCGGCTACACCATGGTGCTACCCTACAGAGTGCTGTTGAGGCTACTATAGACCTTCATTGCAAAACAGCAAGTTTTAATAAATTATTTCATGGCGTGATTATATTTAGTATAGTTTTATCTAAAAATCATAACTTTTTTACATGTTTTACTATTTTTTTTAAATGAAGTTCACTGGGGAGGATGGTCCTCCTCTTCCTCCTCTGAGGAGCCTCCACTGGTATGAAAATACAAATATTACATCACATTTAAGATTAGATTTAGATTTAAGATTTAGATTCAATTTAACATTTGATAAAACTTGTTAATCTGAACAGAGGTAACAGTTTGTATGCACCCCTCCAGATAGACCTTACAGTGGTTCGTTCTAAATAAAGGAACTCAAGTTGTGAAATAAAAGTACATAAACTCAGGTCTGTTTGCTAGCTGGGGTCCATGTGTAGGCTGACAATCGTAATAAAAAACAGGTGAGGGCTGGAGCTGGTGATTGGTGCTGGATGTTAGCCGTTCTTTTATGGCTTGGCAGCTGCATGTTGCTCCTGCACCCCCATTTCATCAAGACAAAAATCTATTTTTTTATACTCCAAGATGCTACAGTGGTTTAAGTGTGAAAAAAGAGGTGAAATCAAATCCTTTCTGCAAACAGAAAAAGGTCAGAGATGACGTACGGAGTGAGGGAGTGACTATATTCCTAAGTGGGTAAATTCTATTTGTAGCTTTTCTTGTTGTTTACATTCTACACTCCAAACCCAAGAAACTAAATAAATATGGAGGCTTGGACAACCTCTTATGTCACTACAGTGGTATTTTTGTGTCTCTACTGTGCACTGAAAAAGCAACTGAGTGATATATTGTGTATTTAATTTGACATTTTTTTATATCTGTGTAGTGCAAAACATCTACAATAACTTTCAACTGCATGTACACATTCACAATGCAGGTCTCCAGTCGGGATGCATGTTGTGCGTGTCAACAGAAGTAACCTGTAAACCAGTAAAACCACAGAGGGTAAAACCACAAATATTCTGCATATTTGTAGACATATACTGTATACAGTACACAAGTGACCAATGAATGACTACTAGTATAGTAACACTTATTCTGCAGTGTTTTTGTTCCAATATCATATGCTGCATTAGAGGTAATTACAGATGTTAAACTGTCACGACTTCCGCCGAAGTCGGTCCCTCTCCTTGTTCGGGCGGCGTTCGGCGGTCGACGTCACCGGCCTTCTAGCCATCGCCAGTCCACTTTTCATTTTCCATTTGTTTGGTCTTTGTTTTACACACCTGGTTTCAATTCCCCAATTACATATTCATTATTTAACCCTCTGTTTTCCCCATGATTCTTGTGCGTGTTTGTTTTATGTATTTCGGTCCTTTCGTGTGGGCTTGGCATAACTACATGTATTTGGTCATTTTGAGTAAAGTTAAGTTGTGTTACTCATCTCTGCTGTCCTACGCCTGACTCCTCTGCACAAGCTACACCCAGACCTTTTACATAAACACAGGACATACATTCAGTACAGTAAAGAAAACAGATTTAATGAGATCAGAAATATATATATTTTTAAAGTCTCATCATTTATTTGTACTCTGCTCCAGTCAGTGACAGAAGGGCACCAATAAAGTGTGCCAAGACATCAGACAACTATTTTGAGAGTTACAGAACATTTTTATAGGGTTCTTTAGGGACAAACAGTAGGAGCATGAAAAGACTTCATAAAGAGTTGACTGGTTTACTATTGGAGTGTGAGGTTGTGGGGAAATACAGTTGCCACACTGGCAGTGGAAGTCTCTGTGTGGGATATCAACAAATAGGGCAAGTAAGAGAGAGGCTTGCCAAAATCACAACTGGGTGGGTGTGTGTGGATGGAAAGTGATGAGGTTAGAGCAGGATGTTTGATCCACTGTGTAGAGCTGCATGAGAAACAGATTTGACTGTTATATTATCATGTTTTAAATAAAAATGTGTGTTTTTAATAGGACATTGAGAATGCTGTGTCATGTTCTGAAGTGCAGGATTAGGGCCACTTCTGAATTGAGTTGCGAATTGCTCTTTAGTTCCAATAAAACATTTGATTTTGAATTGAACACTCCGCAGGAAGCAGAATTGGAAATTATTTACTGTAATTCTTAAAAACTCACGTTAAGGGAATTGCGTGAGATGTTTCCTATCTATTGCATGTGAAAGTGAAATGAAATTGCCTCTGTTATAAATAACGCATTATCATTATGAAGCCAGCAATGCAAAGATGATTATGCTCCTCAAACTAAACACAGCTGGAAACTACAGTTATGTTAAAGTAATGATTAACTCTCTCAGGGAGTAAAGGAACGAGGCACTAACTGACACTACATTTATTTTTCTGGAGTTACTGATTGTTGGCCCATAAACAGCACATCATATATGTCCACCCAGAAGTCAACCTCAGGAACAAGCTATAAAGCATGAGAATGATTGTACAAGTTATATTTAGAAACCACTCACCTCTATCCACCGGCTAATGTTTCTCTAGTGGTGAGCTGCCTTGAAATGTCAAACATACTTCAAAAACCTTATAATTACTGACTATATTTTACATAGCTGTACTGTACAATAAATCAACATTGAGTTGTCTGACTATAACTAGTAACATAAATTGTCATTAGAGGCTCAGGAGTTACAAAAATAAATGTTCTATTTATTCATTTCCTGTGAACAGCGTCCACTACGGATCAATGGGAATTATTCTATAAAGATTACACAGATCACCATTCACTGAAGGCAGATTAGTCATACTGTACTGTACTACAGTGTGTCAAATTTAAGAGGGTTATACTATAACAGCATTCATCTGGTGGAACTGATTTCTACATATTTTTGCTCATTATTTTATTCAGTAGCAGGTATAATATTAGCTGTAGCTACAAATCTCATTTCACAAACCAGCACCTCTGAGATGACAATGTATTGATTCTTGTGTGGGTCTGTAAGAGTGCGGTCTTTTCATGTTGTTTAACACTCCTGTAGAAGTGAACAGTTGGCGTCTTTGCCAGTAGACTCCTTTGCAACACTGCCTTGTGAATTCTGACAGCGTTCTGATGCATGCCTCTTCTCTCTGGAGAGCAGTGCAGAACTCAACGAGGCCATCAGCAGCTTGTTCTATATCAGACCTGGTCCTCTTCCTGGAAATGTCCTTTCAGTCCAACCCTACTGGTCACTCAGCAGAATATATATTCTTTTACCTTTATTTAACTAGGCAAGTCAGTTAAGAACAAATTCTTATTTACACCGAATGGTGGTGATAGTGGGGATTGTGTGTTGTGTGTCACCACTACACTACAGTGCATACAGTTTATTAACCATGGCTATGCACTAACAAAGGAGGCTAGCGTGAAATGTATATTTCAAAATAAATAATTTTATGGATAAAGGTAAATCTGTCTGTCATGTTAGATTCCCCTGTCTCTGTTCCATATTTAAGTTTGTCTGTACCACTTAGAGCTATAATATTCAACGATCTCTTTGTATGTTGACAGACCATAGGTTAGTCAGCAGCATTAGTTGACCAGCATTAGTTCAAATGCGTTATCCGAAGCAAATTCCTTTCAGACTAAACTATTGAGGAAAATATACTGAATTTGAACTGGTTTCTAAATCTCAACCACTTACATAAAGCACCCCACAGAGGGTATGTTTACATTAGGGTAAGTAAGGGTGACTGACAGAGACCTTTCAGCTGGGATTGACCACATCTGTGGCAGGCATGGGGGAAATGCATCCCAGGAAGTGAGATTGAGATCAACACACACAAAGTTACTCTTTGTCTGCTCTACCTAGCACACAGCCAGTGGGCCCAAGTAGTTTAACATAAGGGCTTGCTCAGCTTTCATTCTTTACTGCTCCTGCCTGGAAAAGATTTCTGCAAATATTGTTTTTGAAATATTGAATGAGTGCCTGAATTCTGTGGATAGACGAACATGTGTAGGTAGGGTTGCAAAATTCCAGGAACTTTCAATAAATTCCCTGGTTTGAGGATTCTGTATTTCCTGCTTATTCCCGAGAATCCTCCAACCTGGATTTCCGGAAAAGATGGGAATTTGACATTTTGCAACCTTAAACATGTGTAACAGTTGTATAATGTATATACATTATACCGTGGTATTGTTGAATACTCCTTTCTGATTGCCTTGAAGGGCATTCTAGAGCATAGAAATACAAAAAGCTTTACTACTGAATACCCTGAAGATTAGTAATGCCTTTACAAACAAATGTTGATCCAGGACAGTAAGAAAGTACCCTCTTGGCCATCCATCACAGAATAGCAGTATTTTCCAGAACATTGACAGTGATAGGACAAAGCTTTTCTAACAACCTCAGGTAGCGCTTTATACACTACTGTATTATGAACAGCAGCAATCAATGGAGAACTGATATTTAAGGTTTTCTTGAAACAGATAATGGCGATACTGAATGTTCAGCAAAAAGACATGAATGAATCACATTTATTTATAAAGCCCTTCTTGAATGAATGAATGAATGAATGCTCTGTCTTTTCAGAATTTACCATTGATTTATTCATAAATGTAAATAAATAATGCATATTTCGGCTGTCTCACCCTTTTCGGTTCAGGCTATGACATTTTCTGACACACTCCTGGCCAGCCAGGCTTGAACTGTAAAAATCTATGAATAAAGACTATACTATATATTTTGCATCAGGAAAAATACAACAGCCATCAAAACATAATAGTTAAAAAAAATATGCATACAAAATCAAATAAAAACAATACATTTTAAATATCATAGAATGAAAACATTTACTATGCATGCTCATTACTGTATATATTTTTCTGTTCTGATACAAATATTTTTTTTAATTTATTTATATTTTTTTTACATTAAACTTATTTACAACATATTATATACATCAAATAAACAAGCTTAAAGATACACTGTTTAAATGTATATCTTTTATAGGTTGTTCAGCTTGGCAAGAGAAGGAAACCACAAGTAATGTGATTACTGGCTGTGAAATGACAAGTGCTCTTTTTCATTGCCAGTGTCCTTGCAATGTGAATTCAAATGACTGCAAATACTCTGAATGCTTTGCCACCTGAGGGATTCTGTAGGCTGGGGGGAGAATGAACACTGGTGTTAGTTTGGATTCAGCTAAGAACAGTTTACACCGTCAAGCCAAGGTATATGACACTGATACTAGTCTACATCTACATACTGTATCAGCAAAGGGAAGGAGTTTTTTCTCATCACAATAGCTGACCAGGAAAAACTCCTGGTCCCTAGCCATTATACATCCAAAAGCATTTGGAACAAAGTAAAAACCCCACAATTGACCTGTATTTCCCTTCCAAATCCCTTACCTTTCTGAAGAGATTCCATTCTGATAGCTACCGCTGTACTGTCTCCTCTTGTCCACGGGTTGCACATCCAAGTAGCCTCCTGAGTCATTCTGAATGACACCAGCATGGATGGCTGCTCGACATATACTGGATTTCTATAAAAAACAAGGTAGATTAGCATAGCACAAACGTCAGTTCTATGGAGAGAAATATAATCTGTATAGAAGGCCATTGTCAGACAGACTTACATCCGAATAATATTGTGTTCCAATGACTCTGGCACGGGTCTCATGCAGACAATTGCGGGGGCAATACAACCTGGTGAAGGAAAATTGCCACGATCACAGTAGTCAATCAATCAAATGTATTTATAAAGCCCTTCTTACATCAGCTGATGTCACAAAGTGCTGTAAAGAAACCCAGCCTAAAACTCCAAACAGCAAGCAATGCAGGTGTAGTCTATACCTATCCAAACCAATCAACTTTACAGAAGAAGATTATCACGTTTGGTTTATGAGAGTGAACTCTTTCTTTACCTTGGACAGTGCCGTACAGGTCTTTTGTAGGGACAGAACCGTGCAACAGTGGTCCCACACGGTACTGCCTTTACTGAGAAGCAAAGATGCCACAATGTCATTTGAAAAATACATGCATTATTGAGACAAAGGTGAAACGAGATCAGACATACCTGGTACAGAGAATACTTTGAAAGCATTTGCACTCCTGTTCATCCTGTAAATTTGAATAATTTGGTGTGAAAACGTGACTTGCTGCTTTATTATAAACAAACATAATAGTGAAGTTGCATCCCAAATGGCATCAACTTCCCTATGGGCCCTGGTCAAAAGTAGTGCACTGCATACAGAATTGAGTGCCATTTGAGACAAAGCTGTGTAAAATTAACTCACCCAAGAGACTGAATTCCATTTTTGTATGACTTTGTGAAATGTGGTTTTCTTCCTTGTCTTGTAACATCCAGCCAGCCTCCATCGTTGTCTATTACTCCAGCATGTAAACCAGCTCCACAAACACTTGATTGCTGAAAAATGAAACATGTTTCACTACTCTTTATATGCTATGAAAGGGACATGGCATTTTCCAGGAAGAAGCCTTGTAGTTTTTGAACTTTTGTAGGCTTTTTGAATGGTCATCAATGGGCAAAAATGCAGCCCAATGGTCTTCAGCGCAACAAAAAAAAAAGAATAAAAAGGCATCTGGCAGAAGTAAATTCATCTCAAACACAAATATGATTTCATATACATCTTAAATTACTGTGTTTTCACAAAATCTATGAGCCCGTTCTAAAGACAGGACCCAGATTTTTGACGTAGTACAAAGTCAATTGCATAGCTCATGTAACCTTTATTTAACTAGGCAAGTCCGTTAAGAACAACTTCTTATTTACAATGATGGCCTACCCCAGCCAAACCTGGATGACACTGGGCCAATTGTACCCCACCCTATGGGACTCCCAGTCACGGCCGGATTTGATACAGCCTGGATTTGTACCAGGGACTGTAGTGACACCTCTTACACTGACATGCAGTGCCTTAGACCGCTGCGCCACTTAGGAGCCCTAAAGAGGGAAGGTTTTGGCTTTCCCTAATTATTTTAATTAGATAATAAAAATACATCAATAAAATGACTGAAGTTGTACCGTTATTTTATATCTAGTATCCCACAACTCATGCAGTTGGAATACATTTTTAAAAGTAATAGATAGTGTTTTCTGTTCGTACCATATCATAATACGCAGTCCCTATGACTTTTCCTGGGCTGGACAAGCATCCAGGAGGACACTCGTACCTGTAGGAAGAAATAACATTTCAAACTCAGTTTTGACCCATTCACAGAAATGAGTGAGAATGGTTAAGTGTAGGGTAATTAAAAAGGTATTCCATGGCTAGCTATTGTAACTTTGGTAATTTATACTAGAATAAATAAAAAAAATGTATCCATAATGTCCTTTTTTTATATCTGTATCCATATTGTCCATGAGTTTCTACTTGATAGACCATATGGTTCAAGATAAAATACCCTAATTAACGTAACAAAAATCAAATCAACAATGGCATTATTTTCAATTAACTCTGCAAATCAAATATTTGCCACATGCTTCGTAAACAACAGGTATAGACTAACAGTGAAATGCTTACTTCCTTTTTCAAAAATGCACAGTTAAAGAAAAGATTTAAACAGAAAGTGACGAGGAATAAATACACAGTGAATAATGAGTAAAAAAAACATGGCTATATACAGGGAGTAACAGTACTGAGTCGATGTGCAGGGGTATGAGGTAAGAGGTAGCTATGTACATATAGGTAGGGTTAAAGTGTTCAGGATCCTATTGTTTCCAGACTTGGTTCACTGGTACCACTTGCCATGCAGTAGCAGAGAGAACAGTCTATGGTTTGGGTGGCTAGAGTCTTTGACAATATTTTGGGCCTTCCTCTGACACCGCCTGGTATAGAGGTTCTGGAGGGCAGTGAGCTCGGCCGCAGTGATGTACTGGGCCAGGTGTGGACCTTCTGTAGCGCCTTGCATTCGGGTACCTTGCACTTGCCTTACCAAGCGGTAATGCAGCCAGTGAAGATGCTCTCAATGGTACTTTTTGAGGATCTGAGGGCTCATGACAAATCTTTTCAGCCTCCTGAGGGGGATGAGGTGCTGCGTGCAATCTTCACAACTGTGTGGGTGTGGACCATGTTAATTTCTTAGTGATGTGGACACTGAGGAACTTGAAGCTCTTGACCTGCTCTATTACAGCCCCATCAATGTGGACGGGGGTGTGCTCGCTCCTTCATTTCCTATATTCCACGATCAGCTCCATTGTCTTGCTGATGTTGAGGGATTGGTTGTTGTTCTGGCACCACACTGCCAGGTCTTTGACCTCCTGCCTATAGGCTGCCTCATTGTTGTCGGTGAACAGTCTTACCAAATCAAATCAAAACAAATGTATTTATATAGCCCTTCGTACATCAGCTGATATCTCAAAGTGCTGTACAGAAACCCAGCCTAAAACCCCAAACAGCAAGCACTGTTGCTTCGTCAGAAAATGTAATGATGGTGTTGGAGTCATGCACCGCCACGCAGTTGTGTGTGAACAGGGAGTAAAAGAGGAGACTAAGCACACACCCCTGAGGGGCCCCCATGTTGATGGTCAGCGTAGCAGATGTGTTGTTGCCTACCCTTGCTCAGTGATTATCTTGGAGGGGACTACAGTGTTGAATCCTGAGCAGTAGTCAATGAACAGCATTCTCACAAATGTATTGCTTTTGTCCAGGTGGGTGTGGGCAGTGTGGAGTGCAATAGAGATTGCGTCATCCATGGCTCTGATAGGACTCCCAACTATTAACTTTGCCACCAGTTTGGCCACAAAACATTGATGACTCCTCCCTTGCACACAGAAACGTGTACAAAGCTCTCCCTTGCCCTCTATTTGGCAAATCTGACCATAATTATATCCTCCTGATTCCTGCTTACAAGCAAAAACTAAATTAGGAAGCACCATGAGGCAGATGCTAAACTACAGGACTGTTTGTGAAGGCACGGACTGGAATATGTTCCGGGATTCTTCCAAAGGAATTGAGGAGTATACCACATGAGTCACTGTGCATCAATGACGCCGTCTCCACAGCGACTGTGCGTACATACCCCAACCAGAAGCCATGGATTATAGGCAAAATCCGCACTGAGTTAAAGGGTAGAGCTGCTGCTTTCAAGGAGCGGGACTATAACCATGAAGCTTAAAAGAAATCCTGCTATGCCTTCCGATGAACCATAAAACAGGCAAAGCATCATTTGACAAGCATCCGACGCTCGTCAGATGTGGCAGGGCTTGCAAACTATTACAGACTACAAAGGGAAGCACAGCCGAGAACTGCAAAGTGACACGAGCATACCAGACAAGCTAAATAACCATGCTCGCGTCGAAGCAAGTAACAGTGAAACATGCATGAGAGCATGCTCTGACCAACTGGCAAGTGTCTTCACAGACATTTTCAAACTCTCCCTGTCTGAGTCTGTAATACCAACATGTTGTTTCAAGCAGACCACCATAGTCCCTGTGCCCAGGAGCACTAAGGTAACCTGCCTAAATGACTACCGGCCCATAGCACTCACGTCTGTAGCCATGAAGTGCTTTGAAAGGCCGGCCATGGCTCACATCAATACCATTATCCCAGAAACCCTAGACTCACTCCAATTTGGATACCGCCCCAACAGATCCACAGATGATGCAATCTCTATTGCACTCCAGACCTGGACAAAAGGAACACCTATGTGAGAATGCTATTCATTGACTACAGCTCAGCGTTCAACACCATAGTGCCCTCGAAGGTCATCACTAAGCTAAGGACCCTGGAACTAAACACCTCCCTCTGCAGCTGGATCCTGGACTTCCTGACGGTCCGCCCCCAGGTGGTAAGGGTAGGTAACAACACATCCGCCACGCTGATCCTCAACATGAGGGCCACTCAGGGGTGCGTGCTCAGTCCCCTCCTGCACTCCCTGTTCACTCATGACTGCACGGCCAGGCACGACTCAAACACCATCATTAAGTTGCCGATGACAACAGTGGTAGGCCTGATCACAGACAATGATGAGACAGCCCATAGGGAGGTGGTCAGAGACCTGACCATGTGGTGCAAGGACAACAACCTCTCCCTCAACGTGATCAAGACAAAGGAGTTGATTGTGGACTATAGGAAAAGGAGGACCGAGCACACCCCCATTCTCATCGATGGGGTTGTAGTGGAGCATGTTGAGAGCTTCAAGTTCCTTGGCGTCCACATCACCAAGGAACAAACATGGTCCAAGCACACCAAGACAGTCGTGAAGAGGGCACGCCAAAACCTATTCCCCATCAGGAGACTGAAAAGATTTGGCATGGTTCCTCAAAAGGTTCTACAGCTGCACCATCGAGAGCATCCTGACGGGTTGCATCACTGCCTGTTATGGCAACTGCTCGGGCTCTGACCACAAGGCACTACAGAGGGTAATGCATACGGCCCAGAACATCACCGGAGCAAAGATTCCGGCAAAGATTCCAGGACCTCTATACCAGGCGGTGTCAGAGGCAGGGCCCTAAAATTTCTCAAAGACTCCAGTCACCCTAGTCATATACTGTTCTCTCTGCTACCGCACGGAAAGCGGTACCGGAGCGCCAAGTCTAGGTCCAATAGGCTTCTAAACAGCTTCTACCCCCCAAGCCATACGACTCCTGAATATCTAATCAAATGGCTACCCAGACTAACTGCATTGTCCCCCCCATTTCTACGTTGCTGCTACTCTCTGTTATCATCTATGCATAGTCACTTTAATAACTCTACCTACATGTACATATTACCTCAATACCGGTACCCCGCATATTGACTCTGTACTGGTATCCCCTGTATATAGCCTCGCTATTGTTATTTTACTGCTGCTCTTTAATTATTTGTTACTTTTAATCTCTTACTTTTTGGGGAGGTATTTTCTTTAAAAAAGGTTACATTTAATTTGTACAAAAAAACAGCATCGTTGATTAAGGGCTTGTAAGTAAGCGTTTCACTGTGAGGTCTACACATGTTTTATTCGGCACATGTGACAAATAACATTTGATTTGTAAACCTAGGTAAGTGACAACATCCACTTTAGGAACAACTTAAGCCTACCTATTACAAGTGGTTTCTTTACAACGATCACGCAGCTTTGTCTCACAGTCCATCTGTTGACCTTTGAAAATAAGAAAAACAATTTCACTTAGACCTTCTGGCAGTGGTACAAAATATAGACTTTTATCCTACTGTATAATGACATTGTGTATTAGAAACAGTGTCAAATTTGTGATAAATTCTTACACATTTGCACTGTGCTGACCACCTCATTCCTCTCCATGTTGTCATTGGGTGATGGTATTGGGGGTTGCGGTCTCGACCTTGGCTCTTGGGCCCTCGGCTCTGGCTCGATGTAGTTTGTCTCCTCTAGTTCAGGGGCAGGACGTCGATCTAATCCGTTCTCTGAAAAAGAACAAGTGTCACATCACATGTAATATAGTCTGCAAAACAAAATGTATAAAACCAACCAATTTGTTATGGCACAACTTTTTTCTGAAAGCAGCCGACCTGTATAGCAGAGATTATCCCTACAGCCTCCACCGTAGCTGGGCGGACAGGCAGAGCACGGGCTGCCATGTTTGTATGGGGCATGCCCCCACCAGTTTCCCCTGCACACAAATGACATCATAAAACACACTGAACCTTTTGACCCAATCCTTCCCAGTTCCCATACACTACATAACATACAGCAGTTGAAAATAAGAATCTGTGGGGGGGACATAAGAACAATTAAAAAAACTTTCAAACTTACGGCGGTGAGTAGTTGCAAACCAAGTACACAGCTTTAGTCCAAATCATGCCCCACACATTCATGTTGTAGCATATATTAATAGCACATCCAATATGGCTGCTTGTTGCCCAAACCATCTGCAAAGACAACAAAGTAGCTACCTTCAGTTAGTAGTCCTATCAGACTTCTCTGACCTTAAATAAGGTTTTATGATATTGTTATAGGAAACTCTTACCTGTGTGTAGTGAGTGCAGACAGGACCAGAGCATCTGAAGGGGCAGTGTGGGTTACACTCCTGTGGATAGGGATAGCTGTAGTCTCTCACTTCATCATACCAGGCCTGGACGTGAAATGTTGGTGGTCGGTCTCTGAGGAAAGTAGAAACTAAACTATTTAAATAACTAGGGTTTCCCAAACTCGGTCCCGGGGCCTCCCAGGGTTGCATGTTTAGTTTTTGTTGCCCTTGTACTACACAGCGGATTCAAATAATCAAAGCTTGATGAGTTGATTATTTTAAATCAGCTGTGTAGTGCTAGGGCAAAAAAACTAAATATGCACTCATGGGAGGCCCTGGGACCGAGTTTGGGAAACCCTAAACTAGACACAACCCACAGCATTATACAGTATCAGTACTCACTGTACAGTCTAGTCACACATTGGTTGCCTCATGAATTTATAGGACCCCGCAACATGTTAGGAAAAGGGCATACAGTATAACTGTATAATGACATATACATAAAATAAATCTGGTCATCTCCAGATACTATACAGACCTTCCCCAGTGTGCACCCAGGTTTTGTCCAATCTGAGTTAGCATGTGTTGTGGTCCATGCTCCCACAGGCAGGTGTGTGCCCAGTGCTCGGCACTCCTCTCCAGATCTGTATCCCAAACCTTTGAAATGCCAAAGTCAGAGTTATTCTAATAAGATAAAGACATATCTGCAGGCACATCAGATTGGTGCTAGTGCTACTGATACTAATACAAGCTGTCTTAAGTGTATTACTCTTGAAAGACAAAACTCTTGATAAACAAAAATTGTAAATACAAATTCTAACATTCTTCACAGAAAGTGTTTCGGGGGCCCTGATGGCAATTTTAGTATTACTGGTCTCTTTGCCTCAACTCTCCACTGGGCACAGACGTCAATTCAATGTCTATTCTACGTTGGTTCCACATCATTTCATTGAAATGACGTGGAAACAACGTTGATTCAATCAGTGTGTGCCCAGTGGGTCTGCACTAAAGTGCAACAACCTACATGATCGAGATCTTATAAACGGGTCAAGTGAAGTTAAAAACGATCATCTATTTGTGCACCACTTGTTTCTTACAAAGAACTACATAGATATGACTTGAGGAATTCTAACGTTTCAGCCAAGTTGTAGTAAAATTGTCCATTAGAAGAATAGGTGTAGTGTGCTGCTGTTCTGCTGTTTAACTGCACTAACACCCATCAAGGTTAATTGAAAAATGTGCCAGTCAGCTGCCCTGTACAGTCCTAATGTCTTCCATGTGTAGAACATTACATTAGTGATATCTGCATTCTGCACTGCTAAGGGTTAAAGCAACGGGCTTGAGGCCAATGGACATGCTTGACTGCAATGGACATACCATAGGCCTGCAATACAATATATGCCATTTAGCAGACATTTTTATCTAAAGCGACTGACAGTCATGCGTGCATATATTTTACATATGGGTGGTCCTGGGAATCGAACTGACCACCCTGGCAGCGCAAACGCCATGCTCGAACAACTGAGCCACAGTGTATCCACACAGGATACAAATCTCCATTTATGCATGGAAATCGTCCAAATTAACCACCATACTTCAAAGGATGATGCTCAACTGTTACACGTTTGAATCAACACAGATCCAGCTTTGTTGCCAAATGAAATGCAAAGAAAGACACTAATATTTGAAGATGTGAGTTGAAATGGTTGAGGCAGAGTGCACGATAACAGCGGAGGTGAGAGCTGGCCGCTTACCAAGGCAGGGGGCAGAGCTTGAGGTTTGGCAGGGCCAGTAACACACTGGCTTTATTGCTTGGCTGTCGGTCAGGCTTGTTTTTAGGTTTTGATCTATTTGAGCACTCTGTGCTCCCAGAACTTGGTGTGAAACCTCTGAGTTGGCCCTGACTTTGCAGATGTGCTCTGCTGAACCCCATGGATGGTTGAATTGGTTTGAAAATGTTCCAGATTCTCAAGCCTAGATGTCTTGAGTCGTTGAGCAAGTCTCATTAGCTAAGATGAAGTATCAGTGCAAAATAACTAACTAACACTTGCTTCAATCTCTAGTACTGTACAATCTCCTTCTACGTTCTCCAGTATGGGCAAGTCATATTCCAATTGCCTTCAGTTCATCTTAGGATGACCTAAATATAACAGAAATGTGTGATGCAGACACAGCAGGTCCTGGTTTAGCTTACCATATATTCCATATTTGAAGCTTGAGGATAAACTTGACCTCTCAGGTTGTTGTGCAAATCAAGTATGAGGTGCATATCACCCTCAGTGATGGCTCTCTTCCCTCGCTGTTTGGACACCCACCACTCATCATCTTTGTTCATATACTTCTCCAGTAACAACTCCAGGTGAGTAGAGTTAGGGATCACCATAGAAAGTACTGTTTGCACAAAGAATAGCAGCCCAAACCCTCGTAGCCAGTCCTGAGTTCCACACTTCATGATGACTGATCAGCCTCTCAAGCCTCCAATACACAAATCTGTATTCTGTTGGCTAAACAAGAGACAAAGTAAAATACAAGCATTCAGAGATCTGTAATCCATTGTATACTATTTGTTATTGATTAATACATTCACTTGAATGTGAGTACTGATGATTTATCACATCTTTAGCACATGGATATCATACACTAGAACTGATACTGTACATATATATTTGGTGTATTTTAAGTGCATGATAGTAGGTCAATTGAACTGTTCGCACAATTTCTCACAAGGAAACCATGTACGTTTTTGCCAAGCACATGCAATATTTCATGACCATGCATATTGCATGTGAAATTCTCTCACAGGCTGACAAGGCAAGTCTCATCTGATCCTGTTATAGTCTAGTAAACCCGACCCACCGTAGTAGCTTTGATACATTGTTGGAGGCAACAAGTCTGCCTAGACAGGCTATTCCTGTTATAATACAAAACAGTATTTTCGTTATCCCAATGACGAATATAACATTTACAAATGATTTACCTTTTACCGAACACTGTTGTTTAATCTGGTCAACTATCCTCAGGAAACAATGTCCAACTCCAAAAGTTTTATTGCAGCCGAATGAAAGCTACTCTTCATACATCCTAAGATTTATGACATCTCTCATAACAGGAGCCAAAACTTTCGTACGGGTAAAGTATCATACATCCAACAAAAAGTCTAGAGTTACCTGTATCATATCTCAAATACGAGCGCTCCCTGCATTTATATGCCAAATTTGGATTTAGCAATACGTTACGCGGCAGACCACGCCTCCTCCAGAGCGTTCGCAGGTTGAACTATTTAAAGACTGGTTCTGATTCCAGCCATCCCACTCAAAGTGACTGCAAGGTAAACTTTGGGCAATGACAGCCCACTCATATGTAAATTCAGTAGTTCTTTAGAATAGTATTTATGTATTTTATGTTTTCTTTTAAGATGTGATTTTTTTCAATTATAACATTTAATTCAGTCTTTTTCGCTGAATGATCCATTACTGTATTTTCCAAGCAGATTTCCAACCCCCCCAAAATCACTGGCTATGTTCTTGCAAGCCTCAATAGCTTTGTGCCTGCATCCATGACACTAAGAAAAGTTTTGCACTGTCCTTGTTCTCCTCCTGCAGGCCTACTCTCTGCCATTTTATGGAGCATGACCCCACTGAGCTCTGCAGATCAAATCATTCAAAATCATCAAAGCTGATAAGGCTTTTTGCACTTCAGTCAGCATCAACCCAAGTTCCAGACACAAGTTATTTTTCTCGGGTGGGTATAATGAGCATTTTCACAGGAGAAAGCTGGCATCCTCTATGTAGAGGACAAGCTTTGCTCCCTGCTTTATGAGTGCATTCCTGGGGATCAGATTCTCAGAACCTTAGGTCATGCTGACTTCAACCCTGCATTCCTACTAAGACTTCTAGAGGAATCAACCCACATCACCGAGAAATGTAAACTCAGCTGGAAGAAATGAAGCCAGTGTCCACCTAACAGAGGTAACAAGTTGCTGTACAGTGCCATGGTTGCTTTCAGGGGACTGCATTGATGGGGACACTTGTACAAGCAAAGACATTTTGGGTGCCTGAGTACCTCTGCCAATTTAAAGTTGCCTACTAGGGGAAATGACATCGCATTGATAGTCCTCTTCAGTGATTTATAGTAGAAAGGCAGACACTCCCATGCTAGGGGTCAATTAGGTTCTAGCACTGCAAGACTCCAAGTCAGTGAGGAGCCGAACAGGTCCAAGAGATCATTGGCTTATGGCTGGGCCTAAACAAATGATCTGTGATGAGGTTGACCAGGGACATACTTTTTCATCATATTTAGCAGTGTACAAAACATTTCAGCAGGTAGTCGACATTGTGTCAAAGTAACTTTATCCTATGTAGTTTCCCCTAGTATTCCTTTCATTCCTTGTCTTTATAGGACTTAGTTATTTACTAAATGTATATTAGAACCAGTCTTCAAATCAGGACATAGTTGAATATTCACAAAGGAATATTCCACTGCAGGCTGAGTTTACTTTATCAGGCTCGCCCTCTGGTGTTTTTTTTCCTCACTACAACTGCTGCTAACATCTCTGCTCATGCATTTGGACATCCCAATCACTTTCTCTAGCAAGAAATCAAGTTCACGATTCTTATACACTCAGTTACAGTATATACCAGTCATTATTCTGTAACTTTTGTAAAAGACAATAGCAATTATATGGACACAAAACTAAATGGAATTCAATGGTGTAAAAATATGTTGCATCCTGTATCTAAAGTACATGTTATCAATGTTCTGGACAACTTTCAGACATACACTGCCATTTAAAAGTTTGGGGTCACTTAGAAATGTCCTTGATTTTGAAAGAAGAAAAAAAAAGAAGAAGAATTCTCCGTTAAAATAACATCAAATTGATCAGAAATACAGTGTAGACATTGCTAATGTTGTAAATGACTATTGTAGCTGGAAACATAAGGGTTTTTATTGAATATCTACATAGGCATACAGAGGCCCATTATCAGCAACCATCACTCCTGTGTTCCAATGGCACGTTGTGTTAGCTAATCCAAGTTTATAATTTTAAAAGGTTAATTGATCATTAGAAAATCCTTTTGCAATTATGTTAGCACAGCTGAAAGCTGTTGTTCTGATTAAAGAAGCAATACATCTGTCCTTCTTTAGACTAGTTGTGTATCTGGAGCATCAGCATTTGTGGGTTCGATTACAGGCTCAAAATGGCCAGAAACGAACTTTGTTCTGAAACTCGTCAGTCTATTCTTGTTCTGAGAAATGAAGGCTATTCCATGAGAGAAATTGCCAAGAAACTGAAGATCTCGTACAACGCTGTGTACTACTCCCTTCACAGAACAGTGCAAACTGGCTTCAACCAGAATAGAAAGAGGAGTGGGAGGCTCCGGTGCACAACTGAGCAAGAGGACAAGTACATTAGAGTGTCTAGTCTGAGAAACAGACGCCTCACAAGTCTTCAACTGGCAGCTTCATTAAATAGTACCCACAAAACACCGGTCTCAACGTCAACAGTGAAGAGGCGACTCCGGGATGCTGGCCTTCTAGGCAGAGTTCCTCTGTCCAGTGTCTGTATTATTTTTCCGATCTTAATCTTTTCTTTTTATTGGCCATTCTGAGATATGGCTTTTTCTTTGCAACTCTGCATAAAGGCCAACATCCCGGAGTCACCTCTTCACTGTTAACGTTGAGACCGGTGTTTTGTGGTTACTATTTTTTATCCTTTTAGGGCTAGGCGTCCTGCTAGCGGGACAACTTCCGGTGAAACTGGAGGGCGCACAATTCGAATAAATAAAACATTTAGGTACATATAAGTGTCTTACATCGGCTGAAAGCTTAAATTCTTGTTAATCTAACTACATTGTCCGATTTACAGTAGCTATTACAGTGAAAATATGCCATGCGATTGTTTGAGTACGGCGCCCCATTTCAAAATGTTTTTCCACCGGCACAGGTTTCATACATTCACAGATAACGATTAAATATTCGCTTACTTTTTGAAAATCTTCCTCTGATTTGTCATCCAACGGGTCCCAGCTATAACATGTTTTGTTAGATAAAATCTTTTTTTATATCCCCAAAAGTATATTTAATTGGCGCCATCGATATGAGTAATCCACTCGTTCAAAATGCAGAGAAAGGAATCCGAAAATCTACCCTTAACCTTATTTCTCAAACTAGACACTCTAATGTACTTGTCCTCTTGCTCAGTTGTGCACTGGGGCCTCCCACTCCTCTTTCTATTTTGGTTAGGGCCAGTTTGCACTGTTCTGTGTAGGGAGTAGTACACAGCGTTGTACGAGATCTTCAGTTTCTTGGCAATTTATCGCATGGAATAGCCTTAATTTCTCAGAACAAGAATAGACTGACGAGTTTCAGACAAAAGTTAGTTTCTGGCCATTTTGAGCTGTTGCTTCAATTCTTGAGATGTTGCTTCAATATATCCTCATAATTTTCCACCTCATGATGCCATCTATTTTGTGAAACTGGATATATTGAAGCAACATCTTTTGTAATCGAACCCACAAATGCTGATGCTCCAGATACCCAACTAGTCTAAAGAAGGACAGATTTGGATATGTCACTTTTTGGCAAAAATTGAAAACAAGTGGCAGATCTTTAAGAGGTAAATCAGCACAACAGTTTTCAGCTGTGCTAACATAATTGCAAAAGGGTTTTCTAATGATCAATTAACCTTTTTAAATGATAAACTTGGATTAGCTAACACAACGTGCCATTGGAACACAGAAGTGATGGTTGCTGATAATGGGCCTCTGTACACCAATGTAGATATTCCATATAAAATCAGCCGTTTCCAGCTTCAATAGTAATTTACAACATTAACAATGTCTACACTGTATTTCTGATCAATTTGATGTTATTTTAATGGACAAAAATGGGCTTTTCTTTCAAAAACAAGGACATTTCTAAGTGACCCCAAACTTTTGAACGGTAGTGTATGGTACAAACAAACATATAGTCAATCTTTAATAAAACTATATTCATCACTGTTGAACATACTACTGACATATGCTACTGTGAGCTAGTCATTTGATCTGATACTCTTGTCGTTATAATTAGGAGGAAGTTTATTAACAGGTTACTCTTACCACTGCCTTATTGGAGGTATTTTTTATAGGTCTGACCTCTGTACCCAATAGTCAATAAAACGTCACCAACAAAAACAACATGATTGCTGACCAGTACATTTGACCATTTAAGCAACACTGTTCATTGTAGCCCACACCATCTGAATAGCAGTCAAAGAAGTCATTCGAAGATACAAATACTTTCTTGAAAAATAAAAAACTCCTGGTTATCTTGAATACTGCACACAATTGAATGCATCTCTTAGAAGCAATGTTATAGTCAATATACCTTCATCAGAGTCTTCGTCAGGATAAGACTACCCCAAGGATTCCCAAATCTGAAGTGCCTAGGTGGCTACTGTACCTGTGTGTAATGTGTACATATGTCTGCAGCGCAACTCATAGGACACCTGGGGTTGCAGTCCCGAGGGTATGGAAACATTTAATCATTGGCTTTGTCATACCAAGGTTTGACCAGCTGCAGAATGGAGCGGTAACTGGAACAAACACAGACATTAAATTAGCACCATATTCAACATTACATGCGGTTGGACTCAAAGATGACATTGCTCGGATCTCTCTCAATAAAAAAACAAAAAACAAATACAAGATGTTATCAACCCATGTGTGGTCAGTTGAGAAATGATAACCCCATGTTCAGACAAACAGGATCTGTCCCAGGTATCTCAGTAGAAATGGTGCGCCATGTTCCCAGAGACACGTGGCTGCCCAATTCTCTGCAGATCTAGCAAGACCTTCATTCAACACCTGTATGTGTTGCAGACACAATAATGCATTTAATTGGGATTGCACTAAAAAGTGCACAAAAGCCATGCATCGTGAGCTGCTCTCCTAAATATCCACTTCCATCAACGTGCATAAATGCAAAACGCACAACACTGCTCACCAGTTATATTTTGATACCCAACATAAACAGTAACCTGAAGATTCCTGCAATTATCAGATGCATGAAACATTCCCCCAAAAAATCTCTATATATATTTTACACTGATCTCATTTGGTAAACGTATGCTTCCAACAGGGTGAGCCATGGACCAAGCCACATGACACGACTTATGATGAGGTAACTACCTACATTTGAATTGGCAAAATAAACTTAAATACAGTAAGTTATCTGATCAAATCACAAAGGCAACATTACACCAACAACTAAAATTAAAAGTAGCCTATGATTTTATCATATAAAAATTTATCTATACTCCATATTTGCAGCAGGTGGAAAGACGTTTGCTCTGACTTTATTGTGATAGTCAAAGATGGCAAGAATTTCGTTTTGTGAAATACAACATTTCCATCTAGACTTTGGTATGAGCGAAGACACCTGCGGTTTTAACTTTCATGTCGGTGACATTGGCTATTGATGTGGAATCCGTCGAGCAAATTGTGCACCCTCCCTCCTCATAGAATTAACTCAAAATAATGTTTTCAACCACAAATAACAATAACTGTTGGGAGCCTGTGTTTATAAACAGACCCAACTCTTGTAGGCAATGCCACACACGGCTACAGGACCCAGAAGGTTGAGGGTTCACCGATCAATGTTTTTTAAAAAAGCAGTAAATGAGGCTCAATGAACTGTTTCGGTGCTAGACAAGGCTCCGCTGATAGCCAGGTGTAACAGTGGTAAGGATTCACTCCATGGTGCTGAAAAGAATGCTCTGCTGTTGGGACAGCTTCATATAGGCCCTAACAGTTTGTGGGCACCGTTTGTCACCGTTATAGTGCAATTCATGTATTGTTTAGTGTTGTGTTGTGGCTTTGCTGGCATGCATCTCAAAAACAATTTTTGAGTTTGCCCCACCAAGATTCAACATAATAAAGCAATTCAACTAAAAAAACAAAAACAGATTTTCCCTAATGAAAAAACACATCTACTCCCATGGATGACTGTGTATTTTTGACGCATTAATTCCATGTGATTTAAACAGAAACAACTCAAAGGTGAACATTTTAGGCATTAATTCAGTTAGTGCTATGGTTTAGGGAAAGCTTAAAACAAAATCATTAAAAACGACGGGCATATGTATCATCAGTATTCATGGTATTCTTAGTGCTTGTGATAATATTGGAAACTGCCTTAGAGCATTGGGAGAAGCAGCGCGCTCTGGCTCTGAGCCTCCTGAGTTCGCAGCCTGAGCTTACATTAGCCATAAAAGTGAATTGCATTTCTTTTAGATCTCTATTCATTTCCTTGACCGTAGTTTTAAATACAGTACAGTAGGTGATTTTGGAGAGACAGATATCCATATTGACAACTTGGGAGTGTTGAAGAGTTTGACAAATGTTTTGCTCTTGTTCTCATGGTTTTGTGAGACAGTAATTACAGTGAAAGTAATGAAAGTTTAACTGCACTACATCCTCTGCACACTCATAAGAATCGATGTATTGCTTGTTTTATCTCACAGTAGTTAATTTGGTTTGGCCTGAAGCTGGACTTGGAATGCAGTGCTGTCCCAGCACAACCTTTGCATTGCTTTGTCAGTAAGGATTGTTGGCAGAGGAAGTACTCATACACTTTCTATTAAGTAGGCAGTTTGAAGACCATACAGGTACAGTATAAATTGCATTGCAATATGGGAGGAAATAAATATATTTGTTAGGTAGCTAACTTCACTCTAACATTATTCCATGCATGTCATTCCTGAAGTTTTACTGAATCCTTAGAATGTTGGGATATTTTGTCAAACATGGCTGATTTGGTCTAATTATGGATAAATACTATCTTTTCCATTTGGGCTATCAAATAGAGGCATGAGAATCTGGCATCCCTTTGCTCTCCAAAATCAGCCTAAAACATCCATCAGTCTGTGGTTGGCGTTGGCAGGAAACGAATGCCAGCACTTATGGGTACAAAAACTCCATGTCGCTCAAAGAGAGCCAGCAGTAGCTTAGCCTTAGCTCTATTAGCTGATAGAATAGGATACATGTGACCTGTGTAAATGTATCAGTAAGAGCAAATCACCTATTCCAGCTGTATCTATCCACTTCATACAGTGAATTTTGCATTTTGTGAATGACATTATGGATTTAATAATATCCAGTAACATTCTCCAGGAAATGCTATCCGCATACTTTTTTTAACTGAACAATTGAAAAATCAAACAAAAATCTTGTGTTAAATGATTACAGAAGTGAGTGCTACGGGGCGATAGTTGAATTTCCTCCTAAATACAGTACTACACATGCTCTTCCAAGATCTCGGGCAATGAAATAGGCATGAAATTAAAACATTTAAGGATAATGACACATTTGTAGTCTCAACTGCATGGTGATTGTTATGAAGATGTCCTTAATCACCCCAAAAAAACTTTTTCCAGCAGTTTTGCAGTTCTTGACACTCAAACTGGTGCGCCTGGCACCTTCCATACTCTGTTCAAAGGTGACTAAATATGTTGTCTTACCCATTCACCCTCTGAATGGCACTTATACACGTTCCATGTCTCAGTTGTCTCAAGGATTAAAAATCCTTCTTTAACCTGTGTCCTACCTTCATCTACACTGACTGAAGTGGATTTAACATCAACAGGGCTGTAGTGGAGCTGGTCGAGAGTTTCAAGTTCCTTGGTGTCCACATCATCAACGAACTATCAAACACACCAAAACAGTTGTGAAGAGGGCACGACAGCACCTTTTCTCTGTCAGGAGACTGAAAAGATTTGTCATGGGTCCCCAGATCCTCAAAAAGATCTACAGCTGCACCATTGAGAGCATGGTTGCATCACCGCCTGGTATGGCAACTGCTCTGCATCTGACTGTAAGGCGCTACAGAGGGTAGTGAGTACGGCCCAGTACATCACGGGGGCCAAGCTTCCTGCCATCCAGGACCTATGTACTAGGCGATGTCAGAGGAAGGCCCAAAAATGGTCAAAGACTCCAGTCACCCAAATCATAGCCTGTTCTCTTTACTACCACACGGCAAGCGGTACCGGAGCGCCAAGTCTAGGACCAAAAGGCTCCTTAACAGCTTCTATCCCCAAGCCATAAGACTGCTGAACAATTAATCAAATTGCCACCCGGACTATTTACATTGAACCCCCCTCCCCCCTTTGTTTTCACATGGCTGCTACTCACTGTTTATTATCTATGCGTAGTCACTTTACCCCTATCTACATGTACAAATGATCTCGACTAACCTGTACTTTTCTTAACTCTATTTATTGAACTGCATTGTTGGTTAAGGGCTTGTAAGTAAGCACTTCATGGTAAGGTTGTATTCGGCGCATTTGAACAAACACAATTTGGTTTGATTTGAATTTGAAAAAGCGTTGGAGTCAACATGGGCCAGAATCCCTATGGAACGCTTTCGACACCTTGTAGAGTCCATGCCCTAATGATTCAAGGCTGTTCTGTGGGCAGAAGGGGGTGCGTTGGAATATTAGGAAGGTGTTCCTAATGTTTTATACAATCAGTGTATAGAATTATAAAGTTATGTGTCATAATAATCTGAATAATTAGAGAGCTACAGAATGGAGACTTAGTACCTGCTCAGACCAATTTGACATTAAATCACACAAAAACCCGTAACTATGTCGTAATAATAACAGTGTGAAATGTTGACCTGGTATCAGCTGATACTAATATGATGAGTGTCAAATCTACTGCTATACATATCATTCTAAGAATATATTTTTGGTGTATATACGCCTAGATGGCATTTGGATTAGTGATAAAGTGTGATTTGGGTTGTTAACTAGATTGTTTTTGATTACGTTGTGTACTTGTTTGACATTTTTGTTTAACATCTGCTAAACATTCTGACACTCTACACCTGCTTTGTCCGTCCAGTGCTCGAGTAGCCTGCCCCGCTCCAGTATGGCACCCAGGTCCCCACAGCCCACCAACACAACCGACTTGAGAAGATCCAACGACAAGTTCCAGGAGGACAACAAATGGCTGCCTCAGACAAGGGGCCATGTCAGTGGCAGATCTGCCCGATCCAGTCACAAACTGAACCTTCCCCCTACTCTAACTGACAGGTTCTACAACAGCCCTATGCCATAGTTTGTGAGACTGCTTAATGCTGCTGAACTGTAATATTGTATACTACATCTCATATTTTTTGTTTACTTAAGTTGGGCTTATGTACACCGCAATTAAGCTTTTAGCTGCAAATGTGAACAAATCCAAATAAACCTTAAATATATTTATTTAACTAGGAAAGTCAGTTAAGAACAAATTCTTATTTACAATGACAGCCAAACCTGGACGACACTGGGCCAATTGTGCGCCACTGTTATGACTTCTATGAATGGTGAGTGGAGGAGTCAAGCGCAGAGAGCAGGTAATTCCGTACGTGGATCTTTTATTCCAAAGACAGCGGAGACACGGACATGCAAAACACAAAGGCGCATGAAACAACCCGTCCAAAATACACGGACTAAAACTGACCGGAAAAATAGAGATCACACTGATACACCAACACCAATAAACAGAGAACAAAAGGAAAGGGAATCGATGTCAGCTAATAGGCCGGCGACGACGACCGCCCCGAACAGGAAGAGATACCATCTTCGGCGGGATTCGTGACAGCCACCCTATGAGACTCCCAATCACATCCAGATGTGATGCAGCCTGGATTTGAACCAGGGACTGCAGTGACACCACTTGTGCTGAGATGCGGTGCCTTAGACTGCTGCACCACACAGGAGTCCTAAATATATAAACTGTGTATGCGACCAATAAACTTCGATTTGAATTGTCAAACAGTCTATACTACAGATGACACTCTTTATGCTGATATAAGGAGTTCATTTCTATACGTTCTTAGACCATTAATCCAACCATAAAGATAATAATAATGACATGGTTCCGCCAAGCTCATATCAGTTACACAGAGTTTGTCACTGTAACGGCTGTCTTGGGTGGAAGAAGGAGAGGACCAAAACGCAGCGTGGTTAGTGTTCATCTTATTTAAATCAATAACAAAAACACAACCAAAACAGTTATGTCTGGTGCAGACACACAAAGACTGAAAATAACCACCCACAAAACACAAAGGAAAACAGGCTACCTAAATGTGGTTCTCAATCAGGGACAACAATAGACAGCTGCCTCTGATTGAGAACCATATCAGGCCAAACACAGAAATAGAAAATATAGAAAAACAAACATAGACTGCCCACCCCAACTCACGCCCTGACCATACTAAATAAAGACAAAACAAAGGAATAAAGGTCAGAACGTGACAGTCACTTTCTCATAATCGCTCAGCCGGTGTTATTTTTGGCCAGCATGTCTTTACCTCCTGATGTAGAGACCTGCACTCTGTACTAAGGTCAGTAGGGGTCTGAAGACCATACAAAGTAGTCTGGATTCAAATCTAGTGATGAAACTAAAGCCAACACCGCGGAAGAAAGTGAAAACAGTTTGTTTTGCTAAATGGACACCACAGTAAATGTTTTGATAATTCAATCAATTTGTATGTATATTACTAGAGTATTCTTTGTGATATTTTACACAGAATAATATTATATAAAATATTGTTGTAATGTACAATACTGATTGGATCTGTAAAGCTTGTGTCTCAATGCCATTTCACAGGTTACAGTTGAAGTAGAAGTTTACATACACCTTGGCAAAGTACATTTAAACTCAGTTTTTTTTAAATTCCCTGTCTTAGGATCTTAGGATCACCACTTTATTTTAAGAATGTGAAATGTCAGAATAATAGTAGAGAGTATGATTTATTTCAGCTTTTATTTCTTTCATCACATTCCCAGTGGGTCAGAAGTGTACACACACTCAATTAGTATTTGGTACCATTGCCCTTAAATTGTTTAACTTGGGTCACTAGTTTCAGGTAGCCTTCCACAAGCTTCCCACAATAAGTTGGGTGAATTTTGTCCCATTCCTCCTGACAGAGCTGGTGTAACTGAGTCAGGTTTGTAGGCCTGCTGTAACGGCTGTCTGTGGTGGAAGAATGTGAGGACCAATGCGCAGCGTGGTAAGTGTTCATATTCTTTACTAGAACTCAGAACACTAAAATACAAAACCAACAAGAGAACGAAATGAAACCGAAACAGTTCTGTCTGGTACAGATAAGAAACAGAAAATAATCACCCACACCACACAGATGGGAAAAGGCTACCTAAGTATGATTCTCAATCAGAGACAACTAATGACACCTGCCTCTGATTGAGGACCATACCAGGCCAAACACAAAAACACCACATAGAAAAAGGAACATAGACAACCCACCCAACTCACGCCCTTACCATACTAAAACAAAGACATAACAAAAGAACTAAGGTCAGAACGTGACACCTCCTTGCTCGCACACACCTTTTCAGTTCTGCCCACACATTTTCTATAGGATTGAGGGCAGGGCTTTGTGATGGCCACTCCAATACCTTGACTTTGTTGTCCTCTAGCCATTTTGCTGCAACTTTGGAAGTATGCTTGGGGTCATTGTTTATTTGGAAGACCAATTTGCGATAACTTCCTGACTGATGTCTTGAGATGTTGCTTCAATATAGCCTCAGAATTTTCTATCCTCATGATGCCATCTATTCTGTGAAGTGCTCCAGTCCCTCTTGCAGCAAATCACCCCCACAACATGAGCTTACAACCCCCTTGCTTCACCGTTGAGAAGGTGTTCTATGGCTTGCAAGCCTCCCCCTTTTCCTCCAAACACAATGATGGTCATTATGGCCAAACAGTTCTAGTTTTGTTTCATCAGACCAGAGGACATTTCTCCAAAAAGTACGATCTTTGTCCCCATGTGCTGTTGCAAACTGTAGTCTGGCTTTTTTATGGAGGTTTTGGAGCAGTGGCTTCTTCCTTGCTGAGCGGCCTTTCATGTTATGTCGATATAGGACTCGTTTTACTGTGGATGTAGATACTTTGGCACCTGTTTCCTCCAGCATCTTCACAAGGTCCTTTGCTGTTGTTCTGGGATTGATTTGCACTTTCGTACCAAAGTACGTTCATCTCTAAGAGACAGAACGCATTACCTTCCTGAGCGGTATTGCGGCTGCATGGTCCCATGGTGTTTATACTTGCATACTATTGTTTGTACAGATGAACGTGGTACCTTCAGCTCCCAAGGATGAACCAGACTTGTGGAGTTCTACAATTATTTCTCTGAGGCTGATTTATTTTATTTTCCCATGATGTCAAGCGAAGAGGCACTGAGTTTGAAGGTAGGCCTTGAAATACATCCACAGGTACATATCCAACTGACTCAAATTATGTAAATTAGCGTATCAGAAGCTTCTAAAGCCATGACATAATTTTCTGGAATTCTCCAAGCTGTTTAAAGGCACAGTCAACTTAGTGTACGTAAACTTCTGATCCACTGGAATTGTGATACAGTGAATTAGAAGTGAAATAATCTGTCTGTAAACAATTGTTGTAAAAATGACTTGTGTCATGCACAAAGTAGATGTCCTAACCGACTTGCCAAAAACTTTGTGGAGGGGTTGTAAAACGAGTTTTAATGACTCCAACCTAAGTGTATGTAAACTTCCGTCTTCAACTGTATATATTGTAGACTGTGGCATGGGAAAAAAGGGGATATGGTTGACATGCAAAGGGAAATATAAGGGTTTGGTTAAGGTTAGGGTTAACCTGTCAATGGGATGCTGATAAGAAAAGTCCCCTTAATCTCTACCCAGTGGCATATGTATGGTCCAATTTGTATTTTCTATTGAAAATCTACTGTGTTTGCAATGCAGATGAACAATGTGCACACTGACACCCAGTGGTAAGATCTAGAGGCTGCCTGTTGCCATGTCCTGTAGTTTCTAGGCTACAATCCCCTTCAAAAATTTTAGCAGGTATTGTAACCTATTAATAGTGTATTTGAGATTATTTTTAAAATAATGACTTAGTCTATGTCTTCTTCTGACCCAGAAACATTAGTCCAACACCCATGTATAATGCTGCAGGATATTAGCAGTGCTCAGTAGTTCTCTTGAAATCATAACACACAAATAACAACAGTACATGAGTTTCATCTCTGTACTGATAAAAGTCCTAGCTTTTAATTTGTGTTTGCCACCAACACAACTGGCCAGTTCAACATCATTATCTGACAGTTGAGATTGATATAATTTTATTGTCTTCTATTAATAGTCAATGAACACGGATTCCACACCCCAAACTGAATGATTATGAGTCTAACCAATAACCACAGAACTAGAATGAGTGATTCTATTTCTATGGGTTTAACATTCTGATAGAGTTTACACACAGAAAACCTTATGTTATTTTTGATTAGCCTACCTACAGATACCAATACTATATGCAATACGGACATATCAAGCAGGGTTATAATTATAATCGATTTAACTTTGAAACCAATATAAGAACAGATATCATTTATATTTTTGAATTACATCATGTCATGGCATTTTCATGTCATTACCCCCCCCCCCCCCCCCCCCCCATCCCCCCAACCACTCTATCTATCTCTCTCTCTCTCTCTCTCTATCTCTCTGCTGTGAGAGAGGGAGGAGAGATCATCATAAAATAAACCAGGAGCGATTCTGGCAGCGGTAGTGGCGCTCTCTCTCTTCTTCCCACGTACCGCTTTAGCCGACCACCACAAATCCACACAGTGACAATAATTCATCTCTGCTTGCAACCACAACACCACACTATCTACCGGACTCTCGCTTCAGTGCTGCTACTTTCCGTTTAAAATACGCTCTGGATTAGCGAGGGACAGACAGCACAATATCCGGGGGCTACCACGACTCGTTCTTCTCCCCTCATAATCTGAATGACGGGCGGACGGTTCGATTTTGACGATGGTGGCACATATTGCGGTGGCTGGGAGGATGGAAAAGCCCATGGGCATGGCGTCTGTACCGGGCCCAAGGGCCAAGGAGAATACTCCGGGTCCTGGAATAATGGTTTTGAGGTAGTGGGGGTGTACACCTGGCCCAGTGGAAACGTGTATCAGGGTTACTGGGCACAGGGGAAACGACACGGATTCGGTGTGGAATCGAAGGGAAAATGGATTTATCGTGGTGAATGGACTCATGGATTTAAAGGTCGATACGGGGTCCGGCAAAGTCTCCACACGCCTGCTAGATACGATGGGACATGGAGTAACGGTCTGCAAGATGGATATGGAGTTGAAACGTATGGTGATGGAGGTAAGCGTGTCAGTAACAGTTTGTGGTTAGTAGGCTACATATAAGGCAGTCTCACTTGTTACAGTGTAGCAGGGGGCACATGTTTCCACAAGTGTTTCGTTGTATATTTATAGTACAGTTGTAGTATAAGAGTTAACTATTTCCATTAATTGCAAAAGATTAGAGTAGAGAAGCCTGCCTGAACCATAGCCAGTGCCACACCACTGAACTCTATTGATATAGGACTGTACTGTTCAGTCTGCGCTGAGCTCTTTCATAACCTAACGTTGAAGGCATACTCCCATAGAGGTCATGGCTAAAAATAAAAATATCACTCAGACACACTTGAAAATCAAAGTGCTTTTTACCCAGGACAGATCTATAGACAACTATTGATCTTTGTTCATTTGTTGCAGTATGGAATTTAGCGTACAGTAGTTTCTATATAAAGTCGTTTTAGAGTTGTTGTTTTCAAAGATTGTGTTGTAGGCGCAGGTGGTCATGAAGTTGTAATGTCAGGCAACCTGGTCTCGGAGCATTTCATATTATTCTGTACTTAAAATCCGAGAGACCCCATTTCGTATGATATGTTACGAATGACAATTTGTATTAAATGTTTTGATTTGCAAAACATACAATATGTTACGAATTTGCAAAATTCATTATATGTTATACATTTGCTAAATGTATATGTCACTAATTCAAGCTCGGTGGCTAACGTTAGCTAGCTGGCTAACTCTAGTTAGGCTAGGGGTTAGGGTTAAGGTTAAGTTTAGGACTTAGGTTATAGGGTTAGGGTACGATTAGCTAAACGGGTTAAGGTTAGGGGAAGGATTAGCTATATGCTAAGTAGTAAGTAGTTAAAAAGTTGCTAATTAGCAAAAATTGTCCGTGATGAGATTTGAACTTGTTCACATTATACAGCCACCCATCCACCCCAAACAACCAATCACCCAACTAAGTAACCATACCAAATGTACATTATCATAGTAATTTGACTGTGTTCTGAATTTACATTTACTATGTTATGTCTAGTCTTTGAGACTAGGCTGTGCCAGGGCACACAAGCATAGTCATACACACACAGTTGCATGTAACTTGTAGGTTATATCTATTCCAGAGAGAGAAATCTACTTTTTGCTGATTCATAGCATCGATTGATAGAGTTGTATTTATTGATTACAGGTGAAAGCAATAATGGATTGTAGGAAAGTCAAGAGACATTAGTTGATAATTAAACACACCACAATATCTTACTTCATGCAGTGTGATAGTCAATAGATACAGTAGCATAATACACAAATAACAACATAATAATTCGATTTGCAGAAGATAAAGTGAGCATTGTCTGAGGGCCAGACCCAACAAAACCTGAGCAAACGGTATTAGCCAGTTCCCCCTGAGCAAGCATGGCTTCGAGTGCTTTCTTTTGTGCTTGGAGTCATCTAGTACTCTCATATCACTCACGGGTTCAATTTATAAAGCAAAAAAACACCGTTTGTGAACCTGACAATCTGAAGCAGTGAACGTTTTGCCTGACAACTCAAAATGAATTATTTAGCTGCTTTATCCTTTGCTACATGCTGTACTTCATTGCGGAGAAAACTAACGTTTGTGGGCGTGGCGTAGCGTTTGGCAGGAGCAAGAAGTTAAGGAAGGCAGGCAGGTAGGTAGGCAGGTAAAAAGTAGTCATAATAGGATCAGTCAGTTTAGGAATCAGTGGGACAGTGTCACTCAACAAAATATAAATACTAGTCACTGACATGAAGCCTTTCAAAAGTGCCCTAATCTATCCTCCAAATGTGTTAAGATTGATTTTGTTCAGTAACTTATTTGTATTTAGGCTGATTTATTTCACATAGTAAGACAAATGGAGTTGTGTTTGGCTTGACTGACAAACTTACCAATGTCTCAAGTTACTTACCTCTTTAAAATAGCACATTCTTCTCTTTGGAAGCAATAATGATGGACAGTGGCATATCGCTTTGAGTGCACACCAGAATGCAGTATGTATTTAGAATTGTAGACCCCCTGTAGCTGCTGAAATGTTGGGAAGGCTGTGATGTGTGGTTTCTTGGCATTTTGCACTTCCCCCTTCAAACAAATATCTGAATGACAAAAACACAGTTGGAGTGTCAACTGAAGTTGTGATGATGTAAGGTCAGTCAGTGTTACTGTGGGGTTCAACATTACTGTTAAGAGTGTGGCAGGATTGTTTTCTTTTAGAATTAACTTCCACCTTTTCGTTGTATGAAATTAGTGACTTTTGCCAAACTGCAGGCTTTCCAATGGATCTTGTGTGCAGGAGCATAAGGAAAGCCAAATTAACCTCAATGCCCTATGCACTTGTGGAGATCTGAGAGGATTTGAAAGGTGTAAGCAATATCATAATAGCGCTAACTTTCCCTCTGATAGGCTAGGTGGAAGTTTCACTATATTGCTTATACCAATCAAAGTGTATCAGATCTCCACAAGTGCATAGGGCATAGGGTCTAGTGGCTAATTTGGGATTGGGCCGTAGAATGAGTGGCCATAGCCTAAAGTTCCCAGGCCCTCCTTCATGTCACAGCCTGTTTCAGGACAGGTTGTTACTGGGTGGGAGCTCATCTTTGAAAAGTAGGCTAACATATTTGGACCACTGCACTTGTTGTAACCTCACTAGGCCCTATCTAATCATAGATAAGGATACTCCATAGTAATGCCTTCATCCTTGCCAGGGCCGGCTTCAGGCATAAGCGACATAAGCAGTCGCTTTGGGCCTCCGGCCGCTAGGGGGCCCACATCCACAAAAATGAAATATTTCCCCTTTGATTTTGTTAGTCATTCTCACTCAGATATCATATTAACATGCCATAACCCACTGGGCAAAAACTGTTTGAACCAATGTTACTTCCACATCATTTCAACCCCCCAAAATCTATGTGATGACGTTGAAACAACATGGGAAACTGATTGTATTTGCAAAAAGTCATCAACATAAGGGCATATCATATTTTTTTCACTTAACTTTTAACGTAAATCCAATGACATGGAGACATTTGTTGTTGATTACACATTGAATTCACATTAGTTGACAACTCAACAAATGTAAATAAAAACTAGACGTTGAACGTTGAAGTCATGTCAAATGTATAAAATTGCATGAAATTAGCTTTAAAATGGCAAAATCGGAATTCCCAAACAAACCTCGCTTAGGGCCCCCAAAAGGCTAGGGCCGGCCCTGATCCTTGCCAACTTTCCAAAACCTAAACAAACATTGGAGCACATGTCTTTACAATGACAAGAGAAGGCCACTAACTTTAATTATGTACCAGTGGTAGCCTATGCTTTTCGACTATGTCTACTGCCATAAAGACTGCCTGGTTTGGCATAACGCCAAGAGTATATGAATAGCAAATGATGAAGTGATAGTAAATCACGATATAAACAAATACTGAAATATGAATCTCGTCATGGACGTGGTATCTTGAATGTGGTTAGAAATACATACAGGTCTGTCTGACTGACAGCAGAATCACAGTACCTGGGTGAGATTAGATATTGTATATGATTTCAACCCATTCAATGAAAAGTTTCCAATATAATAAGGATATTATGTACTTTTAAAGATGTTTCCACTTCAATGGCTTGAATTGACATTGGGCTAGTGTAAAGAGATTCTAATCAACTGTAATATTCTAATTTTGTACCCCAAATGGTTATTTTGTCATCATGACAAAAATGTGTGTTCAGGATTTTCTTAACCTTTGTATTAATTTGAGCAATTTCTTGTCCTAACAGGTACGTACCAGGGGCAGTGGACAGGAGGAATGCGACACGGTTATGGTGTGCGGCAAAGTGTACCTTACGGGATGGCTACGGTTATTCGCTCACCTCTTCGAACCTCGCTGGCCTCGCTCCGCAGCGAACAGAGCAACGGCACCGTCCTCCATGCCAACCTCGACCTGTCAGACAGCCTTGCCGGCACCAGAGGAGGCTTTGTTCTCAACTTCCACAGCGAAGGCGAAGGTGAGAAGAAAAAAGGCCTGTTCCGAAGAGGGTCCCTGTTCGGCAGCCTAAGAAACCTCAGAAAGTCTGACTCCAGGTCGTCCATATCAAGCAAACGCAGCTCCGCCCGCAGCGATGCCGCCAGCTCCATCAGCCGAATCAGCTCCAGTGATGCCAATTCCACCATCAGCTTCGGAGATGGAGTTGATGAGTACATGCCCCTGGAGGACAATGTAGATGCCACCACCACTGAGTCCTACATGGGGGAGTGGAAGAACGACAAGCGGAACGGCTTTGGTGTCAGTGAGCGCACCAACGGGATGAAGTATGAGGGAGAGTGGATGAACAATAAACGCCACGGCTACGGATGCACAATGTTCCCAGATGGCACCAAAGAAGAGGGGAAATATAAAAACAATGTGTTGGCGCGAGGCATCAAGAAACAGCTCATTCCTCTCAAAAACACCAAAACTAAACAGAAAGTGGATCGGGCTGTGGAAGGAGCCATACGGGCAGCAGCTATTGCCAAAACAAAAGTAGAAATAGCCACTTCAAGGTAATCATTTTCTCAATGTGCATGCTTGCGTCTGAAATGACACCCTATTTCCTATGCAGTGGACTGCTTTTGACCCTTTGCTTTAAGGGCCCTGTTCAAAAGTAGTGCACTATTTTCGGAATAGGGTGCCATTTCGGACGCAGGGCATGTTGTGGTGGTGGTGGTGATGGATCCTACTGCTACGTGGGCTTCCAGTTCAGGTCTGCTGATTGGGTTAGGTTGAATGGCTGACAGGTTGGGATTCTCAACTAGGGTCAGGTTTTTATTGGTGTCACCTTATCCTACCTCTCTCCAACATTCTCCAACTTTCTCCAACGCTCTCTCCATCTTTCACTTTCTCTCACACACACACACACACACACACACACACACACACACACACACACACACACACACACACAGACACACACAGACACACACAGTAGAACATGTTTTGCACATACATGTGGCACACGTAACACATGTTACAGACTTAAAGTTCAGATGATGAACTTCAGTACGTTGTAAATTCAGACAGTGGAACAATTTGATACACACTGTAGTGATCCAAATAGTGAGGATCAAATCAAGACAAATCATGGTACAACCATATTGTTCACATCATTGTGAGGGTGTGACCCTGTGACACATGCAATTGTGAATATTGGCAGGTGAGGGACAATTGCAAGAGTTCTATAAAGAATTAGGTTATTAATCAGTGTTCATAGTTGATTGAGCCACATGCTCTTGTTTAAACATATTCAAGACATAAATCTCAGAGATAGCTCAGTCTTAAAAAAGATCTCTCAGACCAGAATACTGAGTGTGTATTATAAGCATGGAAATCTGGCTCGTCTGAAATACATTTGATTGCGATCAGGTGGAACACCGAAACCATACACAGCTGCTTGTTGAACGAAGTCGAGCTCTTGGCTGGAAAACTACATAGAAAATATTGTTCTCCTCGTCTCAGGCCTACATTCTGTGCCTACTGCCTTTTCAAAAGCAAGGGGTGACAATGAGTAATTTACCAGGGCATGGAATAGCAAGGAGAAAGCTGTTGAACTTTTGAAGTGGTAGTTCTCTTAGACACCCACATCAACTTGAGCCAGCCAAGTAATATCTCTGGTTCATGTTAGAACATGTGAGATAGCTAATATGAAGTACAAAGCCATGGTCTATGAAGTCCTTATGACATGGGTTGGACTTAATAAAAATAAAGTTAAAGTTGAATCAGAAATAAAGACTCAAGAGAGAAAAAATTGCAACCATATTGTTAGTAGCCTATCACTTCTTTCAACACTTCATTAAACAATAATATTCATTAAACTGGGCTATTGTCCTTGGAATGCAATGCACAGAGATATACTACCATGTGAAACACCCACCCCCTATCTGTTTACAGTATCAAAATAGTCACTTCATTGCCAAATCATGCCCACCCATCCCCCTTTCCTTGTAATCTTCTTGAATGAGAAACCATCATTAGCATGTTCTTTATCCTGATTTTCTGGCATCTGTATACATTTTAATGAGGGCTCTCATATCTAGGCTCACCATCACAGCAACTCCTCCTGTCATGAAATAGAAATATGTCCCTGCAGCGGCAGAATGTCTAAAATGAAGGCCTCTGCCTTTGAAGACTGTTATGTGGCTGAGTTGATAAGTGTGGTAAGAGCTTTGGAACGTGCGGACCGGGTTCGGCTTGCGTCACTTTTCCCGTCATCTGGGTGGAAGCCCAGGGGAGCGAATGAGAGAGGGAGGGGGAGAGAGAGAGAGAAAGAGGGAGAGACGAAGGAGAGCAAGCAGTTCCTAGACCAGACCGGACGGTGTGTGCTAGCTCTGCTCTCCTCACATGTAAAGCCATCAGCCTCTAGTGTGTCAGTCAGCACTGAGCTCTGACTAAATAAGGCAAGGCAGGACTTGGCTTATCAACACCTGACAGGAATACAGCCTAGCAGCAGCAGCTGAGCTGATACTTCTCTGTCCCACCATCCACTTTCATCTGGTGGATTACTCAGTCAGTCTATCTGGCTGGGAATAGGTGTTGGGTAGGTGGTTTATTGCTCATCTTCCCTCCGAGCTCTCCTAGACTTGCTAACAAGCTCCCATTTAAGCTTCTTAAACTTGGTTCAAGTCGCCTTTTTAAAATGTGCCCTCGCTCGCTCTCTTTTCTCCCCGAGCCATGTGATTTGGTGTAGCCTATGGCCCCAGGTTTGAAAGCTTTCGGGAAGCCTACATGAAATTGTATGATGATATAAGTATAACTTGTTGTACTCCTCATTGTACAGTACTGTAGCTATGTGAGCCCATGGGCACGATGACTCAATCAAATATTTGTGAAATCCTCCTGTACTCCTCTATAACAGATTAATGGCATGATTCATTCAACAGCACATCTGCACTATATGCATATGGAGTTCACATGGTTCACAGTGATTCACTGACTGCGAAACTGTCAGATGTCTACATGAGGCAAAGCCAATTGCACATAATGAAGACTTTCCTCAATGCACAATGTAAGCTTCTGTAGTCATGTGCCCCCTAAAGTTGTTAAAATGCAACTGCATAGTCAGTCGTTGAAAAAAAGAGAACGTCCACACTTCAAATTAAGGTTGAAAAAGCATACGTTTTATTCAATTGCAGACAAGGACCACGTGTTTTGCCCTTGTCAGCTTAATCGGTTTCAAACACTCTCTTTTATCCACCTTCATTTGAAAAGTTAAGGCTTTCTTAAAGTTTTTGAAAGGATACATTCATTTCAAGAGACACCATGTAAATCCTCCTGTACTCCTCTGTATTCAGAGGCCCTGAATGACACTCATACAGACAGTTGTAAAACCAACTACCTCTTATTGAACTGTTTATAAAGAAACACTATTGAATTAATCTTGTACCATTGAAATACTGTACATCTTGATAAGTATCAAGAAGTATATCATGGTATTCTGTATGTTAATGCATGTAAATAGTTTGTTTTGAAAACAATTTTACTTGAGCGAAAGGAAGTAAATGCAACACAAATATCTAACTTGAAAAAAAGTTTCATCAGAAATGACAAAAATGATGGTTGTGATGAATGACACAATGCCTTCTATTGAATATCACACAGTGGATATGCATGTCAAGCCATTTAATGTTTGCAACATGCATTTTACTGCTAAGAGCATGAAACTGCACGATAACCATACTATTTTATTAGTTAATTCTCTACTTCTAATATTATTTAATGTTGGAAAAACCTTTGGCTCCAACAATATTTATTGGCAACACTGTAGCACCACTGAGCTCTCCAGTCTCAACCCTATAAGACACTAAAGACAGTGTCTATCTGGAAGGCCCAGAGCCATGTAGTGCTTCACCCTCCCAGACCTGGCTTCAAGTAGTATTAGATATATTTTGTATAATTTAGCTGTGTCTGATTGGGCTTGTCTGGAGAAATAAAACCAATGGAACAGTCCCAAAAGTGTAAACTCTGTCGCTCTTGGACTCTCAATCAACATGCTCAAACAAATGCTAAAAGTATTTAAAAGTAAACCAATTGTATTTGAACCCAGGTATGTACCCTTCCAAGTCTAACCGGCTATAATTCTGCTTTGCCTTCATCCAGAACGGCTCACGCCAGGACTAAAGGTGATGCTGCTGACCAGGCCGGTCAGTCAGCCAGTCAGGACTCAGACATCGCCAGGGCAGTGGCCAGGGAACTGTCTCCCAACTTCCATCAGCCAGGTAAACCAACGTACCCAACCTACCCAACCAGACCACAGCATCTATTTATCTCACAGCCCCTTGTTATAATCGCCTTTGTCCAATGCCTTTTGTGTCTGGGTTGTGTGTTTTTCTTTATTTTCAGTCTGGGGCAGATGTATATGCAAATGTACCAAATGTAAATGAAAATCGGTTTAGGGAGGAATATAATTAGCATAATTTACCTTGGGGTCTTTTTCATCCTCAGAAAAATACAAGGTCAGTGTTTTTTGGGATAACAAGTGTCACATATTTATGAGTACAATATTTTATATTACAGTGAACCTGTTTCTGCAGCATCGATGTACAGTCAGGTCCATAATTATTGTCCCCCTTAAGCAAAAAATACTAAAAAAGACTGTATAAAATAAATAAATAAGAAAATAATTCTGAACTATAAAGTACTGTATAAGAAAAAGGGAAATTATATTATTTTATTCTCATACAATTACTCAGAGAAAGAGATTTTGTTTCTAAGGTAATTTATTTAAATCTACAAAAGATAGGGTTAACAATGATTGGCACCTCTGTTTTCAATACTCCCAGCACCCTCCCCCTGTGAGGATAACAACACTGAGCCTTTCTCTAAAATGTTTTATCAGATTGGAGAACACATTGGGAGGGATCTTAGGCCATTCCTCCATACAGAATCTTTGCAGAGCCTTGATATCCCCAAATCCACCACTGGTGTGTGTGGCCAAAGAGCTCTATTTTTATGTCATCTGACCATAGCACCGCCTGGAGGTAAACTGCATGGCACTTGGAACTGGTGCAATGCTCAGATGACATGAAAATAGAGCTCTTTGGCCACACATACCAGTGGTGTGTTTGGTGTTGAAAAACAGAAGCATATGCAGTAAAGTCCCTTATACCTACGGTCAAATATGGTGGTAGATCTTTGATGTTATTGGGCTATTTTGCTGCCTCTGGTCTCGGGGCCCATGTTAAGGTCAACGGGGTCATGAACTCTACCAAGAACCAGGACATTTTAACCAAAAGCCTGGTTGCCTCTGCCAGGAGGCTGAAACTTGGCCACAAGTGGTACTTCTAGCAAGACGATAACCTTAAGCACAAATCAAAATTGTTAACTGACCACAAAATCAACATTTTGCATCTCAGTCTCGGGACTTGAACCCCATTGAAACCCTGTGGTTTGAATTGAAGAGGGCAGTTCATAAGCACAGACACAGGATATCAAGGATCTGGAAAGATTCTGTATGGAAGAATGGTCTTCTACACCTGCATTGCTTGCTGTTTGGGGTTTTAGGCTGGGTTTCTGTACAGCACTTTGAGATATCAGCTGATGTACGAAGGGCTATATAAATAAATTTGATTTGATTTGATTTAAGATCCCTTCCAATGTGTTCTTCAATCTCATAAAACATTTAAGAAAAGGTCTCAGTGTAGCTATCCTCACAAGGGGAGGGTATTGAAAACAGGGATGGCAATAATTTTGACCCCTATCTTTTAAAGATTTTTTAAAATGACTTGTTAAACAAAATCTATTTCTCTGAGCAATTGTAAAATAAAATAATATAATTTCTAAATGTTCATATTCATCAAGGGTGCCAATAATTTTGGATCTGGCTGAATGTCTACATTGTACGGCACAGCATATTCTTGTACAAAACCCCCCCAAAATAATTCAGCTTTTGTCAGCCTGCTTAGTTTTGTAAGAGGGTCGTTCTTCAGTGTGATCAGAGACTGTAGTGTTCGTGTTACGGTCTCATGCATGTTTAACTCCTGTATGCATGTAGGTTTGTGATCTTATGTCATCGCTGGGCATTCCTCTTTTTACCACATGGTCTTGCTCAGGTCTGGACCATATAGGCTCTTTAAACCTTATACACTTGACCTGACACCAGGATAGTGTATATCACCGACTATTAATAATCATGTTCCATAGCCAGCCAGCTTGCAAGCTCACAGCTTACTATAGCATACTAGAATACTTACTATAGAATTCTGTAGTAAACTGTACTATACTGTTGAATACTATACTACACACTGTAGTATCCCTCGATCATGTGTAATATTTAGTATAGAAGTTTGTAGTATACTGTAGAATACAATAGTAAATACTACAGTATTATCCCCCTCAGAAAAACTGTAGTAAATACTAAAGAAATATCAGCAAAATCACTACACTGTTTTTTTTACTGTAGTAAATAGTACAGTATTTCCTTTGCATATACCCTGCCCTTTCCCCTCCCAATATCCCAATTTGTGCCACCCATAAGTGAGAAACTTACATGCCACGTATACACCACATGTTGTGTTCCCTATGGTTATAGAAAACTCTCCGTTCAGACTCCAGTCCTACCTACCTACAAAATGTGCTCCTTTAGTATTTCTCCAGTAGGTTTCCTCAAGGAGAAAGCCCCCCAAGATGATCAATCAAAAACACTTTAGTAAATACAGTAATGTCCCCCAAAACACTACAGTAAATAGTAAAGTATACTACAGTCCGCAAGAACACTACACTAAATACTACAGTCCACAAAAACAGAAGAGTAAAAACTACAGTATATTACAGTCCGCAAAAACACTACAGAAATTACTATATTATATACTGCTACTTTTTTTTACTACAGTATTTATACTATAGTATTCTGTAAACACTACAGTGACTACTACAGTAAAGCCAGCAAAAAAACACTACAGTGAATACTATAGCATTCCTACTATAGTATTTTTTCATGTGCGCTGTTCTCTTTTATTTCAATAATTTCTTATTACTGTTTGTTAATGCCATATAAATGTCTTATTAACAATGATTTATCTTTGTGATTTGATTGGCTTTTCATGAACAACTGCTGAGGATGTAGAGATTTAGTAAGGGATCATAGCACTTTGATGCTATTAATAGTATAATAAATATTATGAACAACGATTCCATTTGATAACACTGCTTGCGTCAGAAAGGTATCAACTTTGTTGGCTTGCGAACTCCACTTGTGTCAGCTGTGTGACAGTGTTGGCCTCACCAGTGGTCAGGAGAATGTCGAGAATCCTTCCAACCTTTAATAATAAACCAACTGGGACAGCTTTGAAACTTCATTAACCTCTGCAGGATCGGTGTCCCCCCCGTGGGACAGTTGAGCTAACATAGGCTAATGTGATTAGCATGAGGTTGTAAGTAACAAAAAACATTCCCAGGACATAGACATATCTGATATGGGCAGAAAGATTAAATTGTTGTTAATCTAACTGCACTGTCCAATTTACAGTAGCTATTACAGTGAAATAATACAATGCTATTGTTTGAGGAGAGTGCACAATCATGAACTTGACAATGTATTAATAAACCAATTAGGCACATTTGGACAGTCTTGATACAACATTTTGAACAGAAATGCAATGGTTCATTGGATCTGTATAAAACTTTGCACATACACTGCTGTCATCTAGTGGCCAAAATCTAAATTGCACCTGGGCTGGCCTTTCCCTTGCATTTCAAAGATGATGGTACAACCCACCCCCACAAAAAACGTGTTTTTTTTCTTTGTCTTATCTTTTACCAGATCTAATGTGTTATATTCTCCTACATTAATTTCACATTTCCACAAACTCCAAGGTGTTTCCTTTCAAATGGTATCAAGAATATGCATATCCTTGCTTCAGGTCCTAAGCTACAGGCAGTTCGATTTGGGTATGTCATTCTAGGTGGAAATTGAAAAAAAGGGTCAGATCCTTATTAAGGAACAAATATGTTAAATCATGGATGCAGAAAAGGCATCCTAACCATGATATAACTCACAGTGAATAAATGTGAATTTATGATTTACCAAAAGCAACACAAAATAATATTTAGGTGTATGTTTATATCCGTATCTGAAATTGGGATTCAGCACTAAGTGCTTGTTGAGGGGAAAAAAACATTTGTGTTGATTGTGATATAAACACATGGCATTAATTCAAACATTGTGATATATTAGATCACTGTTTACACGGACTTAGTATAGCTAAAGACTGTATGATAATAATGTCCTTCCATTTCCTTCCATTTTCTAGGCCCTGATTATATAAAGCAGAGGTTCAATGAACCTATTGAACCTATTGTCCAAGAGGAGAAGAAAGAGAAGTCCTCCTCAAGTAGCCCTCATTTCTACCGTAAAGGCACAACCCCAGACCACTCTCCAACTGCGACTCCCCAGCCCTCTCCCCCACCAACACCCCCACCAGCGCCAGCCCCAGAGCCCAAGAAGAGCCTCTTCAGCAAGCTCACCCCCAAGCCAGGGAAAGAGAATAAAACCCCTTCAGCAGAGAGCCAGGCCCCGGTCATCACAAAGGCAGTCTCTAAGACATCGTTGAAACAGGAAGTAAGACAAGAAGTGCCTCCCCAACCGAAAACTTTCAAGATGGCGGAGTCGGTCCCCGTCAGCCCTGGCAATGGACAGCTGCACACTGACACTGAGTACCACGGCTACTACATGAAGGCAGACGTGAAGATCCCCCCAGATGAACCTGAGGGAGTAGAGGAGGAGCATGTTACTCCGTCCACCTTTGCCCAGATGACACAGCCCGCAAAACCTATGGCGCAATACAGGACACCCACCCCAAAACCTGGAGTGCCAAAGTCAGCAGCCAAAGAAAGCAAACCTGAGCTAACACTTAAGAAACAAGATTCGTATAAGCCAAAAAGCCTAGCAGAAACTAGGAAACAAGCCAGCTTGGAGATCACCACGGATTTCGTAGAGGAAGAGTCAGTAAGTAACTCATACTGTATGATGATGAAAATGGGAAAACTGAAGCAAAGAGAAAGAAAGGTGTCATTTCAGAACAACGTATGAAACATCAAAGGTAGTCTCATATTTTCTGTGATAATGCCTAGCTAACTTTCAAATGCTGTTATTGAAATGTTCTCCTGAAGCTTTGTCTTTCCTACTTCACAGGGTCCTAACTCAATACTGGTTGCCCTTGTAATGCTGTTGAATATTGGTCTAGCAATAATTTTTATCCATTTTTTAACCTGACGGAATCTGAACTGAGGTAAGAGTCAGCTTAATAACATTTATTCAGATGTTATGAATTGTAGAGCATTGTGACACAGTAGTTTTTTCCCATTACATTTTAAAGTGTAAATTGCAAGTTTTACATGACATTAAGATACAGATAAGCCTGAATGTGATTCAACATAACTATTAACCCTCTAACTGTTTTGACCCTTCAGTGAACTCATCAAAACTAGTGGCATAGGTCCCTAACTCTCTGCATTTGCGTCAACGGCCTTTAAAAATGGCACCGGTCAAGCACAGACACAGGCAAAGGAGGACTGTAAATAGTGTGAAACATTGGAGAAAGATGAGACCAGGACCATTCGGCCCAGACGCTGCCCAGTTTCGCTGGCGATGATTTGTGACTCGCTTTGGTTCTGTGAAAGCTGAAGCAAGCAGTCATTGGGAAAGCAACAAAAAAACAATCTGCTGATCCAAGCTGTTTACCAGTCAAGTGCGTTGCCACTTCATATGCCCTGACAGGGGGGATGTGGAGGGGGGTGGGCAGGGGGGATATGTTCAGAGATGCACTTTTAGTTGACAGAAGCTAACAGCTGCCTTACTATTTTACCATCTGACGTTTTAGTGGGGAGATGCAGTGCACAAGGCTGCCAGAGGAATGTGTTTCGGCAGACTTTGCTGCCTTGGGAGTGCATCTCGGTGTGTCTCAGTGTTCACTATACTATTCACTTGGTCGATAAGAAATCATACATGTTTCGAAGTGGCACTCACCAGTCTTATTCCATTCCCCACTGCTAAAGCCTTGTCTAACTTCTCATGTTAGGACATGCTTGTGCATGGGGCTGTTTCAAGTGCATCTGTTTTATGTATTAGTTAGTAACTGTTAGGTTTTCATAATTTTTTTTCCCTTTGTCTGTTTATCCTTAGGTATTACAAATTATTAAGATAAGATTTATCTTATTATTATTCAAGTCTAGTCCATGCATTTCTCAAACTTTTTGAAGATCCTTCAAATTCAAAGAAATTTCCATAAAGCCTATGTTACACAAATCAGTTCATTTGAAAGAAATTGCAACAATTAATTCCAGTTATTGTGAGGACATACAGTGCCTTGCGAAAGTATTCGGCCCCCTTGAACTTTGCGACCTTTTGCCACATTTCAGGCTTCAAACATAAAGATATAAAACTGTATTTTTTTGTGAAGAATCAACAACAAGTGGGACACAATCATGAAGTGGAACGACATTTATTGGATATTTCAAACTTGTTTAACAAATCAAAAACTGAAAAATTGGGCGTGCAAAATTATTCAGCCCCTTTACTTTCAGTGCAGCAAACTCTCTCCAGAAGTTCAGTGAGGATCTCTGAATGATCCAATGTTGACCTAAATGACTAATGATGATAAATACAATCCACCTGTGTGTAATCAAGTCTCCGTATAAATGCACCTGCACTGTGATAGTCTCAGAGGTCCGTCAAAAGCGCAGAGAGCATCATGAAGAACAAGGAACACACCAGGCAGGTCCGAGATACTGTTGTGAAGAAGTTTAAAGCCGGATTTGGATACAAAAAGATTTCCCAAGCTTTAAACATCCCAAGGAGCACTGTGCAAGCGATAATATTGAAATGGAAGGAGTATCAGACCACTGCAAATCTACCAAGACCTGGCCGTCCCTCTAAACTTTCAGCTCATACAAGGAGAAGACTGATCAGAGATGCAGCCAAGAGGCCCATGATCACTCTGGATGAACTGCAGAGATCTACAGCTGAGGTGGGAGACTCTGTCCATAGGACAACAATCAGTCGTATATTGCACAAATCTGGCCTTTATGGAAGAGTGGCAAGAAGAAAGCCATTTCTTAAAGATATCCATAAAAAGTGTCGTTCAAAGTTTGTCACAAGCCACCTGGGAGACACTCCAAACAAGTGGAAGAAGGTGCTCTGGTCAGATGAAACCAAAATTGAACTTTTTGGCAACAATGCAAAACGTTATGTTTGGCGTAAAAGCAATACAGCTCATCACCCTGAACACACCATCCCCACTGTCAAACGTGGTGGTGGCAGCATCATGGTTTGGGCCTGCTTTTCTTCAGCAGGGACAGGGAAGATGGTTAAAATTGATGGGAAGATGGATGGAGCCAAATACAGGACCATTCTGGAAGAAAACCTGATGGAGTCTGCAAAAGACCTGAGACTGGGACGGAGATTTGTCTTCCAACAAGACAATGATCCAAAACATAAAGCAAAATCTACAATGGAATGGTTCAAAAATAAACATATCCAGGTGTTAGAATGGCCAAGTCAAAGTCCAGACCTGAATCCAATCGAGAATCTGTGGAAAGAACTGAAAACTGCTGTTCACAAATGCTCTCCATCCAACCTCACTGAGCTCGAGCTGTTTTGCAAGGAGGAATGGGAAAAAATGTCAAGTCTCTCGATGTGCAAAACTGATAGAGACATACCCCAAGCGACTTACAGCTGTAATCGCAGCAAAAGGTGGCGCTACAAAGTATTAGCTTAAGGGGGCTGAATAATTTTGCACGCCCAATTTTTCAGTTTTTGATTTGTTAAAAAAGTTTGAAATATCCAATAAATGTCGTTCCACTTCATGATTGTGTCCCACTTGTTGTTGATTCTTCACAAACAAATACAGTTTTATATCTTTATGTTTGAAGCCTGAAATGTGGCAAAAGGTCGCAAAGTTCAAGGGGGCCGAATACTTTCGCAAGGCACTGTATTTCTAAATAGTCCAATTTGAGAGTAATTGATATGCAATTGAAGTATCTTAGCAGTATACAGGCACAGATGTTTTTGACTAACCAGCTATTGGCTGGAGGCTGGCTACATATAACACAAACTTATAAGATTACATAGTTAACCAACACTGTGATAAAAAAAAGTAGACTTTATTTGAAGATGTTAGTAATTTAGAGCTAAATTTGGGATATTGAATCATTTTATGACTGATTCAATAAAACACATTTTTATTTCTATCTATCTATACAGCCAGTGATAAAGTTTGTTAACATGGCTAGTCATTCACACAGTGTACTTTATGTATACTGACCCTACAGTATATTGCACCAAATTGGTTGCTTGTAATTTGATTGATTTTAAGGCAAAGGACTGTAGTTTTGGGTGTGGTTTGCACTTGCAGATAGATTTTGCCAGTTTTTATTGTGCAATCAAGGATCAATGTGCAAACATTTTTTAGTCTAAAGTGTTTTGTGAAATAAAGGCATAATGGTTAATTTTCAAATGGAAGCATATGACTTTCCAATTTCTTATTTTTTTCCTATTTTGTAGGAAATATGGCGTCCAACATTGATTTATTGCCACATGAATATAACATACACAGTAGATTGACACACGAAGAGAATACATAAGAATAAAGTGATTTGTTTGGTTTGATTTTAATTAGAAAATATGCAGTTGCATCTTGTAGAATTATGTTGAGGAATTGTTAGAATTATTTTTTAAACTGTGTGCACAGGTTGGTTGATGCATGTCAAATTGTTTCCTTAATAGTTTGGCGTCTTTAATTTGGCCAAGCCAACACCACAGCTAGCCTACCAACACTGGACCTCATACTTACTAACTTGCACGGTTGTGAAAGCAGCCCAATGCTTGAAACCTACTCCGCAATAACACCTTGTTATGTGTGTTGAATACATTCAGGTAGAGTAAATGGTTGGCTAAATGTCATAACATTAGCATGACGTTCCAGTTTACTTTGGATAAGACAGTAGAGAGAGAGTCATTGTCTTAAACATGTGAAAGTCTAATTACTGTATTCAATGTCATCAATATAATATTTTATTTTTGTTGTGACTAGTTAGCTAAGCATGCCTATTCAGTTTTATTTTTTGAATAATAAATATGTTCTGTTTGCTCAGTTAAAATAGAATGACATTTATTATATTTATAAAACTGTACATTTTGGTAAACTGTTTGATAGGTGTAGGAGATGCATTTTCACTGGTTATGTTAACATTTCCATTTGCAACAATGCTGAGAGTATGGTATGAGGAGGATGTGAAGGATGCATCAGTTGGAATTCAGGGCAGTAACATTGAGATGTTTTACAGAGGTTTGGTCAGACAGACTGCCACAGAGAGAATGTGAGATTGGAAGAAGAAAGCATCAGAAGGGGAAATGGCTCCAGATATGTTTATTACTACTTTTCTGAGTGTAAAGTAATAAAGAACATTTAGAGCACCGAGTTAAAGGGCAATTCCGCCACTTTTCCACCTCATATTCACGATCTCTTGCACCATACTACCCACTGGGCACAGATGTCAAGTCAACGTCTTTTCCACATTGGTTCAATGTAATTTCATGGAAACAACGTTGATTCAACCACTGTGTGCCCAGTGGGCAGTGTCTACATATATGAAAACAGTGCATTTCTATGATCCGTGTTTAAAAAGAGGAAATACCAAAAAAAAAAAAATGCTTCTCTGTGACATCACAGGGTAGGACTAAAAGTAAGAAAAACTGTGATTTTCAAAACTTGCAATGATTTTGTAGCCAGAGGGAGGGTATTTTCTTGCTCCCAACGTCAACACAAATCTCATAGTGTTTGAAAATCACTGTTTTAAACTGTCTTAACTTTTGATGTCATCAGGTGGAACTTTTTACCTCATTTTTTTTCTACTAAATATAGAAATGTGCCATTTCCACATCTGTGACACTGGTATTGTGCTGGAGATAATGAAAATGAGCTTGACAAGTGGGTGGAGTTGCCCTTTAAAGAGCACAGGCAAAGTTCAAAGTTGAAAGAACCACAATGAATGATCAATAATTTATTTTTCTTGTCTAAACTGTATTTGCACACAGCTATGTATAAGGCTATTTTCTACTAATTGTACCTGATGCTACATACATTTTTTTGGCCAAAATTCTGAGCTGTTATTACTGTTTAAAGGCAAAGGAACAGTCTATTTATGTATGATTGTATTTTTCTAAAATGTTCTAAACTATATTTTGGAAAACTAGCCTGTCAATTTTTGGAAAATGTAACTTACAATTTGATAGATATTTTTAATTAGTGATTTTAATATCAATTCAATATTTGTGAACTGCTGCCAGGCTTACAAAGAATATAACTGAATACAAAATAAACAACATTAAGCTATATTGGGCAATTTGTTTGGATATTTATGATCTTCTGACCACAATGACTTTAATGGATTTTGGGACAGTTGTCTCTGTCCAATTTTGTGTGTGATCTTGTGTGAGTGGGGGCCCGGTTTTTTCTGTCCTTTATCAGAAGTCGGATCAGTGAAGGTAAGGAGGTTATCTGAAAAGAGACACAGATCTAAAGGTCTAAAGGTCTAAAGGTGTTAATACTCAAACGACAATGATATTCCAGTCAGTTGTTGACGTTGTATGTTTTATAGTTCTCACTCCAACACCCTGACATAACACTTTGAATTGTCTCTTGTTTTCACTCAAGCATACTGATGTAATATTTCAAATGATTAAACTTCTTATTAACACTGGTGGTCAGAGGAAAGGGGGAATTCCTCTTTGCTTAAATTGATTTGCCATAGCAGGAGGCATACTATTTAAATTAAGAGCAGTCTAACCTCCCTGAGTGTGAAAATTGGCCCTTGTCTGAGGGATTTCTGCAGTTATCCTGAGACTAAAATAGTGTACAACAGCTGCTGCTGGTAGAGTGTCACATTTGAAAGCCCTAGAAGAGGTTGTGGATTTCGTTCTGTATGTACTCTGCTCACATCGCAGTGTATATGAGTGAATGGAAGGACTGACAAACTGATTTTTTCCCATTCTATTTGTGTTTCCAGACAACCTCTGTACGGGATAGTGGTTCAGAGGAAATGGCCACAAATAATGAATATATTGCAGCCATGGCAACTCATACTGTTCTTCTAGGGGAGAGTGCCTACCGAGAGTCCATAAGCTTTTGAAGCACTACAACGTTTCCCACTTAAGAATAGTATTCTATTTTTCCATTTTTTTCAATTATGTCTCCAAATTTCTCAACAGTTATTACACCATTACTCCAAGCATAAGCATGGACTGGTAGACCATACTGATATCACAACAGGAGTATTATTAAAAATACATTTGTGCATACACTAACCACAAGGAACACTTTAGAATGTGAAAATACACATGGAAACTGGAAAAAAAACAAGTAGGATTCTAGCTGATTCTGGCATTGCATCAATGAACTTACGCCAGAAACAGAATTGCGTATTGCACTTACACTTTGTTGTTGGAAGGAGACCTGTTTCAGACAATAAATCCTATGCGGGTGTTATATTTCTGCCAAATGCACTCCCAACCAACAATCTCTTAATGAATCTACTCTATGGTACTGCGCTCATCAGATATTTGGTCTCGACTGAGGTCTCGTAATGTATAGTCGTAAATGTATAGCCCATGCGTAATTTCAGATATATTTTTGTCGGAATAGACAAGGATAAACAGTGTTGGTTACAGGTATATTGCTGGCATGTGAATGGGAGACAGTGTCAAATCCCAATCATCTCCAACTATACACACACTCATATTTCAAGTTAACATATACCTTCAAATCATATTAAAAGTATATAAATCAATATCAACACACACATTTCACATGTATTCATTAGTTGAAGGTGTTCCACGCTCTGAAAAAGTTGCATCTACTATGCCCTGGTCAAAAGGGCAGCCGTTACACCTGTAATACATGCATTACAGGTGTAATAGAGCTAAATTGAGGGGGTCAGCGCTCTGAGGTCATCCCGTCCGCCCAGTGGCACCTGCTCTTCCCCGTCAGAAGTGCAACATTGCACCCACCCAACGGCTGCTTGCGGGCTGTTTGCTGCCACTTCAAACCCAGCTAGACTGTCAAGTTCCTCACAGCCAAGGCCCACTTATATATAGACCACCTTGTTGGATTGCCACAACCAAGTACGTCATTCAGTTACATATGGTTTCACCTGGCAGGCAAGGGCTCTAGCATTGCAATTAAACAAACACAGGCTGAATATCATTATCATTGTTACTAACAAGAGGAAGGAGCTGCAGCTACTACTTAATTCAAATCATGTCATACGAAAAGAGCAGAGATGTATTAAATCAGATCTCAAAAACATTGTTGAATTAAATCAATGACCCAAACATTTGTGGTAATGTTCCCTAGCAATCACACACAACGTACCAAACATTTGCAGTAACATATACACAGCTAATTTATCTGATCATTACAATTATATCAAAAAGGTCCTAGACAGTATTGTGTCCTGGAGTTTTTTATATCTGAATATTGTTCCATCCTTTCATGTTTGGTTAGAGAAGTGCATACAGAAATCAGATCTGTATCAGGTCAGTTCCTCAATGAATGACAATACTCAGCAGCTGATAATGTGCATCCCCATGAGTCACAGCGGAGGACCAAAATGTTCGGCTGGCAGGCTTGGGTGGGGAGTTAGGGAGGAGGCAGTGTCTCAGGCTTTCCTTTCTGGCTGATCCTCACAGGCTGAAAATACAGTGCATTCAGAAAGTATTCACATCCCTTGACTTTTTCCACATAGTTTTTAATGGCTACCTCCTCTCTGTACCCCACACATACAATTATCTGTAAGGTCCCTCAGTCAAGCAGTGAATTTCAAACACAGATTCAACCACAAAGACCAGGGATGTTTTCCAAAGGGCACCTATTGGTAGATGGGTGAACATTTTTAAAAGCAGACATAGAATATTACTTTAAGCATGGTGAAGTTATTAATTACACTTTGGATGGTGAATCAATACACCCAGCCACTACAAAGATACAGGTGTCCTTCCTAACTCAGTTTTCAGAGAGGAAGAAAACCGCTCAGGGATTTCAACATGAGGCCAATGGTGACTTTCAAGCATAGTGGTGGCTGCATCATGTTATGGGTATGCTTATAATCTTTAAGGATTGGGGAGTTTTTCAGGATAAAAAAAGATACGAAATGGCGCAAAGCACAGGCAAAATCCTAGAGGGAAACCTGGTTCAGTCTGCTTTCCACCAGATACTGGGAGATGAATTCACCTTTCAGCATGACAATAACCTAAAACACAAGTCCAACTATATACTGGAGGTGCTTACTAAGACAACATTGAATGTTCCTGAGTAGCTTGGTTACAATTTTGACTTAAATCAGTTTGAAAATCTATGGCAAGACTTAAAATGTCTGTTTAGCAAATCAACAACCAACTTGACAGAGCTCGAAGAAATGTTTTAAGAATAATGTGCAAATATTGTACAATCCAGGTGTGCAAAGCTTAGAGACTTACCCAGAAAGACTCACAGCTGTAATCGCTGCCAAAGGTGATTCCAACATGTATTGACTCAGGGTCGTGAATACTATGTAAATGAGACATTTCTGTATTTCATTTTCAATAAATTTGCAAAAATGTCTAAAAACATGTTTTCACTTTGTCATTATGGGGTATTGTGTGTAGATGGGTGAGAAAAAGGGGTATGAATATTTTCTGAAGGCACTGTATGTCCACGATTTGTCCAAACAGTAAAAGGCAATTTTTTTATTAACAAGATGACATTTCCTGAATGACTAATTCCATAGCTACATAGTCCTATAAGATATTTTGTTATTTGTTTCATGAGTATGGGACACCACACTGGCTTGTTTCTCATTTTACTGGACTTACAGTGCACCCTAGTGGATTTAGCCATCACAAACATTTGTGACTCAATATTCTGACACAAGTACAGTATATGACGTTTGTTGGCATGTTAGGTTGGATTTGCCAAATTAGAACCTTTGAACGCTTGAGTTACTTTGTCCTAGTTATGTCTGATCAGGAATAGCATACATCGTAATGAAGTAGTATTTAAAAAGCTTAGCTGAATGCAAACTTAACTATACCTATTTTACACTACTCTAACAAAATGATGAGAATGTCCACTAACATGCATCCCCCCTATTTCACTTCAGCTGTGATGTTGACTTTCAAGTTTTTCACAGATCGGGTGTTGTCTAAATTCCACAGTTCGAAGAAGACCTCATAATTCCCCTGTAATGAGGCATGATAATGGGACAACACATTAATAACTCAGATCCTTATTAATGACATGTCGCAGAAACCCTTCACAAGGAGGTGTACCGTGGGAGGGGGACTAACCATGGAGGCAAAGCTATTTGTGTCTGAGAAAATATGTACAATCAGGTACAAAATTATTGGCACCCTTGACAAAGATGAGAAATACTGTATAAAATAAATAACACAAATACTGATCTATATTGTATGGACATATTTATTTAATTATGATATTTTATGGGGTTATTTTCTGCATATGCATGTATGTTTTGAGCCAAAACCCACCACTGGTGTGCATGGCCAAAGAGCTCTATTTTCATATCATCCAACAAATGCAAACATCTGTAGTATGCTAAATGGTATGGATTTGGATTAAAAACCAGTGCTATCATCAGATGACTTGAAAACACAGTGGTGGGTTTTGCGTCGAAAGAAAGATGCATACGCAGAAAATAGCCCAATACCTACTGTAAAATATGGTTATGGGTCTTTAATGTTATAGGGCTATTTTGCTTCCACTGGTCCTGGGACCCTTGTTAAAGGTCAACGGTAGGGATGCACGATATATCGGTGAATATATTGTGAATCCGACGATATTAGCTAAAAATGGCAACATCGACCCTATGTCTAGTTTAACGCTGATGTGCAAAACCGTAACTTATTATGTAAATAATGTTTCCGCCACCATATCTTATGGCAAAAAGAGCTTCTGGATATCAGGACAGCGATCACTCACCTCGGATTAGACTAAGATTTTTTTCTTCAACAAGCAGGAAGCACAGGATAAACTGCGAACACCCGACAAGGCCGACATCCCCGTCATTTGCAAGAGAAAGAGACACAGGTACAGAGTACACAGAGCGGGTGTCACGTTCTGACCTTAGTTCTTTTATTATGTCTTTGTTTTAGTATGGTCAGGGCGTGAGTTGGGAGGTTTGTCTATGTTAGTTTTTCTATGATTTGCTATTTCTGTGTTTGGCCTGGTATGGTTCTCAATCAGAGGTAGCTGTCAATCGTTGTCCCTGATTGAGAACCATATTTAGGTAGCCTGTTTTCTATTGTGCTCGTGGGTGATTATTTTCTATTTTGTGTTTTATGTATGCACCGTACAGGACTGTTTCGGTTTCATTTCGTTCTCTTTGAAGTTTTATTATTTAGTGTTCTGAGTTATAAATAAATATAATGGACCCTGGGCACAGGCTGCAGCCCCAAAAATGTATTGGGGGTGGAGGCGAGTGTGGCTAAGTCAGGTAGGAGACCTGAGCCAACTCCCCGTGCTTTCCGTGGGGAGAGAGGGACCGGGCAGGCACCATGTTAGGCAGTGAGGCGCACGGTGTCCCCGGTGCGGTACATAGCAGCGCCTCGTATCGGCTATTCCACCTTGCCGCACTGGCCTGGCTACCGGGAGCATTCAGCCAAGTAGGGTTGGGCAGGCTCGGTGCTCGAGACCTGCAGTGCGCCTCCACGGTCGGTCTAACCGGTGCCGCCTCCATGCACCAGCCCTCCGGTGGCAGCCCCACGCACCAGGCTGTCTCTCCGTCTCCTCCCTACAGGTGCTCCCGCCTGTCCAATGCTGCCAGAGTCTTCCACATGCCCAGCGCTGCCAGAGTCTCCCGTCTGTCCGGAGCTGCCAGAGTCTCCCGTCTGTCCGGAGCTTCCAGAGTCTCCCGTCTGTCCGGAGCTGCCAGAGTCTCCCGTCTGTCCGGAGCTGCCAGAGTCTCCCGTCTGTCCGGAGCTGCCAGAGTCTCCCGTCTGTCCTGAGCTGCCAGGAGCTGCCAGAGCCGCCAGTCAGCCAGGAGCTGCCAGAGCCGCCAGTCAGCCAGGAGCTGCCAGAGCCGCCAGTCAGCCAAGAACTGCCAGAGCCGCCAGTCAGCCAGGAGCTGCCAGAATCGCCCTTCACTCCGGAGCTGTCGGAGTCTCCCGCCTGTCCGGTGCTGCCGGAATCTCCCATCCGTCCGGTGCTGCCGGAATCTCCCGTCCATTTTGGACCCGTGGCTTGGGTCCCCAGTACGAGGTCGTCGGCGAGGGTCGCCGGGTTAAAGAGGCCACGGAGGCGGGTAAAGAGGCGGAGAAGGACTATGGTGGAGTGGGGTCTACGTCCCGCGCCAGAGCCGCCACCGCGGACAGACACCCACCCAGACCTTCCCCTATAGATTTAGGTTTTGCGTCCAGAGTCCGCACCTTTGGGGGGGGGGGGGGGTACTGTCACGTTCTGACCTTAGTTATTTTATTATGTCTTTGTTTGTAGTCAGGGCGTGAGTTGGGTTGTCTATGTTAGTTTTTCTATGATTTGCTATTTCTGTGTTTGGCCTGGTATGGTTCTCAATCAGAGGCAGCTGTCAATCGTTGTCCTTGATTGAGAACCATATTTAGGTAGCCTGTTTTCTATTGTGTTTTGTGGGTGATTGTTTTCTGTTGTGTGTCTGCACCAACAAGAACTGTTTTCAGTTGTTTCTCTTTGTTATTTTTGTTATTCCCGTGTTCATTTGATTAAATATGGACACGTACCACGCTGCACCTTGGTCCTCCTCTTCTCCTTCATACGATGACCGTTACAGCGGGGTGCCTCAGAAGGATCCGGAGAAGGCGAGTGGGAATGTTGCCATTACTGTCAATATTACTCGCCAACATACAATCATTGGACAATAAATTAGATGAGGTTCGATCATAAAATCCTACCAACGGGACATCAAAAACTGTAACATCTTATGTTTCATGGAATCGTGGCTGAATGATGACATGGCTATTCAGCTAGCAAGATATACGCTACACCGGCTAGATAGAACAGCACACTCCGGTAAGACGGGGGGGGGGGGGGGGGGGGGGGGGGGGGGGCTTGGTCTGTGCATATTTGTAAACAACAGCTGGCGCACGAAATCTGAGGAATTCTCTAGATTTTGCTCGCCTGACGCAGAGTATCTTATGATAAACTGTAGACCCCACTATTTGCCAAGAGAATTTTCATCTATACTTTTCGTGGCTGTTTATTAACCACCACAGACGGTCAATGGCACCAAGACCGTGCTCAGCTGTATTAGGAAATAAGCAAACAGGAAACCGCTCAGCCAGGGGTGGAGCTCCTAGTGGCCGGGGACTTTAATGCAGGGAGACTTAAATCAGTTTTACCTAATTTCTATCAGCATGCTAAATATGCAACCAGAGGGAAAAAAATATAGATCACCTGTACTCCACACACAGAGAGGCATACAAAGCCCACCCTCATCCTCCATTTGGTAAATCTGACCACAATTCTATCCTCCTGATTCCTGCTTTCAAGCAAAAATGAAGTCAGGAAGCACCAGTGACTCGGTCTATAAAAAGTGGTCAGATGAAGCAGATGCTAAACTACAGGACTGTTTTTCTGTCACAAACTGGAACATGTTCCGGGATTCTTACAATTGCATTGAGGAGTACACCACATCTGTCACTGGCTTTATCAATAAGTGCATCGAGGACGTCCCCACAGTGACTGTGCGTACATACCCCAACCAGAGCCATGGATTACAGGCAATATTCGCACTGAGCTAAAGGGTAGAGCTGCAGCTTTCAAGTGCGGGACTCTAACCCGGAAGCTTATAAGAAATCCTGCTATGTCCTCCGATGAACCATCAAACAGGCAAAGCGCCAATACAGGGCTAAGATTGAATCGTACTACACCGGTTCCGACACTCGTCTTATGTGGCAGGGCTGGCAAACTATTACAGACTACAAAGGGAAGCACAGCCGTGAGCTGCCCAGTGACACAAGCCTACCAGATGAGCTAAATCCCTTCTATGCTCGCTTCGAGGGAAGCAACACTGAGGCATACATGAGAGTATCAGCTTTTCCGGACGACTGTGTGATCACGCTCTCTGTAGCCAACGTGAGTAAGGCCTTTAAACAGGTCAACATTCACAAGGCCGCGGGCCAGATGGATTACCAGGACGTGTGCTCCGGGCATGTGCTGACCAACTGGTCTTCACTGAAATGTTCAACATGTTTCAAGCAGAGCACCATAGTCCCTGTGCCCAAGAACACTAAGGCAACCTGCCTAAATGCCTAAACTACAGACCCGTAGCACTCATGGCTGTAGCCATGAAGTGCTTTGAAAGGCTGGTCATGGCTTACATCAACACCATTATCCCAGAAACCAATTTGCATACCGCCCAAACAGATCGACAGATGATGCAATCTCTATTGCACTCCACATAGCCCTTTCCCACCTGGACAAAAGGAACACCTACGTGAGAATGCTATTCATTGACTAAAGCTCAGCGTTCAACACCATAGTGCCCTCAAAGCTCATCACTAAGCTAAGGATCCTGGGGCTAAACCCCTCCCTCTGCAACTGGATCCTGGACTTCCCTACAGGCCGCCCCCAGGTGGTGAGGGTAGGTAGCAACACATCTGCCACGCTGATCCTCAACACTGGAGCCCCTCAGGGGTGCGTTCTCAGTCCCCTCCTGTACTCCCTGTTCACCCACGACTGCGTGGCCAACACCATCATTAAGTTTGCAGACGACACAACAGTGGTAGGCCTGATCACCGACAACGACGAGACAGCCTATAGGGAGGTCGTTAGAGACCTGGCCGGGTGGTGCCAGAATAACAACCTATCTATCAACGTAACCAAGACTAAGGAGATGATTGTGGACTACAGGAAAAGGAGGACCGAGCACGCTCCCATTCTCATCATCGGGCTGGAGCAGGTTGAGAGCTTCAAGTTCCTTGGTGTCCACATCACCAACAAACTAGAATGGTCCAAACACACCAAGACAGTCATAAAGAGGGCACAAAAAATCCTATTCCCCCTCAGGAAACTGAAAAGATTTGGCATGGGTCCTCAGATCCTCAAAAGGTTCTACAGCTGCAACACCAGAGCATGGTTGCATCGCTGTCTGGTACAGCAACTGCTCAGCCTCCGAACGCAAGGCACTACAGAGGGTAGTGCGTACGGCCCAGTACGTCACTGGGGCTAAGCTGCCTGCCATCCAGGAAAAAATCTACTTTGATTTGATTTGAATTGATGTCAAAGCTGAAGTGCATACCTTTATAACGTTTTACAAGGATGTAATGACACCATGTAAAATGTTGCGCTACACGTGTAACACAGCATTCCTAGCCTAGCCCACAATGTCTGTAGTGTGGATCGAGCAGTCAACAAGTTGAGCAGTCATTTGAAAGAGTAAGAACATTTCAGCGAGACAACTCAATGGCGAAATCCATTAACGCCAAGATAATGGAATTCATTACCCTTGACAATCAACCATTCTCTGTCATGGGTGATGTTGGTTTTCGCCGACTGGTCGAGCACCGGAGCACCCTACCAAGTGCGCTATTTTTCAGATGTTGCCCTACCGGAGTTACACAGAAATAGCGTCACCGCTATTAGCTTCATGACTGACATTTGGACCATCTATATCAGCTCCATGAGCATGCTGAGTCTGACAGCAGAGTGGGTCTTTGAGGATTTCGTACTGAGGAAAATTGTATTTCTTGCTCATGAATGTGCTGGTTGTCATACCGCTGCTGCCATTTCAATGGCATTTGAAACATGTCTGAAACTTGGAAACATGAACACACACCTAGCTCCATTCAAACAACTGACTGGAGAAATAAGCTCATCAACTGCGTCTGCAGCAGACGTGATACCCTCTGTCATGGCATTGAAACACCTGCTCAACAAAACTGCCGACACAGGCCGTGAACAAGCGATTCGGTGGCATTCTCTCTTTACTGGGTCGACACCATGCTCGATGCTAAATACAAGGACCGCTACTTTGATGCAGACAAGTAACAGGGTTTACGTGAAATGTTACATACACAGCTGGTCAATATGGAAACAGACACAGTGACAGTGCGCACCGAGGAAGAGAGGCCACGGACAGAGAGCTGAAACTTCCCTGCTTTACATGTATGATCAAATCCTGGTTGAGAATGAAACGACTGAACAAATGAACAACGAAATAGCAAAGCAAGTAAACAAAATAAATTGGTTTTGATTATGTTTTACAAAATAACTTTTTGGTCAGTGTGACGTGTGTGTGTAACCTTTATTTAACTAGGCAAGTCAGTTAAGAACAAATTCTTAATTACAATGGCGGCCTACCCTGGCCAAACCCAGACGTCGCTTGGCCAATTGTGCGCCTCCCTATTTTTTATTTAACATTTATTTAACCAGGTAGGCTAGTTGAGAACAAGTTCTCATTTGCAACTGCTACCTGGCCAAGATAAAGCAAAGCAGTGTGACACAGACAACAACAGAGTTACACATGGAGTCCCTATGGACTGTAGTGATGCTTCTTGCACTGAGATGCAGTGCTTTAGACCGCTGCGTCCACGTGTGTGTGTGTTAACTATTTAACTGTACTAGAATGCTTAAAAGGCCACTACATTTTAAATATGGGTATTGTTTTTTTCGGCAAGGAAAGTATCAGATATCGGTATCTGCCAAAAATGTCATATCTGTGCATCACTAGTCAACAGCGTCACTAACTTTACCCAGTACCAGAATATTTTTTACCAAAAACCTGGTTGCCTCTGCTAGGAGTCTGAAACTTGGCCACAAGTGGATCTTCCAGCAAGTTAATAACCACAAGCACACATCAACATTCACAAAGAAATGGTTAATTGACCACAAATCAACATTTTGCAATGGCCATCTCAGTCTCTGGACTTGAACCCCATTGAAAACCTATGGTTTGAATTGAACAGGCGAAGGATATCAAGGATCTGGAAAAAAAATCATGTTTGAAGGAATGGTCTAAGGTCACTCCCAATGTGTTGTCCAATCTCATAAAATATTTTAGAAAAAGGCTCAGTGCGGTTATCCTCAGAAGATGATATTGAAAACAGAGGTGCCAATCATTTTGACCCCTATATTTTTGGGAAAAAACAAATATTTATCTTTCTCTGAGCAATTGTATTAGTATAAAATAATATAATTGTACTTTTTCTGTTTGTTGCATAAAATATAGCTCAGTATTTGTCATATTTTAGTCTTTTTTCCTCATCTTTATTTCATTTTTTAAATTTATTTATTTAACTAGGCAAGTCAGTTAAGTACAAATTATTTTTTTCAATGACAACCTAAGAACAGTGGGTTAACTGCCGTATTCAGGGGCAGAACAACAGATTTGAACCTAGTCAGCTCAGGGATTTGATCTTGCAAATTCCAGTTAGTAGTCCAACACTCTAACCACTAGGCTACCTGCAGCCTTTGAGTTATCAAGGGTGCCAATAATTTTGGACCCGACTCTATTTTTTTTTTTACAATTCATAGAATGTGGTTTTCCACAGTAAGAACAGTACTCACTTTTGGGAACCCACCATAGGCCCTGAGATAAAAAGGAATGGTATCATGTAGGGATTCTGCAAAGAGGTATGGAGTATCTCACACGCAACCATCAGAAGTTAAATTAAACAGCATACAATTTCTAAAAGCTGGACTAGAGGATCGATATAAATGTTCTGATACCTCCTTTGAGAATGTTACATATTTTCAGATTCCTGCAAAAGTAATCTGTCTCGGAAAATTCGATGTACTTCCAATTCTTATACCAGACACACACCCGGAAACCAATGTGGATCAACTGGAAGTTAAACTAAAGGATAGTGTGTTAGCTATGGGTTAGGCCCAAGGCTGTTTGAACTGTCATGAATGCAACAAGACTAGAAAGTATTTACAATGTATATTGAAAAATAAATCAACTTAAATTCTCACATGAAATCACTGAGTAGGTAACTGCAAATACTGTCACTCCATTGTTGCAGGGTGACATTTTCAGAAGATTTATACATTGCCCCTGGTAAAAGTGTAAGATTAAATATAGCAAACAACTTCCAGACACGTAGTAGTTCTGGTATTACCTTACTAAATTTATCTAAATGTTATAAAATGTACATTCTTCTCTATTTGGTCACACTAGATAAGTATATGGAAAGTGCTGTCCTACCATGCCAAGTATACCAGGCTTCGATACATTCTGAAAAGCAAAGCAATCTCTGTCCATAAGCAGCCAAAACACTTAAAACAATACCCAGGATTTGAAAAATCATGGTAATTATTGCAACTGAAATTGAAAGATACTCAATGGTTTGACTGCCAGTCTCCTGTTTTCCTGCAATATACAAACTGCTAGACAGTGCCCAAAACATAAGTAGGAACTTGTCATTTTTCCATCAGAAAACTGGCAGTGTTTTTCTGAAGAGGCATTGTTTGAAGCAGAAAAACACAAAAAAAAAATCAGGTGAAATGTACTTTTCCAACAATGACATTATCCATTAGCCTTTTTTTTACCATAATACTCCTCTACATCTGTACATGACCTCTTCCTAGTCACCAACATTTCAATGGTTCTCTTTAATATGCTATTGCGACTACACTTTAAGTTAGTCGTACACACACACACACACACACACACCATTCAGCAGTTTAGACTGCCATTGGCATTATCTGTAGAAATCAATTAACTTTTATTTGGATTATCATCCAAGTCTTCCGTATCAAATGAAAAGGGCTTATCGTAACCCATGAGGTGGTTATAGTCATGAGGAAGTGGGAACAGCATCGGGTTCACAAGCATAGACTTCTTGTCGGCATAGAATGTGGTTAACATTTTGCTGACACTCGGTATCTTGACCTCACTCTGACGGAACACAGTCTTTTTCTCCATCAGGAGGACATTGTAAGTGACAGCTGTGTACGTGTCAGTGTCCTGGTTGTGGTACAGGCGGACCACATAGCCTTTGGTGATGATGTGGAGGATGATGGGAGTCAGGAATGTAAAGAAACCGATGACACCGCAGAAGGCACCTTTCAGCACCAGACTCTGAACACCGATGCCCGTCTTCAGAAGGATGTATGGCATCACGCAAAGGCTGGCCCCGCTACTGGTGTAGGAGAACATCTTCACACCTGCAACAAACAGACAGAAAATACAGTATTATTAAAAAGGTGCAATTTATGTTTAGTTATGCAGTGATATCACCGATGTTGATGATGGTAATAATGAGATGATAATAAAGTAATACCTCGAACAGCGTTGCCGAGGCTCCCTGAATAGATCAGCTTCCCCTCTTCAGAGTGGCAGGTGGAGGATGTAGACAAGTTGCGGTCCATCCGCTGTATGGAGGCTAACTGTACCTGGGCAGAGATGGACACAAATGGTAAAGTATTTATTTACATTCAATGTCTGCTACAATTTATAACATAGAAGGTATCCATTTAAAATAACCTCCATTCAAGAATGACCTTTTAGAATGAGGTCTTGAAGAAATTGTTATAATATTGCATCATTCAATCATGCACAGGAGTTGTAGATTTTAATTGAATACCTAATGCACTTTAAAAGTTAACGCACTGGCCTGTACAACCAGGCTAATCTGCAGAGCATGAAGTCAGACATAGTGCTGTAATTGATAAATTATCGAACGCAGAGCCAATAACTAGCTAGTCAGCTAGCGAACATGACATCATTTCATATGGAAAAAAAATGGCTGATAGGACATATAGTCATTGAATGGAAGTAGCTGATACATTTGAGAGAGAAAGGAATAAAGCCAAATACCTTGTTAGACCCATCATTGAGAAACGACCTTTTGGCAGTGTGATACAATTGCTCTTGTGTCTTCAATGGCAGCCTTCTACACGCGTGAGAAGCAGGCCTCCCACGTCGGAGGGCAGCAAATTGGATACTAAACGTTTGCCAAATACAAGTACGTAATCCACGTGCAAAGTGAAGCTGAAACATTGTAAAATAATAAAGTTAAGCCGCCTTGGCTAGCTTCTTTGCTGACTACCTAGTTAGCTAACTGAAACTAGCATTTACAACAGAAGCCTACAAACCCAACCCACTTTCTTATTCTGTGAGAAAGGCTATACGGACACGGGACCATGGAGACCCCCTAGTGGCCAGAAGGCCGCACCATTTTAATGTAGTCAACTGGGTGGGACTTCCAACTTCATTGGCTAATCCCTCCTGGTGACCCTCATGTCCAACCGGGTCAGTAGAATAGATCAGGCGATCGTGAATAAGAAAATAGACTACTTAGAAATGGAGATAGATCAATGTCGCTGTCCTTGGATGAAGGAAGATAACGGAAGTGGATGCTGAGTTCGAATCAAGCAGCACGTTGAACAGAGTTGGTGAAGACGAATGTTCCGAATGGACAACAGTAGTATCGAAAACTGGAACAAAAAGGAAATTGATAAGTTTATGAATGATAATGAATCGCTTCGTGATGGGATGCGTTTGTTGGGTAAGAATGCATATGTGAGAGGCCCGTTTGAGGTGTCAAATGGTGAAGTATGCGCTGGAAAAAGTGGAGTCTGTCAGAGTGACTAGGAGCGGTCTTATTTTGATTAATTGTATTTATGAAGAATATAGGAAGATTGCAGTGAGCCTCAAAAGAATCTGGAAAACAGAAAACATACGTTTTGTGTTTTGAACTTCGGAATAGAGCACCCGTCAACGAAGTCATCTCAATCTCGGGAGTGACGACAGATGTTCAGGTAGAATACCTGAACATAATTCCTGGTGTGGTTGGTGCCAGGCATCTGACCTGCTGGTTAAATAAAGAAAAAAGTCCGTCGGCCCTGTTGTTTTTTGTTCAAGAGAAAATACCTACACATTTGAAGCTTGGTTATGTAATTTAAGCTGTAAGAGCTTTTGTCCCCAAACCATTGCAGGTCAGAATTGTAAAGGATTTGGCCATGTTTCAAGTATGTGCAGATGGGCAGAGTCTACTGAAGAACGGTGTGTAGAAGGACAACAGTGTTGCAATTGTGGTGGAGATCATGATTCCGAGTTCCTGGAGTGCCCTGTAAGGGTGAAGGAGATTGAGGTGGCAAAACTTAGAGCGGTCAGTCGAATCTCGTATGCGGAGCTGATTAAAATAATTGAGAAAACAAGTGATGCTATTGAAGATATGGTAGTGGACTCACCACAGCCTATAGTAAATGTTTACTGCCAGTCAAAATATACCCTGTGTGTTAAAAAGGTGGATTTTGTGGGGTTCATTGTCACAGTTATGAACTTAACTGCACAAGTCTCAAAGAAATCTAAGAAACTAGACATAATATTGTGGCTGCCGCAGAAAAGTTTTTGGGACTTAAGGATTTTACATCTGAAGACTTGCCAGGGGTACTGCTGCTGGAAGACCCGTCCTCCCAGGCTCCCCTTGAGCCTGTGTAGGGATCAGATCTGTTTTATTTTTATTATTATTATTATGAATTGTTATATATTTTTTAAATATATTTTACCCCCTTTTTCTCCACATTTTCGTGATATGCAATTGGTAGTTACGATCTTGTCTCATCGTTTCAACTCTCTTGTTTGGTTTAGTTTAGTTTAGTTTATTGTTTTGGGGGGGGGGGGGTAGTTTGGTAGTTTGTTCCATTATTTGGGAATCGTGTTTCCATCCCGCACGGTAGGTGGTGGGATGCACATTAAATTGTGCGATCGCTAATACAGTGCATTCGGAAAGTATTCAGACCCCTTGACTTTAGCCTTATTCTAAAATTTATTGAATTATTGTTTTCTGTGATGTGTAGGCTGGGAGTCAGGAAGCAAGTACAGGTAGTAAAAATGTTATAATAAATAAACCATGGAGCAAACAAGAAACACGAATAGCGTTATACATGAAACAGAAACAATAATGCCTGAGGGAAGAACCAAGGGGAGTGACAGATATAGGGTAGGTAATCAGGAAGGTGATGGAATCCAGGTGAATCTCATGAGGCGCAGGTGCACGTAACGATGGTGGCAGTTGTGCCTAATAATCTGGCGATGTTGAGCGCCGGACAGGGGGAGCAGGAGTACATGTCATTTTCCCTCATCAATCTACACTCAATACCTCATAATGACAAAGCAAAAACAGTTATGACATTTTTGCTAATTTATTACAAATAAAATACAGATACCTTATTTACGTAAGTATTCGTACCTTTTGCTATGAGACATGAAATTGAGCTCAGGTGCATCCTGTTTCCATTGAACATCCTTGAGATGTTTCTACAACTTGATTGGAGTCCACCTGTGGTAAATTCAATTGATTTGACAATATTTGGAAAGGCACACACCTGTCTATATAAGGTCCCACAGTTGACAGTGCATGTCAGAGCAGAAACCAAGATATGAGGTCAAAGGAATTGTCCGTAGAGTTCCGAGACAGGTGACCCAAGAACCCGATGGTCACTCTGATAGGACTCCAGAGTTCCTCTGTGGAGATGGCAGAACCTTCCAGAAGTACAACCATCTCTGCAGCAATCCTCCAATCAGGCCTTTATGCTAGAGTGCCAGACTGAAGCCACACCTCAAGAGGCACATGACAGCCGGCTTGGAGTTTGCCCAAAGGCACCTAAATGACTCCCAGACCATGAGAAACAAGATTCTCTGGTCTGATGAAACCAAGATTGAACTCTTTGGCCTGAATGCCAAGTGTCACATCTGGAGGAAACTTGGCACCATCCCTACGGTGAAGCATGGTGGTGGCAGCATCATGCTGTGGGGATGTTTTTCAGCGGCAGGGACTGACTAGGAGACTAATTCAGGATCGAGGGAAAGATGAAAGGAGCAAAGTACACACTGATCCTTGATAAAAACCTTCTCCAGAGTGCTCAGGACCTCAGACTGGAGCGAAGTTTCACCTTCCAACAGGACAAAAACCCTAAGTACACAGCCAAGACAACACAGGAGTCGCTTCGGGAGAAGTCTCTGAATGTCCTTGAGTGGCCCAGCCAGAGCCCTGACTTGAAATCGATCTAACATCTCTGGAGAGACCTGAAAATGGCTGTGCAACGACACTCCCCATCCAACCTGAGCTTGAGAGGATCTGCAGAGAAGAATATGAGAAACTAGCCAAATACAAGTGTGCCAAGCATGTAGTGTCATACCCAAGAAGACTCAAGACTGTAATCGTTGCCAAAGGTGCTTCAACAAAGTACTGAGTATAGGGTCTGAATACTTATGTAAATATGATATTTATTTTTTATACATTTGAAACATTTTCTGAAACACAGTTTTTGCTTGGTATTTATGGGATATTGTGTGTGGATTGAGGGGGAAAAATACAATTTTATAAATTTCAGAATAAAGTTGTAACATAACAAAATGTAGAAAAAGTCAAGGGGTCTGAATACTTTCCGAATGCACTGTATATGGTTCAATCATCAGCATACATGGACACACATACTTTGTTTAATGCCAGTGGCAGGTCATTGATAAAAATAGAAAAGAGTAGAAGGCCTAGGAGCTGCCCTGTGGTACACCACACTTCACATGTTTGACACTAGAGAAGCTTCCATTAAAGAAAACCCTCTGAGACCTATTAGATAGATATCTCTGAATCCATGATATGGCAGAGGTTGAAACTCAACAACAGGTTATGGTCAACAATATCAAAGGCTGCACTGACTCTAACAGTACAGGTCCCACAATCTATTTATTATCAAATTCTACATTTCTTTCAACCAATCATCAGTCATTTGTGTCATTGCAGTATATGTTGAGTGCCCTGATGAAAGCCTGTTGTTAATTTGTTTACCGAGAAGTAGCATTGTATTTGGTCAAACACATTTTTTTCCAACAGTTTGCAAAGAGCTGGCAGCAAGCTGATATGTCTGCGTTTAGAACCAGTAAAGCCCGCTTTACCACTCTTGGGTAGCGGAATGACTTTGGCTTCCCTCCAAGCCTGAGAACAAAGACTTTCCTCTAGGCTCAGACTAAAGATTTGACAGATGGCTATAGTCCGCTACCATCCTCAGTAGCTTTCAATCTAAGTTGTCAATGTCAGGAGGTTCGTCATTATTGATCGATAACAATAATTTTCCCACCTCTCCCACACTAACTTTACAAAATTCAATCTTGCAACGTTTTCTTTCATTATTAGTTTTTTTATGCATGAGTACCATGGCTCACTCTTTGTTGTTGGCATTTCCTGCCTAAGTTTGCCCACTTTGCCAATGAAGTAATCATGAAAATATTTGGCAACATCAAATGGTTTTGTAATGAATAAGCCATCTGATTCGATGAAAGATGGAATTGAATTGAATACTCCAAATATTTTTTCCATCATTCTTTATGTCATTGATCTTGGCTTCATAATACAGTTTTTTCTTCTTTTTGTTGAGTTTAGTCACATCATTTCTCAATTTTCATTAAGTCAGCCAGTCAGTTGTGCAGCCAGACCTATTAGCCACTCCTTTTGCCCCATCTCTTTCAGCCATACAGTTTTTCAAATTCCTCATCAATCGCTGGGGTCTTAAAAGTTCTAACAGTCAGTTTATTACCTGGTACATGTTTAACAATAATTGGAAGAAGCAATTTAATACATTTCACAAGTGCAGCGTCTGGATGCTCCTTATTAATCACATCAGACCAACAAATATTTTCAACATCATACACAATCTTTTGTATGATCTGTTATACACTATTTTAGACCCAGCTTTTGGAACTTTGGCTGTCTTGGATATAGCCACTATATTGTGATCACTGCATCCAATGGGTACAGATACAGCTTTAAAAAAAAATACAGTATTAGTAAAGCCGTGGATGATCTTGTTCCTGTAGTGTTTTTAAACGCCCTGGTAGGTTGATTAATAACCTGAACCAGATTACAGGCACTGGTTACAGTGAGACGCTTCCTCTTGAGCGGACAGCTTGATGAAAACCAGTCAATATTCACTTCCCCAAGAAAGTAGAAAAGGCTTTAGATGTGCCAGGTTAACCGACAACCACAACACTTCCACAACAATTGACATAAGTTCTTCTCTAAGCATTACAGGGATATGGCTCTGAATTAAATCAAATCAAATGTATTTATATAGCCCTTTTTACATCAGCCAATGTCACAAGTGCATACAGAAATCCAGCCTAAAAATGTAGAAGCACAGCAAATGTAGAAGCACAGTGTCTAGGAAAAACTCCCTAGAAAGGCAGGAACCTAGGAAGAAACCTAGAGAGGAACCAGGCTCTGAGGGGCGGCCAGTCCTCTTCTGGCTGTACAGCAACACCTCCCCCATAAGCATTCCTTTCTCTTCTATAGATGTTATATCCTTGTATTGCTACTAATGTATCATCAAATGAATAATCTAAGTGAGTCTCAGAAATGGCTAATACAGTGGCTTGCGAAAGTATTCACCCCCTTGGCATTATTCCAATTTGTTTTTGCCTTATTACTTGGAATTAAAATACATTTTTGGGGGGTTTGTATAATTTGATTTACACAACATGCCTACCACTTTGAAGATACAAAATATAGAAAACAAGAAATAAGACAAAAAAACTGAAAACTTGAGCATGCATAACTATTGGGGTATGTCTCTATCAGCTTGGCACATCTAGTCACTGGGATTGTTGCCCATTCTTCAAGTCAAAATTGCTCCAGCTCCTTCAAGTTGGATGGGTTCAGCTGGTGTACAGCAATCTTTAAGTCATACCACAGATTCTCAATTGGATTGAAGTCTGGGCTTTGACTAGGCCATTCCAAAACATTTAAATGTTTCCCCTTAAACCACTCAAGTGTTGCTTTACCAGTATGCTTAGGGTCATTGTCCTGCTGGAAAGTGAACCTCTGTCCCAGTCTAAAATCTCTGGAAGACTGAAACAGGTTTCATCCATCATTCCTTCTGACCAGTTTCTCAGTCCCTGCCAATGAAAAACATCCCCACAGCATGATGCTGCCACCACCATGCTTCACTGTGGGGATGGTATTCTTTTAGTCTCATCTGACAAGAGTACCTTCTTCCATATGTTTGGGGAGTCTCCCACATCCCTTTTGGCAAACACCAAATATGTTTGCTTATTTTTCTCTTTAAGCAATGGCTTTTTTTTTGGCCACTCTTCTGTAAAGCTCAGCTCTGTGGAGTGTATGGCTGAAAGTGGTCCTTTGGACAGATACTCAAATCTCCGCTGTGGAGCTTCAGGGTTGTCTTTGGTCTCTTTGTTGCCTCTCTGATTTAATGCCATCCTTGCCTGGTCCCTGAATTTTGGTGGGCGGCCCTCTCTTTGCAAGTTTGTTGTGGTGCCATATTCTCTCCATTATTATACATCCGTGGGATGTTCAAAGTTTCAGATATTTTTTTATAACCCGACCCTGATCTGTACTTCTCCAGAACTTTGTCCCTGACCGGTTTGGAAGGCTCCTTGGTCTTCATGGTGCCGTTTGCTTGGTGGTGCCCCTTGCTTAGTGGTGTTACAGACTCTGGGGCCTTTCAGAACAAGTGTACAGTGGGGAGAACAAGTATTTGATACACTGCCAATTTTGCAGGTTTTCCTTAGCATGTAGAGGTCTGTAATTTGTATCATAGGTACACTTCAACTGTGAGAGACGGAATCTAAAACAAAAATCCAGAAAATCACATTGTATGATTTTTAAGTAATTCATTTGCATTTTATTGCATGACATAAGTATTTGATACATCAGAAAAGCAGAACTTAATATTTGGTACAGAAACCTGTTTGCAATTACAGAGATCATACGTAGGAAACACTGCCGATTTTGCAGGTTATCAAATACTTGTTCTCCCCACTGTATATGTATTCTGAGATCATGTGAGACTTAGATTGCACACAGGTTGACTTTATTTAACTAATGATGTGACTTCTGAAGGTAATTTTATTTATTTATTTATTTATTTTATTTTATTTTATTTTACCATTATTTAACCAGGTAGGCTAGTTGAGAACAAGTTCTCATTTGCAACTGCGACCTGGCCAAGATAAAGCGTAGCAATTCGACACATACAACAACACAGTTACACATGGAATAAAACAAACATACAGTCAGTAATACAGCAGAAGAAAATAAAACAAAATGTCTATGTACAGTGAGTGCAAATGAGGTAAATTAAGGAAATAAATAAATAGGCCATGGTGGCGAAGTAATTACAATATAGCAATTGAAACACTGGAATGGTAGATGTGCAGAAAATGAATGTGCAAGTAGAGATACTGGGGTGCAAAGGAGCAAGATACATAAATAAATACTGTATGGGGATGAGGTAGGTAGATAGATGGGCTGTTTACAGATGGGCTATGTACAGGTGCAGTGATCTGTGAGCTGCTCTGACAGCTGGTGCTTAAAGCTAGTGAGGGAGATATGAGTCTCCAACTTCAGAGATTTTTGCAATTCGTTCCAGTCATTGGCAGCAGAGAACTGGAAGGAAAGACGACCAAAGGAGGAATTGGCTTTGGGGGTGACCAGTGAGATATACCTGCTGGAGCGCGTGCTACTAGTGGGTGCTGCTATGGTGACCAGTGAGCTGAGGTAAGGCGGGCTTTACCTAGCAGAGACTTGTAGATAACCTGTAGCCAGTGGGTTTGGCGACGAGTATGAAGTTAGGGCCAACCAACGAGAGTGTACATTTCGCAATGGTGGGTAGTGTATGGGGCTTTGGTGACAAAACGGATGGCACTGTGATAGACTGCATCCAGTTTGTTGAGTAGAGTGTTGGAGGCTATTTTATAGATGACATCACCAAACTCGAGGATTGGTAGGATGGTCAGTTTTACGAGGGTATGTTTGGCAGCATGAGTGAAGGATGTTTGTTGCGATATAGGAAGCCAATTCTAGATTTAATTTTGGATTGGTGATGCTTAATGTGAGTCTGGAAGGAGAGTTTACAGTCTAACCAGACACCTAGGTATTTGTAGTTGTCCACATATTCTAAGTCAGAGCCGTCCAGAGTAGTGATGCTGGACGGGCGAGCAGGTGCAGGCAGGGATTGGTTGAATAGCATGCATTTAGTTTTCCCTGCGTTTAAGAGCAGTTGGAGGCCACGGAAGGAGAATTGTATGGCATTGAAGCTCGTCTGGAGGTTAGTTAACACAGTGTCCAAAGAGGGGCCAGAAGTATACAGAATGGTGTCGTCTGCGTAGAGGTGTACCAGAGAATCACCAGCAGTAAGAGGAACATCATTGATGTATACAGAGCCCGAGGATTGAAGCCTGTGCCACCCTCATAGAGACTGCCAGAGGTCCGGACAACAGGCCCTACGATTTGACAAACTGAACTCTATCAGAGAAGTAGTTGGTAAACCAGGCAAGGCAATTATGTGAGAAGCCAAGGCTGTCGTGTCTGCCAATTAGAATGTGGTGATTGACCGAGTCTAAAGCCTTGGCCAGGTCGATGAATATGGCTGCACAGTAATGTCTCTTATCGATGGCAGTTATGATGACGTTTAGGACTTTGAGGGTGGCTGAGGTGCACCCATGACCAGCTCTGAAACCAGATTGCATAGTGGAGAAGGTACGGTGGGATTCGAAATGGTCAGTAATCAGTTTGTTAACTTGGCTTTCGAAGACCTTAGAAAGACAGGGTAGGATAGATATAGGTCTGTAGCAGTTTGGGTCTAGAGTGTCACCCCTTTGAAGAGGGGGGTGACCGCGGCAGCTTTCCAATCATTGGGAATCTCAGACGATACGAAAGAGAGGTTGAACAGGCTAGTGAATAGGGGTTGCAACAATTTCGGCAGATAAGAGGGTCCAGACCGTCTAGCCCGGCTGATTTGTAGGGGTCCAGATTTTGCAGCTCTTTCAGAACATCAGCTATCTGGATTTGGATAAAGGAGAAATGGTGGGGGCTTTGGCGGGTTGCTGGGTAGGGGTAGCCAGGTGGAAAGCATGGCCAGCCGTAGAGAAATGCTTTTTGAAATTCTCAATTATAGTGGATTTATTGGTGGTGACAGTGTTTCCTAGCCTCAGAGCAGTGGGCAGCTGGAGGAGGTGCTCTTATTCTCTATGGACGTTACAGTGTCCCAGAAATTTTTGGAGTTAGTACTACAGGATGCAAATTTCTGTTTGAAAAAGCTAGCCTTAGCTTTCCTAACTGCCTGTGTATATTTGTTCCTAACTTCCCTTAAAAGTTGCATATCACGGGGGCCTTTCGATACTAATGCAGAATGCCACTGGATGTTTTTGTGCTGGTCAAGGGCAGACAGGTCTGTAGTGAACCAAGGACTATATCTATTCCTAGTTCTACATTTTTTGAATGGGGCATTCTTATTTAAGATGGTGAGGAAGGCACTTTTAAAGAATAGCCAGGCATCATCTACTGACGGGATGAGGTCAATGTCATTCCAGGATACCCCGGCCAGGTCAATACCCCGGCCAGGTCAATTAGAAAGGCCTGCTCGCAGAAGTGTTTTAGGGAGCGTTTGACAGTGATGAGGGGTGGTCGTTTGGTCGCAGACCCATTACAGATGCAGGCAATGAGGCAGTGATCGCTGAGATCTTTATTGAAAACAGCAGAGGTGTATTTGGATGGCGAGTTAGTTAGGATGACATCTATGAGGGTGCCCGTGTTTACGGATTTGGAGTTGTACCTGGTAGGTTCATTGATAATTTGTGTGAGATTGAGGGCATCAATCTTGGATTGTAGGATGGCCGGGGTGTTAAACATGTCCCAGTTTAGGTCACCTAGTAGCACGAGCTCATAAGATTAGTTGGGGGCAATCAATTCACATATGGTATCGAGGGCACAGCTGGGGGAAGAGGGAGGTCTATAGCAAGCGGCAACAGTGAGAGACTTGTTTCTGGAAAGGTGAATTTTTAGAAGTAGAAGATCAAGTTGTTTGGGTACAGACTTGGATAGCCTGCAGAGTTCTCTATTACTATCTTTGCAGTAAATTGCAACACCTCCCCCTTTGGCAGTTCTATATTGGCAGAAAATGTTATAGTTAGCAATGGAGATTTCAAGGTTTTTGGTGGTTTTCCTAAGCCAGGATTCAGACATGGCTAAGACATCCAGGTTAGCAGAGTGTGCTAAAGCAGTGAGTAAAACAAATTTAGGGAGTAGGTTTCTAATGTTAACATGTAATTAGTTGTACCAGATCTTATTTAGGGGATTCATAGCAAAGGGGGTGAATACATATGCACGCACCACTTTTCCGTTTTCTAATTTTTTTATTTTTAAAAGCAAGTTCATTTTTAATTTCACTTCACCAATATGAACTATTTTGTGTATGTCCATTACATGAAATCCAAATAAAAATCCATTTAAATTAGAGGTTGTAATGCAACAAAATAGGAAAAATGCCAAGGGGCATGAATACTTTTGCAAGGCACTGTATATGAATGTTATTTGATGTTAGCAAGTTCTTTATTTCATGAACCTTATTTCTAAGGCTATTTCTATGAATAAGGGTTATTTTCATCCCTTTCCTGCGTAGCTTATCAGAGATAGACATAATATGGAAAAGAGCAAACGATTCAAGAGAAACAAATTTGCACTCAGCAGTCCGTTAATCAGCTGGTGTGTGTAAATGTGTGCGTTTGCTGCAGGGTTGCCTTTTGAATTTTGAATCATAATATATGCCCAAAATGTTTTGACTGGGAAGTATACGGTAAACTGTAGACTATCACATGTCGCAGGCGGTAGATAATGTGGCCAAGTTTCAAGTTAAGTTTTATTAGTCACACACATGGTATACACCGTCCAACAAAATGCTTAGTTAGAGGTTCCTTCTCGACAATGCAACAACAAAAGGAAATAACAAAAAATTGTCCGAGGCTATACGAAGACCATGCTCAGATAAGCACAGCAAAGTTATATTTAGAAGAAAAAAATGTACTTCCTTCCCGTTGTTGCGCTGCTGGGATGGTGTAAAACTAGGCTATACTGTATTACACACTGCAATGGATAGGCCATCCCAATCCTGGGCCCTGGCCTGCCCTGCTCTTGCTGATGTAGGCCTAAAGCCTTTTGTGCTTCCTAACCAATGGCTGTGCTGTGTACAGTGGCACTTCAGAAGGCGAGTCAAAGGTTTCTTCTGAAAATAATTGTTTATTTGTAAAAAAAAATTAAAAAGGCAATATCTATGTATGCGAACTAGGCCTACTGATGTCTTGTTCAGTTTGAGAGGGAGGGTGCGAACTGAATGCTGAACTATAGTCAATTAACATAATTCTTACATTGGTGTTCCACTTGGCCAAATGTGTCACGACAGTGTGAATAGCGATGTAAATGTCATCTTCCTTGGATCTTTTGGAGCAGTAGGCAAATTGAAGTGGGTCCAGTGTTCCTGGCATGCTGGTCTTGATGGCCAACCTTTCATAATGACCAGGGTGAGTGTGAACGGGGCGATAGTCATTTGGGAAGACACCTTGTTTTTCTTGGACACTAGGACAATGGTGGTCTCCTTGAAGCAGGTAGGGACTATAGCCTGGGACAGGTTGAAGATATCAAAGAAGACACCAGCCAGCTGGTCAGGGCACACTGAGGAAATGGCCAGGGATGCCATCTGGGTCATCATCTTTGTGAGTATTCACTCTTTTAAGAGTTTTCCTCACACCATCCTCGGAGAGCGTAAGTACCTGGTCGTTCGGAGCAGCGAATGTCTTCCTGGATGGCTCTGTATTGTCTGCCTCGAAACGAGCATAGAATGTGTTAAACTCGTCTGGGAGGAAGGCTTCAGTGGGCACCACACAGCTGGATTTGCTTTTGTAGTCCGTGATAGTTTGTAGTCTGTGCCACATGCATTGTGTGTATGAGTTGTTGAATTCAATTAAAGTTTGAGTTTGTATTGTTTTTACATCCCTAATGGAGCTCGTACCTGCTTGCCTTGAACATGTAGCGTGCCACCGAGCCATTGGGGTTCGTTCTGCTACCCTTGAATGCTGCAGTGTGGGCTCTCAGCATAGTACGGATATCGCTGTTCATCCAGGGTTTTTGTTTGGGGTATGTCCAGATTAACATTGTGGGTAAGCCTGTGACTGATGATGCATATTCCTCAATGTTGATGAATGAGTACTGGGTGGATGAATCTTTTAACATATCAGTATTCTCAAGAGTCCTGCAGCATCGAGTCTGCCTCTTCTGCATATGTATTGTTGGCTAGTGATTTTCACCGAAAATGTACAACTACGGCATTAACGTCTGCATTAAAAAAAAGTCCCAACTTTGGCAGACGAGTTTCTAGCCACAATCAGAAACTAGCTACAGTAGCTGTAAAGGGCTCATTGGGACAACAAATAGGGTTTTGGAATAAATGCAGAAAATAAGGTCTGAGATAAACACAGGTTTAGGAGATCTTATACATTTTGTTCTATGAGATAATTGCAGTCAGTAAGCATGACCTTTTATGTATTGTGAAGCCCTGTGATTTGTTTTTTATTAATACATAAATTCTTCAAAATTCACAAAAAGTCAAGTTAGCTGATGAAGATTATCTCATCGAACAAAACGTATAAGATCTCTTAAGCCTGTGTTAACCACAGACCTTATTTTCAGCATTTCTCCAAAAACACCATTCATTTTCTTCATAGGCTTTATCCAACAAACCATGGCGGAGTTAGTGCCTACAAAAAGATGACATTACAATTTCTCTCTACAGCCTCTCCCTTCTGTGCCAAGGTACACACAGGATTTCTAATATCACAATACAATTCCTTGTTAGATATATGTACAAGATCACAAATGTCAAAAATAAAATGAGATAATTGATCCTCAATCTTCAGCATCAAATATGCAGGCTATTTATAAGCTGCAATATTTGATTAACTATATTGTTTAATATTGAAAGGTTATCTGATTCAATTGCACAGCTCACTTATAAAATTGGTTCCCAGTTACTTAATCTTCCTACTGATACTCAGAGCTGCAACATGTCCTTAGGCTTTCTCTGATGAATACAACCTCAGTCAAGTTGTTTTTGTTGACTTGTTAGGACAATCCAAATGAGAAAACTGCAGTGGTTCATCTCACTGGAGTTCCAAGTACAGAATCAGTTGCACATGATATTTCCATGTACAGTTAGGACATAGTACAATAACAAATACAGGGTCTCATCTCCAGTTCTGAAAAAAAAAAAAGACTTGAAAAATAGGTGAATGACTGCCACGGTAGATCCAGTCCTCTGTCTATAGTTTTGTGAAGTCTTGAAATGGTAATTATAGAAATAGTTATTCTGTTCAGGTTAGTGACAGTGCTGTCACATACTGCACATGTCTGCAGATGAGTATCTCATTGTTAATTGCTTAGCTTTTGTTTTCTCTTTTGTATCCCAAACAGATAAATTGCTTTCAGCTATGTCGTAGCCTGGAAGGATCCCCAGAAATTAACACACAAGTTATGCACACAGGGGCAGCATTCTAGGGAGTGTCCACATTCAAAAACATGTGGCACTTCGAGTGAAAGGACTCTTTCCCCAAAATCTGTTTTCTAAATGAAGACATTCTACACAAAACTCATTTATACAATGCAAAATACAAAAAACAATTTAATGACTCAAAGGCAACCAGAATAAGGCACTGCGTGAGGAATGATCAAGCCGGCCACCATGGAACAAAGCGCGGGATAGGGATACACAGTGAGTGTCTACAAAACAATGACATTTACGCATTTACTATCAATTATTATGTTTAAAACAAATACAAAAACTGGTTTAAAGAAACCAAAAGAACCAATGTGAACCCTTAATAAAGTACACAGCATATGTAGTTTGTTCCAGAGGGACAATGTGGGAAACCTCTCCATCTGATAAATCTGAGTTTCAAAGGGTATATGTAACATTATTTTTTCTCCAGTGGCAGCTGCATGATGGCAGGCAGCTTGGATTCATTGTTGTTCATGGACTCCTTCCGGTGAGCCAGGAACGGGTACATGCATTTGTCTGCTCCAAGAAACTGGTACATGCAAACGATGGCGTCAAAGGGCAAGACACTGAAATAGCCAGGGATACAGAAATGAATAAATGATCAGTAAGCGCATAAAGCTATGGCTCCCATGATATACATTTGATGGTGGCAAGAGGGGAAGAATCAGAGAATATTTAAGAATGTCATTAAGTTCACCTAAAAGAGCTGTTTGACAAAAGCTGGGTATCTCAATATTCATGTTGTGTAATACTTACGTCTTCATGAAACTAACCATGTACATAATCCGAGGCGTACAGATCATGGGCTGGTCTGTTAGGATAGCCCTCATTGCCTGTTGCACACACTGCTCTGGCTTCAACGGAGGGAAGAGTGGGGCAATCTCTTTCCTGATGGGACAGAAGTAGTCATCAATTCGTTTGTAGTGTCTTTGCATCAGTTCACATTTGATGATGCCAAGAAGAAATGAGCATTGTGTTCAGATTTTAATACACTTGTTAAATGTAACACTTTACCAACCTGATTTTACACCCTTTGAACATGTCAGTATCAACTAAGAAAGGACAGACCAGCGTCATTTTTATCCCGTCTTTCTCAGCAGCTTTCAGCTCGTGGCTGAGGGACTCATGAAAACCTATAGCACCAAACTTGCTGGCACAGTAGTCCTGGTAAAAGACAAAATTTACGATAGATAATGGTTTGACCGGAGTTTTCAGATAAAGACTCGGGTACACTGTACGAAAGTATACGGTAGCTTTATCAGTGGAGAATATGCTGCTAACCTCAACACCAGCAGTGGTGAACAGACCCAGGGAGCTGGCTACCGTCACGATGTGCCCATGGTTCAGCTCGAGCATCTTGGGAACAAAAGCCTTGGTAGTCTGAATTTGAAAAACATGCCAAAAGAATTCTGACGGTAAGAATATAAACGTTGCATGGCAAGTGACATTTGATATTATGGTGTAAGAATTTGTCCTAAGCAGATTTTCATATAGGTTTATTCCATCTACCTTTGGAAATACACTTCATTGTCACTGGACTAGTCCATGTGAAACTAAGTGAACAGATTGAGTGCAATGCAACTGACCCAAAAGTGAGCATGGCAGTTGACCATCATGGTGCGCTCTAGGAGTTCATCTGGACACTCCAGCAGGTGACGTCCTGAGACCACCCCGGCATTGTTGATCAGGATATCAATGTTGCCCACTTCACGTTGCACCTTATCTGCGGTCAAGTACACCTCCTCTCTCTTGCTTACATCACACAGATAAGTGTAGACCTGGGGCTGAATCTGAGATACATCTCCCTCCTCACCATCCACTGAACCTGTAGAGCAGGGGAGATGGTCCTCGTCTGGTTTAGTGGAACAATATTTCAAGGTGCATTCCGTAACATTTGCAAACACAAACAGCACTTTATTTTGTGATATCCCTCAATCTTTAGGGTTAAAGTAATTAGAATAGAGATACATATTTGACCATCATATAATTTGAAACTAAATTGTGCAGGCCTACCTAAGTGTCCTATGACAACACAAATGGATTATGTCCTAGTTTTGGGGTTGTAATGTAAATCATAGTATCTCATAGTATAGCTTCTCTTCTTTTTATCAAGAGTTCTACATTAAAAAGACCAACGCTATAAATACTGGATTGCACCTTTAAAAGGGCAATTTATCAGTTTCAGTAAAAAGCTGAAGGATGGGGCTGGATAAATGTAATCACTCAAATTCATTGAGCTAGGAATGCAAGGACCATCCATGATATCAAAATTATAGTTTTAACCATGTTTTGACTCTCTACAGTGTTACTTTACATTTACCTTTGGGATGATGACAACAGTTAAACTAAGCCCATTAAGCATGTCATTTACAAGTTATATTATTCAATGGGTACATATTCATTTATAAGTCCAAACATTGATGTAGCAACTCATGATTTCCCCTTTTAAAGTAAAGTAGTATAATTGAATAAAGCAGCAGTTTGCCAACCTTCGGGGTTCCTATTGGTAAAGTCGCTGTAGATTTGTCGCACCATCTCAGCAGTCTCTTCGTTACTTTCCCAATTGATGTCCCAAAGAATAACCGTAGCACCTCTTCGGGCAAACTCCTTGGCAAAGTGTCTTCCAAGACCGCTTCCTGCCCCAGTGATCACACAAACCTGACCCATTACATTCTTCTCTTTTGGACGCACGAGCCATCTCGTTCCAGCCAACACAAAAGTCCAGAGAACTTTGCACGACACCAAGCAGAATTCAACAAAGATATTCATGGTAAGCAACAAAAGAAATATGCGTTCAGAAAGATTTACTGATCATGATAATTTCGAGGAAAGATGAGACAACAAAATTGACTTTGATAGCCTATTGTGCAGCTAATTATTGCTAGTTGCTACTTTGTTGCGAGTACTCATGCTTGTTCACGAGGGTCAACTTGCACAAGGCACTGCGCATGATTCTTATTTTCTTCTTCTTGGAGTTTAACGGCGGTTGGCATCCAAACACACACACACACATATATATATATATATATATATATACACACACATAATATAAATATATAAAAAATAACAATTTAAATAAAAATAAACCTCTAACAAACCCGACACTGATTAAAAGCCCTCTATCCCATTCCACTACTTTGCCCCATCTACTCCTGCACCATGCCAACGGCCTGGGAGGACGGAATACCACCACTCAACACACACTATAACTCTTCTGAAGTCAAATCTCGTATACCCAAATACTTCTCTGCAGCTGCCACCACAACATATATTTTCTGTGATTTGCGTTCCATTTCTGTGGTAACCACACAATTTTCACAAGTCCACTACAGGTTACTTTCACTGACTCATCTGCACCCAACTCCTTTCTCACCCACCCTGAAACCACATATGAATCTGCCAAAAGCCAAGGATCCACTTTCTCCAAAAATGTTACTCCTACTAGACCAGATTTTTAACATGTCCACTGATGCCAGAGCTTTACCACACCTCCCACCTTACTTAACTCACTCTCATTCACTTCCATTTCACCTCTAGAGCTCGGTCTGGAACACAGCTCACTCTGTTTGCACTTGACACTAATCTTCTTCAACACCCCATCTCAAATCAACCTTTTAGTGACCCTGTCCCAATATTCCTCTTCTCCCAACTTTGCTTGCAGCACAGTGGCATCCCAACATAACTCCATCTCATAATCATAATTCTCACCTAGGAAATATGTCTTCTCCGGGCACCAACATTTCGAAAGCATGAGCAGTGGCCACACAAAGAAAAACGACCTGAGACGGTTTTATGAATCCTCTCCCACTGCGCACTCTTGCTGACAGTTGTCTCTACCTTCTTGCCCTTTGTGCTGTTGTCTGTGCCCAATAATGTTTGTACCTTGTTTTGTGCTGCTGCCATGTTGTGTTGCTACCATGTTGTTGTCATGTTGTGTTGCTACCATGCTGTATTGTCATGGGTTACTGCCATGCTATGTTGTTGTCTTAGGTCTCTCTTTATGTTGTGTTGTGTTGTCTCTCTTGTTGTGATGTGTATTTTGTCCTATATTTTTATTTTTAATCCCAGCCCCTAGGCCTTTTGCCTTTTGGTAGGCCGTCATTGTAAATAAGAATTTGTTCTTAACTGACTTGCCTAGTTAAATAAAGGTTGAATGAATAAATAAATAAATACATCTACAAATCACCTCCTTCTTCTTATTCTTCTTCTTCAAGGTTTTATTGGCAGATTGCAACCAACTGACATGTGCATACACTGCCACCTACTGTACTGAAGTGTGAGAGCAGTCATGGCATACCTACTTTAAATTCTGGTAATACAAAATTGGGGAAAGGGCAATTACCCTGCCAACTAGTAGCCCTCACAAAAAAATTATTATAATATATATTTTTTTAAACACCAGCCCATTTCACTATTTAACCCTATCTAAACTTACTCCAGGCCAACGGTCTGAGGGGACAGAACACTACCAGTCAACACCCTCTGCAAATCTTCAACAGTGAAACCTCGTAATCCCATGTACTTCTCTGCAGTTGCCACCACAACCTCTATTTTCTGTGACTTACATTCCATGTCTGCAGTACAGTTGACAACCACTCAAAACATATTCCACTTTTCTTCAACCTCACTCCTCTGACTTCCAAGTGTAATGATTAAACCTATCCTTATTGTTAGAAGACTAGCGTGTGTAAATCAGCCCCGGCTTCTTCCTAAAATCCTGCATGCAGGAAGTAAACAGAGAATTCTGAACCTTAGGTCCAAGTGTAAGGTACATCTATTGCTGTTGCATTATCATTCAATGATCACTAAAGCACTTCCCCTAAACATATCCCTGGGTTAATGCTTTGTATTATTTTGTGTTCATTTGACAACAGGGATTGACTGATTATCACTGAATTGAGAGCTCCCCGATGGACTTGGTTGGATGGTTCATAGATAGGGCTACTACAGGGCCATTCCATAGAAGGGAATTTGGCACATTTGCCCCAGAAAATGTGTTTTTGTTCTCTGCTCTCATACTGTGTACGTTTGGTCTATTTGCCTTATTATTGAAAATGTCCATCACATGTAAAATAAGAATCTTGATGACCCCTCTGTAAACACACAATTACAAAGGCAAGGTCACATGAGCACATTTTATTTGTCTTGCATATGGTAATCAACTTATTGGAAACAATAAGTTACTACTCATTCACTATCAAGTTATGTTGACTTACAATTAAGATGACTATGGTCACATACCTTTAAAATAACTAAAGAAAATTGGGTATATGGAGGGAACATCACACAAAGCAGGCAGATGAGGAATTGACCCTAGAGTTACCTACATTACGCTGTGGTTGTCAGTATTGATTTGAGGATATGAGTAGGATAGAGCTAACTGTACAAAAGAATGTAAGATAATTACAACAAAAATACAAATGGACATTGAGGTTTTACAGATGTCTTGGTGAATGAGCTGGTGTTATATCAAGGAGTGTCAGTGCAGTAACTTTTCCAGTTGCCCTGACATCTCAATCATGAACTAACATAAGCCTACTGTACTGTACATTACTGACAACAAATGGTACTTTGAAAGGAGGATGTAAGCCATGATATGACAAAGCTTTCAAGTTATGCAAAACTTGATAACTCAGAACAATAGCTATTTGTATATCATCACCTCATATATCTCCCTACTAGAAATACATTCTTTATAGATCTCTATGAACCAGCCAAATTATGTAGGTTTTCGCCTTCTCATAAATGTCTATTTATGAAAAGGCACACAATTCATAAATTTACCAGGAAATATTACAGTCCTGATCCATTTTATCTTAGAAAAATGGAATCAATCATACAAGCAAACAAACAAAACATAATATGGTAACATGATCTACTTTAAATAGAATATAAGCACAGTAATTGATATAGTGAATATACTGTAGTATTCAGATTGTCTGCAGATGGCCCTCCTGATTCAGTTCAGATTTATAAGTATAGTTTTTTTTTAAGATGCAACAGTTGAGATGTGCCATGCAAAACTTGAAAATGCTCAATGAATTGAATAAAGAGGTTATTTTCTTCAATACCAACAGGAATTCCAATTAGAGATATGCATGAATTCTTGGATGAATTAAAATGCCTTAAAATCCTCTGTCTTTAGAGGGCAGTGTTACACTTTCTCCCTGAGTGCTGTACTGTATTGCAGGGTTTCCCAACATCAGTCCTAGCCCCCCCCCCTGGTTTTTGCCCTAGCACTACACAGCTGATTCAAATAATCAACTTGTCATCAAGCTTTGATTACTTGAATCAGCTGTGTAACGCTAGGGGCGAAAACTAAAATGTGCACCCAGGGGCGGCCCTTGAACTGATTTTCGGAAACCATGCAGTATTAGACCTACTGTGACCACAATCATCCCCATACAATATAAATTAAACTTGACACATCAAACATACACATTATTTGTTCCAACTAGCATACGCACATGTACATATCCAATACATTTTTTTCTGCACTTCTCTAAGCAAAAGGCAGCATTACAACAACATAAATACAGTGAGGAGTGTAACAACACAGATTTCCTTGGATCATGATGGATCTGGAAGTTAGCAATAATACATGTCCATTTTAGTGAAGAACCTGAATTACCCTTCAGTTGATATGATCCGTATCTAAGTGAATGAAGTGCTGTTGTATGATAATATTTGTTTTAAAGTATAATGCCATTATCTAATCAATTTTGTCATAGTGTAAATACCAGTACTTATATGGCTTGTCCATTTCCCATTCCATCAATGCAGGGTTGCACCACAGCAATGCTAAACATAGAAATAAGGGACATAAGCTCATTCACATGAACAGAATATAACATAGTAGAATTTAAAGTATTTAAAAGCAATCATAGATAGTCATGTATAGGCTATTATTAAAACTGTTTTTTCTTATTGGTCTATTTCCATATAGGCAGATGTTTACGAATTGCTATATAATATGCTTCACTTTTGTTTTCTTTTTGCTTAGATTCATTTCTCATTTCCCTGAACTAGGAGGCCCTTGCTTGTTCCATATACAGCATGTCTCTCGGTTGACTTGATTGAGAACGGTGCAAAATCTAAACAGATACAATAACATGAGATGGAATTGAAACTTTGCTAATTAATGCAAGCCATATCAAGTACAGAATATGACATGACATTGATACTGCTCGACCAATGATGAGGCCTTATATAAAAATCCCAAAGTCTTTCCACATTCCCCTCTTCAGTCGATGTCCTTGTTCCACCACACTTCAGAAAAAAATATTCAGCAAGCTAAAAAAAAAGAAACTTGCAATGTACAGCTAGCTGCGTAAAAAGTCCAGGACCATAAAGTACAATTTGTTCATAAATGTCCTCATTCATACTAGGTTGTTTTTTTGCTCACATTGGAGCCTTATAGTGAAAGTCACTGTTAAAAGTTCAATGTCTGCAGCAAGCAGCAGTTCTCATAGGTCTTCAGAAACAGTGATGTTATCAGAAAAAATTATTGTCAAGCCATGCAGACAACTTATTTTTTAATACATTAGTGTGCTTCATCTTTTTGTTCTTCATAGACAACAGAGAGTCTGTTCAATCTTTCCTTGACCTTCCACCTATACTAGTCACATGCTTGTTTCACAAGATGGAGATAGACTTCCATCCAGAACTATGTGGTTTTCCTTTTGGCTGTTGCCTGCCTCTCCTTCACCGTTGCCAGCAACAACCACTTCCTGAGTTGTGCAGTTGGTTGATTTAGGTGACAAAGGGCTGAAGACAGCGGCCCTGTCCATGTGATTTCCCCTGTGGCTTAAGCTGGAAGGCTGACCTTCGCCCTCCAAGCCCTTGGCTGCATCCTCGCCTTGGCCTGACTCTCCTGGAGCCCGTGGGCTGGTCACCGGGACCTGGCCTGGGGGTGGGGAGGGCTGGTATCCTTGTGGAGACAGAGTAGCACAGGGAGGCGTTGACGGCATCTCTGCCTGAGATTCAATGAAATTCACTTTTAGAGCTTTCGTCTTCTGTGGGTTGCCTTTGAGAGAACTGCGTATGTTTTCGACGCTCATGTCAAAGCTTTGATTATCCTCCCCCTGTGACTCCCTCTCTGGATTGCTTGAGACAAACTCATAAAGACCCTCCTTGATGATGGTAGCCGGTGGAACTTTCTCTTTGGTTTTTGGTTCCATAGAGCTGATCTGGCTGAGGTCGAGGGGAGGAGGTGCCTTCCGTCCTGCTACGTTAGGGAGGAGGGCACTGCTTTCTGCCACACTGAACTCTGTAGTGCAGCTGGCGAAGCTGTCCATGCTGGATGGGCTCCTGAGGTCACCACTGACTTGTTCCCTAATTAGGGGGGGCTTTAGTCCAGAAGACACCACCCTCATTTCCATTTCTTCCTTAAGCTTCTGTCCTTGTTCATGTGGAGCTCCCGAGCCAATGTTGGCAGTGGTCGTCATCTTGTTGTACATCTCCTCCAATATCTTGGCATTCAGGTGCTGTGGGCTGGTTCTTAGAGGATTGACCCTATCTGGAGATCCCAGTTGAGCAACCTCTTTATACCTCGCCTGGGATTTTGGACTAACCTCAGAGATGCCTTGCCTACTGCTCCACCTACTAGGTGAGAGATGGTTATCCATTGGCCGTTTCTCGTCACCTTTCTCCACCATAACATCCGTCAGCTCCATACTGCGAGCGAACGCATCCTTCAGATTCATAGACACAATACTGCCATTCCTCTTGGCCCGCTCCAAGGCCTCTCTCCTCTTGATGGCTTTCTCCTGTCTCTTCTGCTCCCTGTAGAACTCTGAGAAGTTGTTCACAATGATGGGGATGGGCAATGCAATGACCAACACACCTGCAATACAGCAGAGCCCACCGACTATTTTACCAAGAAGAGTTTGTGGATAAATGTCCCCATAACCTACAGTTGTCATGGTAATGGTAGCCCACCAGAATGAAGCAGGAATACTAGTGAATTTGGTGGCATCTTCGTCTTTTTCAGCAAAGAATACCAGGCTGGAGAAGATCATGATGCCCATAGCCAAGAACAATATCAACAGACCCAGTTCATTGTAACTGCGCCGAAGGGTGAACCCAAGGGACTGCAGTCCAGTGGAATGTCTGGCCAGTTTTAAAATTCTTAGGATTCTCATGATACGGAATATCTGGACCACTCGTCTGACATTCTGGAACTGCAGAACACTCTTGTTGGATTCGGTCAGGAAGAGAGTTACATAGTAGGGCAGGATAGCGAGTAAATCAATGACGTTCAATGGGCCTTTGCTGAACTGCCACTTGTCAGGAGAAGAGAGGAAGCGGAGGAGGTACTCCATCGTGAACCAGGCGATGCACACAGCTTCAACATGCGCTAGGCTGGGATTGTCATTGACCTGTCCAAACTCATCAACGACTTGTAGCTCTGGCAAGGTATTGAGTGATAATGAGATTGTTGATAGAACGATGAAGAAGACGGAGACAAAGGCCAGGAACTGAAAGACAAAGAAACAAAAAAAATAGAAAATGAGTCATGATCAGATAGCTGAGACAACTCTTATTACACACAAACATCAGTGTATGTGTGTGTGTGTGCATACTGGTTACTTATTCTAGTTAACCTGGTTTCTCAGGACTAAGCCTTCCTTACTAAGATGGATGGAAAACATGAATTATGCCTTCAAGTGAACAGATAGTAAGTGAGATTGATATTTGCTCACATTTAACGTTGCCAGGAGGATCATTAAGAGCAGGTGCTGTATTTGCAGCTAAAAATCATCAAGCAGTAAGTCCACTGCGTACTGTGCTTAAGGTCTAGTGATGTTGTTTAAGTAAATCAACTGTACTACACCCCAACTGTCATTTTTGTCTTCATTAACTATATTGCCTAGGCCAAGGGTTGTTCTCCCCATGCAACCACTTAACTCTACAGTGTCCCGGTGGGGTGGTCTGACAGAGGCATCATAGACTCGTAAGGTACCCTGACCACACAAGAGAGATTTCTTAGCGCATCCAACCATAAAGTAATTTTGATATTGCTGGTAAGTTACTTAGTTACTTAGTTACAGTATTCACTCAACACTACTTACACCAAATTTGTCTTATTTACTACACAACATCCTTTGATTAGATGGTTCTACAACATTACATGTCTATATACTGTACTGTATAAGCCAATAGATAAGATGATGTGAGCAATACCAGAAATGGTTGTGTAAGGCACAGATGACAGAGCAGAGGGCAATATTTCCTTACATCCATCTAAATGTGGGCGGCAGCAGAGGCTCTATTATGGATTGATAATCAATGTTTAAAGCAGATATCCTCTCAACTCTGCAGCACATTGTCCACTCCTTCCTTAACCGAAGAAACACTCAAATCAGAGATATCTGATACAGGAAACAAACAAATCACCACTTATCACATCAGTTAATTAACAGCATATAGATTTCTGTCTGCTATTTCCTCTATGTCATGGTTCTAAGAAGTCTTTGTCAACGGCCATTATGCTCAGGTTAAATTAGCACTAACATGTGTAAATACCAAAGGTTGTTGTAGGTCAAACCTGTGAGGTGTGTGTGTGTGTGTGATTGCGTGTGTATGTTCACTTCTTCATCAAGACAAGGGCACGGGTTTAGTTCCCTGAGGAAATAATCAAATTCTTATTATATCTCTCTTAGCTATCCCTGGTCGGTCCAGCCGCCCTCCTTCCCTTCCTGGGTCCCCAAGGCTGTGACGCTGTCATCGCATGGGCCTGACCTCCCTGCAATACTCTCTTAATCACGGCTATAGAGGAGAATTAACCCCAGGTTACAAAAGAGTCAGACACCATAATAGATCTGCATATCCAACTCCTGTGTAGAAACACAATCAGTTGTGATTAGCAGAAAAGCCCAAAAACTATGACATGAGAATACAGTATCTGTATGAGATTCAATCACACAGACAGTGAAAGACAAAGAAAAAGTTGCCGGTTTCATTTAAACTCGTCTTAAAGGATTCACAGGTGTTTGAATGAGATAACTAATTCAATAAAATGACAGTTCCCTCATTGCAGGTAATAGAGTTAGGAGTTAGAAGTAACTTTTCAAGATGTGATCATTACTTTGCAAATAAAATGCAAGGACATATTTGCCTACACAAGGTATATCCAAACGGGTTGTAGTATTTAGCACAGTTGATGTTCACATGACAACCTTGCTGCAGTGCTGCAGGACGTAACACGACTAATTGACATAACTGTGACCGCTCTCCACATCTCCAAGTGCTTTATGCAAACACCCCCAATTTGCATATTGTGAAATGAGCAATACTGTATGCGTGCAACAAAGATGTGAGAGTATGAGCTTAAGTCTCAATATTGGCATAGTGGCTGTATTGGCAAGCACCTGTAGTGTTTCAGTGTCATTAGTCCTTTAAAATATGAGTGCAATGAAAGTGAAATGCAGTCTTGCCAGGGACAAGTGGGGGAGCTCAAATTACTGGCTTAGAGAGCTATTGATGAGACTCTTGGCCTTGTGAGAGATGGCTACACAGAACAATCCCTTTCTGGAGGGGTTTCCCCTCATCCCATGATGCAAATGCAAATATAGAGTTTATAACCTATCATGGATTCTCTTATCATTTTAAAACATAAATATAATAGTTGTAGGCTAATACATGCTAACTTTTAAGTTCCTGCACATAGCCTATAGCCATACATACGCATTGTATGGATCACAATGCGTTGCATTAAATCAATGATTATGCACAATCAGCTTTCTATGCACAATATCCTGTCTGCGGCTTGCATTTTTAGTGGGTGTGTTTGGAATGACAATGTTGACTGAATAAGAAGTATCAGATTATTGGTTGATTCTTCCTGTTGAGGAAAGAATGAGTAACCACTTCTAACCTCTCTCTATCCTTACTATAGATAGCCACCAAATCCTATTACAATTATCCTGAAATGTCCTCCTCACAGAGACAAGCACATGCTGAAGCTCCCATACTTATGGCCCTCTGGAGAAGGGGAGGGTTTGTACAGACTTATTATACCCGCATCTATATATTAAGTGAATAAATCACAGATATGTTAAAGAATGAAAAATGTCCTGAAGAGCACCTAAGGTGACTTATGGTGGAGAGTGGCCATAGCTGTGACAGCCTGTCGATGCCACGTGAGTCACTGACAAGCGCCTGCATCCGTTGCCAGCTACTTCTGAGAAAGCCTCCTGCCAAGACCGAGCCAAGGACTAGCTAAGAATCTACTCTATCACACCTGAGCACTGATCCATCAGGCAAATTGACACTCTATAATCATGATATACTGCAGGGTAGTTTGGCTTGTAAATATAAAATCAAAATTGTGCTTAAAATGAGCCACAACTGGTGGGAAAACATATCTGTTGGTTCCAGTAATAAAGTACCGTGATCCATACAAGTATTGGTAATGCTGATTTTTCTGAGCAATTATGTGGTTAGTAGCAATGGGTAGGCCTACTTCCTGGTATTTTGATAGTTATATAGTTGTCATGGCGCCTAGTGGCAACCAATGCAGATGGCTAATGTACATTCTGTACATATATAATCATATTTAATGCATGCAGAGTTGGCAGTGGGACAGTTTTTCATTGCACAGGAGGATACTTCTGAACATGGCTTTAACCAGGGTTTGAGTTTTAGTGAGTTCCAGAAGGGGGTGGTGTTTTTAACATTGATGCTAATTTACTGCATTCTATACAATTAAAACACTTTAAAAATGCTATTTGGAGAACAGCAAAAACAAGGAAAAATTACCCCAGCCATTATCACCTTGGCTGCTGTGGGTTCTATCATCTCAGTCAATCTACAAAAGCCTATTATTTATACAATTGTACTGTTAAACCCCTGAAAGGGGGGGAAATATGATAAATGATTCACACTGACACGTAGCATCAGCGACTGCTCAGTCAGTTGTAATGATGAATTGCTCTTTACCTAGATATCTATTTTTTTCAAATTGCATTGCATTCACATTTGTATTTCTAGGCATTACTAATGAAGCTCTGGACACACAGACATCAATGGAGCACATAGATTTTTGTATTTTTAATTTTTTAAGCTTTATTTAACTAGGCAAGTCAGTTAAGAACAAATTCTTATTTTCAATGATGGCCAAGGAACAGTGGGTTAACTGCCCATGCTCGAGGATTAGTCCAACGCTTTAACCACTAGGCTACCCTGCCACCCCATTACCGCTTTCACAATAATTATTACAATATTACTTAAGATTCTGTATGAATATCAGTGATGTAATGATAAAAAATGGTAAGTAATGGATAAGACGAACAACCACCGATATAAACAAACCCGCATTACATTATTATTGTACTGTGTTGTTTGCATTTTGATTATATTTTAATGTAGGCCTATAGGGCAGATAGGCCATGTGGAAACGTTCATATTGAAACATGTCTTATTTTTTGAGTTCCTAACAGGGGACCCCACATGGGGCCCTGTCCCCAAGTTTGCGAACCATTGTACTAACCTCTCTCTGCTTGCTTCCTCCTTTTATGTCTCCTATGCTTCCTCCTGCATGCATTGTAGCCTGCCTCAGCCTCACCACTGAGCACCACATCACTGTCTGTGTTTTGATACACCATCCAAAGTGTAACTAATAACTTCACCATGCGCAAATGGATATTCAATAGGTGCTTTTCTTTGCGAGGCATTGGAAAACCTCCCTGGTCTTTGTGGTTTGTGTTTGAAATTCAATGCTCGACTGAGGGATCTTACAGATAAATCGTATGTGTGGGGTACAGAGATGAGGTAGTCATAAAACAATCATGTTAAACACTATTATTGCTCACAGAGTGAGTCAATTTAACTTATTATGCGACTTGTTAAGCAAATTTTTACTCCTGAATTTATTAAGGCTTGCTGTAACGAAGAGCTTTTAATTTTTAATTAATTTGATTATTTTTTCGAAAAACATCTGTTGTGTGTAGACCAGTAACAAAACAAATGTAAATTTAAGCCATTTTAAATTCAGGCTGTAACACAACTAAATGTGGAAAAAGTCAAGGGGTGTGAATACTTTCTGAAGGTACTATATCTCTAAGCGACTACCAGTTGTGCACTCATTCTCAGAGAGTCGGTTTTTGTTTGTTTGGGGGATGTCTGTAGACACGGCAGGAGATGCGGGATAATTTAAAGATGGCCTTTTGTACGGCATCTCACAAAAACACTGTCAGCAGCACCTCTAGTGTTGCCCACTTCTCCAGTGAGCCGTCTCCGAGCTGGGGTAGTTTGTTTCACGTATCAGGCCCTCGGGCTGTGCAGCGAGAGGGCGGAGTGAGCCGTTTGAAAGAGTGGTGAACGTGCTGCTAAAAAGGCAAATCCGGGAGACAAATCCAGGGGACGCAGGCGAATATAACGAACATTCCACTGTTCATGATTCCACTATTTCGCAAAGAGGCGTGATTAGCATTCTGAGCTTTGATCAAAGCTGTGACCAACATTGACCCATAATTAATTTTCTTTATTGTGTACAAAATATGTATACTTTTTTTATTCGAAAAATGACAGAAGTCCGGACCTCGGTGTCCTCATAGTTACGGCCATGCTTCTGAAGGAGGCTGTACTCTGTGGGGAGCTCAAACTTCACCGGATCCCAATACAGAGAAGCTGCAGACGGCGGAGATGCACTGATAACATTGAGCTGCCCGCCTGTCTGCCTGCCCTTGGACATGCTGACCTGACCACCATCTCCGCTGACCATCTAGCTATGAGCGTCTAGATCCTCTCATGACCGCAGCTGCCCATCCGCTGGAGGCCTCGAGAAGCACTCAAACAGATTTGATCGATCTGATCTAGCTACTGTTGTAGCCTATATTTCTGTCTAAATACTTGCTATTGTTTATTTTGCTGAACAAGCGCTTTGAGATTTTGTGAGTAAAGTGCTATAAAAGTTGAATAAATAATAATAATAATAATACACAATCAGTAGCTACCTTCAGGTAGTATCCATCATACTTGTGCTTGGTTTGATGAATCCTAAGGGGGAAAGTAAATATTTATTTAACAACTATTTTACTACAGTTCTAAGTAAATACCAAAGAACCCAAATAATTTGAAAGATACCAGATGTAAGAACATTTTAAACCCTTTTAACTGAAACCGCTTCAAAGAAAGGTGTCTGACATTACACAACAGAGACCTAGAGAGGGAGTCTGTCATTGTGTGATGCAGAGGGATGGATAAGACAAAGCCTCTGAAAAGCCTTGGCTGTAGCCATCGCGTGATGCCGGGATTGTCTCGGGCATGTCAGGATGAACACCCAGTCTGGCCACAGTCATGGCTGCTGAGGTTAAGTCAATGGTCATGCAGCATTATGCCTATTGGCTGTGATGGCAGAGCTGCTGGAGGTCTCATTGGTCAACTGTGACCTGAACTATCACCCACACAAGTGAGTCAAAGGGCAATTGGGATCGAGTTATATGAAAGTCCATTTTGTCAACACTAACTAATGTGGCATAATAGCTGCCAAATGGTAGGACCTTTGCACCTTGGCCTAATCTAAATCCATGCTGCTTCACATAGAAATGAGTAATAACCTTGAGTGACTTGTTGCTTTGTACAAGAAGAAACAACACAAAGGAAAATACTATTTCACAGGCAGGACACAGGTCAACATTCATCATTATACGCTTACATTACTTTTCTGTGAAAACCAGACTAGTGGGCCACTACCATGTGTCTTTGTCTTCTCTATGAAAAAACATGGCATTTATGTCATTGAGAACACTTTGCCTTCTTCAGCAAACACTCTATAAACTATACCCTCACAAATAAAATTTAAAAAAATCAAAAAATAATTGCTAACTGACATTTACTCCTGAGGTGCTGATCTGTTGCACCCTCTATACCCACTGTGATTATTATTATTTGACCCTGCTGGTCATCTATGAAAGTTTGAACATCTTGGCCATGTACTGTAACACCCCTTAGAGCCTGGTTCCTCTCTAGGTTTCTTACTGGGTTCCTGCCTTTCTAGGGAGTTTTTCCTAGCCACTGTGCTTTAAATCAAATCAAACTTTATTTGTCACATGTGCCGAATACAACAAGTGTAGACCTTACTTACAAGCCCTTAACCAACAGTGCAGTTCAAGAAGAGTTAAGAAAATATGCACCAAATAAACTAAAGTAAAAAATAATAAAAAGTAACACAATAACATATCAATAACGAGGCTATATACAGGGGCTACCGGTACAGAGTCAGTGTGCAGGTTAGAGGTAATTTGTATATGTAGGCAGGGATGAAGTGACTATGCATAGATAATAAACAGCGAGTAGCAGCAGAGTACAAAACAAATTAAGGGGGGGGGGTCGGACAATTTTATGGGCTTTCCTCTGACATCCTGGATTGTAGGATGCTTGGCACCAGTGATGTACTGGGCCGTACGCACTACCCTCTGTAGCGCCTTACGGTCAGATGCCGAGCAGTTGCCATACCAGGCGGTGATGCAACCGATCAAGATGCTCTCAATGGTGCAGCTGTAGAACTTTTTGAGGATCTGGGGATCCATGCCAAATCTTTTCAGTCTCCTGAGGGGGAAAAGGTTTTGTCGTGCCCTCTTCACGACTGTCTTGGGGTGTTCGGACCATGATAGATCGTTGGTGATTTGTGACATTTGCTGATGTAAAAAGGGCTTTATAAATACATTTGATTGAATGATTGCTATGTGATATACTACCAAAGCACTTAATACAGAGTAATTCACTCATGGGCCTTGCGTGCGTGTGGTGCATTTAGATATAGTCTAGGTCGACAGACATCATTGGTGAGGTTGTGGGGGTGGAAGGAGCAGGATTAGCTTCCTCCTGACCTGATCTGTAGATCTGCAGAAACGTAATTACGTGAACAGTGATCTGGATACAGAGAAATCGCTAGCCCACGTCTTGAGAAGATTCCAGGGCAGGGCATGCGTGTGCAAACAGGGAGCGAACGCCAAAGGATCAGCAAATACTCTGCCACAAAACACCTTTGTGACTCAAGTGTAAGGGTGTTCTTTGATACGCTGTGAAACAGTCATAAAACACCTGTATTGTTCTTCTCCTGCATTACATCCTGGATGGTTTTTACCCTCCAACAGTCCTGACAGACAATCTTTACCCACTAAAAGAGCACTGTCTGTTGCTGCCAAATCTCTCATTAAGCACTGCAAATGACAGTCTCCTCTTTGGCCCTGGAGCCCTCAGTGGAGTTGAACAATTACCATTGAGACACATTGGCTGTGTTTTTATTGAAATTCTAAAAAGGAACTAATAAGGTGAATTATAGACAACATACACTAAGTACATGTACAGAATATGTTACAGTACTTCATTACTTTCTCAAATCAGATATGGCTATGGGTATCTACAACAGTTATTGTACAGTATTACCATATCCGTCCATAGTCTTGTACATGAAATACCTTTTTCACAGCAATAACAATTTACAATGTTCCATATAGATAACATATATAAGTTCATATAACACTACAGATTACATTTTTGTTCCCTCAGGGGACAATAAAGTAATTTGCATTTGAGGTCAAATAGATGTAGCCATGTTCTGTATTTAGAAACGACCCTTTGGATATTTTAAGATCCAACAAAGGAATCCATTCCGGGGACCCAGTCTAAGACCTTTGAGTATTATACTCTGCTAATCCACATTTTCATTCAAATATGCTGCAACACTAAATCCTTATATTCATACACAGAAATCCCTCAAAACAAAACCAAGAGTATGATGATTGATCATGACTCAATCTGAGCATGATGCTCTATGTTTATGAGTGGCGGAGGTTTCCAATACATTAGGTGAGAGGTGGGACTGCGGGACAATGGGGCTAGTACACAGGCTGAGCTGCCTCTGCTGTGTGTCTCTCTGTCCCAACCAGGCTCCATGCATGTGTGACCTGGACCGGCATGGTGCAGTCCTTGGGAACATCTGGCTACTGAGAGGTAAGCAGATTAATTGAAAGATCTGGATTTCCCTCATTAAGCCCTGGCCAGGTCCGTCCTCCCACTCAGTTACGTTTAGCTCTTGGTTTGCTGCTAAACTTCAAACAAAGGCTCCCAGGAAACGGACAGAAAAAAATCCAGGGAATATTGTTTGTAGAGGTTCAATCAGGCAAAACACAGGGATTTGTCCAGCTATAATCTGTGACAGGAGTTTGGATTTACAGCAACATCTGAGAGGAAATGAACACGTGTGGAAGGCAGAGAACTGAGGCTCAACATCACAAATGTTATGGTGATGACATAAAAGAGAAACACCACAGTCAAACAGTGTTACGGTTCCACACTTGCCTCAAACCGACCTCACCTCAAGTCCAGTAGCATTATCGTGATCTGACTGCCAAAGGCTAAATGTAATCAACTAAACAAATTCATTGAGATGAAAGTATGCCTGTAAAATGTATGCCAGTACACAGCCAATAAAATGAATCCTATATAAAATATTTATTCTGAGCCAATAGCAAAATGGCTGACATACAGAACCTACTTCCTCTGAGGCATACCGGCCATACAGCAAAGAGCCCACAGCTTATAGATCTGATAGACAACGAGACAAAAAAGCAACAAGACAAACAACACAGTGTAAAATTCCCAAGGAAAAAAAAGGAAATACCACATCAACGCAAAGGATGTAAGGCTTGAAGGTTAGATTATTTCTGGCAAACATTATCACTGCTGCAGGCCGTCCTCGGAGGGGAAACTAACTCGGCAAGGAAACCCAAGAACGTCTTGATCAATATCAGGAGGTATTTATGGAAAAGTGACATGGGATATATTGGATTGGCTGTGTTTTTATATGGGAGATGTAGCTGGAACCAACCCACCACATTTTTCAAGGAGCTTCTGCTGAGTAAGGGACACAGTGGAGGAGTGCCATTTCATTTTACAGGCCATTGTACAGCAATACCAACTAGAAAATGGTTATATAGCCTTCTAAAGACCATTACTAAACCAATATCAAGCCTTATGTGTTTGCGTGTATGTATGTGTATATTTTCACTATTGATAAGGGATGTACCACTGGATTGTAATTAAACCTAAAATATGACACTTCCTTAGAAACATAATGAAACCATTTTCAATTATCAATAGACAGTGAAGCTGCATATAGGCACACGTTTTTTTAAATCAATATAACATTGCGGTATCAAGACAATTTGCATAGATTTCACTGTTCATTACTATGGTGACACACACCATGCTATTACCCCCCCAAAAGAGGCTTTATTTAGATCATGTTGGCTCAGGCTACTGTTTCTGACTGTGATCCATGTAAACCAGAGCCCACTGGATTGTGCTCAGTGAGTTGCTGATGGTGGGATGGTTTCTCTTTGTGTGAGGGGAAAAGGGAGAAGGCCATGATTATAGTAATTAGTCAAATAGATGCGCCTGATTGGTCATCACGACGTACAGGCCAACCACAAGCTTAGTAATTAAGGTGACATGACCATGTGACAGATTCAGACGACGTGATGATTGGGCAACCTGTAATTAAACACAGTGTGTAAACTGAACTGATATTTAACCAAATAAACTAAACCAAATGTCCAAGGTATTCTGTTTTAGAGACAAACGTTGGATCCTGCAATGGCTACATGCACACCACACACTATCGCATGGAGAAGAACAGACTGCCACAGCATACTTACACATGTTTTTTTTTAATGTGCTGTTTGTGTCATCTGCTAATGCAGAGCTAATTTGCATATGACATACAACTATAATAATTTGGTATTTTGTTAGGATCCCCATTAGCTGTTGTGAAATCAGCAGCTACTCTTCCTGGGGTCCAGACAAAACATGACATCATATATAACACTAATAGACAAGAACAGGACTACATACATTTAAAAATGGCACACATAGGCTACATATCAAGACATACACACAATATCTAGGTCAAATAGGAGAGAGGCGTTGTGCCGTGAGGTGGTGCTTTATCTGTTTTCTTAAATCAGGTTTGCTGTTCATTTGAGCAATGTGGGATGGAAGGGAGTTCCATGCAATAATGGCCCTATATAATACAGGGAGCTTTCTTGAATTTGTTCTGGATTTGGGGACTGTGAAAAGACCCCTGGTGGCATGTCTGGAACAGATGACCCTGTTCGTCTCATGTGCTGTAGGCCTACAGCCTGCCGACTGCCGTCAAATAAATCATATTACACTCACCACCCTCAAGCCATGCAATCAATTGTACACTCTTAGAAAAAGGGGTTGTTCAGCTTTGTTCAACTCTTTTTGGTTCCAGTTCCCTTTTGGGTTAAAGGTAGCATTTTGGAAGGGTTCTACATGGAACCGAAAAGGGTTCTACCTGGAATCAAAAGGGTTCTACTGGCAAACAAAAGGTTCTACCTGGAGCCAAAAATGGTTATTTAAAGGGTTCTCCTATTTTTTTTTTTTTTTTTTTTTTTACCTTTATTTAACCAGGCAAGTCAGTTAAGAACAAATTCTTATTTTCAATGACGGCCTGGGAACAGTGGGTTAACTGCCTGTTCAGGGGCAGAACGACAGATTTGTACCTTGTCAGCTCGGGGGTTTGAACTCGCAACCTTCCGGTTACTAGTCCAACGCTCTAACCACTAGGCTACCCTGCCGCCCCTATGAGGACAGCCGAAGAACCCTTTAAGGTTCTAGATAGCACCTTTATTTCCCTAAGAAAGAGTGTATGATTTTTTAAATGAACACCATTTATTTTTTTCAAGTACAGATGTAGGATGTTAGTTTGACCAAATTCTCACATCAGGAAAATAATCCTGCAGCAATGGATTATAATTGTATGGATTATAATTGTATGGATTATAATTAATGAACATTTTTGTAGAGGTTGAAACATTTTTGTTAGGAAAAATCAAGGTTAAAAATGTTAAGTGGATATTACAAACTTTAGAAGCCTTTTTAAACCTTGAATACAACCCGCTGGGCACAACAAGTCATTTCAACATGGACATTTGGGTAAGATGTGGTTGAGACGTTGATCAATGAGCTTTCAACCTTTATTTATCCACTCAAAAAGACATACAGAAATTTGTTGAATTCTCAGTGTGTTATCACTATGCTTACAACCAGACAGTCATGGCCAAAAGTTTTGAGAATGACACAAATATGAATTTCCACAAGGGTTGCTGCTTCAGTGTCTTTAGATATTTTTGTCAGATGTTAATATGGAATACTGAAGTATAATTACAAGCATTTCATAAGTGTCAAAGGATTTTATTGACAATTACATGAAGTTGATGCAAAGAGTCAATATTTGCAGTGTTGACCCTTTTTTTCAAGACTTCTGCAATCTTCCCTGGCATGCTGTCAATTAACTTCTGCGCAGTCCATTCTTGCATAATCAATGCTTGGAGTTTGTCAGAATTTGTGGGTTTTTGTTTGTCCACCTGCCTCTTGAGGATTGACCACAAGTTCTCAATGGGATTAAGGCCTGGGAAGTTTCCTGACCATGGACCCAAAATATCGATGTTTTGTTCCCCTCGCAACTTAGTTATCACTTTTGCCTTATGGCAAGGTGCTCCATTATGCTGGAAAAGGCATTGTTTGTCACCAAACCGTTCCTGGATGGTTGGGAGAAGTTGCTCTCAGAGGATGTGTTGGTACCATTCTTTATTCATGGCTGTGTTCTTAGGCAAAATTATGAGTGTGCCCACTCCCTTGGCTGAGAAGCAACCCCACACATGAACGTTCTCAGGATGCTTTACTGTTGGCATGACACAGGAATGATGGTAGCGCAGGGGATTCATCAGAGAAAATGACTTTTTCCCAGTCCTCAGCAGTCCAATCCCTGTACCTTTCGCAGAATATCAGTCTGTCCCTGATGTTTTTCTTCGAGAGAAGTGGCTTCTTTGCTGAGAAGTGGCTTCTTGACACCAGGTCACCCTCCAAAAGTCTTCGTCTCACTGTGCGTGCAGATGTACTCACACCTGCCTGCTGCCATTCCTGAGCAAGCTCTGTACTGGTGGTGCCCCAAGCCAATTTCAAGTCTTGCCATAGATTTTCAACCCATTTACAACAAGCCCAAACTGTAACTAGGCCATTCAGGAACATTCAATGTCGTCTTGGTAAGCAACTCCAGTGCACAGTTGAAGTCGGAAGTTTATAGACACTTAGGTTGGAGTCATTAAAACTCGTTTTTCAACCACTCCACAAATTTCTTGTTAACAAACTATAGTTTTGGCAAGTTGGTTAGGACATCTACTTTGTGCATGACACCTGTAATCTTTCCAACAAGTGTTTACAGACAGATTATTTCACTTATAATTCACTGTATCACAATTCCAGTGGGTCAGAAGTTTACATACGCTAAGTAGACTGTGCCTTTAAACAGCTTGGAAAAATCCAGAAAATTATGTCATGGCTTTAGAAGCTTCTGATAGGCTAATTTACATCATTTGAGTCAATTGGAGGTGTATCTGTGGATGTATTTCACGTCCTACCTTCAAATTCTGTGCCTCTTTGCTTGACATCATGGGAAAATCAAAAGAAATCAGCCAAGACCTCAGAAAGAAAATTGTAGACCTCCACAAGTCTGGTTCATCCTTGAGAGCAATTTCCAAACGCCTGAAGGTACCATGTTCATCTGTGCAAACAATAGTACCCAAGTATGAACACCATGGGACCATGTAGCCGCCATACCGCTCAATATGGAGGTGCGTTCTGTCTCCTAGAGATGAACGTACTTTGGTGCGAAAAGTGCAAATCAATCCCAGAACAACAGCAAAGGACCTTGTGAAGATGCTGGAGGAAACAGGTACAAAAGTATCTATATCCACAGTAAAACGAGTCCTATATCGACATAACCTGAAAGGCCGCTCAGCAAGGAAGAAGCCACTGCTCCAAAACTGCCACAAAAAAAGCCAGACTATGGTTTTCAACTGCACATGGGGACAAAGATCGTACTTTTTGGAGAAATGTCCTCTGGTCTGATGAAACAAAAATAGAACTGTTTGGCCATAATGACCATTGTTGTGTTTGGAGGTAACAGGGGGAGGCTTGCAAGCCGAAGAACACCATCCCAACTGTGAAGCACAGTGGTGGCAGCATAATGTGGCTTTGCTGCAGGAGAGATTGGTGCACTTCACAAAATAGATGGCATCATGAGGAATTTAAAATAATGTGGATATATTGAAGTAACATCTCAAGACAATCAGTCAGGAAGTTAAAGCTTGGTCAAAAATGGGTCTTCCAAATTGACAATGACCCCAAGCATACTTCCAAAGTTGTGGCAAAATGGCTTAAGGACAACAAAGTCAAGGTATTGAAGTGGCCATCACAAAGCCCTGACCTCAGTCTTATAGAAAATGTGTGGGCAGAACTGAAAAAGTGTGTGTGAGCAAGGAGGCCTACAATCCTAACTCAGTTACACCAGCTCTGTCAGGAGGAATGGGCCAAAATTCATCCAACTTATTGTGGGAAGCTTGTGGAAGGCAACCTGAAACGTTTGAAAAAAGTTAAACAATTTAAAGGCAATGCTACCAAATACTAATTGAGTGTATGTAAACTTCTGACCCACTGGGAATGTGATGAAAGAAATTAAAGATGAAATAAATCACTCTCTCTACTATTATTCTGACATTTCCCATTCTTAAAATAAAGTGGAGATCCTAACTGACCAAAAATGGAGAATTTTTACTCTGATTAAATGTCAGGAATTGTGAAAAACTGAGTTTAAATGTATTTGGCTAAGGTGTATGTAAACTTCCGACTTCAATTGTATTTTATTTGTGACATGTCGACATAATCCTGTAGTTTAAATTTCACGCTTAAAACAACAGTTAACTTTTTTTCAAATCCAATGTCTATTCCGTACAATACGTTGACAAATAAGGTTGATTCAACCAGTTTGTGCCCAGTGGGCAGTTTGCATTTTCTAATGAAGATCCTACATTTGTACATTTAAAGCACATTTATGGATCGCATCTCTGACTCATTCAATCTGCACCCTTCCAAAAAGTAGGAAAATCACATTGCAGTAGATCAAACTATTGTACAACAAATGAAGTCGCCTTTGTTTGGCAACTGAGTAATATTGAACAACCTCACCGAAGAGTGTAACTGATGATTCACATCTGAAAAGGTCCAGATGAACCTCTGCCATAATGGAATGAATTTCTCTCAAAGTTGGTATAAATCTGGGATAAAAAGGTGAGTCGTCATTTGAAAGGTTTAACCAGCAGTTTCTAAAAAGAAAGGGGATGGCTCATGCTTAGAATTTTAACAACTGGCTTCTGTAGTGGAATGTGAAGGGCATTTAAATGACTTAACACCACAATGTAAACTGTATATGAAGTGAAACATAGTATGAGAAGTGATGGGATTATTGCTTCCCTGGAGATAGAAAATCAGCTAATTGTGGCTTTTAATATCAAGGTAGTTGCAGAGTGAGGAGAGGGGAAGAGGGATGAGAAATAGTTATATAAATGGCAGCAAATTACCACACAGATGCCTGTGGCATTTTCCTGCGCTGCACACTGCCATGCTTGGGTACACGATCTGAAGGCAAAATGGATTATGCTGAGAGGTGCAGTTTCCTTGCCAAGACTCAAAATCCCTCATCCAATATATCAATAACAGGATAACATCCTTGATGTGAATATACTCATATATATACAGTAAATGCCCAAAATATCAAGAGCACTTAAGTTGGGTAATGTGACAGGAAATCAATCCATTTCCATTTGAAAATGGATAATAAAGTATTGCTCTGAGTTGACCAGGTACCCATGTACATTTTGTTGACCTTTTCTATCCAGTGTGTTAATTGAGGTGGATTGAAAGATGCCTCTCATTTTAGATTGAGAGGTAGACAGCACTCAGTGGGAGATAGATTTCTGTTCAAAACAATCATGTGCACGCAAAATCTTTGGAGAACAGTTTCACCATGTACAACATTCCAATCTAGTCAAGGCTAAAATAACCCTGTACTGCTATAGTGCATGTCCAGATTGCAACAACTGAGCCACATGAGTTACAGGTGAAAAACCTGTACCTCTATTTGAGAATAATGCCCTATGACATGTTCAGCTCCAATTGAAGGTCAATTGACATAAATGGATGAAAGAATCCAATTTAAAAGACAACACATTTGGGAAAAACGATTATGCTATCCAAGCATTCTGTCTAACCTGCCAAAGGGACAAATTAATCTCACTCAAGCTTTTTAATCATTCTTCAAGATTAAATTGAGCGTGATAAGGAAACATGCTCCTGCCGTCTGCACTATCTCACAGTCATTAACTCAAATTAACCAGTGGGCACTCAACCTGTATCTATTCAACAAGTACTGAACAGGAACTAATCATGAAGAGAGGAGACTGCTTTTACGTCATTTGTTAATCTTATAGCAGCAGCCAACCCAACTGCAGTAATTGCTTAACAGCTCTACCGCACACGTGACCCCCGCCCGGGCCGGTCGGCATATTGCAAACCCAGCTCGCTGTGAGCCAGACGGTGTGCAGCCTTCACAACAGTCTATTTGCAGAAGCAGCCTGGGTCAAACCCCCAAAGAAGATTAAGTCTCACTTCCATCACCCCCTACAGTACTGAGCCGCACAACCAGGCCTCAGCAAAACTAGGGACACACCCCATTATGTAGTAGGCCTACCTGTATGAGAACTTGATGGCTGTCATAGCATATAAAAGTATGTTAAAACTGACTGATGTGTAGAATTGAGGAGGTGGTGAACAGTGGTAGGACAGGTAGGACTGGTAGGACAGGGCAGGACACAGTAGGCTGTAAGCAGCTGACACTCACATGGAAGTCACACACGCACTGTGTCAAGGAGTTATTCACATTTGCTAAAGTTTCCAATGTTTGTTTGTATCATTGGAAAATCACACAGAATTATCTTGAGACCCGTTGGAAAGTTGTTTCCAATATTTTCAAAATAAAACATTTTGATTCTATACGCATACCAAATCAAATACTGTACTATAGGTAATAAACTGGAAATAATATTTGACAGTATTAAACAGTAGCCTCACAAAATTGTGAATGACACTTCTTCTGGAGTAGTAATTTGATTTGGTCAAGCAAGGCCCCTTTCCGTTCCTGTCAGCAGTTGTGTGTGATGTAATGACAAGAGCCCTGAGTGGATGCTGTGTCATTGTGCTGACTCACAAAATATAACTGACTGGGAGCCAACCATAACATACTGCTCTGTTGTGACAGGCTGGGTATACCCCATGGCCACTCCTCCGGTATCTCGAGTTAGCGACACACACAGCCAGTGTCCTTCCCTGTGCCTTATGCTTTTCCATGTCCTTTCTCGGCCAAAGGAGGCAACACACCCTGGCATTACCCCTGTGCTTTAAGCACTCCCTAAGCTCCATGTGCTAGTTAGTGCTACCCCCATGCTTCCTTCCACAAGCCAACAGGAGCTTAGTGTCTGTCATTGGGGGGCAAGGGATGCCCTATCTTACTTCACTGTTCACTTAATCGTTACAAATCACCAAGCTCATTTCACAAAGACCTTTGGTCTGATGGCACTGCACCCATCTCTGGGTAGTCAGGTTTCAATGTACCAGTTAATAAATACAGTACATGTATGTGAAGTGGAACATGTTTCAGGTTTTGGAGCCCGTCAGCTTGAATTACATGATGTCCATAGTGACTCAAATATTGCACAAGGACAAAATTCAATGAAAATGATTGCCCAGTCGGCAGTTGCCCATCTGATTGACAAAATCAACTCAGCATTTGTCTCCATTCATCCATGTTTCTCCATGCAGGCCTATATTAAAGTCACATGATGTGACCACTGGTACAATTACTACCTTGCCTAGTCAAGGAGCGACCTGTGATGTCACTGATGAATGCGATCAGGAACTGACGCCAACCCTCTGAGCAGAACCTAGACAACCCCTACATAACACGTGTAACCAATGTTCATAAAACACACTGCAGTCTGTTGAGTGTCCTGCCAGTTTACTGAAGCAGGATAATGGGGACTGACCCGTGTGTGAGCCAACAGTGGGTTCCCCTGACCATCTGTCACCTCCAGCACCTCCTCCTAAAACATGTTCCTATCAGGCCTACTGCTAAAACTCCTAACAGACACTAAGCACCTCCTCTTGAATTAGGTGACTCAATGTTATTAAAATAAAATAAAAACGTGTACACTGCGCTTACTTATATCACTTGTGTTTATTAGCATAACTAAATCTAGTCTCCCTAAAACTCCAGCATGGTTCTTCAGAAAACCTCCTGTTTATACCATTTGAGGTTGGCAGTGGACTGAACCATTAGATGCTTTAGATTTTGCCCATAGAGAGGACAAATGTGCAATTGTGGGAATACAATGCATTACACTTCCCCACTCTAGTAAAAAAAAGAAGATAAAAGCATGCACATTAAACCGTTACTAATGGGTCAATTGACTGCTTTTCTTGGACTGAATTCTGGGAAGCACAGGACACATGGTGTACCATTGGGAGTGTGTATGCAAGACAATAAATAAAGCTGCTGTCTGTAAAATATTATTTAACACTTTATCACATTAGACAGATTCATATAAGACCTTAGTCCTGGAGACATAGATCCAAGAACTAACTTGAACATGAATACTAAACCATAATACCTAACCTTACACTGCAGGCATTTGGTGCCGGAGTTCATATGATCAACTGATCAGCATATACTAAAATTAACTACACTAAAGAAAAATATAAACACAACATGTAAAGTGTTGGTCCCATGTTTCATGAGATGAAATAAAACATCTCAGAATTTTTCCATATGCACAAAAAGCTCATTTCTCTCAAATTTTGTGCACACATTTCTTTACATCCCTGTTAATTAGCATGTCTTCTTTGCCAAGATAATCCGTCCACCTGATAGCTGTGGCATATCAAGAAGCTGATTAAACATCATGATCATTACACAGGTACACCTTGTGCTGGGGACAATAAAAGGCCACTCTATCATGTGCAGTTTTGACACACAACACAATGCCACAGAGGGAGCGGGCAATTGGCATGCTGACTGCAGAAATAACAACCAGAGCTGTTGCCAGAGAATTTAATATTAATTTCTCTACCATAAGCCTCCTCCAACATTGTTTTAGAGAACTTGGCAGTACATCCAACCGGACATCCAACCGGACAACTGGAGACCACGTGTATGGCGTTGTGTGGCCAAGCGGTTTGCTTACGACAACGTTGTGAGCAGAGTTCCCCCATGGTGGCGGTGGGGTCATGGCATGGGCAGGCATAAGCTTCAGACAACAATCACAATTGCATTTTATCAATGTCCATTTGAATGCACAGCGATACCATGACGAGATCCTGAGATCCATTCTCGTATGATAATTCACTGCCCCATGTCAGAAGGATCTGTACACAATTCCTGGAAGCTGAAAATGGCCTAGTTCCCAGCATACTCACCAGACATGTCACCCATGGAGCATGTTTGGGATGGTCTGGGTCGACGTGTACGACAGCGTCAACCAGTTCCCGCCAATATCCAGAAACTTCTCACAGCCATTGAAGTGGAGTGTGACAACATTCCACAGGCCACAATCAACAGCCTGATCAACTCTATGCGAAGGAGAGGTGTCATGCTGCATGAAGCAAATGGTGGTCACACCAGAAACTGACATTTTTTTATCCATGCCCCTACTTTCTTCTTTTTTTTACAGATGCATATCTGTACTCCCAGTCATATGAAATCCATAGATTAGAGCCTAATGAATTCATTTCAATTGTCTGAGTTCTTTATATGAAAGAGTAACTCAGTCAAATCTTTGAAATTGTTGCATGATGCGTTTATATTTTTGTTTAGTATACATGTATTGGTTAAGAGTGCAAAATACTGTGCATCAATATACAGCATGTGTGATATTATTCATATACTGTATTTGTTTAATGTATCATCTCAACTGTACAACACACAGAGCAGTATGCACTAAGCACACATGAACCATAATCTTCCGGGTTCTTTCTTATCTGATTACTTCATAGGTTAAAAGAGGATTAAGCTGCTGGTGGCACAATATTCTCCTCTACTGTTTTGATTGAGTTGGAAGTAAAGAGATATCTAAAGACAAATTCAAATTGGGACACAAGATCTGTTATTAATAAACAAATTGATCAAATTCCATATATCTGATATATTGAGATTCACTTCATACCGAGTTTTGCCAGCAGCTGAGCTGAAGTTGAAAACGGGTTAAGGAGGTCTAGCCCCTACAGTACTCCCCTACTTTACTGCAACCAAGATCATAAATTATGAGACTACATTATGAAATTAGAGAGATTCCTGCAAGCAGCTATGATACCATGGGATGGGATGGATTTGGACTGACCCATAGTCAGTAGGCCTAAACTCAACCCAGGTCAACGCTTTGGTCTTACCTTAGCAGCAAGAGAAGAGCTAGGCTTCTCGAGGAGGTCCCACAGCTTCTGTCTCTTGTCTGGACAGCAGCCTTCTTCCGGCTCCTCCCCGTCCTTTTCTCTGAGCGACTCGGCCTCCCTCCTCAACTCCTCGTTCATCTGCTCCTTCTTCTGGTGGTACCTGGCCTGGCAGCAGGATTCCAGGTAGATCTCATCTATACCCCAGTAGTCGAGCTCCTGGCCGAAGGACAGGGCGCACATCTCCTCCATCATGTGCAGCTTCCCTGTTCTGTAAAAGTTCAGAATGGAGGAGAATGCCCCTGGGTGCCTATCGAAGAAGTATTCATTATCAGTCAAGCTGTAATCGTCACAGATTTCCATTAAGGTTTCATGGGTATTGCAGTCTCTGAGTTTACCCAGCCTGGTCCTGGGGAGACGGTCCAGGGTCCTCCATAGGACCTCGTGGACCAGCCCCCCAACATTGATGCGGACTCTTCTGGATCGAGCCTTAGTACGGATGATGTCGATCGGCTCTGGTGGGAGTGAGCCTACAGGACGTGAGTTGCTTTTGGGGATCCCAAAGCTAGCTCTCTCTGCCATGATGGTCACAGTTCAGGTGTTATGCTAGGTCAGGTCAAATCCACTGACCCCTCAATTAGGATTGGGCCCAACAACTTTGAATGTGAGAGGAACTTCAAACCGGTTTCCCCATGGCTTCAACTGAAAGAAAAAAAATGAAAAAAACAGGGACACTAATTTTACCATTAGTTGAGGACAAATGTGCATCTGAATGCATCATCATTTTTGAATACCTGATTTTAAAATATCCCCATCAGTTTATAATGACTACATGTAAGCAGTGACATAATTTACTAACTAGTGCTCATCAAGCCTGGTCATGGGGACCCACAGGGTGTGCATGCTCGTTGTGCCCAGTAGGCCTCAACTAATCAGCTGATCAACACGCCCTTGACTAGTTAAATCAGGTCTGTTAGTATAGCATGAAAATCCAGACTGAATTATTATCCTTAGCGTGACTCAGTCTAGATTTCCAGGCTAGTGTTATTACATGGCTGGAACAAAATCCTACACACCCTGTGGTTCCCCAAGACCAGGATTGAAGAACAATATAGCCAATCCATTAAATAAATGTTATGTGAGCTCATGGTATTGCAGAACCACCCTGAAAAGTTATTCTTTATCAAATAAAATAAAGAGTGCTCTATGCATTGAAGGCAATAGACCTAAGATTGAATTGTGTTGGCTTAAGTTAACCATAAATCTCACCGCAAGTAGCCTATTACACTTAGCTACACTCTTAGAAAAATGTGCTATCTAGATTTTAAAAGGGTTTCTTCGTCAGTCCACATAGGAGAACCCTTTGAAGAACCCTTGTTGGTTCAAGGTAGAAACCTTTTGGTTCCAAGTATAACAATTTTGGGTTCAATGTACAACCGTTTCCACAGAGTGTAGGCTACTGTTCATGACTTCATAATAGCCTCCAAGCTATTTATACAGGAAACTCTAGGGCACTCGTTTTAACCAATTTACACTAGATTTGGAGGGTGTCACTTGGAGGGTAAATTTTACCCAACTCTGTCTTGATAGGTCTTGATAATAAGGCACTTTATTATAGCCTAGGATAAATTCTAAGAGGTAACATAGTTGTACTTTATCACCCCAAGGTTACTTATGTAATACACAGAAAACCTCATTCAAGATCAAATGGAACCAATATATGATTTGGTATCCTACCCAATATACCATATCAATTCAGTAACCTGAACTTTTCGAACATCTTATCTGGTAATCAAACATAATTTATTTCACATATAGTCTATTATGAACGTCTTTGCATTTTACACAACCTAAATAATAGAGCAGTAGATAGGCTAAAAAGATAAGATATTATTATTTTTAAACAACATTTCAGAAAAGATATGAAAAGTGAACATTTCAGAAAAAAACGGAGTCTAATATAGCCTAATAACAATCCGTGGCCTACCTTTTTGTATCACTCTTATCTTTCAAACCAAACTCCTCTCCCTCGAAGAGAATTGAAGAGACAGGTTATCCGTGATTAGGCTACCCTCCCATCCGACTAGTACCGCAAGCCGTCTGTAACTGGAGTAGAGGATATCTTCCACATTTTATCTTTGTCACATTTAGAAATAAACAGAGAAATATCGTCCTTGTAGTGAGAAAATACTACTACCAGTAGTAAAACTGCAAACGACACACTCCATGGGGATATGATAAGAGGTTGTCCTCGGATATCGAACATGTAAAAATAAACGGATGAGCGCACCATGGGGCTATCTGTATAGCAAGACGCACAGGATCGAGTAATAGGGGGAAGCTTTTTTCCACCCGCTGGCTGCAACACAGCCCGGAGGTGAAAGCTAATTGGATTGAGATGTACATCACCAAGGACAGCTCCAGATCAACGAGAGCGAGCCCGGGTAGATCTACGAACTCTACTCAGTGCAAGACCTGTGTCAACGAGGGAGGTTGCATGTTGTAATGTTCTAGTGTCTAGTCAAGCATTCAAAGTTTTTCTGAAGACTTTGATAGGAAAAAAAAAGAAAAAACACTGTTGCGGTTGAATGAAAATGTTAGCCTATACATTTCGACTTTTGGAATAGACTAGAACAACTTCCTTTTTCTCATATAGTTATGTAGTGTTACATTAGTCAGAAATAGGCTAGTATTGCCCAGACAAAAATAAAGCATAAAGTATTACGAATAAATCAGTAAAGTACATTTGTATATATTGTATAAGTCGTTATGGGAGCAAGAAGACCAGAGAAGAACCAAACCAACACTGTCCCCAAGGGCGAACAGGATATTCTTGGCTCCATGAAAATGTTAACTACGTTACTACCTCAATTATACTGAATGGAACATCTTTATACAAAATTCAACCAAGTAAGGCTCGTTATAAAATAATGGGATCAAAGAATCCGTGCTTGAAAATAACCACAACAGAACTATTTTTACATTTCGCACATGATGAATTCCAATGCCCTCAGTTTGTTCCTTAAAACAGTACTTTATGACTTGTTGTCACCTTGGATGAATGATATGATAATGTGTATTTTGGAGTTGCCTGTCCAGGCTCACCAGACCAGTTACATTACCAGGCTGCGGCAGGGACATCCCACATCCTCAATACAATAATAGATAGGGACTCCTCGTCCTTCCTTTGTACATTGGAATATGTAGACCATTATCAGCCAGGGAACCTAAATATCTCACGTTAGAGGTTTATTCTAGAAGGCTATTTCTGGTGAGCAGCCAGATGCAATCTGCCGCTGCCACCTCCAGCCAAGGGGAGGGTACCCTTTAGTGATGGGTCGTACGCCGCAACAACGGCTCTTTTTGAATCGCTCTTTTTGGTGAAAGTTGGGAACCGAATTACATATGTGAAAGAGCCGTTTATTTGGCTCCCTGATTTGCATACTGTACTGTTATTATTGCTTTTTGAGATTCAGACATGGATTATCTGCAGATAAATTATTAAAACATAATCTGAAGATGGTAATTCCTCATTGCAGGAACAAAATATTGAGGAGAGAGCCATATTCTGTTCCACACCATATTAGATTTAGGCATCCAATATTGGCCTACGCTGCCTCTGTAGCAGGTTGCTGGCAAGATAATAGGGACAGATCATTCTTCCCTAAGCCAAATGACAAGTCACGACAGTTTTCCAGCAAAGGCTACAGTAGTCTACTGCTAGTATGAAAACAGCATTGTTCCCCACACAATGTTTAAGATCTGACTGATAGTGGGGACATTGATGACTTCATAACGGAGAAGAGAAATAGCTGTTTCAAAAGTGACCACAAGAGGGGGTATGTTGCTTAATCAGAGAACAAAATATGTTCCACAGTATAAGCATATAAACTACTACTGTTCTCTGTAAGAACATTCTTTCGCATTGACAAAGTTTGACATTCAATCCAGTGGCGTACTTACATTACCACTAAACAAATCTGTCTGATTTTCCATTGACTCTTGTCTTACCCCAGTAAAATTAATATGAAATGATAGTAGAAAATTCCACTAAATTAAATACCTTCCATTATTATTTCATTAAATACCTCATAGTATATCATACATTTTAAAGCAATGTTTCATGACATTTATGACTAAGAACTCTGTACAGATGTAGGTTCTTAATTTGATCACCCTGTTGCAGGAGAACATGTAGTGTATTTAAGATTTAAAAGCCTTCTGAAGTTTTTAATTTCCACTTAGAAATTTCAGACTATATTTTCCATTACGAAAAATGTATCAACCCATAGAAATGTCCATTAATTATAATCCATATAATAATTCACATTCCCTGTTGCTGCAGGATTATTTTCCTGCTATAGAAAACGGGTTCAAATTAAGATCCTACATGTGTATGTGTTGGGACATTTATAGCTCAACTATATTGGCAATCAATCAAACATAGTAACACATTTCCAATTAAAAACACAATAAACTAGATGATGGCCAGGGACCATGCTAACCAAACAAATATTGACTGTGATTGGACTCAATAATAGAGGTGGTAATAATGGTTCATTGCCCAGGTTCCCAAAGAGAATTGTTTCAAGAGAAAACATGAACGTCTTATGAAAGCCATCATATAAAATAATTTTAAAAAACAACCATGAAGCCCGAAAAAGAAAGAAAATTCACGAGAACCAAAATGTGTACTTCAACCATGCTCTACCAAGGTTTTCCAGCACACAGCTTTGACCTACTACAGTAGCTATGTTAGTCTATTTGTATTTCCAACAATGTGTAGGCAGGTTGCTTAGGATTCAAACCTTCTCAAACAGCCTAATTCATATGCTCCCACAATAATATGATTTGTACCTCATACAAGGTAATGTATTGAATTCTTTCCACCCCACACTAAGACATTACTCAATTTTCAAGCTTTTCTTATTATTATATTCAAGCAAGCTTTGTTTTTATACTTACAAGACCAGCAGGCTTGATTGAGTGAGCTGTTTTGTCTTGTAGTAACGTGGTGCCTGCCTGTAATTCCTTAAACATTTATTTTATGTCATTGAAAAATAAAAATAAATCATAACATATTTTTTCATCAGTAGTTACCCAACATAATAGGCGGTGGTGTGTTTGACACAGTCACTCATATAGATATAGAGGTCTATAGGGTCTGTCTGCATTCCTTATTTCTATAACAGTTAGCTTACCTATGTAACTGTCATGTACTGTCATGTTGTGTCTTGTCTCTGTCCTTTCCCTTCACCCTGTCTCCCTCTGCTGGTCGTTGTTAGGTTACCTTTTCTCCCCCTCTTTCCCCCAGCTGTGTCTTGTCTCCTCCTAACCACCTCGTCACCCCTTTTCCCACCTGTTCCCTTTTTCCCTCTGATTAGGTCCCTATATCTCTCTCTGTTTCTGCTCCTGTCCTTGTCGGATTCTTGTTTGTTGTGTTTCATGCCTGAACCAGACTGTCGTCATGTTTGCTGTAACCTTGTCTTGTCCTGTCGGAATCTGCCGGTCCGTCTGAGCCTACCTATGTTTGGTAATTAAAGAAGCTCTGTTTAAGTTAATTCGCTTTTGGGTCCTCATTCACGCACCGTAACAGAAGAATCCGACCAAGAATGGACCCAGCGACTTCGGATCCTCTCCACTCAGCCGTCGGGATCCAGGGAGCGATGCTAGGCAGACACGAGCAGGAATTGTCTGCTGCTCGACATGCCGTTGAGACCCTGGCCACCCAAGTCTCCAACCTCACAGAACAGGTTCACCATCTCCGCCTCGATCCACCGGCCACTTCCAGGGCTTTCGAATCTCCGGAGCCCAGAATCAATAACCCGCCGTGTTACTCTGGGGAGCCCACTGAATGCCGCTCGTTCCTCACCCAGTGTGATATTGTGTTTTCTCTCCAGCCCTACACTTTCTCCAGGAGCACTGCTCGTGTCGCCTACGTCATATCTCTCCTTATTGGACGGGCTCGTGAGTGGGGCACGGCAATCTGGGAGGCAAGGGCTGAGTGTACTAACCAGTATCAGGACTTTAAGGAGGAGATGATACGGGTTTTTGATCAATCTGTTTTTGGGGAGGAGGCTTCCAGGGCCCTGTCTTCCCTATGTCAAGGTAATCGATCCATAACAGACTACTCTATTGAGTTTCGCACTCTTGCTGCCTCCAGTGGCTGGAACGAGCCGGCTTTGCTCGCTCGTTTTCTGGAGGGTCTCCGCGCAGAGGTAAAGGATGAGATTCTCTCCCGGGAGGTTCCTTCCAGCGTGGATTCCTTGATTGAACTCGCTATTCGCATTGAGCGACGGGTTGATCTTCGTCACCGAGCTCGTGGAAAGGAGCTCGCGTTCTCCGTTGCCCCCCTCTCCGCATCACTACCATCTTCCTCTGCCGGCTCGGGTGCTGAGCCCATGCAGCTGGGAGGTATCCGCATCTCGACTAAGGAGAGGGAACGGAGAATCACCAACCGCCTCTGTCTCTATTGCGGTTCCGCTGGTCATTTTGTCACTTCATGTCCAGTAAAAGGCCAGAGCTCATCAGTAAGCGGAGGGCTACTGGTGAGCGCTACTACTCCTGTCTCTCCTTCAAGATCCTGCACTACCTTGTCGGTCCATCTACGCTGGACCGGTTCGTCAGCTTCCTGCAGTGCCTTAATAGACTCTGGGGCGGAGGGCTGTTTTATGGACGAGACCTGGGCTCGGGAACATGACATTCCTCTCAGACAGTTAAAGGAGCCCACGGCCTTGTTCGCCCTGGATGGTAGTCCTCTCCCCAGGATTCAGCGTGAGACGCTACCTTTAACCCTCACTGTTTCTGGTAATCATAGTGAAACCATTTCTTTTTTAATTTTTCGTTCACCTTTTACACCTGTTGTTTTGGGCCATCCCTGGCTAGTTTGTCATAATCCTTCCATTAATTGGTCTAGTAATTCTATCCTCTCCTGGAACGTCTCTTGTCATGTGAAATGTTTAATGTCTGCTATCCCTCCTGTTTCCTCTGTCTCTTCTTCACAGGAGGAGCCTGGTGATTTGACAGGGGTGCCGGAGAAATATCACGATCTGCGCACGGTGTTCAGTCGGTCCAGGGCCACCTCTCTTCCTCCACACCGGTCGTATGATTGTAGTATTGATCTCCTTCCGGGAACCACCCCCCCCCGGGGTAGACTATACTCTCTGTCGGCTCCCGAACGTAAGGCTCTCGAAGATTATTTGTCTGTAGCTCTTGACGCCGGTACCATAGTCCCCTCCTCCTCTCCCGCCTGAGCGGGGTTTTTTTTTGTCAAGAAGAAGGACGGGTCTCTGCGCCCCTGCATAGATTATCGAGGGCTGAATGACATAACAGTGAAGAATCGTTATCCGCTTCCTCTTATGTCTTCAGCCTTCGAGATCCTGCAGGGAGCCAGGTTTTTCACTAAGTTGGACCTTCGTAACGCTTACCATCTCGTGCGCATCAGGGAGGGGGACGAGTGGAAGACGGCGTTTAACACTCCGTTAGGGCACTTTGAATACCGGGTTCTTCCTTTCGGCCTCGCTAACGCTCCAGCTGTCTTTCAGGCATTAGTCAATGATGTCCTGAGAGACATGCTGAACATCTTTGTTTTCGTTTACCTTGACGATATCCTGATTTTTTCACCGTCACTCCAGATTCATGTTCAGCACGTTCGACGTGTCCTCCAGCGACTTTTAGAGAATTGTCTTTTTGTGAAGGCTGAGAAGTGCACTTTTCATGCCTCCTCCGTCACATTTCTCGGTTCTGTTATTTCCGCTGAAGGCATTAAGATGGATCCCGCTAAGGTCCAAGCTGTCATTGATTGGCCCGTCCCTAAGTCACGCGTCGAGCTGCAGCGCTTTCTCGGCTTCGCAAACTTCTATCGTCGTTTCATCCGTAATTTCGGTCAGGTGGCAGCTCCTCTCACAGCCCTTACTTCTGTCAAGACGTGCTTTAAGTGGTCCGTTTCCGCCCAGGGAGCTTTTGATCTCCTCAAGAATTGTTTTACATCCGCTCCTATCCTTGTTACACCTGACGTCTCTAGACAGTTCGTTGTCGAGGTTGACGCGTCAGAGGTGGGCGTGGGAGCCATTCTTTCTCAGCGCTCCCTCTCTGACGACAAGGTCCACCCATGCGCGTATTTTTCTCATCGCCTGTCGCCGTCGGAACGTAACTATGATGTGGGTAACCGCGAACTGCTCGCCATCCGGTTAGCCCTAGGCGAATGGCGACAGTGGTTGGAGGGGGCGACCGTTCCTTTTGTCGTTTGGACTGACCATAGGAACCTTGAGTACATCCGTTCTGCCAAACGACTTAATGCGCGTCAGGCGCGTTGGGCGCTGTTTTTCGCTCGTTTCGAGTTCGTGATTTCTTATCGTCCGGGCTCTAAGAACACCAAGCCTGATGCTTTGTCTCGTCTCTTCAGTTCTTCAGTAGCCTCCACTGACCCCGAGGGGATTCTCCCTGAGGGGCGTGTTGTCGGGTTGACTGTCTGGGGAATTGAGAGGCAGGTAAAGCAAGCGCTCACTCACACTCCGTCGCCGCGCGCTTGTCCTAGGAACCTTCTTTTCGTTCCCGTTCCTACTCGTCTGGCCGTTCTTCAGTGGGCTCACTCTGCCAAGTTAGCCGGCCACCCTGGCGTTCGGGGTACGCTTGCTTCCATTCGCCAGCGTTTTTGGTGGCCCACCCGGGAGCATGACACGCGTCGTTTCGTGGCTGCTTGTTCGGTCTGCGCGCAGACTAAGTCCGGTAACTCTCCTCCTGCCGGCCGTCTCAGGCCGCTTCCTATTCCCTCTCGACCGTGGTCTCACATCGCCTTAGATTTTGTCACCGGACTGCCTTCGTCAGCGGGGAAGACTGTTATTCTTACGGTTGTCGATAGGTTCTCTAAGGCGGCTCATTTCATTCCCCTTGCTAAGCTTCCTTCTGCTAAAGAGACGGCACAGATCATCATCGAGAATGTTTTCAGAATTCATGGCCTTCCGTCGGACGTCGTTTCGGACAGAGGTCCGCAATTCACGTCTCAATTTTGGAGGGAGTTTTGCCGTTTGATTGGGGCTTCCGTCAGTCTAACGGTCAAGCAGAACGGGCCAATCAGACTATTGGTCGCATCTTACGCAGTCTTTCTTTTCGCAACCCTGCGTCTTGGTCAGAACAGCTCCCCTGGGCAGAATACGCCCACAACTCGCTTCCTTCGTCTGCGACCGGGCTATCTCCTTTTCAGAGTAGCCTCGGGTACCAGCCTCCGCTGTTCTCATCTCAGTTCGCCGAGTCCAGCGTCCCCTCCGCTCAGGCTTTTGTCCAACGTTGCGAGCGCACCTGGAAGAGGGTCAGGTCTGCACTTTGCCGTTATAGGACGCAGACTGTGAGGGCTGCTAATAAGCGTAGAACTAAGAGTCCTAGATATTGTCGCGGTCAGAGAGTTTGGCTCTCCACTCAGAACCTTCCCCTTAAGACGGCTTCTCGCAAGTTGACCCCGCGGTTCATTGGTCCGTTCCGTATTTCTCGGGTCATTAATCCTGTCGCAGTTCGACTTCTTCTTCCGCGATACCTTCGTCGCGTCCACCCGGTCTTCCATGTCTCCTGCATCAAGCCCGTCCTTCGCGCCCCCGCTCGTCTTCCCCCCCCCCCCCCCATCCTTGTCGAGGGCGCACCCATCTACAGGGTCCGTAGAATTTTGGACATGCGTCCTCGGGGCCGTGGTCACCAGTACCTCGTAGATTGGGAGGGGTACGGTCCTGAGGAGAGGAGTTGGGTTCCCTCTCGGGACGTGCTGGACCGTGCGCTGATCGAGGATTTCCTCCGTTGCCGCCAGGTTTCCTCCTCGAGTGCGCCAGGAGGCGCTCGGTGAGTGGGGGGGTACTGTCATGTACTGTCATGTTGTGTCTTGTCTCTGTCCTTTCCCTTCACCCTGTCTCCCTCTGCTGGTCGTTGTTAGGTTACCTTTTCTCCCCCTCTTTCCCCCAGCTGTGTCTTGTCTCCTCCTAACCACCTCGTCACCCCTTTTCCCACCTGTTCCCTTTTTCCCTCTGATTAGGTCCCTATATCTCTCTCTGTTTCTGCTCCTGTCCTTGTCGGATTCTTGTTTGTTGTGTTTCATGCCTGAACCAGACTGTCGTCATGTTTGCTGTAACCTTGTCTTGTCCTGTCGGAATCTGCCGGTCCGTCTGAGCCTACCTATGTTTGGTAATTAAAGAAGCTCTGTTTAAGTTAATTCGCTTTTGGGTCCTCATTCACGCACCGTAACAGTAACATTGACATACTGTAACCACTTGTTTTTCAAACATGGTCCTGTTTTATCAAATGGGCAATTCATTACCTCTGTAAAATTATTATGTAGCTTAAAGTTGTGTATTGCATTTACTTTTGCAATAAAGATGACGCTACAATAATACACATTCACAAACAAAACAAAAAACATCAGAGGCAGACCTGTGGGCGAAAACAGCGCGTTGATGAGAAGTCGAAGAAGAATAGCAAGAATCGTGCAAACTTACAGGCAGGCCACAAACAGGCAAATAACAGGGCATTGTAACAGTGGTGTGCAGAACAGCGTCTCGGAATGCACAACTCGTCTGTCCTTGTCACAGATGGGCTATTATAGCAGACGACCACACCGGGTTCCACTCCTATCAGCTAAAAACAAGAAGTTGCTCCAGTGGGCATGTGACCACCAACACTGGAGAATTGAGGATTGAGGAGTGGAAAATACTAGATGGTGTACCTAATAAACTGGCCACTGTGTGTACTGCGTACTTTACCCATGCTCTACCAACGTTTTCCAGCACACAGTGTTGAAGTACTACAGTAGCTATGTTGGTCTATTGTACTTCAACAATATGTAGACAAGTTGCTTAGAATTCAAACCTTCTCAAACAGGCTAATTCATACTGTGAGGGATAATGGAGTTAGAGTGTCATGCTAAAAAATATACAAATATATATGTATAATACAGTTGAAGTCGGAAGTTTAGATACACATTAGCAAAATACATTTAAACTCAGTTTTTCACAATTCCTGACATTTAATCTGAGTAAAAATATCCTGTTTTAGGTCAGTTAGGATCCCCACTTCAATTTAAGAATGTGAAATGTCAGAATAATGGTAGAGAGAATGATTTATTTCAGCTTTTATTTCTTTCATCACATTCCCAGTGGGTCAGAAGTTTACATACGCTCAATTAGTATTTGGTAGCATTGCCTTTAAATTGTTTAACTTGGGTCAAATGTTTCGGGTTGCCTTCCTCAAGCTTCCCACAATAAGTTGGATGAATTTTGGCCCATTCCTCCTGACAGAGCTGGTGTAACTGAGTCAGGTTTGTAGGCCTCCTTCCTCGCACACACTTTTTCAGTTCTGCCCACACATTTTCTATACGACTGAGGTCAGGGCTTTGTGATGGCCACTTCAATACCTTGACGTTGTTGTCCTTAAGCCATTTTGCCACAACTTTGGAAGTATGCTTGGGGTCATTGTCCATTTGGAAGACCAATTTGCGACCAAGCTTCAACTTCCTGACTGATGTCTTGAGATGTTGCTTCAATATATCCACATCATTTTCCAGCCTCATGATGCCATCTATTTTGTGAAGTGCACCAATCCCTCCTGCAGCAAAGCACCCCCACAACATGATGCTGCCACCCCTGTGCTTCACGGTTGGGATGGTGTTCTTCGGCTTGCAAGCCTCCCCCTTTTTCTTTGCTTTTTTATGGTGGTTTTGGAGCAGTGGCTTCTTCCTTGCTGAGCAGCCTTTCAGGTTATGTCGAAATAGGACTCGTTTTACTGTGGATATAGATACTATTGTACCTGTTTCCTCCAGCATCTTCACGAGGTCTTTTGCTGTTGTTCCGGGATTGATTTGTACTTTTCGCACCAAAGTACGTTCATCTCTAGGAGACAGAACACGTCTCCTTCCTGAGCGGTATGACGGCTGCGTGGTCCCATGGTGTTTATACTTGCGTATGATGTTTCTAACTATTGATTGTCCACCTGTGGTAAATTCAGTTGATTGGACATTATTTAGAAAGGCACGCGCCTGTCTATACAGTTGAAGTCGGAAGTTTACATACAGTGCCTTGCGAAAGTATTCGGCCCCCTTGAACTTTGCGACCTTTTGCCACATTTCAGGCTTCAAACATAAACATATAAAACTGTATTTTTTTGTGAAGAATCAACAACAAGTGGGACACAATCATGAAGTGGAACGACATTTATTGGATATTTCAAACTTTTTTAACAAATCAAAAACTGAAAAATTGGGCGTGCAAAATTATTCAGCCCCCTTAAGTTAATACTTTTTTTTTTTTTATACTTTTGTAGACCTCAAACCTATAGAAAATTTGTGGGCAGAACTGAAAAAGCATGTGCAAGCAAGGAGGCCTACAAACCTGACTCGGTTACACCAACTCTGTCAGGAGGAATGGGACAAAATTCACCCAACTTATTGTGGGAAGCTTGTGGAAGGCAACCCAAAATGTTTGACCCAAGTTAAACAATTTAAAGGCAATGCTACCAAATACAAATTTAGTGTATGTAAACTTCTGACCCACTGGGAATGTGATGAAAGAAATTAAAGCTGAAAGAAATAATTCTCTCTTCTATCATTCTGACATTTCACATTATTTAAATAAAGTGGTGATCCTAACTGACCTAAGACAGGGACATTTTACAATGATTAAATGTCAGGAATTGTGAAAAACTGAGTTTAAATGTATTTGGCTAAGGTGTATGTAAACTTCCGACTTCAACTGTATGTCAACCTGACACTATTCAAATGGACAGTCTGGTGATGATAGCACGCGTTAATTCCAAAATGTTTTGTTCATTCACTCAGTACTGATTGAATATTTATTTATCTTGCTTCTAAAGCATTTTTTTTGTCTAAAACAGTTTCATTTTATAGCCAACCAAGTTAGCAAGCATGGCAAGCATTTTCTATTGACTGCGCACAGGTTGTACAAGCTAGCAAGCAATGATCATTATGATGTTGTTGTTTTAACTGGATGCTTCGTGTGCAACTCGCACTCCTGCTACTTTCTAGTTGTGGATGGTGATTTCCGGTTTTTGGGAGCTTGACTCTGTGTTGATCAGTCACTGCAAATTTGGATTATAATGACAAGACGGAAATTGTATTGACAGAGGAGGGAGCATACTGAATTAATGCATAAGGCAAGGGATAGAATTCGGTGGAGAGTCCTCAGAGGAGGAAGGGGAGGACCTTCCTCCTCAGTGAGTTTCATAAAAATAAAAATAGTGTCGAAGAAGGAGAGTGATGGAGTTCTGCATCATATGACCTGGCCTCCACAATCACCTGACCTCAACCCAATTGACATGGTTTGGGATGAGTTGGACCGCAGAGTGAAGGAAAATCAGCCAAGAAGTGCTCAGCATATGTGGGAACTCCTTCAAAGCTGTTAGAAAAGCATTCCAAGTGAAGCTGGTTGAGAGAATGCCAAGAGTGTGCAAAGCCGTCATCAAGGCAAAGGGTGGCTACTTTGAAGAATCTCAAATCTAAAATATATTTAGATTTGTTTAATACTTTTGTGGTTACTACATGATTCCATATGTGTTATTTCATAGTTTTGATGTCTTCACTATTATTCTACAATGTAGAAAATAGTAAAAATAGAGAAAAACCCTGGAATGAGTAGGTGTGTCCAAACATTTGACTGGTACTGTATACATATTTTTACTTTCACTTACTTAGCTAGCAAATGCAGCTAACTAGTTTAGTCTACTCAAACACCCAATTCAAACGGATCAAATGCTATGTTAGCTAGCTGGCTATGGCTATCCAACACTCTTCCAAGTCAAGGTAAGCTTTTGGTTTTATTCATTTATTGCCACTAGGGTCCGCCGGTATAACTGCTAAACTGCATGCTGTACACTGCAATGCATGATTGTAACAGGTTTACTACCGCATTAGTTCTAGTTGTTATGTTGACTATGACGTTAATATGACGTTAATATGTTGACAACGATGTAGGCTGTGTGTAACGGTTAGCTGTTATGGTATGAAAGTCTGGATTGGAAAGTTTTTTTCACCTGGTCACCGGCAGCTGTTGTATTGTGCACTGAAGTCCACAAGAAAAGGAAAAAGGTGAGAGGAGGAGAGAGTGTAGAAGCGAGAAGGATTTATATATACAACAAGCAAAGTGATCATGTGGTTTATACTGTATGTGGCTGCTAGTTCTGTGTTTGCTTGTGGTACATTCATTCCAGCCAATTCTGTAGAAAAACATTTCTTCAACGGAAGAAAACTGAATGAAACGGGGAAAAATATACCTGAATTTGTCCACTTAAAACTCTCATTTGCAACTGTTGGACTAATGATGACAACTTAGGTCAGCTAGATGCATGCAAAAATGTGCAAGGTGTTATTGAATGTGTCACTGTCTGTCACCTTGACTACTCAAATTTCTCTCGACCTATGCATTTAAGTTGCTAACTTTCATTCGTCGGCTACGTTGTAGCAACCTCATGATGGGTATAGGGAAAATTGAAGTATCATGTCTAAACCTATCAATGTAACATTGAGCTGGGTGAATGGAATATGAATGACAGTCATCCAATATGCTGTAATATAAATAAGGCCATGCCCATTAAAAAAAAGTCCTCCCTCATCTTAAACAGCAGTGACTGCCACTGATAGGATTTTCTTCGGATCGTCTAACAGCCACATAATTTTTTTACATTTAACTAGGCAAGTCAGTTAAGAACAAATTCGTATTTACAATCACGGCCTACACCGGCCAAACCCGGATTACGCTGGGTCAATTGTGTTGCTATGGGAATCCCAATCATGACTGGTTATGATACAGCCTGGATTCGAACCAGGCTGTCTGTAGTGACGCCTCAAGCACCATCTTAGACCACTGTGCCACTTGCGAGCCCCTGTGCATGCATTAAAAATTAGCAGTGTTGCAGTTTTACCAAAATTTGGTGCATCTAACTGATTATAATAGCAGCTCTGATTACACAGAAGTGTCCAGGTCAGCAGTTTAGGGGGGAAAAGGGGGATACGTAGTCAGCTGTACAACTGAAATGTGACTTCCGCAATTAACCCGACCCCTCTGAATGAAAGGTGCAGTAGGCTGCCTTAATCAGCATCCACATTTTTGGCACCCAGGGAACCCACTGGTTAACTGCCTTGCTCAGAACGACAGATTTTTACCTTGTCAGCTTGGGGATTTGATCCAGCAAACTTTCGGTTACAGGCCCAACACTCTTAACCACTATGCTACCTGCCACCCCATGTTTACACAGATTACTTCAGCCATATGAAAAACCTTCCATAGCAAAATATACTTACCTAGCTAGCTAGTTAGCTACCTTACTTTTGCTTCTCACCCAACTGGTGATTTCTAGCTAGCTACAGCTGCTAGCCTACAGCTGCTAGCTAGATTTTAACTTAACACTGAGCTTCAACCAATGCATACTATAGTCGAACCAACCAGCACAACTATAATATAATAAAATAGTTCATAAAAGCTAAAGTCAGTAAATGACAAAAGAGTTGTGAATACATTAGTTGTATTTTTTTAAACAGCAGATTTTGTGTAACAGCAAGCATTGGGAAAAAACGCTTTATGTTAAGTTTTGAAACATCTAGGATCACAGAGCTAAATTAGCACATTTCTAAAATCCATGTAGATTGAATATCAGCTTTGATAGAAAATGATGTCATTTCTTGGTTTTTAATCATTCTTTATGGTAATGGTATGAAATTATAAGATGATGTGAAAACATAAGTGAATAGGACCATTCCATTGTGGTCATTACACAATTAGGAACAAAGAAAGAATAATTTAATTTATTTGAGTTTACTACTGGAAAATCATAGGACCATAGTGCTGTAATGAGCCTGTGATTCTCATAGGTTTACACTAAATAACAAGGTTACCCCTCATTTTCAACTAATGTTGTTTTTCAGGAAGGACTGTTTTTCCAATTAACTCACAATGGACCAGATGCATTTACATTAGGATAATAACCCTCTCCAGTGTCAGTCCAAAGTCTGACCAACCAAGAGGCAATGTCATTTGATCTGTTTGCCAAATGTCTCTATATAAACCCCCTCTCTAATAACAGCAGACACTAGAAAGCTCATCTCACACCCAGAGAACATAAAGGTAAGAACATAATGTATTATATCTTGTTGGTTGGTCTCATTGGTATAATAAAATTAAAATAAACCTACTATAACATTTTACAGCAGGTTATGCAGCCTGCTGGATGTGTTTATTTGCAATACTGTATGTTTTTTATGTATACTCCGTGCTTAGGCATTGACAGATATTTACTGTAGATATTAATATGTATGTTGAAATTGAAATTCTCTGCTCTTACCCATTGCAGAACATACTATTATTCTATGCATTCTGTCACAAGCCAAACCACATGTAATGTTGAAGTCCTTGTGGAAATGTGGACATGAATAGAAAAGCTTGACAAGCCCCTTAAAGACAGGCCTGATGCAGGACAAGACCTATCAGTCTGTGATGTACGGAGATGATGCTACACAGATTTCTGACAAAATATTTGAGGTAAGTAAAAAACAATGTACATTTTATACCATATCTTTTTTTTTTAAATATAGAAATATTTATTGTACTGTACATTTTTGATTAAACATATATTTTATTCTGGGTTTAGAGCAGATTCAAAGTTATGAATAATGAATAATCTGACTAAGAATTCAGTTTGTAGATGTGGTAGTGTAGACCATATCGTAATAGAGTACTGTTCTGTGCTGATGTTGCCACAGTGGGCTCTACAAGGTGACACGGCAGAGTTGGAAAAGCACTCAGCCCACCTGGGTGTCCGTGACCATGCCAATGCCAGCCCTCTGCACTATGCCACCTCACACGGGCACATTAGCACCATACAGCTTATTGTGCAGTTGACTGGTCCAGATGGTAAGACTTACATATTTCCTTACGTATTTATGTTAATATAATTATTATATTAATAAAACTTGAAACTATTTTTTATATTTTTTATATATGCAGTGGTACCACGGGTCATAGGGAATATCTTCCTTATTGTCCCCACATTATCCCGCAAATCTGGACTTTTTTAGTTTTATCAATTGTATATTATTGATGTATTGAACAAAAAAAATCTCTTATCTGTGACCTTGGTGAAGAACTGAGTGCCAGTGATGAGGAGGGCAACACGTCATTACACTGGGCTGTGCAGAGGACCCAGAGAGAGAGCTGTGCTTGCCTTCTGGACCTGGGAGCCAACCCGAACATCCTCAACCGCCGCCTCATGTCTCCCCTACACATGGCTGTCAGCCTCGGACACAACACTCTCATCGAGGTCCGTCCCCTACCTGACCCCCCATTCACCTCTACTCTAGTACACCGCAATTATAGCACACCTCTATTCTTTAATACACCTCTATTATACTTCTAAACTTCTAGCTAGCTCACCTCTATGTAGGATGCTATTATTTATTCAGTCTAATAACATATATTACATGACATTTGGGGTGGCAGTTAGCCTAGTTTTTAGAGAGTTGTGCCAGTAACAGAAAGGTCGCTGGTTCGAACCCAGGGCCGACTAGGTGAAAAATCTGTCATTGTACCCTTGAGCAAGGCACTTAACCCTAATTGCTCCTGTAAGTCGCTCTGGATAAGAGTGTCTGTTAAATGACTAACATGTAAGAAGAAAAGTCTAATGTATATGATACTATATTATATGTAATTGTGTTTTTCCACAGCTATTGCTGTCTCACAGCAACACGGATGCCAACCTGGAGGGAGACCTGGGGAACACACCTGTAATGTTGGCCTGCTGTGTTGATAACCATGAAGCTCTCCATCTACTTGTGTGTGAATATTGAATATATGGCCACTGTATAATTTTCGAATGGTTTGACCTTGCATGTTTGAACAAGGAGACGTGTGTGATTAATTGTTCATTATTGGTGTCCTACATTTGTTTTTTGTAATGTAACTGCTACTAACTGCACTAATTTCACCTGCTGTTCTCAGTTTAAATATGGAGCCAGACTATGTCAACAGAACAAGCTGGGGCATTATCCCATTCACGCAGCAGCCTTTGCAGGGGCCAAGAAATCAATGCAGATGGTTCTTCAGAAAGGTAAATAAGAAACATATGTCTCCGAGCCCCAATGTCCCTCCTACTGTACATATTGTTTTATATTTTGGTAATCAAACAATATTCATCAGATAATTCTTACTCACTCATTTTCTCTGCTGAAGGTGAGGAAGTAGGTTACTCAATTGAATCGCACATCAACTATGTGGACAAATCATTCAGTACTCCTCTTCATCTGGCCGTCCGTGGAGGCAACCTGGAGGTGATCAAACTCTGCATAGAACAGGGAGCTAAAATGGACCAACAACAGGTATTTCAACTGGTGATGATGAAGTTAAGAAGCTTTTGACATGTAAATAATCACTCAAACTGCACCTACAAATATCATATACCGTATACTCATGTGTCTGGATTTCAAAATCTAACACAAAAATAACTTTGGTTCTTCCTCAGAACCATAGACAAAAGCACATATATTTAGAAGGCTTCTGAGTAATAAAAATTACCAATTAGAAACCTTAATGATCATTTTCTTCCAATAGAAAACAATGTAAATATCACAGGCATTCATTTGAAAGGTTCTTAGAACTGAGATTCATACAATGTGGTACGGTAAGTAACAATAGGTTATTATGCATCCATAATCATCCACCCATAATTAGTACATTATCAGTTCATGTTACTCCCACGAGACATTGGAAGATGACCACTAAATCTAATCTGTAATCTGTCATATCCTGACATCATTTCAAATTGGTCTGATTGATTGTAACCTATTTATTTTTTACTGAACCTTTATTGAACTAGGCGAGTCAATTAAGAACAAATTCTCTGTCATGTCTTTGTGCTTCGCTTTACAGTGTGACAAATCCACAGCCCTCCACTTTGCCTGCACCCAGGGAGCAACCGAGGCCGTCAAACTCATGCTATCAGCACATGATAGAGTCTGTGATGTCATCAATCTCACAGATGGCACTTGCCAAACTCCACTGCATAAGTAAAATACTGTAGTGTACACCGTATGTATTTTCATTGGACAATGTTTTGGGGTAAAAATGATATCCTGCTTTCTTAATTTTTTATCATGTTTTTCACCAACAGGACAACAATATTTGACCATGTTGAATTGGCTGAATACCTAATTTCAAAGGTAAACAGAACATGAAAAGAACCACCTGAAAGAGAACAGAATGAATATTTATGGTGTTTCATAATCTTATCCTATTCATATTTCTTCTTTGACAGGGTGGAGACATTAATGCCATTGACTGTAAGGGTCATACCCCACTGCTTTTGGCAACAAGTTGTAGCGCATGGAAAACAGTGAACCTTCTTCTTACACATGGTAAGTATCTCAAAGAAAGGCGTACGGTATGTCTCCCACATTTAGTTTACACTATTGTATGATTTGTTATAACCATGTTCATGATCTCCTATTTTAGGGGCTAATTTGAAATTAAAAGACAAACATGGCTGCAATTTCCTTCACCTTGCCATCTTGCAGCCTAAAGGTCTGACAAACCTTCCTCCAGAATTCTTAAAGGTAATATTCTACCATTCATCGACCTGACAGAACTTTTAATAACAATGATGAAGCCTCCAAAATGACCACAAGCTCCATGTTCATTTTTAAGGCATAGTCATAAGTTCTCAATATTGCAAAGATGAGCTCATATTTTTCTATTCTTGTGGGGATCTTGTAGGAAGATGTAGTGCATTACTGCCACCTATTGTAGAGAAGTTGAAACAAACGCAACACTGTTAGGCATTGTATTGAAGGTAAAATATTGAGACCATGCATTTTCTAGTAACATGTAGAATCAAACCATCACTATTTGCAAATCATTGTTCGATCTAGAGGACAGTTTACACTTGGTTTGTTAAACTCCTGAGGTGACAAAGTTCTCATATCATCTGTTCCTACACAGTGCAGCAGTGTGAGAGAGCTCCTGGATGCAGAGGACAATGAGGGCTGTACTCCCATGCACTATGCCTGCAGACTGGGCATTCCAGAGTCAGTGAAGAACATGCTCAGACTGAACGTCTCACTGGACCAGAAGTCAAAGCAGAAGAAATCTGCACTGCATTTCGCAGCCGAGTGAGTTACTTCTGAATAAATTCAACCCTCTAAACCTTTAATACATGACTGACCAGTTGACTTACCTTTAAAGCAGCAATCAGCAGTAGAAACGATAACAAAGCAGCCACCCCTTCCCTGGTTTGGTAAAAAGCTGAGGGATTGGGCTGGAGAAATGTAATCGCTCTCAAATTCATAGACAGAGGAATGGATGCAAGGCTTGACCATCTATGATATCAACATTATAGTTCTAACCATGTTTTGGGGCTATATAGTGTTTGTTTACATTTTCTTTGTTTACAAACATTGGAGTAAAACACGCTTATATTTTGCATTCTGATGGGGTACGACAGTTGAGCTCATAAGTTATATTCTTCAAGAATCAATGGGTACATATCATGAATGTATAAGTCCGAGAATGGATGTACATATATTATAGAATATTTGTCTTTGATAACATCTTCATGAGCAATCGTTTCTATTCCAGGTATGGGAGGATAAACACCTGCCACAGACTCCTGGAGAGCATGACCAACACCAGACTGCTGAATGAGGGAGATGAGAGGGGAATGACTCCCCTCCACCTGGCGTCCCGTGGCGGCCATGTTATAGTGGTGGACCTGCTGCTGCGGAAAGGAGCGCTGTTCCACAGGTACAGTACTTCAGACCTGCTACACACACACACACCATTATTACCCTCATCAGCACCTGTAGAGGTCCCCAACCTCAATTACACTACGGTCTGTTGAGTGAAAACCAGGGTCTTTATCTTTTTACTACTTTTCCCATTTTGAATCAGCTGCAGTACTAATGAATGTTTACTGTATGCCATTACAGTGATTATAAAGGTTGGACATGTCTACATCACGCTGCAGCAGAGGGATACAGCCAGACCATTATCATACTCCTGGCATCAAATATCAAACTGCTGGACAAAACAGATGAAGACAGGGTTTGGTTTCTCTCATTTTCTACTTTCCCTTACCCTGAGGTGTGCTCATCCTTGTCTTTTTCCTTTTTATTTTGCTTAAGGGTTGTAAGATGTCTATGTTGAAATACAGAGGAAGTATTCCACTTATACAGATATCATTCTTCTTTCTAAAAAAGTTAATCTAAATGTTATAGTTGCAGGTACATACAATCCTCTGTTCTGATTTCAAAGTGCTATGTTTTACTGTTGGTGCAGAACACAGCGTTACATCTGGCTGCCAGAGAGGGCCATGTGGCTGCAGTGACACTGCTCCTGGACAGAGGGGCCCAGCTAACGCTCAACAAGAGTGATGCCTCCTTCCTCCACGAAGCTGTTCTCAACGGCAGGAAAGATGCAGCCATCGCTGTCATCCACAATGAGAGGTTGGTCCAATGTTGTAAAATACAGTGGATACTTATTCTCGTAACTACTTACAGTATGTGCTGTTATGATGCTTTGACAGTACAGTGATGAGTTTGACGATTGGTATTGAGTTGAATTGCATGACAATGTCATGTTGACATGTACAATATAACCTGCTTGTTTCAGATGTGCCGAGGCTATGCTATTGTTCGAAGTGAAGTCAACTAAGCGATGCGTTGTCATGGACATGATAGAGTTCCTGCCAGAGTCATTCAAGGTTAGTTGTATCCAACAAACTATGCACGAAGGAAACTATCATAAAGGAAATGGATACAAATCTCTCCCATTTCCCAGTCAATGTTGCAACGATGCAGTGTTTCTCCACAGCATCTTTTGGACACTTGTGTAAAGGAGTCAGATGATGACATAAATAGTACCAACTACTCTGTAAGTCTGTTCTCTCTATTCTATATCTGATATGACTTATTTAAAACTCAGAATCATTATTGCTTAATCAAATTCTAAAAAAAGTTCCAGTTAGGGTATGTGTTGTAATATAATACATTTTTTTTTATACAACAGATCGAGTACACTTTCAGATGGCTACAAGCTCCCATGCATGTCATTAAGCTTGCAAAAGCAGACAAAAGCTTTGACTTCCAGCCTCTCACTGCTCTGAACGTGAGTACCCACTGTAATACTGTAGACTGAACTTCACAGTTTTCAAACGTGGTATTTTGCTCCAGAGTTAAGGGCAATGAAGTTACCCCAACTAACATTTTAAAACAAAATGGTACAGTATCAGGAACAGGTCATTGGTGTATTTGTCATTCCCACAACACAACATTGCTGGATAAATGAAAGGAAAACATAATTATCTGATGTGTTGTCAAAGTGTGTGTATTGTTTTTACTAGTACATGGTGAAATTTAACCGCATAGAGCTTTTGACCCATCCTGTCTGCAAGAAGTATCTGGAAATGAAATGGTGAGTGACAATTCTAGACTGCATATACCTGTATATAGTGTACGAACGTTAGCATCATACTACTGTCTCCAACACTGTAAATATTGGCACCATCAAATGAAAAGTTGTGTATGCCATGCTACTGAATATAGTAGGTCATATACAGTGGGGAGAACAAGTATTTGATACACTGCCGATTTTGCAGGTTTTCCTACTTACAAAGCATGTAGAGGTCTGTAATTTTTATCATAGGTACACTTCAACTGTGAGAGATGGAATCTAAAACAAAAATCCAGAAAATCACATTGTATGATTTTTAAGTAATTAATTTGATTTTTATTGCATGACATAAGTATTTGATACATCAGAAAAGCAGAACTTAATATTTGGTACAGAAACCTTTGTTTCCAATTACAGAGATCATACGTTTCCTGTAGGTCTTGACCAGGTTTGCACACACTGCAGCAGGGATTTTGGCCCACTCCTCCATACAGACCTTCTCCAGATCCTTCAGATTTCGAGGCTGCCGCTGGGCAATACGGACTTTCAGCTCCCTCCAAAGATTTTCTATTGGGTTCAGGTCTGGAGACTGGCTAGGCCACTCCAGAACCTTGAGATGCTTCTTATGGAGCCACTCCTTAGTTTCGCTGGCTGTGTGTTTCGAGTTGTTGTCATGCTGGAAGACCCAGCTACGACCCATCTTCAATGCTCTTACTGAGGGAAGGAGGTTGTTGGCCAAGATCTCGCGATACATGGCCCCATCCATCCTCCCCTCAGTACGGTGCAGTCGTCCTGTCCCCTTTGCAGAAAAGCATCCCCAAATAATGATGTTTCCACCTCCATGCTTCACGGTTGGGATGGTGTTCTTGGGGTTGTACTCATCCTTCTTCTTCCTCCAAACACGGCAAGTGGAGTTTAGACCAAAAAGCTCTATTTTTGTCTCATCAGACCACATGACCTTCTCCCATTCCTCCTCTGGATCATCCAGATGGTCATTGGCAAACTTCAGACGGGCCTGGACATGCGCTGGCTTGAGCAGGGGGACCTTGCGTGCGCTGCAGGATTTTAATCCATGACGGCATGGTGTGTTACTAATAGTTCTTTGAGACTGTGGTCCCAGCTCTCTTCAGGTCATTGACCACGTCCTGCCGTGTAGTTCTGGGCTGATCCCTCACCTTCCTTATGATCATTGATGCCCCACAAGGTGAGATCTTGCATGGAGCCCCAGACCAAGGGTGATTGACCGTCATCTTGTACTTCTTCCATTTTCTAATAATTGCACCAACAGTTGTTGCCTTCTCACCAAGCTGCTTGCATATTGTCCTATAGCCCATCCTATCCTTGTGCAGGTTTACAATTTTATCCCTGATGTCCTTACACAGCTCTCTGGTCTTGGCCATTGTGGAGAGGTTGGAGTCTGTTTGATTGAGTGTGGACAGGAGTCTTTTATACAGGTAACGAGTTCAAACAGGCGCAGTTAATACAGAGAACAGGAGGGCTTCTTAAAGAAAAACTAACAGGTCTGTGAGAGTCGGAATTCTTACTGGTTGGTAGGTGATCAAATACTTATGTCATGCAATAAAATGCAAATAAATTACTTAAAAATCATACAATGTGATTTTCTGGATTTTTGTTTAAGATTCCGTCTCTCACAGTTGAAGTGTACCTATGATAACAATTACAGACCTATACATGCTTTGTAAGTAGAAAAAACTGCAGAATCGGCAGTGTATCAAATACTTGTTCTCCCCACTGTACAAAATATATGTTCATGCATAGTCACCTGCAAATACTCACCATATAGTTTATTTTATCTGTTTAGGAATGCCTATGGTATGAAAGTGCACCTGCTAAATCTGGCCATCTACTCACTTGGTCTGGGGCCTCTGACACACATCATTCATACACTGAAGCCTGTCCTCAACACCAATGTCACCAATACCACGTTACCGTCACCATCACCATCAGTCAGCATGGTGACCACATCCCTTGACGAGGTGCAGTTTAAGATCTGATTACATCCACAAGACATTAGACATATTTTTAAGTGTATGTGTCTCACACACCTGTTCAATAATAACTTCTTCATCTTGACAGCAATGCTACATAATCACCACATGCATGTTCCTGATTCTTGCCATGAGTCTGTACGCAGTTGGCAAAGAGCTTGTGCAGATAGTTCAGCAGGTAATCCTAGACATCTAAAGCTGTTCTAAATACTGTAGCCCTAAGCCATGATATGTGATTTATCTGGTAGTGTGAATCAACATGTCAAATATATTGTAACGTTAACCCAACACCTGGCGACCTTGTCAAGGGGTTTGGATCTCTTTGCTTAATGGCTAAGGTGTTGGGTTGACAGTTTCTGGAGCGGGGTTCGAGTCCCAGTCAGTGCTACCCCCTGGAATTTGCTACAATATTGAAAAATAAGTTGATGCAATTTGTTTCTATTCAAGGGTTCAAAGTACTTCTATGATGTGACCAATGCATTGGACTGGGGTGCTGCCATCAGTTCTCTGTTGTTTGTGATCCCTTTACTGATGGACCTGAAGGACACATGGCATTGGGAGGCTGGGGTAGTGGCAGTTCTTCTATCCTGGATAAACTTTCTGCTCTATTTCCAACGGTATGGACACAGAAAGTTATTTTTGCCATAAAATAGTGTAGGTTTACTGAGACCCATCTTTGAAGTAACATTTATATAAATTGATGAAATAAATGTATTGATCAACAAAAGCAATTTTAACAAATACATTTACTCTTGGTCCACAGGTTTGAACGTGTTGGGATCTACGTGGTGATGTTTTTAGAGATTGCAAAAACTCTTATAAGCATCATTGTACTCTTCTTCTTCCTGCTGCTGGCATTTGCCTTGGCGTTCTATGCCCTGATGCTAGATCATGTATGTTTACAGGACCATACAGATATACAAATGTGATGATTGAACATTGTATTGTGTCTGTGAAAAACAATGTCTGTGAAAATCTGTTTAAAATGGCAGATAACTTGTACCTGTATTTGTATAATGCATTCCTACAATTACTTGTTCCTACATTGTTGTTCCCAGAAACTTTTTGAAAATAGAGCTAGCATACCGCTAGTAATCATGCAAACATTTGTCATGATGGCTGGAGAACTCAACTACCAAGAAAATGTCCTGAAGCCATTTCTGGGAGGGATTCTGCCGTTCCCATATTTGACCTACTGCATTTTTGTTATGTTCACCTTTGCTGTGCCCATTCTCCTCATTAACCTAATGGTAAGTCCTAAAATGCTACATGAAGCCATTTACCTATACTCCCTTTATAAACTACTGATGCTTCATTACAACTACATATTGTGTGACAGATTGGTTTGGCTGTTGGTGACATAGCAGAGGTACAGGCGAATGCTGAGCTGAAGCAAATTGGAATGCAGGTGTGTTTTGTCTTCTTTGTTGTGCTTTTTCAAACTCATAAAGCTTTTTCAAAATCTCTACTAGTGATTGACTGGCAGGATCTTAAAATAAGACATACAGTGCGTGAAAAAAGATTTGCCACCTTTCTGATTTTCTCTATTTTTTTATACTGAATATTATCCGATCTTCAACCAAAACCTAATATTAGACAAAGGGAAGCTGAGTTTACAAATAGCAACAACAAAAAAGTACACTTATTTTATTTATTTAATTAACAAAGTTATGCAACACCAAATTCCACTGTGTGAAAAAGTAATTGCCCCCTTACACTCGATACCTGGTTGTGCCACCTTTAGCTGCAATGACTACAACCAAATGCTTCCTGCAGTTGTTTATCAGTCTCTCACATCGCTGTGGAGGAATTTTGACCCACTCTTGAATGCAGAACTGCTTTAACTCAGTGACATTTGTGGGTTTTCAAGCATGAACTGCTCATTTCAAGTCCTGCCACAAAAATAGAGAAAATCAGAAAGGGGGCAAATACTTTTTCACGGGACTGTATATTATAAATCATTATTCAACAGATTGAGCTTCACACTAGTCTGGAAGAGAAAATGCCATACTGGTTAATGAAGAGGGTTGATCAGATCTCACTCACTGAGTACCCTAACAGAGCTTGTGACGGAAAGGTATGTCCCTTCTGATCATTTCTTTCAAGAATATGTTGCTAACTGTCATTTGAATGTTTGTATAAAATTGAAGGGCTTTCAAACTAAAGAACATAACAAATATTTTGAGATCTTCTCAAATGACTTTCTTTAGTTTAGAAATTGATGATCTATAACATTTTTGAATCACTTAGTTTAAAGGATTGTTTAATCAACTAATATTCCACATGGAAATATTATTGGAGAGACGTGGAGGTTGCCCAAGCCCATCATAGGACACTGTTAGTATTTGGTATGGGAGGCGCTTGGTAAACAACATAGTCATGAATAGTTTGAATCTCCTTTAACAGAGAGAAATGTTATTTGCAATGCTGGGTATGGCGCATGAGAGAACCACTCTCAACCTCACCTCCCATCCACCTACACCTATGGAACAGGAAATCAGAAAACAGAAGTACAGGTAAGTACTTAGTTCACACCAGTTGTTTGTTTGACCTTATTTAAATACAACAGCAGAGCAATACACTACAAGTATTAACATTCAAATGTTTATCTGCATTTAGTTTATCAGTATTAAAAGATGTATGAGTATTTAGTGCATTCTGCAAATGTCTTATTAAGTGCTTCCATTCTACACTCCTTTTGAGACTATTCAAATAGATCATCTATTCATTCTCCAGGTTAAAGGAAATGTCTAATATTATTGAGAAGCAGCACAACCTTCTGAAGCTGATCGTTCAGAAGATGGAGATCAGTTCAGAGGCAGAAGAGCACGACGGTCCTCAGCTGTTCCAGGGCTACAGGGACAAGCCCCTCCCCTGTCAGAGCAAATGGAACCCTCTGCTGAGGGCACTGGCAGCCAGGAAGTAACAGCAACATATATTATCATGGGCTGTTTCCTACTAAATGCACTGTACACAAAAACATGGGTTGGATTAAGAAGGAATGTCGGGGTATGGTATCACCATTGTTAACAAAAGAAGACTTGGTGCATCCTCCTTGATTTGGACTATTATTAATACACATAACCACCCCCCCCCCCCGCAACTACCACCACCCTTAAAACTTATCATATTTTCACCCCTGCACATCACCCATCCAATATTGCAGTTAAACTAATTGACATAGTGTTCCTTTACTAATGCACATTACAGTATGTAAGGAAACACAAGTGTCACGATTTAAAATAATTTCAATTGTAATTTGCATGGTTTTCTGAATCATTTGGTCAAATATAACCACATGGGGATGTTTGCTCTTGGTATTTTCGAATGGTCATAAGATAGGATATATACTAGAAAAGTAGTCAGGATTATACATTTATAGTATGTGTACATGCTTGATAAAGAGCTTTTAGCACCCCATATTTAAGTGTCCTTTCAACAATATTACTTGTTAAGGGTGTATTAATGACATGTTGTTTACGTAGCTGACTAGAAGGACAAGGATCTGATGTGTATACTGAATCCATTATGTTTTTCTCTTTTTGGCATCCTCTGTGGGCTCGGGCATGGGTTTCTTCCTCTTGTTTTCACTGTGTCCTGGAGAGAAATACATTTTGGAGTGTCAATCCAATGAGTCCAGGACCCGTATTCACAAAGCGTCTCAGAGTAGATGTGCTGATCTAGGATCAGGTCTCTCCATGTCTTATTCATCATGATTTAAAAGGCAAAAGGCTTTGTGAACACAGGCCCAGAACTACAGTATGAAAACTATTGATAACACATTATTACACTTTGAGAATTGAATGCCTACACATGTTCTCCAATCAATGAATCTTGTAAGTAAAACAATAGCCCACTGTACTATTATGGTAATGTTTGGGGGTCATGTATTAAAATGGGTTCTAACCTGAAGCAGGGCTCCTTCCCTCCTCTCTGTCTGGATTGGGACTGTGGGAGGAAGTCTTTACATGATGAGGAGGACGGGAAACAGGGGACCGGGAGGCGTGTGCACTAGAGGAGTGTGCAGTAACAGTTTGTCTGCACTCCTCCTGTTGGACTGCGGCATTAGGCTTTGTCCCTGGAGAGAGGAATGGGGGGTGTTGTAAGTACCAGTTACCTCCTACAGTACATACAGTCTTCAATAGGAAACCCTTCAATAGATTTCCATGCATGGATTAGGACAGACATGGAAATAAATTAACCTAAACAGGTGCAACCATCGATGGATAATGTTGAACTGGACAGTTAATTGAAAAATGCATAAAAAGGGACATGGCAGAGACGTTGTAAAATGCTGCAAAATCTTGCAAAATAAGCTGCATTATTTTGGGGCATGGAAACACAGGAGAGAGATACATGCTGTATCGTGTGTGTAAGAGAAAGAGATCAGTCTGTTGTTCTATATTGCATCTTTTTTTTAATCCTCAACAACGCTAAATATTTCCCTGTAAATAATAATCCCCAGTGCCGGCACTGGGCATAAGAGTTTGTTTTTAGGAACTTACTGTTAAGAGTTAAAATACAAGGTGTAATTTCAAAATGTGGTAATGTATCAGCAGTTTTTCTCTTGTATTGTAATGTCAGTCACTCAATTAAGATGTCAGCTTAAAAAATACAAAAAAATGTTTCTAACCAGCTATCTACACCTTGTAGTAATCATGGCCGAATTACTGACCAGGCACACCCAGGACATGTGCCCAGAGGCCCTGACCTCCATGCAGCCCTAATTGATTTTGTTAGTCACTCTTACTCAATATATATCATATGAATATGGCATAAGTCATGGCAAAATGTGTAGAATTTCAGGAAATTTGCTTACATTTTTTTTTTGAAAATTATCTTTAAAACTGCAACATTGTCTCTGTACCCCGTAGCAAAATGTGTAGAATTGCAGTAAATGTACATAGAAATAACTAATAATTCTCTCCGCTGTTTTTAGCCGCAAGGTGTGTGGGGGGGCACCTAAACCAAATCTCGTTTGGGCCCCCAAAAACCTAAGGCTGGCCCTGGCCTGAAATGTAAAAATGGAGAGTTGATAATCTCAGAGATACATGTGAATGAGGCGAAACAATAAATGCATGGAACTTTGTCAAGTTGCCTTTACCCAAACTACAATAAATTGATTATGGTCCTAGTAGCTCTCATGCCACTTTATTATGGACTCAGCTGACCCATTGATATTATGCACATGGCAATAATATCCCCCACTGATTATGCCTTCACACCACAAAGATAAGTAAATGACTAAGCCATTTCAAGCAAAAGACTAAAAGAGAGAACACACATAGAAAGATATCTAGAAGATAGAAAGCACGTCCATGCAGTTAGTACAGTAGCATGCACTCACACAGAGTGACCTATCCTCTGTAATTAAAGTAGCATTTAGCAACTCATGACGATGAATTGCTTGTTCTGTTAAAAGAAACCGCACACCACGCCACCCAAGACTGTTCGTCCCATCCCCAAAAAGGATGAAATTCATATTTATTGATTTTAAATTGTTTTACAAAGTACACAAAATTTGTTGTATATTCATATATAATTTATATAATGAATCATTAATTTGTGCATGGTTATGCAATAATAACATTAAGATTGAGGAACATTTATTGGCATACATGCTGAAATGAACAAAAAAAAACACAAAATACACTCGTATTAGAACAAATAAAATAGCATATTAACACTTTCTACACGCATTTTACAAAAAAGGTTTTACTAACAAAGGTTAGACAAGCAATTAGGTCGTAAACAGGGTTTTAAAGCAAGGGTTAAGTTTTCCAGTTCAACACTCATATTAATGTCCAGACGAAAAAGCCAAGTCATGCTTTATCTAAATGCACAATGCGTTCCTTGTCCAAAACACTATCAAAGGCAATAAGCCCATGGAGACTGCAATAGAGCGAAGTGCATACAGAAAGACAGTACAAACAAAAGTTGTCTGGTCCTAACTTACCCAAACGCAAGTAAAAACACACCATCCTAAGCCAAATTGTTGACAGCTCCAATTCATAAATACATTAACAAAATGCATAGAACATTTTATTTTCCTAATGGACACCTTGACCTACAAATGCTAACAAGGGAAAAACCAAAAGTACATACATCCAAACAATGGTATAACATTGTTTTTTTAAGCTCAAGTTTGTGCTGGTAATGTTCCAGGAGATTACTTGTTATCCAGTCGCAGTAGTTGTTCCTTACCATTGATGGTTAGTGATCTTAACTGTCCGTCTTCTTCCACCTCTACTCGTTCCTGTCCATTCTCCACAATTCTAAAGTATGGGGGAATTTAAGATACATTTTAGTGTTCCTTTTCTAAATCAATGCACTTCTAAAAGAAGCAATGGTAAAGGACACACTATCATCAGATGCTATCTAGCCTAATTGCAACTAGCCATCTACTGTTCTATTCCTCCTTGAAACCATCACAATTAAAGACAAAAAATATCAACTTCACTGTGTGGTTAGAGAGCTACTACTAATCTAAAGTACCTTTTTGTTGTGATTTTCCTGCCGTTGATGAATTTGGTGGAGGTTGACACAGAGCGGAAGTTGCCCATCCCACCACCTCCACCCCCACCTCCACCCCCACCGCCAAAGGAGGTGGAGAAGGCAGTGAAGCCGCCGTGGCCGCCGCCTCCTCCCAGATGACCCATGTGGCCCATGTGGCCCATCTGACCCATGTGACCCATCTGACCCATGTGACCCATCTGACCCATGTGTCCAAAAGAGGTAAAGCCTGTCAGAGAACAGAGAAATGGCATTCACTCATGGATCCATAACAAACATATCTAAATGCTATGGATTGATAGCTGTAGGGGAGAGAGGGGTAAGTTGTGCCAAATAATTAGTGAAGCCCCTTTATTTCTAGGAAATCAACCAGAAAAATGAATCATGTCACAAAATATTTAGGAAAAGGTCATCATGGAGAGTGTGAAGGAAGAAACCACATGAAAAAAAGTAGTAAGCAAGTTAGGTCCAATAAGAAGATTCTCAAAAGTCAAATAAATGTAGTGTGTTATAGGTTTCATGATGTTTTTATCTAAACCAAAGTAGATCATTTTAAGACCGTTTTACACATCAGCATGAAAGTGCATCCTTGTAGCTGTGTGGGCTAATATAGTCAGAATAGTTACTTTGGGGTAAATTGTTCCATTTGGCCAGGGCCAAGTTGAGCCAACGGCTAATCGATATACTCCATAAAAAAATTGTCAGTTTTATACATAATATGGACAGTATTTTGAAGACATTCGTGTGATTAGTGGGTGAAATTGGGGAGAAAATATATATATAAATGCCTTCCTCGGTTGGGTGTCTTAACTGACTTGCCTAGTTAAATAAAATGTAAAAAAAAAAACATCCTGAAATATATGTAGATATCTTTGTTAGAAATAATACAATATTTCTCTTGATGTAGTGATACCGAATGTAAAAAAAAATTACTAAACATACCCGACTCCCCCCTACACAGTTTGACAGTACAGACAGGACCTGGTAATTAGTTACATGTAATAACATAATTTAAAGGTTTGTTTCTTTGGAATACATGTTTTAAAGAGGGACCAGTGTTTCCTGACCTGGTTCAAATGCTGTAAAACCTGCACCAAAGGGTGGGAAGCCTCCGAATCCCCCGAAGAAGGGACCCCCTGTCCGACTCCTGCTCACCCCCCTGTGGTGCCTCCGCCCTCCACCAAAAAACTCATCCCCAAACGGATCCCCTCCTGCATGAGAAGAAAAGAAAAACCAAGAAGAGAAGAAAGACTTCAGTTTCCAGATGACAACTCAAGCTATAAACAATGAGAAATAGACTGCAAGCTGTCAGCTATAGGTGTCGGTTGGTAAGCAGACTGAACCAGGTTTTCCTCTAGGACTTTACACGTGCTTAGCTCTATTCGGTTTCTTTTTATCCCCCCAAAAAAACTCCCTAGTCCTTGCCGATGACAAGCACACCCATAACATGATGTAACCACCACCATGCTTGAAAATATGAAAAATGGTATTTAGTGACGTGTTGTATTTACCCCAAACATAAGTTAATTTCTTTGACACATTTTTTTACAGGTTTACTTTAGTGACTTATTGCAAACAGGATGCCTGTTGATGAATATATTTATTCTGTACAGGCTTCCTTACTTTCACTCTGTCATTTAGGTTAGTATTGTGAAGTAACTACAATGCTGCTGATCCATCCTCAGTTCTATCAGACATTAAACTCTGTTTTAAAGTCACTATTGGACTTCTCTCCAGCAACGGAGTTAAGAAGGACGCTTGTATCTATGCAGTGACTGGGTGTATTGATACACCATCCAAAGAGTAATTAATGACTTCACTCAAAAGGGATATTCAATGTCTGCTTTTATTTGTTTACCCATCTACAAATAGGTGCCCTTCTTTGCGAGGCATTGGAAGGTAGTCACTGGCATGTTTTATCAGACCCAGCTTTGCCAGCTGAATTTAAGAACCCTTAAATCCTACTGTAGATAGGAGGTCGCAATTTACACGATAAATTGGTTCATGCTAACTGCCAGCCACAACAACAACAACAAAAAATCTGCCAGTCTCTTTTGTGCCCTCTTCCGAATGGTAGCTATAAATGCAGAGGTTGTGCATAGTGCAACAATATGATGAAGTGTGAATATTTCTGCCACCCACATACAGGAAAACGGTGCCAAATAAATGACATTATTACGTGCTCCACCACCCATGTTAACTACATTATTAAATGTCCACGTGGGCTGTGCAACGTAGGTTAAACTTCTCGCTCTCACAGACTTTGTGAACATAAAAGTTAAATTAGGAGAAACGACAGGGATATCCAGTCGCAGTACATTTTAATGACCCAAAACATGACATTTCTACCTTTAGATTTTGTGACAGAAAAAGCTAAGATATCAGACAGAGGTGGTATAAATAATACTCTAAGCAGAAGAATGAAGGATTTTCACCCTCCAGACATTATTTCCTGAAGGTCTTAATGATGAAATGCCTATGTACAGTATATCACAAAAGTGAGTACACCCCTCACATTTTTGTAAATATTTGAGTATATCTTTTCATGTGACAACACAGAAGAAATGACACTTTGCTACAATGTAAAGTAGTAAGTGTACAGCTTGTATAACCGTGTAAATTTGCTGTCCCCTCAAAATAACTCAACACACAGCCATTAATATCTAAACCGCTGGCAACAAAAGTGAGTACACCCCTAAGTGAAAATGTCCAAATTGGGCCCAAAGTGTCAATATTTTATGTGGCCACCATCATTTTCCAGCACTGCCTTAACCCTCTTGGGCATGGAGTTCCCCAGAGCTTCACGGGTTGCCACTGGAGTCCTTTTCCACTCCTCCATAACGACATCACGGAGCTGGTGGATGTTAGAGACCTTGCACTCCTCCACCTTCTGTTTGAGGATGCCCCACAGATGCTCAATAGGGTTTAGGTCTGGAGACATGCTTGGCCAGTCCATCACCTTTACCCTCAGCTTCTTTAGCAAGGCAGTGGTCGTCTTGGAGGTGTGTTTGGGGTCGTTATCATGCTGGAATACTGCCCTGCGGCCCAGTCTCCGAAGGGAAGGGATCATGCACTGCTTCAGTATGTCACAGTACATGTTGGCATTCATGGTTCCCTCAATGAACTGTAGCTCCCCAGTGCCGGCAGCACTCAGGCAGCCCCAGACCATGACACTCCCACCACCATGCTTGACTGTAGGCAAGACACACTTGTCTTTGTACTCCTCACCTGGTTGCCGCCACACACGCTTGACACCATCTGAAACAAATAAGTTTCTTGGTCTCATCAGACCACAGGACATGGTTCCAGTAATACACGTCCTTTGTCTTCAGCAAACTGTTTGCGGGCTTTCTTGTGCATCATCTTTAGAACAGGCTTCCTTCTGGGACGACAGCCATGCAGACCAATTTGATGCAGTGTACGGCATATGGTCTGAGCACTGACAGGCTGACCCCCCACCCCTTCAACCTCTGCAGCAATGCTGGCAGCACTCATACATCCATTTCTCAAAGACCTCTGGATATGACGCTGAGCACGTGCACTCAACTTCTTTGGTCGACCATGGCGAGGCCTGTTCTGAGTGGAACCTGTCCAGTTAAACCGCTGTATGGTCTTGGCCACTGTGCTGCAGCTCAGTTTCAGGGTCTTGGCAATCTTCTTATAGCCCAGGCCATCTTTATGTAGAGCAACAATTCTTTTTTTCAGATCCTCAGAGAGTTCTTTGCCATAAGGTGCCATGTTGAACTTCCAGTGACCAGTCAGTATGAGGGAGTGTGAGAGCGATGACACCAAATTTAACACACCTGCTCCCCATTCACACCTGAGACCTTGTAACACTAACGAGTCACATGACACCGGGGAGGGAAAATGGCTAATTGGGCCCAATTTGGACATTTTCACTTAGGGGTGTACTCACTTTTGTTGCCAGCGATTTAGACATTAATGGCTGTGTGTTGAGTTATTTTGAGGGGACAGCAAATTTACACGGTTATACAAGCTGTACACTTACTACTTTACAGTGTAGCAAAGTGTCATTTCTTCTGTGTTGTCACATGAAAAGATATACTTAAATATTTACAAAAATGTGAGGGTTGTACTCACTTCTGTGATATACTGTATATTGTGTTGTAAATGTGAACATGAATTATGCCCCTATCAAGAGCAGTGAGCAGGTTTCTTATTTTATTCAACTGTTACCATGCACCTGCAAAAAAGATAGGTCAGATGTGCGAGTGCCTTTTGAATTTTGAAGATAGTCGTTCAAACATCATGTTAAACATTAGTTTTGCACAGTTTGAGTCCATGCAACTTGTTAAGCACATGTATACTGATGAACTTATTTAGACTTGCCATAACAAAGGGGTTGAATACATATTGACTCCAGACATTTCAGTTTTTCATTTTTCATTCATTTGTAAAAAATAATTCCACTTTGACATTATGGGGTATTGTGTGTAGGCCAGTGACACAAAATCCCAATTTAATCCATTTTAAATTTAGGCTGTAACACAACAAAATGTGGTGGAAACAGTCAAAGGGTGTGAATCATTTCTGAAGGCACTGTAAGCAGGACATAAATAAGTAGCCACCAAATGATTTGTATTATTATATAAATAGATCTAATAATTGAAAGTGAATGTAATGCAATTTACTAACCGTAAAACTCCAATATAGTAGATGCTCTGAACTAAATTATTAATATTATCAGTTGCTAGAATAAGCCTTCTAAGTCTATAGTAACCAACCCAACATGGTCCTCATAAAGGACGACTGGCTCCCTCTTTCATCTCTGTCCTTCATTCTCTTTGCTCGCCTATTTCCTACTGATTGTCCCTCACTTCCGTCTGCAGCTCGCTCTGACAACAATACATATATTTTCACAATGTCTTACCAATACTCAAAAAAAACAATACTCAGAAATGCTCACCAAAGAAATCAGCAAAAGGATCTCGACCCCCAAAGAACTCCCTGAAGACGTCTTCTGGATTGCGGAACGTGAACCCTTCGTTGAAGTGATCACCATTGTGGTAATGTCCACCTAAATGAAAACAATGGTTAAATATGGTTAGTGGAAATAATAATAAGTGTTATGATTGCTTATTACAGATTTACAAAATTAACACTTCCACAAAATAAATGCATACATTTGAGATATCCGCCAAGAGCCTAATAAAGAAAGGACTCACCACCTCCGCCGTTGTTTGTTGTTAGACCTTCTTTACCATAGCGATCATACATGTTCCTCTTGTTGGCTACAACAGAAAATAAAACAAAAGTAACCTCATCAAAACAAAGTGAAATTACTCACAGCATGATAACAAGTGAAAAACACTATGCTTGCCAAGCGTTCAGGTGGAAATCATTCTGGGTCAGTACCTGCAGATCAGCGTACATCTGTTATTGGATTATTAGGGGGAATTTCAAAAGGAATCAAATGCAATCTTTTTCAACCTCAACTACTCACATTGCATTAACACATAGTTCAACAATATCATAACTGCTGTGGGCGCTGCTATGATATGTGAACAAACAGTTTCCTTGACAAGAAAAAAATATATATTTCGGTTAGATGGACCTTACATGTCACAGATGCCAATATCAGTGCATTATTCATAAATACTGAACAAAAGTTAAAAAATGCAACATGTCAAAGATTTTACAGAGATACGGTTCAAAAGGAAATCAGTCAATTGAAATAAGTTCATTAGGCCCTAATCTATGGATTTGACATTAATGGGAATACAGATATGCATCTGTTGGTCACAGATACACTACATTACCAAAAGTCTGTGGACACCTGCTCGACCAACATCTCATTCCAAAATCATGGGTATTAATATGGAGTTGGTCCCCCTTTTGCTGCTCTAACAACCTCCACTCTTCTGGGAAGGCTTTCCGTGGTATGTTGGAACGTTGCTGCGGGGACTTGCTTCTATTCAGCCACAAGAGCATTAGTGAGGCCGGGCACTGATGTTGGGTGATTAGGCCTGGCTCGCAGTCTGCCCCTTCCAATTCATCCCAAAGGTTTTTGATGGGGTTGAGGTCAGAGCCCTGTGCAGGCCAGTAAAGTTCTTCCACACCAATCTTGACAAACGATTTTTGTATGGACCTCTCTGAAAAAGGGCCATCCCCAAACGGTTGCCACAAAGTTGGAAGCACAGAATCGTCTAGAATGTCATTGTATGCTGTTGCGTTAAGATTTCCCTTCACTGGAACTAAGGGGCCTAGCCCAAACCATGAAACAGCCCCCGACCATTATTCCTCCTCTACAAAACTTTACAGTTGGCATTATGCATTGGGGCAGGTAGCGTTCTCCTGGCATTCGCCAAACCCAGATTTGTCCGTCAGACTGCCAGATGGAGAAGCGTGATTCATCACTACAGAGAACGCATTTCCACTGCTCCAGAGTCCAACGGAGGCGAGCTTTACACCACTCCAGCCAACGTTTGGCATTGTGCATGGTGATCTTAGGTTTGTGTGTGGCTGCTCAGCCATGGAAACCCATTTCATGAAGCACCCAACGAGCAGTTCTTGTGCTGAAGTTGCTTCCAGAAGCAGTTTGGAACTGGGTAGTGAGTGTTGCAACAGAGGACAGACAATTTTTAGACGCTACGCGCTTCAGCACTCGGCAGTCCTGTTATGTGAGCTTGTGTGGTCTACCTCTTCACGGCTGAGCCGTTGTTGCTCCTAGACGTTTCCACTTCACAATAAGAGTACTTACAGTATACCGGGGCACCTCTAGCAGTGCAGAAATTTGACAAACTGACGTGTTGGAAAGGTGGCATCATATGATGGCACCACATTGAAAGTCACTGAGTTCTTCAGTAAGGCCATTCTACTGTCAATGTTTGTCTATGGAGATTGCATGGCAGTGCCCTCAACACCTGTCAGTAACGTGTGTGGCGGAAATAGCAAAATCCACTAATTTGAAGGGGTGTCCACAGACTTTTGTATATATAGCGTACCTTTAAAAATATTTATTTAAGTTTGAGCGTGGATCATAAAACCAGTCTAGCTGGTGTGACCACCATTTGCCTCATGCATCGCAACACATCTCCTTCGCATAGTATGCAGGCCATGGAAGAACTGGGACATTTTCAGCTTCCAGGAATTGTGTACAGATCCTTGCGACATGGGGCCCTGCATTATCATGCTGAAACATGAGGTGATGACAGCAGAATGGCACGACAATGGGCCTCAGGATCTCGTCACGGCATCTCTGTGCATTCAAATTGCCATCGACAAAATGCAAGTGTTCATTGTCCGTAGCTTATGCCTGCCCATACCCCCACCGCCACCATGTGGCACTCTGTTTACGACATTACCAAACCGCATGCCCAAACTTGGCTTGGTAACATGTGGTCTTCGGTTGAAAGGCTGGTTAGATGTACTGCCAAATGCTCTAAAACGATGTTGGAGACGGATTATGGTAGAGAAATTAACATGACATTTTCTGGCAACAGCTCTGGCGGACATTCCTGCAATCAGAATGTCAATTTCACGCTCCCTCAAAACTTTTGTGACATTTGTGGCCTTGTTTTATATGACAAAACTGCACATTTTAGAGTGGCCTTTTATTGTCCCCGGCACAAGGTACACCTCTGTAATGATCATGCTGTTTAATCAGCTTCTTGATATGCCACACCTGTCAGGTAGATGAATTATCTTGGAAAATTAAAAATGCTGACTAACAGGAAGGTAAACAAATGTGTGCACAAAATGAGAGAAATATACGTTTTCGTGCGTATGGAACATTTCTGGGATATTTTATTTCAGTTCATGAAACATGGGACCAACACTTTACATGTTGCGTTTATATTTTTCCTCAGTGTATCATAAATACTGTTCTCTCGACTTCAAACAACTTTCAAAATGTATGACTTACCATCTGATAGAACTTCATAGGCCTCAGAAAGTTCCTTGAACTTTTTCTCTGCCTCTTCCTTATTTTCTGGGTTTTTATCTGGATGCCATTTTAGTGCCAATTTTCTGTACCTGAAAGTTTAGAAATACATTAGACAGCAACTCAAGGGGCCTGTTTCATGCATAATGTCATTATCCCAGTATAGATCACACATTTAAAATATCAGAAAAAGCCATCTACATCTAGTGCCAATCTATTGCAGGGATGGGCAACTGGCAGCCCCCTTTTGTATGCCCGCGGATCAATAATCCAAAACATTTATGAAAAATAAAAATAGAATAGCAGTTAGAATAATATAATGCAATTTCCAAACGTGGTTGTGCAGCAACAGTTTCTCTTATGTCAGTCACTCAATTAGTTACCTGACGACAAACTGAATTCTTCCACTGCTTCATGTTCACTACAAACTGTACTTCAGTCAGACTGCCATTGTTGAAGTCGTTTGTGGTGAGGTCAAAATGAGGGGTGTGATACAAAAAAAGTAATCAGCAATTCGATCATCTCTATCCAATCAGTCTCAACGCCAATGATGTATTTTCAAAATGCCGCTTCTCCCAAGTGTGTTCTGGCTCTGGCCCAACCCACTGGTTTCTGGGACCAACCAGAATAGTTAGAATGTGTTTGAGTTCTAGAAATTGTTGGCGAGGCACTCAGATCCAGACTCATTGCGAACTCCGGAACAAGGAGTTTGTGTAGCCAGGCAACTCAATTAGCCCATGTCAGCTAAAATTATTTAGATTAATGAATCAATCTAAACTTGTAGTAATCATGATCAAATTATGGACCGGTGGGTCTCCATTGATTTTGTTGCTCGCACTCAGATATCATATTAACATACCATGAGTCGTGGCAAATTATCCCTTAGGGGCCCCTTCTGACTGCATGTGTGGGTACACAGACCCGCAAACCACTGCAGCCCCTCATGATGAGTTCAGATCAAAGTTGACCCTTCCTGACCTATTGGAATACATACAGTGCCTTCAGCAAGTATATATATACCCATTGGCGTATTCCACGTGTCGCTGTGTAACAGCCTGAATAAAAAAAATGAATTCTCACCCATCTACACACAATAACTAAGAGCTTTGCACACCTGGATTGTACAATATTTGCAGATTATTATATATTTTTTTTAATTATTCAAGCTCTGAAGTTGTTGGTGATCATTGCTAGACATCCATTTTCAAGTCTTGCCATAGATTTCCAATTTCCCCAAACATAATGCTTTGTATTCAGGACATAAAGTTAATTTCTTTGCCACATTTTTTGCAGTATTACTTTCGTGCCTTATTGCAAACAGCATGTTTTGGAATATTTTTATTCTGTTCAGGCGTCCTTCTTTTCACTCTGTCATTTAGGTTAGTATTGTGAAATAACTTCAATGTTGTTGATCCATCCTCAGTTCTCCTATCACAACCATTAGTTTTGATGTCACCATTGGCATCATGGTGAAATCCCTGAGCGGATTCCTTCCTCTCCAGCAACTGAGGTAGAAAGGAGTCGGACATCTGTATCTTTGTAGTGACTGGGTGTATTGAAACACCATCCAAAGTCTAATTAATAACTACACCATGCTCAAAGGGATATTCAATGTCTGCTTATTTTTTTTTACTAATAGGTGCCGTTTGCGAGACATTGGAAAACCTTCCTGGTCTTTGAGGTTGAATCTGTGTTTGGAATTCACTGCTCGACTGAAGGACCTTACAGATCATTGTTTTGCATAGAGTGAGTTCGTGCAACGTATTGTGACTTAAGCACATTTTTAGTTCTGAACTACATTTTTAGTTCTGAACATAACATAGCTCTTCATTTATTTAATTTGTACAAATGTATAAAAACATAATACCACTTAAACATTATGGGATAATGTGTGTATACCAGTGATACAAAATCTCAATTAAATCAATTTTAAATTCAGGCTGTAATACAACAAACTGTGGAAAAAGTCAAGGGGTGTGAACATTTCTGAAGGCACTGTATACAGCACTTGACAAGGATACTTACGCTTTTTTAATGTCTTCCTGAGATGCATTTCTTTGGACACCTAAAATGTGATAATATTCCACCATGGTTTTGTAGAACTTTTTGCAACCTGTGTAAAGAGAAAACAGTAAAGTATAAGATGCAGGACTGCACATCTTAAACTAGTTGAGTTTCTCAAATCCACTATATTTGCATCTCGGTGGAGTTGGGTTGCGACAACTGTGACGGAGCATACCTCCGACTAGATTGAGTTGCTGTCAGTGGTTGCATTTGACAAATGTTTTAGTAAAAAGCAATGATTTCAGAAATCAAAGAAAAGCACGCAGCTCGGGTGGAAAAACAGAGGTACACGGAAAGGGTGTAAAATGTTTATTTTGACAAGTTATGACTGACAGCGACTCGATCTAGTTGTCTCCACTCAACTCCATTGATGTGATCAGTGGTGTGTATTCATGGATGCCAATGAAAGCCAGGTTTCCCCAAATATTTCACCAATAAATACATTAAAATTTATAACAGAATTATCTTTAATCTCTCTGTGTTTCCAAAATGTTCTGTCAATTTGCAAGAGGCTGAATCTCACTGGAGAAATCATCTAAGCTAGGGAAACAGCACCCCTCTGTCTCCGTATGTGTAGCCCATGTATCTATGTATTCTAATCCATCCATAAATGAGTATGCTGTGCCACTGGCCTGAGACGATTGAAGTTCAATACGTAGCCTAGGAGTCTCATCTAACTAGCTAGCCCATGAAAGGAAGTCAGAAAAGGAAGCATTTCAGCTAGCTAGTTTTTGACAACAAAAATAACAAGTGTACTGTATGACAGAGTCATAGACCGTTTTGCCAACATGAGTGAGAAGGATGGCATTGGCATTCAACTAGTCTACAAGTAGGGCGAGTCAACATTTCTTGTTTTAATTGCACGCACACACACACTATTTAGCATCATTGATTAGACTCAATTGTTTTTGGTATCCAAGTTAGCTTAATAAACCGAAAACAAAGATTTGATTTTTGATTTGATGATGTTTAAATGATTAAATTGAAATGGTGCTGGAATAGCAGAGGCAGTGCTCCTGTTGTCTTTGTGCTGACTTATAGTAATTCCATGGTTCTAAATCAGTAGTTGTTTAGTAAACTGTTGAAAACATTAACTTGCTTGACCATGCTGCAGGTGACATAACTGTTTGTATGCAATATTTGCTTTTTGGACTTCACCGGACAGATGTTGCTCTCTGGTTTTGTGATGAAACAAACGTATGCGTTGTTGAATTTATTCCACCACTGTGTGACTTGTCTTTTTGTGGTCACTGCCTTATTGTATATCATGGTGGTGTATGAACTAATGGGTTATAAAGCAAACAATGCAATTATCCCAACATAGGTTGTAATATGGCTTTTTTACTGGCTTGGCTTGCTCAGTGATTTTACCCACGCACCGTTACTGGATGTGATGTACATCATGGAGTTGAGAAAAACGTGGCTAATCTTTTACAAACTACGGTGCAAATGGCCAATCATTTCCCCGGGATTCAGGGAACAAAATATCCAACATAACAATGGAAGTACCAAAGCACCTTGAAAATGGGCTAATCTTAGACTCCAATTACTTTATCCACCCGAGACTGGCCTGGCAGTTGTCTAGTAACTAATTTGTATGTCTGAGTGACAGCTGGGGGGTTACGGTGCCATAAGGTCAACGCTTTATCATCCAAAGAGGTCACATTCTGGCGCAGCGTTGAGTTTAACCCCTGGTACAACTTCACAATAAACAGGCTTGATTGACAACCCCCCCCTCCGAGTCAACCACAGGGGAAAGCTACAATAGTACGTATAATGAAATTCCAGGTCTGTACTAAGATTTACTAGTAGTGGGAAATTACGCGATGTGCTACGCCTGCTAGCCAGGTATGTGTCAGCTAGCTAGCTAGCTAGCTAGCTACTGTTTAGTTATGTAGCTATTTTTTACACTTCAAAATAAATGTAACGTTATAGAACTTGGTACAGTCTCATATTTTTCTCTTTCCACCATATCTAGCTAATGCGTATGTGCTGCTCATTATGATAACGTTAGCTCGACAGCATAACCAGGGGTGTATTCATTACGCCAATAGTTGTAAAACGTTTCGTCTGTTGCAAAACGTTTTACAACAGAACGTTTTGCAACGAAGACGCATTTCTATTGGACAAATTCCGTTTCGTTACGCTTGCTCTGTTTCCGTTTGGTTCTTAAACTGTTTCCGTTGCAAGACGTAATGAATACACCCCCAGTTTTGTTCGCCGTCCTGACTGTGCCTCCTAGCATGAAACATTAGCTAGCAACTCAACACTAATAACACCAAAGCGAAAGACCATACGGAGTGTTCTAGCAAACATCTAAATGTTGCTGTAACTCGCGTTGCTGTCAAAATGACCATTATGACTAGATAGGTAATGCTAACTAACAGGCCAACAAGCTACTGCTAACTAACGTTAATGTTTTTGTGATGGTGATGCCCAGCAATCAAACTCAAAGTAATGTGTCACTTGTAAAACAAAAGACGAAGTCAAATTACCTTGCTCTTCAGCGTCCCAGTTTTCTTTTATAGACGGATAAATTCCCAGTGCTGATTTATAATCGTTTTCCACTTAGGGTTATTCCAGAAAATGCTGCTTTGCTCCAGAGAAATTTCAGCAGCCTTGGGTTGTTTGTGGATTTGACGTAACATCCGGTTAACGACTGCTCTTCTTCTTTGGTGTTTTGTGACGACGACCAGACTATCAGTTGGCGCAACCTCGCCCCCACATCTTTTTATGAGGGGTATAACCAACGATATACACTAGTATTTACTGTAGATGGGTTGATTGTTTACTAACAAAACCGACGCGTGCACAAATATGCAGGCAAAACAGATGGGTTTGGCTTAGATAGTTTACATGTTGTCAACAATGTTTCGTGTCCAATGTTTATTGAAAATATAAAAACACTTGAACAATGAACATTTGTTGTCTCTCAAATACATAATTACAGTTTTTAGTTAGTTAGCTAGCGATTTTTAAACCATATTATAGATTACATGAAATCAGTCAAAACAGCTCAAAACATGACATGGAATCAAGAACAAGATTAAACTAGCTGAAACGAGCCGTTTTTGTCATTGTTGGTGGCTATCTGGCCATCCAAATTCACAATAACTCATGGAATTCTGCCCCAGTGAAGCATATGCATCGTTTTCGTGACGTTGTCAGCTTTACCTCATTAATATAAACATGGCAAATTATGTGAAATAACAGTGAAATAATAGAAGATGAAACTTTATTTGCCTTCTTTTTTTTTTACATGCATTTATTTGTCTATCTTGTTTGATTAACAAGAGTGAAAAGGGGGAAAAAAGAGTGAAAAGGAAGTGGGGAGTATTTTGCCACTAGGAAACACCGTTTAGCCCAAATACATCCTTGACCTCTCTGGGAAATTCTCATTACTTCTCACCAATATTTACTGTCTCTACACAATGAGCACCAAAAGTATTAGGACAGTGACACATTTTTTGTTATTTTAGCTCTGTACTCCAGCATTTTGTATTTTAAATTATACAATGACGATGAGGTTAAAGTGGAAACTGTCAGCTTTAATTTGAGGATATTTTCATTGATATCGGGTGAATTGTTTATAATTACAGCTATTTTTGTACACAGTCCTCCCATTTTAAGGGACCAAAAGTGGGACAAATTCACTTATGTGTATTACAGTTGAAGTGGTCAAAAGTGTAGTATTTGGTCCCATATTCCTAGCACGCAATGATTGCATCAAGCTTGTGACTCATCAAACTTGTTGGATGCATTTGCTCTTTGTTCAAATCAAATTTTATTGGTCACATACACATGCTTAGCAGATGCTATTGCGGGTGTAGTGAAATGCTTGTGTTTCTAGGTCCAACAGTGCAGTAATATCTAACAATCTCACAACAATACACACAATACAAACAAATCTAAAGTACAGGAATGGAATAAAGAATATTTAAATATTTGGACGAGCAATGCGGAGAGGCATTGACTAAAATACAATAGAATATAATAGAATACAGTATTTACATATGAGATGAGTAATGCAAAATATGTTAACATTATTAAAGTGTCCAGTGATTTCAAGTCTATGTATATAGGATAGCAGCCTCTAAGGTGCTAGTGATGGCTATTTAACAGTCTGATGGCCTTCAGATAGAAGCTGTTTTTCAGGTTGTCGGTCCCAGCTTTGATGCACCTGTACTGACCTCGCCTTCTGGATGATAGCGGGGTGAACCGGCAGTGGCTCGGGTAGAAGTTGTCCTTGATGATCTTTTTGGCCTTCCTGTGACATCGGGTGTTGTAGGTGTCCTAGAGGGCAGGTAGTTTGCCCCCAGTGATGCCTTGGGCAGACCGCACCACCCTCTGGAGAGCCCTGCTGTTGCAGGCGCTGCAGTTGTCATACCAGACGGTGATACATCCCAACTGGATGCTCTGGTTGTGTTTCAGATTATTTTGTGCCCATTACAGATAGTCCTGAATGAATCGTGAATAATGATGACGCACAAATATCATACCCCCAAGACATGCTAACCTCTCACCATTACAATAACAGGGGAAGTTAGAATTTTGTGGCGGGAATGATATTTATGCCTCATTAAATTTTCTCACTCATCATTATACACGATTCATTCAGAACTCTCCGTAATCATGATAGCATCCACATTAATGTAGAATTGTTTAGAACCATTCCACTATCATTTACAGTAAATGTGTCACTTTTGGAGCTCACTGTAACTCTCCTTGTTATTCACGCTCAGCATCATTTTCTTCTTGAAAATCAATAATAGATGAACCAAGAAAATGATGATCACCCCCGAACCTTAAAAAGTCCACTCCTTTGTTCCCTCCCTCAGCTCCTCAAGTAAGGTTCTATGTCTATTTTTATCTCTAGTCATTAAATAACAGCTCATAAGAATGAAGAGTCAGAGTCAGTCTGAATAATCGATTCTGCCATCCTCAGTCGCCCAGTCTTATAAATAGAGTCAGGCCCGGTGCTGCATTAGTGGGAGAGGGACTGATTGGACTACATTTGCTGTGTGAAAAAAAGAGCTTAGACCTCTTGTAACAAAAACTACTCCTGATTACCTTGGTTGGCTAAAACAGTGGCCTGCAAGCTACTCGAACCAAGACCTACTGTATAATGATTACATTACCATTCCAATGATTACACCTTAGAAATAGATTTAACTGAAAATAACACCTCTATGAATTTAAAGAGATATAAGTAAATTACTCAGCAACACACATCTAAAATATTGTCTAGGCCTGCATCTTACATAAACCAAGTGAAAATGGTGGGTTTATTATAATACAAATTATTTGTCAGTGTTTTTTTTCCCCATTCAACAATTTGTGAATAAAGGTTTGTGTTAAACAATTCATAATTCCCTCTTCATTCAATGTTTTGGAAAGCGAGAGAGAGCATAAAGGAGAAGATGAGACTGGAGTGAGAGTTATAGGCTTTTTATAGACACTGCCTTGAATGAATTACTTCCAATGAGCAGCAGAGTCAGATTAGAGTCTTGTAATAGGGCTTCCAATTAAGCCTGACAGACTGCACTGGGGAAAGCAAATGGCGTCGAAGCGATACCCTCTCCAGATTAAAGGAATTTCACATTGTGACACTGTGCATTGCACATACAATGTACATCGTTATATACCAGATATAGGATTGTAAAGCATGTGATCCTTTAAGCGTCAACATTGTATCAGCGGCTTCATGAGTAACCTGAATCAAATTGTTGCAAATTGTCATTCTCTCACATTGATGCTGTCAGTGTTTTAGTACTATATCTCTTGACACAATGATGAAAATAATCATGGCCTCTAAACCTTCAAGCTGCATACTGGACCCTATTCCAACTAAACTACTGAAAGAGCTGCTTCCTGTGCTAGGCCCTCCTATGTTGAACATAATAAATTGCTCTCTATCCACCGGATGTGTACCAAACTCACTAAAAATGGCAGTAATAAAGCCTCTTTTGAAAAAGCCAAACCTTTTTCAGCCTATATCGAATATCGAATCTTCCATTCCTCACAAAAGTTTTAGAAAAGGCTGTTGCGCAGCACCTCACTGCCTTCCTGAAGACAAACAATGTATACGAAATGCTTCAGTTTGGTTTTAGACCCCATCATAGCACTGAGACTGCACTTGTGAAGGTGGTAAATCACTTGTGAAGGTGGTAAATTACCTTTTAATGGCATCAGACCGAGGCTCTGCATCTGTCCTCGTGCTCCTAGACCTTAGTGCTGCTTTTGATACCATCGATCGCCACATTCTTTTGGAGAGATTGGAAACCCAAATTGGTCTACACAGACAAGTTCTGGCCTGGTTTAGATCTTATCTGTCGGAAAGATATCAGTTTGTCTCTGTGAATGGTTTGTCCTCTGACAAATCAACTGTAAATTTCGGTGTTCCTCAAGGTTCCGTTTTAGGACCACTATTGTTTTCACTATATATTTTACCTCTTGGGGATGTCATTCGAAAACATAATGTTAACTTTCACTGCTATGCGGATGACACACAGCTGTACATTTCAATGAAACATGGTGAAGCCCCCAAATTACCCTCGCTAGAAGCATGTGTTTCAGACATAAGGAAGTGGATGGCTGCAAACTTTCTACTTTTAAACTCTGACAAAACAGAGATGCTTGTTCTAGGTCCCAAGAAACAAAAATATATTCTGTTGAATCTGACAATAAATCTTAATGATTGTACAGTCGTCTCAAATAAAACTGTGAAGGACCTCGGCGTTACTCTGGACCCCGATCTCTCTTTTGAAGAACATATCAAGACTGTTTCAAGGACAGCTTTTTTCCATCTACGTAAGATTGCAAAAATCAGAAACGTTCTGTCCAAAAATGATGCAGAAAAATGTATCCATGCTTTTGTCACTTCTAGGTTAGACTACTGCAATGCTCTACTTTACGGCTACCCGGATAAAAGCACTAAATAAACTTCAGTTAGTGCTAAATACGGCTGCTAGAATCTTGACTAGAACCAAAAAATGTGATCATATTACTCCAGTGCTAGCCTCCCTACACTGGCTTCCTGTCAAGGCAAGGGCTGATTTCAAGGTTTTACTGCTAACCTACAAAGCATTACATGGGCTTGCTCCTACCGATCTCTCTGATTTGGTCATGCCGTACATACCTACACATACACTACGGTCACAAGACGCAGGCCTCCTAATTGTCCCTAGAATTTCTAAGCAAACAGCTGGAGGCAGGGCTTTCTCCTATAGAGCTCCATTTTTATGGAATGGTCTACCTACCCATGTGAGAGACGCAAACTCGGTCTCAACCTTTAAGTCTTTACTGAAGACTCATCTCTTCAGTGGGTCATATGATTGAGTGTAGTCTGGCCTAGGAGTGTGAAGGTGAACGGAAAGGCTCTGGAGCAACGAACCACCCTTGCCGTCTCTGCCTGGCCGGTTCCCCTCTTTCCACTGGGATTCTCTGCTTCTAACCCTATTACAGGGGCTGAGTCACTGGCTTACTAGGGCTCTTTCATACCGTCCCTAGGAGGGGTGCGTCACTGATGTGATCTTCCTGTCTGGGTTGGCGCCCCCCCTTGGATTGTGCCGTGGCAAAGATCTTTGTGGGCTATACTCGGCCTTGTCTCAGAATGGTAAGTTGGTGGTTGAAGATATCCCTCTAGTGGTGTGGGGGCTGTGCTTTGGCAAAGTGGGTGGGGTTATATCCTTCCTGTTTGGCCCCGTCCGGGGGTGTCATCGGATGGGGCCACAGTGTCTCCTGACCCCTCCTGTCTCAGCCTCCAGTATTTATGCTGCAGTAGTTTATGTGTCGGGTGGCTTGGGTCAGTTTGTTATATCTGGAGTACTTCTCCTGTCCTATCCGGTGTCCTGTGTGAATTTAAGTATGCTCTCTCTAATTCTCTCTTTCTCTCTCTCGGAGGACCTGAGCCCTAGGACCATGCCACAGGACTACCTGACATGATGACTCCTTGCTGTCCCCAGTCCACCTGGCCGTGCTGCTGCTCCAGTTTCAACTGTTCTGCCTGTGATTATTATTATTTGACCATGCTGGTAATTTATGAACATTTGAACATCTTGGCCATGTTCTGTTATAATCGCCACCCGGCACAGCCAGAAGAGGACTGGCCACCCCACATAGCCTGGTTCCTCTCTAGGTTTCTTCCTAGGTTTTGACCTTTCTAGGGAGTTTTTCCTAGCCACCGTGCTTCTACACCTGCATTGCTTGCTGTTTGGAGTTTTAGGCTGGGTTTCTGTACAGCACTTTGAGATATCAGCTGATGTACGAAGGGCTATATAAATAAATTTGACTTGATTTGATTGTAATTGTCTATATGTCTCAGACTTTGGGTAAGAACTAGGTGATATCTCTCAACTTATTTGGGAGAGGGGAGGAGCTGCTGCTAATGCTGTAGGTGGTGGTATGGAGGTTTAGGCCTAGCTAGTATTGATTGATCCCTCTTCATATTGTACCTTTGGGAGATTGAGAGAGGTGCAGAGGCACTTAGGATATTAAACAGGTTGCACACTTTAGTGGGCCAAACCTTTTAGTGATGTCATTAATTAAACTGGCATTGTGTACATGGGCACTGGCTGGCAGCAGAGGCAGACCGCGGGGGCATGCAGTGTAGCTGGAAGGCTCACTCTCAGAGAACAACCAGTGCCAATTAATGATGCAATGGCGCTAAATTCCCATAGATGCAAACTTTTCATGAGTCTTTCTCAAAAGACTCCATTACTGTAGACCTTGACTGTTTTTTTTAATAGCATGAGGTCCAAGTGAGTAACCATTCTGCTGAACTACACTAACATATTTTTCACATTTGGCCATAACCTTTCACAAGCTCATGAATATGCTGGGAAAGCTATACATCACTTCCTCTTCCGAAGACTTTTCCCACCTTTGAACACCACAGCAAAACCCACTCCGGAGTCACACTAAGATATGTTACATCAAATGTAGGCATGGATGTTGCCTGGGGGCATCATGTTAACATGATCATTATCCATATCCGGCTTGGGGGACCATGAAAAAGAGTGTATCGTGTGGCATACCGACCAGAAGTTTTACCAATATTTTCACTCAATAAAGTCATGTAAATGTAATTTTCTCTCAATATATGATTATTGCCCTTAAAGTCATGGAAAATGTTATCTGAAACATTCAATCATAGTTTCTGCCATTACAGCAGCCAACAGCTCCTGTATTTGTCCAAGCCTACAGTATGAACAAAATAAAGGATTTATTTTAGCACATGATATGCTCACAACCATAAATGTTTTATGTGCTATTAATGGTTGTTTCAAAATCTATTAAAACACCCATTCCTGGGAGGTTAATTTGTCATAAAACATAGATCAATATTTTACAATTAAATACGTTTTTTTGCCACTGTATCATTTTCTAATGGATTTTCCATTTTTTTCCTCCATGTTAATGAAATGCTGCATTAGCAACCCATTTTTTACTTTGAAGAATGTGAGGTACTTTATTCCTGATGTACAGTATGAGGAATAAAATCACTGTATTTAAACTCAAGCAAATTTGTAATTCTGCACACAGGAATCAATCACTCGATTTAGTCCAATGGCTTCATATGCACACTTGCACACTTCCTTAATTCTCTTCTCACTTTGTGCCTACCACCCTGTCATGCTTTCATACATCACACAATGTTGTTTGCCAATTCGCTTCAGCTTCTTGTCAATAGTAAATCAAGCAAGAAACCTATAAAAACCTGACAGTTTGAAAAAAGCTCTAAGAGAAGGATTATAGCATTTTCAACATATCTCAATTAAATAGCATATCAACACAATACACTAACATTTTATGTGGACTTAGTACAAGTATCTTGTGTGCAGCACTGAGAACATACTGGCTCATGTCAGATTTATAGTCACTTAAAACTACTATGGTATTTTTCCTACGAGTTCATTTGAGTTACCTGTCCTATAGCAAGGTGACTGTTGAGCGACCACCGGTCTCAGACCAGATAATTGCAGAGAGACATACATGGGCGTGTGAGTTTGATGGTCTACTATGTGCAACGTTATGAGGCACTTCAAATGAATGATATATCACGTCAGTTGTGCTGTCCTTGAGCTGATTACAGTGGGTAACCATTACAATCCATTAAAAAGGAAATACAATGACTGTAATAGAGTACTATGACTGGTTAAATGGACGTTCTATGTATGGTTCTCTTGCAATTAGAATAAAAAAATATCAAGAACAAACATAGGCCCACACAAACTTTAAGGTGGACCTTGCTGCTCTCGATTCCAAGTGGTCTTGACTTTTTAATAAAAAATGTCATGGTACAGATGTAGTAACCTAATTTGATCGCCCTTTTGTTGCTGAGAATTTGGAGGAAATTCTGATGAGCTTCGTGATTTGCATCAATTCAGTGAAAACATACAAGTTATATTAACCGTATTGCACTTTTCGTGTAGCCTACTTTTGGCCAGCTAATTGCCTAACCATCAATCAAGCAACATGATGGACTAAACGTTCAAATCCTGTTGCTACAGGGTTATATTTCTGTGATTTCTGTGACAATATAGGTCAAATTAAGATCCTACATCTGTATGTATATTTTAATAATTGCTAGCCGTAGCTTCTTTATGGTCTGCCAAGGACACCAAGGGCTCCTAAGATGTATATCTTTTTAACTATAGTAAATACTATAGTATTTAATTTACATATACCCTGCCTATTTCCATCCCCCATATCCCAATTTGTTGCGACCTGTAAGTGAGAAACATACATGCCAGGTATAGACCATATATTGTGTTCCCTACAAGTTATAGTATACTGTAGTATTTACTAAAGTATTTTAGTTTTATTATCTTTGACATAGTAGTGGGGGACTTTCTCCTTGAGGAATCCTATTGGGGAAATACTAAAAGAGCACATTTTCAATAACCTGTAGGGAACATATAAAAACGATATATGTTCCATACATGTAGGTTTCTCACATCATCTGATGGAGTCTTGGTTGCTATAATGGACAGAAAATGATGGCATCAATCTTAAAGGTAACTAGACTCAATGAAATGACGTTGCCACGAGCAGCACCGTAGATATTGAGATGAGCGAGATGCAAAACTGCTCTCACACAGTCACACACAGTATCTGTGCATGTGCACTGGTTCGCTTTACGCTGTTCACAGCGGGACCAAAACAGCAGAGAAATTGAGCCTCGCGCTTCAACACTCTTAGTTGCGGAAATTGACCCACTATAGTCCCACGTGTCATAATACCCATAAAACCTAGTGGTAAAACCAGGTAATCGTTTCAATCGTTTTTTCCCCGTTCATTTTTGCATCTGGGATTTTAGAACTACTTCATATAAGGTCTGTGTTTCGTATAGACTTACCCTGGGGTGACGTTTTGATTGCCATGTAATTCTCTCTCGGACAAGGTGAGTTTTATCAATATATTCGCCTCAATTTACTCAAAAATATGAAATGCTAATTAGCAACAGAGAAGTCCTCAGCAAGACTACAAATTCCTGCAGGAAGCTCCTGCACGTCATCTCTAGCCGACACTGTCATGCTGTGTTCAAAACAAGTGGGAACTCGGAAAAATACAGGTCAAATCATGACGTCAGTGATCTTCAGGTCGGAAAGTCAGAGCTCTAGAAAGAGGCCCGAGTTCCCGAGTTGGAATTCTGAGTTGGGATGACCGTTCAAATACATTTTTCCCAGAGTTCCAGAGTTTCCAGAGTTCCTAGTTGTTTTGAATGCACTTTAGTCAGAAGTCTGAAATTTCCCAGTTCCCAGTTGTTTTGAAAGCGGCATCAGCTACCGTTCACTAGCACGATCAGAGACCCCTGTCCAAACCATTAACTCTTTCCGTTGCCTTTATTTTTTTCATACAATTGTTTTTTCTTACTTTTACCCCGTTTTCTCCCCAATTTTGTGATGTCCAATTGGTAGTTAGTCTTGTCCCATTGCTGCAACTCCCCTACGGACTCGGGAGAGGCAAAGGTTGAGAGCCAAGCGTCCCCCGAAACACCACCCTGCCAAGCCACACTGCTTCTTGACACATTGCTTGCTTAACCCGGAAGCCAACCACACCAATGTGTCAGAGGAAACACCGTCCAGCTGGCGACCGAAGTCAGATTGCAGGGGCCTGGCCCACCACAAGGAGTTGCTAGAGCATGATGGGACAAGGAAATCCCGGCCGGCCAAACCCTCCCTTAACCCGGACAACGCTGGGCCAATTGTGCACCGCATCATGGGTCTCCAAGTCACGGCCGGCTGTGACACAGCCTCGGATCAAACCCAGGTTTGTAGTGACCCCTCAAGCACTGCAAGCACGGATACCAGACTTAGATGAGTGGTAACTCAATTCTAGTATGTTCTCTAAAGAATGTGACTTTTGTAGAACATCCCGCCTGTATTGTAGTTTCATGCATTCACACAGTCTTGATTTACAGTACCTAGCTAGCTAACATTAGCTTACCGTTCATCTAGTCAGACTTTTTAAAGTGGTAGCTAACCACCTATCCATGCCATGGTGCCGGCCTAATGTTAACTAGCAAGTCTGACTACACGAACGGTGAGTTAACGTTAACTAGCTAACGTTAGCTAAATATCCCTTCCTTGGTGGGCTAACGCTAGCTAGCATGTCACCACGTGAAAAGGTATGACCTACAAACCGTGAGCTAATGTTAGCTAGGGGCGGCAGGGTAGCCTAATGGTTAGAGTGTTAGTAACCGGAAGGTTGCAAGTTCAAACCCCCTAGCTGACAAGGTACAAATCTGGTACAAGGTACAAAACTGTCGTTCTGCCCCTGAACAGGCAGTTAACCCACTGTTCCTAGGCCGTCATTGAAAATAAGAATTTGTTCTTCACTGACTTGCCTAGTTAAATAAAGGTTAAAAAAATATATAAAAAAACTAGCCGGCTAGCTCACTAAATACTTGTCAATAAAAAGGTCACTTACTTGTAAGGAAGGTATCCTATCGTGTGTTTTACACCTAACTACAGTCGGTGGTTATCTAGCTAATTTTCATAAGCACCTAGCTAACCACAGATCTTTGACCTAACAGCTTATTAGCAGCTAGCAAACAGGGATTACCTTATGACACGGCTCCAGCGACACCTCTCGATTACAGAGGTTGGAAAATTATAAAATGCACGTGTACTTATCAGAGTAGTGGTTACAAGCTGGTACATAGCACAGACCCATCCTGGCAGCTGGCTTCAGATTGACGGACAGACCTAAGTGTCAAGTCCTGACAATAGAGTCCTTATTTTCTATGGTGGAGTAGGTCAGGGTGTGACTGGGGGGTTAGTCTAGTTTATTATTTCAATGTGGGTGTTCTAGTTTTCATGTTTCTATGTTGGTGATTTGTATGATTCCCAATTAGTGGCAGCTGGTATCTTTGTCTCTAATTGGGGATCATATTTAAGTAGTGTTTATTCCCACCTGTGTTTGTGGGATATTGTGTTTTGAGTAAGTGCATGTAGCACCTCTGTAGTCACGGTTTGTTGTTTGTTTATTGTTTTGCTAAGTTTCACTTTCAATAAATTATGTGGAACTCAACATCCGCTGCGCCTTGGTCCGTCTCTACAAACAACCTTGACAGAATATCCCACCACAACAGGACCAAGCAGCGTGCCCAGAAGGAGAGGGTAACATGGACTTGGGAGGAGATTCTGGATGGAAAGGGATCCTGGACTTGGGTGGAAATCCTGGCAGGACAGGATCGCCTTCCTTGGCAGGAGTCACAGCAGACGCAAGGAGAGAAGGGAGAACAGCGATGACGCCGGGGTTCGCGGCCACAAGGAAAGCCCAAAAGACAGCCCAAAGTTTTGGAGGGGGCACACGGGGTGGTCGGCGGAGCCGAGGTGTGTACCAGTGACAACATGGGAGGAGGTAGAGAGGTGGTCAGTCTACCCAGGGAGAGTGCCAGAGCCCGCCTAGGAGTCAATGGAACAGTGCGAGGAGGGATACCGGAGAATGGAGTTGGCGAGGAGTATGCGGCAACGCAGGCGTTTGGAGGAGCGTGTTACCAGTCCGGTGCAATCTGTGCCGGTCCCAAGCATCAGGCCTCCAGTGCGCCTCCCCAGTCCGGTATGTCCTGTGCCTGCTCCTCACACTCGCCCAGATGTACGCCTCCACATCCCAGTACGTCCTGTGCTAGCTCCTCGCACTCGCCATGCGAAGTGTGTCATCGTTCCGGTACAATTTTTGCCGGCTCTACGCGCCAGCTCTCTAGTGCGCCTCCACAGCCCAGTGCTATCTCCTCGCACTTGCCGTGCGAGGGGTGTCATCGAACCGGTACCATTGATGCAGGCTATACGCACCAGGTCTCCGGTGCGCCTTCATAGCCCAGTACGTCCTGTTCCTTCTCCCCGCACTCGCCCTGAAGTGCGTGTCACCAGTCCGGTGCCACCTGTTCCGGCCCCACGCATCAGGCCTCCAGTGCGACTCCCCAGTCCAGTACGTTCTGTGCCTCCTCCCCGCACTCGCCCTGAAGTGCGTGTCACCAGTCCAGTACCACCAGTGCCGGCCCCACGCACCAGGCTTCCTGCGACGATCCCTGGTCCAGAGCTTCCGACGACGGTCCACGGTCCGGAACCTCCGGCGACGGTCCACAACCTCCGGCGACTGTCCACAACCTCCGGCGACTGTCCACGGTCCGGAACCTCCGGCGTCGGTCCGCGGTCCGGAACCTCCGGCGACGGTCCGCGGTCCGGAACCTCCGGCGACGGTCCGCGGTCCGGAACCTCCGGCGACGGTCCACGGTCCGGAACCTTCCAAACACGGCGTCCAGTCCAGCTCCATGGCAGGAGCCCTCTGCGCCGATGCCCAGTCCAGACACGGCGTCCAATCCCACTCCATGGCAGGAGTCTTCCTCTGCACCGATTTCCAGGCCAGGGCCGGTGTCCAGTCCCGCTCCATGGCAGGAGCCTTCCTCGGCATCTAGGTCCAGTCCAGACACAGTGTTCAGCCTGGGTCCATGGCTGGATCCGCAGGATGAGCGGGTTTATTGGCCCGCACCAGAGCTGCCACCAATAGATGGTGGATCCGCGAAATGAGCGTTCTTCGTCCTGCACCAGAGCCGCCACCGTCACTAGACCCCCTCCAACCCTCCCTTTTGGTTTCAGGTTTTGCGGCCAGAGTCCACACCTTTGGAGGGGGGGAATACTGTCACGTCCTGACCATAGAGAGTCCTTATTTTCTATGGTGGAGTAAGTCAGGGCATGACTGGGGGGTTAGTCTAGTTTATTATTTCTATGTGGGTGTTCTAGTTTTCATGTTTCTACGTTGGTGATTTGTATGATTCCCAATTAGAGGCAGCTGGTATTGTTGTCTCTAATTGGGGATCATATTTAAGTAGTGTTTGTTCCCACCTGTGTTTGTGGGATATTGTGTTTTGAGTAAGTGCATGTAACACCTCTGTAGACACGGTTTGTTGTTTGTTTATTGTTTTGCTAAGTTTCCCTTTCAATAAATTATGTGGAACTCAACATCCACTGCGCCTTGGTCTGTCTCTACAAACAACCTTGACACTAAGTTTAGCTAGTTCTCTAAAAGGGTAATTCTAGTAAGGGTAATTCTAGTAATAAAAAATGCTAAAGTAGCTAGCTAGGTCATTTAAAAAATGCTAAACAAGAATACACATGAGAAACACACAATATCAAACTTACAAGGCTACAATATCTACTTGCTAGGTTACTGCATGGAGAAATGTGCCTTGAAGGATGACCTCAAAGCTTGTGACAGGATGCATAGTTTTGTATGATAGCCACATTAGCGGCTAATTTGGATTTTATTTTGGGGGGGTGATTACAGGCAAATACACTGATAAAAGTTTGTCCAGAGAGATTTGTAATGCTATCAAAACGTCACACCAGGGTAAGCATATATGAAACACAGCCTTTATATGAAGTAGTTAAAAAATCCCAGACACAAAGAATGATGAAAAAAACGATTGGAACCACGTCCGGGTTTCACCAATAGGTTTTATGGGTATTATGACTCATACTGTGGTACTCAATGCTGTTTACTTTCTGCATCTACGTCGTTTCGCTGTGTCTACTTTTAATGTTAACCTTAACTAGCTGGCTAATTCAGGTTAACTCACGGTTTGGTAGTCATACTTTTTCACGTGGTGACATGCTAGCTTGTTAGGTCAACACCATTGCAAGGATAGTTGGCTAGCTAGCATAACATCACTTATAAAAGTCTGACTACATGAGCTAATGTTAACTAGCTATAGGTAGCTAAATATCGCATGGTGGGCTAGCTAGTTATGCACCTCGGTTGGCTAGTTAACGTTTTTATTTGAGGCAATGTTACCATGTTTTGTAAAATCTCAGTAACATAGCTAGAGAAAAAATAGAAGAAAAAAACATTGTATATTTTGGTTTTACTTCATTCACTACCCAGTAGGCAAAAGGACGCTGGAAATACATCTAAAATACCAGTTAGGTTAATTTTAGGTTCTGAATGAAAGGGGAAAATGTATATTTTCGGGAAGTTGAAAATATGTATTTTCCAGACGTCGAATTTAGATTCATTATTGGTTTTGTATTAAAGAAAATATGTATTTTCCGTACTTTGAAAAGACGTTTCCATACGTTGAAAATGTATTTTTTTTACAGACGCTGAAATCAGAGTAATCTTCAGTTCTGAATGAAACAGATGTTGAAAATACATCTTCTTTGGTCATTGATTCTATGGCCAAATTTCAACTGCATATACAGTGCATTCAGAAAGTATTCAAATCCCTTAACTTTTTCCCCCTCATCAATCTACACAAAATATTCCATAATGACAAAGCAAAAACAGGTTTTTAGAAATGTTTGCAAATGTATGAAAAAATAAAAAAATGAAATATCACATTTACATAAGTATTCAGATACTTTACTCAGTACTTTGTTGAAGCACCTTTGGCGATTACAGCCTCAAGTCTTCTTGAGTATGACGCTACAAGCTTGGCAGGTCAGGTTCAAGTCCTGGCTCTGGCTGAGACTTGTCCCGAAGCCACTCCTGCGTTGTCTTGGCTGTGTGCTTAGGGTTGTTGTCCTGTTGGAAGGATATTCTTCGCCCCAGTCTGAGGTTGAGAGCGCTCTGGAGCAGATTTTCATCAAGGATCTCTCTGTACTTTGCCCCGTTCATCTTTCCCTTGATCCTGCCTAGTCTCCCAGTCCCTGCCTCTGAAAAACATCCCCACAGCAGGATGCTGCCACCACCGTGCTTCACCGTAGGGATGGTGCCAAGTTTCCTCCAGACTTGGCATTCAGGACAAAGACTTCAATCTTGGTTTCATCAGACCAGAGAATCGTGTTTCTCATGGTCACAGTCCTTTAGGTGCCTTTTGGCAAACTGCAAGCAGGCTGTCATGTGCCTTTACTGAGGAGTGGCTTCCGTCTGGCCACTCCACCATAACGGCCTGATTGGTGGAGTGCTGCAGAGATGGTAGTCTTTCTGGAATGTTCTCCCATCTCCACAGAGGAACTCTGGAGCTCTGTCAGAGTGACCATTGGGTTCTTGGTCACCTCCCTGACCAAGGTCCTTCTCCCCCAGCTGCTCAGTTTGGCCAGACAGCCAACTCTAGGAAGTCTTCGGTGGTTCCAAACTTCTTCCATTTAGGAATGATGAAGGCCACTGTTCTTGGGGACCTTCAATGCTGGAGACATTTTTATAGTGCCCTTCCCCAGATCTGTGCCTCGACACAATCCTGTTTCGGAGCTCTATGGACAATTCTTTCAACCTCATGGCTTGGTTTTTGCTCTGGCATGCGCTGTCAACTGTGGGACCTTATATAGACAGGTGTGTGCCTTTCCAAATCATGTCCAATCAATTGAATTTACCACAGGTGGACTCCAATGAAGTTGTAGAAACATCAAGGATGATCAATGAAACAGGATGCACCTGAGCATATGAGTCACATAACAAAGGGTCTGAATACTAAGGTATAAGGTATGTTTTTTATATTTAATACATTTTCTAAAAAAAAAGTTTTTGCTTTGTTATTATGGGGTATTGTGTTTAGATACACTAATATTGATTTTCAAAAAATGTAAAGGATTTAACGTTAACATTTTGGGAAATGTCAAGGGGCCTGAACACTTTCCGAATGCAACGTATACACTGAATGTAGAAAAAATTATGAACTCCAGCTCTTTCCATGACATAGACTGACCAGGTGAAATACGTGATCCCTTATTGATGTCACTAAATCCACTTCAATCAGTGCATGGATTTTTAAGCCTTGAGACATGGATTGTGAATGTGTGCCATTCAGAGGGTGAATGGGCAAGACAACATATTTAAGTGCCTTTGAACGGGGTATGGTAGTAGGTGCCAGGCGCAATGGTTTGTCTCAAGAACTGCAACGCTGTTGGGTATTTTATGCTTATGCTCAACAGTATCCCGTGTGTATCATGAATGGTCCACCCCCCAAATGACATCCAACTTGACACAACTGTGGGAAGCATTGGAGTCAACATGGGCCAGTATCCCTGTGGAACAGTTGACACCTTGTAGAGTCAATATCCCGACCAATTGAGGCTGTTCTGTGAGCAAAAGTTGGGTGCAACTCAATATAAGGAGGGTGTTCTGAATGTTTTGTACATTCAGTGTATTCTCAATGAAATAAACATCATGTAACAAATTATTTTTCAATCCATTTAATATAGGAAACAGGAGCCGAAGATTGCAACATATATTATGTATTATTGCTTCCATCTGTCACATGCACTTATGTTTTGTTATTATTAATACAAAAATAAAATAAATTACAGCTTTAAAACTGTCAGTGATGATTTTCATAGTAGTCCAACCTCCAGAATAAACCAACAGAGCACTTCAACAACAATCGCAATCTCAGTATCGGTTACATAAATATGTTTTCCTTGCTATGACTGTGATATGTTGTTATTTATCTACCTTAGTTGACTGTAAGTCGCTCTGGTCAAGAGCGTCTGCTGTATGACCAAAATGTAAATGGATATTATTCTAATGAGCTCCACCCCCAAACAAGTACACATTTGGTCATCCCGGACCTGACCAAATCTGAACAAATAATAGGCGTATAGGCAATGTTTCAGAAGCTTGAACAGCACAGTACAGTACAGTACGGCTCAGTACAGTATGGTACAGGGCAGTAGAGTTTTATTCAGCAAAGTTGGGTACAGTAGAGTTTGATTCAATAAAGTACAGTACAACTTCATTCAGTAGAGTACAGCAGAGTACAATAGAGTGCAGTACAGTTTAATTCAGTAGAGTACAGTTTAGTTCAGTAGAGTTGAGTACATTAGAGTAAAGTAGGGTGCAATACAGTACATTATACTGTACTATACTCTACTGTGCCCTTCTGTACTGAACTATACTTTACTGAACTCTACTTTGCTCTACTGTATTGTACTGTACTTTCCTTTACTGTACTGTATTACAGAGGCTCCCAAAATGTTTCACTCAGGCATTGGGGAACATCCTTCTTGTGTCCTGTTCATGACACAAACTGTTCACACCCCACTTGTCGGCAGAGAGAACATTTTGCAGTTTTAAAGCTCATTTTGTAAAACATACAGTACCAGTCAAAAGCTTGTACACACCTACTCATTCCAGGGTTTTTCTTATTTAACAACAAAAAAAAATTCTACATTGTAGTATAATAGTGATGACATCAAAACTCTGAAATAACACATATGAAATCATGTAGCAACCAAAAAAGTGTTAAACAAATCAAAATATGTTTTAAATTTGAGATTCTTCAAAGTAGCCACCCTTTGCCCTGATGACAGCTTTGCACACTCTGTCTATACAAATATGATTCAACTGACGCTTTATTGGTAGAACTTATCGATTTTAACACTGGTTGGTGATGTCAACGTGAAAGGTTATGAGGTTCATATGCTGATCCATTGAATGGTGGCTGGGAAAAAGAAAAAAAGAAATTAATCTCATTTGTGGCAAGAATTAGCACAAATTCTTCTGCACATTTCCCATAAAATCCTCTTTTGTTAGTCGTTCAGTGCAGAGTTGCAGACACTCCGTGTTGTTCTCTCTAATGGGCCATTTAAAGGGCCCTAAAGTCACGCTGATGAGAAAGCGGTTTTGACCGAAACAGGATAACATATTTTATCTGAATGTTTGTAAAATGGCGTTGTTGTTTTTTTCTCGTAATATCATTGCCTAGTAGTTGCTTGCATTGGAAAGAGGATTAGAATCATTTCATACTCTAGCTCCATGTTAGAAAACTCTACACAAACACAATTTCAGCCACATTTCTAGTTATATCCAATTTCCAACAGTTAACTCAAATGTTTCCTTAATGTTAGATTGATTACTTATTTAGTGTAGACGCTATGTGGTTATCACATTTACCAGTAAGGTGTTAAAGATTTTTCCAAATGCAAGTACATTGCTTATCCAACAAACCCTGTTGTGGATTTGCAAAATGATTGCCTTAATTAGCATGTAACTGTTGCAAAAGGCTTGTCAAGAACAATCTGGAACCTATGGTGACCTTTTCTCCCCTTCAGCACTAGAGAATGTGTCTGACTTAACTAGATATCTACTGTAAAGCGAAAGGAAAATGTCCCCATGAATGAGCTTTGTGTGGAAGATTTATTATAACAATCTTCACTTTCCTCCTATTTCTTTTCTTCTTAAAAGACAAGGACCCGAGCATAATACATCACTTGTTAAAAAGAACCGCATACATGAGGCTAGCACAATACGTTTCTAATACAATACATCTACAATTACGTCATGGAAGGGCCATGACCACAGGTGTCAGTCAGAAAGGAGAAAGGGTTTGCTGAAGGGTTTTTTCTGTCTAAATTGTTTTACTTTGGTGGAAGTGTTATATTTCTTCACACTGTTCTGGCTCCTGCTCTAGAACATGAGACAAGACTCAACAGAGGAATAAGGTGTGGAATACTTGATATACTATAGCTGAGCAAAAATCCTGTGGTTGTGAGTTTTGGGTGTGTGAGTTTGAAGGAACTTGTGTCAACATTGGCACATTTTAATAGGTTGCTCATCATTATGGTTATTGTCAAGCTTAGTAGGGCCTTTTTTCAATGATTTTGTATACTTATGGATGAGGTGGAGCTAGGTCTAAGTGGTGATAAATCTGAACAATTTATAGTTTGATATTGACAGTGATAAGCTTTATGCAAAAACAAATATCAAACACTGAACACATTTCATACATTCGTATAGGCCAAATGAACATACAGTAAAGAGAAAAGTGTATCTGTGGTTCAGGTGGGAGGCATCTTTCAGAGGAAGGTTAATCTTCACAGTTAATCTTCATTATTCTTGGCTTTATTGATTATGTCTATCCTGCCCACCTCACAATGGTCTTTTCCTTCACCTTGTGGAATTGCCAGCCACTTTTCTTCCCGGCAAAGAGTGGTTGCTATAGCAATAGACTGTTCGATCTAACCACAGATCCAAGTTTTGATTGATGAAAATAGTACCTCAGTGTCTCCTCTCTTAACTGCAGTTGGCTTGGACGAATGGTTCTGAAGATTCACTTGCTCGTAAAAGGACAATATGAGGATGAAATGAGAAAGGAATAGCTGGAGAGGGTATAGAAGCAGCTGACCTGCATCCAGAATACCTAAGGACTACTGACTTGCCTAGTTAAATAAAATAAATTGAGACATGAGTGGTAAGGATCTCTTTACAAATAACACCGTACAAAGCAATGTCCAAAATTACCCTACTGTAAGTGAATAATGCCTTAAAAACAAGCAGAATGGTGTGTCACTCAGAGGTTACCATTAATTCGGAACAATATTATTATCCTGCTAAGTAATGAGATTGTGAAATAACGGACACCATGGGCCACCCCAGACATCACATCAGACCCAGGTTGCATCCAAAATGGAACCCTATTCATTTTATAGTGCTCTACTATGGAATAGGGTGCCATTTAGGACCCCAGAACAGATGTAGACTGACCTCTGGAAAGACTATTCTCTCATATTGTTCCACTAATTGAAAAGAACGTCTGGGATTTCCAGTTGACACAAATGACTCTAAGCCTCTTTATTGCCTAGGAAAAAGACTCAACATGTTTGCAACAGTTTAACCTTTGTCTCCCTATGGGGTAATTTAGCACTTCAGTGCAAATTAGAGAATGGTCAACTATTTATGGAGAAATAGTTGATTAGATGTTTGAGGCTGGAGATGCTAGTGTCAATCTACTAACGCAGAATAATGTATTACGGTTATTGAGGATATTCAAGCACTTGCACCTTCATTTGGATACAGGATTATGGTGAAGGAAGGAGAAAAACAACATGGGAACAGCTTCACATTTTTGACCTGCTAATAAGGGTTACGGACACTGGAATTCTACCATTTACTAAAAGAAAACAAAGTAGTTTCAGAACATGATTAGATGATTTCTGATGAATTACCTTGGAATTTCAAGGATAGGCCTATTTTTTGAATTTCACAGTTTGTTGTGGCTGTTGGACATCATTGTTCTGTGTGTGGTGCTACATGGTGCGCATTCATTCTGTTAAACTGGAGGTGCTCATTTTCATCCTGGTCCATGATGGATACATGTGACCAGCAGCAATGGAAAGGAGCACTGCATACACAGATATGTCACTTTTGTAAATCTACAACTGGGTTTGTTGGATAAGCAGTGCACTGTTCACAGGACTGGACGATTATATAGTAGTTCCATTTGGGTTGTAGTCTGTTCCTAAATTGTATTTTCACCCAGTTGGAGCTGCTTTGTACAAGGCCAGTTATGGAGAGCCCACATCTAAGTGAGTCTGTGTATGTCTCTTCTGCCAACAAACAAACTACAGTACAGACAAACCTACTGTAGTAGACCTACGGTATGCCAATCAGTTTTTCATATGACATTTTTTTTCTAGACATTGGGCCGGCCCATAGTCCCATTGAAAATGTAATCCAATCTTTAGAGCAATATGCATATGGGGATTATATACAGTATTTTCTTATGTTTGTAATATTCTGTTTTGTTATATGAAGCTAAACTTAATTGGTAGGTTGAAAGAATACTGTGTCCTGAGGTACCCTGGTACTTGAGGTGAAGTCTGGTTTTGCAGCAAACAGCCTTTAAATCACACACTTACTCAAGAAATGTTCAATCTGCAAATTGGCCTCTCTCTTTTATTTATTTATCCGTCTTTAATCGAGAGTAGTATTCTGTCTGAGCATTGGGGGTGATGTCATTTGTTTTTTAAGAGTGCCAGTGGTGAAGAGTATGGCTTACCTCATGCTAAAATACTATTTCAAGGTAGACATGGTAGGTTTTTGAGCTCGAATGACCAAGAAATCTGTCTTTGTAAGTCTGGTGTCATGGTATACGGGAAAGGTTTCCAACCATTCTATTAACTTCATAGGCACAATCCAACCTAGAACACTTGAGATCCTTACACTCAATTCTTACATTTCTTTTATTTTCTTCGACCTTTGTCCTATGTGTTTTTATGTTCCACCACCAGTATACTAAAGAGAATGTCCTCATTTGAAAATGTTACGGATTGAGTATTTGAGTCCTTTTAAGACTCTTAACATAGTTTGAGGATTAGGATCAATGTTGTTTTTAATCTGAACATTTTAACAATTCATTCCTGAATTCCGCCTCTTAATGACTCAAATGATGTCCTTTACAAATGAATAAAACATAAACACCATATAATTGAGAGATGGCCTACTGAGATATTACAGCTTGTTTCGATAATGCAGAGCATCTCTGCTATTGGATATTTTTTTCCTATTAATAAACATACCTAGGCCATATGGTTTTAAAAAAATCACAACATGCACCTAAAATTAACCTTACTAATAGCAATGTTGGGCAATTTGGAAAGTCATGGTTAGTCCATAAATAGTATAATAATACTCGTAGGAAAACGTTACATCTTTAGCTCAAGATCTGTGGATACTATGCGATTAGAAAGGTAAAAAAGCACAATTGAAAAATATATGGCACATGGAAACCAATCGAGGGTGGTCTATGGTGATAGGTGGGCTGAGAGTGGCTGAGGGATGGGATTAAAGAGCTGAGGTCTATGGTGATAGGTGGGATGGGCTGAGAGTGGCTGAGGGGTGGGATTAAAGAGTTTATGTTTGGTAATGTATTATTGTTATGACTGCTTAATATAAAAGTACCATGTACAGTTGAAGTCGGAAGTTTACATACACTCCACAATTTGTTTTTAGTTTTGGCAAGTCGGTTAGGCCATCTACCTTGTGCATGACACAGTAATTTTTCCAACAATTGTTAACAGACAGATTATTTTACTTATAATTCCCTGTATCACAATTCCAGTGGGTCAGAAGTTTGCATACGCTAAATTGACTATGCCTTTAAACAGCTTAGAAAATTCCAGAAAAGATGTCATGGCTTTAGAAGCTTCTGATAGGCTAAGTGACATCATGAGTCAATTGGAGGTGTACCTGTGGATGTATTTCAAGGCCTACCATCAAACTCAATGACTGGACATCGTGGGAAAATCAATAAGAAATCAGCCAAGACCTCAGAAAAAAAATTGTGGATCTCCACAAGTCTGGTTCATCCTTGGGAGCAATTTCCAAACGCTGTTCATCTGTACAAACAATAGTACGCAAGTATAAACACCATGGGACCACTCAGCCGTCATACCGTTCAGGAAGGAGATGCGTTCTGTCTGCTAGAGATGAATGTACTTTGGTGCGAAAAGTGCAAATCAATCCCAGAACAACAGCAAAAGACCTTGTGAAGATGCTGGAGGAACCAGGTACAAAAGTATCTAGATCCATAGTAAAACGAGTCCTATATCGACACAACCTGAAAGGCTACTCAGCAAGGAAGAAGCCACTGCTCCAAAACCGCCATAAAAAAAGCCAGACGACGGTTTGCAACTGCACATGGGGACGAAGATCATACTTTTTGGAGAAATGTCCTCTGGTCTGGTAAAACAAAAATATAACTGTTAGGCCAAAATGACTTTCATTATGTTTGAAGGAAAAAAGTGGAAGGCTTGCAAGCCGAAGAACACCACCCCAACCGTGAAGCACAGGGGTGGCAGCATCATGTTGTGGGGGTGCTTTGCTGCAGGAGCGACTGGAGCACTTCACAAAATTGATGGTATCATGATGATGGAAAATTCTGTGGATTTATTGAAGCAACATCTCAAGATATCAGTCAGGAAGTTAAAGCTTGGTCGCAAATGGGTCTTCCAAATGGACAATGACCCCAAGCATACTTCCAAAGTCGTGGCAAAATGGCTTAAGGACATAAAGTCCAGGTAATGGAGTTGCCATCACAAAGCCCTAACCTCAATCCTATAGAAAATTTGTGGGCAGAACTGAAAAAGCGTGTGCGAGCAAGGAGGCCTACAAACCTGATTCAGTTACACCAGCTCTGTCAGGAGGAATGGGCCAAAATTCACCCAACTTATTGTGGGAAGCTTGTGGAAGGCGACCTGAAACATTTGACCCAAGTTAAACAATTTAAAAGCAATGCTACCAAATAGTAAATGAGTGTATGTAAACTTCTGACCCACTGGGAATGTGAGGAAAGAAATAAAAGTTGAAATAAATCACTCTCTACTATTATTCTGACATTTCACATTCTTAAAGTAATGTGAACCTAACTGACCTCAGAAAGGGAATTTTTAAATGTCAGGAATTGTGAAAAATTGAGTTTAAATGTATTTGGCTAAGGTGTATGTAAACTTCCTACTTCATCTGTATGTAAAATGTATGTCGATGTAGCAAAACAGATTTAAAAAAACTAAAAGATATTTGTCCTCTGAAGAGGGGTTAATAATTATATATATTTTATTTTAAAAAAAGAACATATGTAGGCCTACCTGTCAGTGTTTCCACAGCATTAATTTTGCTATGGTGCTGCAACACAACATTTTTATTGTCCCCAGTTTTTTAACATCATAGTACACTAGTATGTGGACACCCCTTCAAATTAGTGGACTTGGCTATTTCAGCCACACCCGTTGCTGTCAGGCGTATGCAATTGTGCCATGCAATCTCCATAGACAAACATTGGAAGTAGAATGGCTCATACTGAAGAGCTAAGTGACTTTCAACGTGGCACCATCATAACATGCCACCTTCCCAACAAGGGAAATTTCTGCCCTGCTAGAGCTGCCTCGGTGTCCTGAAGCGTGTAGCGCGTAAAATTGTTTGTCCTCGGTTGCAACACTCACTACCGAGTTCCAAACTGCCTTTAGAAGCAACACCAGCACAAGAACAGCTCGTCGGGAGCCTCGTGAAATGGGTTTCCATGGCCGAGCTGCTGCACGCAAGCCTAAGATCACCATGCGCAATGCCAAGCTTCAGCTTGAGTGGTGTAAAGTTCGCCACCATTGGACTCTGGAGCAGTGGAATCGCATTCACCATCTGGCAGTCAGACGGACGAATCTGGGTTTGGCACATGCCAGGAGAACGCTAGCTGCCTTAATGCATAGTGCCAACTGTAAAGTTTGGTGGAGGAATAATGCTCTGGAGCTGATTTTCATGGTTCGGGCTCGGCCCCTTTGTTCCAGTGAAGAGAAATCTTAACACTACAGCATACATTCTAGACAATTCTGTGCTTCCAACTTTGTAGCAACAGTTTGGAGAAGGCCCTTTCCTGTTTCAGCATGACAATGCCCCTGGCACAAAGAGATGACCATATAGAAATGGTTTGTCGAGATCAGTGTGGAAGATCTTGACTGGCCTGCACAGAGCCCTGACCCCTTCGAACACCTTTGGGATGAATTGGAACGCTGATTGTGAGCCAGGCCTAATCACCCAACATCAGTGCCCGACCTCACTAATGTTCTTGTGGCTGAATGGAAGCAAGTCCCCACAGCAATGTTCCAACATCTAGTGGAAAGCCTTCCCAGAAGAGTGGAGGCTGTTATAGCAGTAAAGGTGGGACCAACTTCATAATAATGCCCATGAGTTTGGAATGAGATGTTTGACGAGCAGGCGTCCACATACTTTTTGGCCATATAGTGTATTTCTACAAACATACTTTCGATAATCTGTCCACCTGCAACATCGTTCTAAAGGTTATTTAGCTTTTTGGAACTTTGTCATTCCTCCTCAGACCTCAACCAGTCAAGTCTCACTCCTCCTCCTCCTTAACCTTAGCTTTTTATGCTAATCTCATGCTATTCTACACATTTTGCCATGAGGCTGAGAGAAAGTTTTGCAGTTTTAAAGCAGTTTTCTACTGTTAAAACATTTTTTTTTACTGTAATTCTAAACATTTAGAATTTTGATATTGTAATTTCCATCCCTCTCCTCGCCCCTCTGAACACGTCGACAACAGTCACCCTCGAAGCATCATTACCTATCGCTCCAGAAAAGCCGCGGCCCTTGGAAAGCCAAGGAAACAACTACTTCAAGGTCTCAGAGCGAGTGACATCCCCGATTGAAACGCTACTAGTGTGCACCGCTAATAGCTATCTCAGGGATGGGCAACTTAATAGACTCGATCCTCTCAATCCGTATATGACGTGAGACACATTTGACAGAAGTACCCAAAGTAACAAAAATTCTAGTATCGAATCGTTTTTCATGTTCGAATATCGAAAAAGTACCGAAGTTTCGGTATACCATGCAACACTAGTTGAGAGAAGATTTAGCAATTGTATAACACATTTCATGCAATTCTACTAATTTTGCCATGGGGCGGAGAGGAAAATGTGCTGTTTTACCGCACATTTTCTGCAATTCTACACATTTTGCCATAGGGTGGAGATAATTGTTTGCAGTTTTTAATATGATATCTGAGTGAGACTGACTAACAAAATCAATGGGGGCCCCTCCGGCCTGTAATTCCACCATGGTAACAAGTTTAGATGGCTGGATGCTAAACTTAGCAATGTAAAAAATGTTAGCTGACATGGGCTAATTGAGTGACTGTCAGTAACTGGCATAACAAGAGTAAAACTACTGATGCACAACCAAATTTCAAATTGCACCTTGTGTAGTCTACTATTCTAACTCACAACAGTAAGTTGAGACCCCGACTGAGTTCCTAAAAATAATAATCATTGAAAAACAACACACTTTTTGGGGGGGTGGGTATTGATCCGAGGGCCTTCAAAATGCGGGTTGCATGGGCCACAAGTTCCCTATCCCCGAGCTAGCCATTTCACACCGGTTGCCCTATGGATTAGTTTATACGTCATTCTACAAAAATTGATCTGTGCCCAGTGGGATGTGTTCATGACTTTAGTACAACATGTGGTTAAGCAAGGTGAATAAATATTAAGCGGGGATTTTGGCCCACTCCTCCATACAGACCTTCTTCAGATCCTTCAGGTTTCGCAGGGCAATACGGACTTTCAGCTCCCTCCAAAGATGTTCTATTGGGTTCAGGTCTGGAGACTGGCTAGACCACTCCAGGACCTTGAGATGCTTCTTACGGAGCCACTCCTTAGTTGCCCTGGCTGTGTGTTTCGGGTCATTGTTATGTTGGAAGACCCGGCCACGACACATCTTCAATGCTCTTACTGAGGGAAGGAGGTTGTTGGTCAAGATCTCGCGATACATGGCCCCATCCATCCTCCCTAAAATACGTTGCAGTCGTCCTGTACCCTTTGCAGAAAAGCATCCCCAAAGAATGATGTTTCCACCTCCATGCTTCATGGTTGGGATGGTGCTCTTGGGGTTGTACTCATCCTTCTTCTTCCTCCAAACACAGCGAGTGGAGTTTAGACCTAGAAGCTCTATTTTTGTCTCATCAGACCACATGACCTTCTCCCATTCCTCCTCTGGATCATCCAGATGGTCATTGGCAAACTTCAGACGGGCCTGGACATGCGCTGGCTTGAGCAGGGGGACCTTGCGTGCGCTGCAGGATTTTAATCCATGACGGCGTAGTGTGTTACTAATGGTTTTCTTTGAGACTGTGGTCCCAGCTCTCTCCAGGTCATTGATCAGGTCCTGCCATGTAGTTCTGGGCTGATCCCTCACCTTCTCATGATCATTGATGCCCCATGAGGTGAGATCTTGCATGGAGCCCCAGACCGAGGGTGATTGACCGTCATCTTGTACTTCTTCCATTTTCTAATAATTGCGCCAACAGTTGTTGCCTTCTCACCAAGCTGCTTGCCTATTGTCCTGTAGCCCATCCCAGCCTTGTGCAGGTCTACAATTGTATCCCCGATGTCCTTACACAGCTCTCTGGTCTTGGCCATTGTGGAGAGGTTGGAGTCTGTTTGATTGAGTGTGGACAGGTGCAGTTAATACAGGTAATGAGTGGAGAACAGGAGGGCTTCTTAAAGAAAAACTAACAGGTCTGTGAGAGCTGGAATTCTTACTGGTTGGTAGGTGATCAAATACTTATGTCATGCAATAACATGCTAATTAATTTCTTAAAAATCATACCATGTGATTTTCTGGATTTTTGTTTTAGATTTCGTCTCTCACAGTTGAAGTGTACCTATGATAAAACATTATAGACCTCTACATGCTTTGTAAGTAGGAAAACCTGCAAAATTGGCAGTGTATCAAATACTTGTTCTCCCCACTGTACACAGAAATCCCATTCACTTGTTTTACTGTCACACTGGAATTAGTAGCCATTGTTGGTGTAAGAGCAGTTGCTGACCCATAAAGTTCAGCTGGCCCTACAGATGCTTGCCATTGGAAGACTGGTGGTGATAGGCACAGAAGTCCAGAGGCAGAGAGGGAAACTCGGAGATTGCAATAAACTCTCTTACATGTTAATCCCCATTGAGGGACATTCCGTTTGCTTCCCAAATTGCACCCTATTCCTTATATAATTCACTACTTTTGACGACTGCGTCCCTCACTTCACATCCTCCTTAGTTAATGTATTCTGACCTGCATATGCTCTCTGTGCAACTATCCTGCATCGAAATGACTATGCAGACCATAGTGGCAGACTTAAATGTAGGCATAAGAGGCAATTGCCCCAGGCATCACATCATCAACGGGATTCGTGAGCCGGCATTATAATTAAAAAAATACGAGCCTCCCACCCCCCAATCATTTCTTTCAATATGAATATAATCCAAGTGTATCTCATAATAATACAAAAAAAGTGTCATTAATCAGGAATTAATGTTAAGTGGCCTATTGACACTCTCAACCCTGCTATTTGAATAGCATGGAGCAAAAATCGGGTTGTCAAGTGGAGCCAATCAGGTTCCTTACTTCACATACATTGATGAGCTATCAAATATAGAGCACTAGAGCAGAATGAAGCCAAGTCATTCACGCGTCTGGACCGGAGTCTGGGCTACGGCTATCCACCGTCGAACGGCGATTTCTGAAGCAGCAGCAGCACAAGCTCCAATGTGCTCTGGGAGCAGCGACATACAACATAACTGTCATTACGGCACCTGCTTCAGTAGAGGGTCGTTTGACATCCTCCTTCTAGAGTAGAGAGAAAGAAACGAGGAAACGGATACAGGGTAGAGAGTGAGATACTCCGAGATAAGCGAGTGGATATAGTCAGCCTACACCACAGGAACCTAAAGACAATTAATCCAATGGACATGATGCTGATGTCGATAAGACTTGCGCTTGTGGGCTTCATCTGCCTGTCTTTAGTATCCGCTGGCTTCGCCTGTGGTCCAGGTAGGGGATATGGAAAAAGAAGACATCAGAAAAAACTGAAGCCTTTGGCTTACAAGCAGTTCATTCCCAACGTGGCAGAGAAGACCCTTGGGGCCAGTGGCAAATACGAAGGGAAGATCACAAGGAACTCTGAAAGATTTAAAGACCTGACACCAAACTACAATCCTGACATTATTTTCAAAGATGAGGAAAACACTAATGCTGATAGACTTATGACACAGGTGGGGATAGTAAGACGTATAGTGAGACATTGAGTAAGCGCATGGAGATGCATCTTGTGAGTCCTGGGTGATCATTTGGCACGAGAATAATGAATGACAGCTCAGTTTGAAGTGACAGTTGTTAAACATCGACGAATGACATTTATGGTTACTATGCAAACCTATGTAGGCTTTGATAGTTTGAAATGGCTTAAAATCGATCTATGCACCATATCGGACTATTTCTGTATATGGACAGTTCTACCCTTTATGTCTCCAGTTGGGTTTATCCGAGCATGAAAATGAAGACGTCGTTATGGATGCCCCGTGCACGACTGCTACAACTCATTAAAGGGGTTGGTTCTAGACGGTTAATGTTAGGCTATGATACACTTGAACTATAGACTACCCCCCCCTTCCTCCCTCCCATCCCTCCCTCAGTCGTTCAGTAAGTCTATGATCTATCAATAACAAGTTATCCTTTCAGCTGGACCCATAACAATAGCCTACATCTCTGCCTCTGTTTATATCTGTCTGTCTCTGTCTGTATATCGCTCTCATTCTTTCTTTCTTTCCCTCTCTCTCACTTACACACACGGACGCAGAAAGAGAGAGAGAGAGAGGATTCCTTCTGAATTTGACTCTGATATTTAAACTTAATTCTGATGTGTAGATGGGTCAACTGATTTTAGTTGATGTAATAGTAGATGTAATTTGTAATTATATCCTAAACAGTTGCGGTATGTATTGCCTGTGGATCTATGCTTAATTTGCATAGTTCGGAGGCAGGAGCCCAAGACCTACATAGACAACTTTTTTCTCTAATTATGACTTGGTAAAATTTGACTGAACAATAGCCTACTTTTTAGTACCACTCAGTTATCGATCGAAAGTGGCTTGGGATTTGTGTATGTTTTAATTTGACCGATGACAGCCGCAGGGTCTCTGGGGTGGTCAGTTGCATTTTGATGTTCGTTCAAGCGTGCAATGAAAGTTATGCAACCTCTACATATATATATGAGCCTCACACATATGATGAGAATCATAAAAAATAATGTTACATATTTTTCTGACATTAAAGGCCGTGCCTTTCAAATCGAAAAATGAATCAACAGATGATTTTATATACGACTCTGTCTTCACCCTGTCTTGTACATGAGTGTGTGTGTGCGTGTGAGACCCTCCTGTTTAACCCCTTGTGTTTCACGATATCTCAATTATCTTTCTCTCCTTTCAGAGATGTAAGGACAAACTGAACTCTTTGGCCATTTCAGTCATGAATCAGTGGCCGGGAGTGAAGCTGCGCGTGACAGAAGGCTGGGACGAGGATGGACACCATTTCGAGGAATCTTTACACTATGAAGGAAGGGCTGTGGATATCACCACCTCTGACAGAGATAAAAACAAGTATGGAATGTTATCCAGGCTCGCAGTGGAGGCGGGATTCGACTGGGTCAATTATGAATCCAAAGCCCATATTCATTGTTCTGTGAAAGCAGGTAAATAACAAATGAACAAATAATAATAATACTGTATGTACATTTGAAATGTTGTCCAAAAAATGTCAACATTATTTCCACAACCGTTCATGAACTGTTTATTACATACGTAGTACGTAGCTATGCCAAGAAAACAATTTATTCGTTAAGTTTTGTGTTCGATAGGCCTATGTATGTGCCTTGTTGTTACAAAGTTATAAGACAATGCCTGTGACTCATGTTGCAGTGTAGCCGATCAACTGCTATGCCCCATTTGTTAGAGCAGTAGGTCCCATATTTGTCCAGTTCATTCGGTTTACATTTATAAATGTAAATGGCAATAGTGACTTGGTCCAAATTCTGTATTATTTAATTATATTTATTCTCCGCTCTTCTCTAGAAAATTCAGTTGCTGCAAAATCGGGTGGCTGCTTCCCAGGATCCGCCTCAGTTCTTCTCGAGGATGGTCGGAGCAAGCTGGTAAAGGAACTGGAGGTGGGCGACAAAGTGTTAGCTGCAGACAAAGAAGGACATATTGTATCTAGCGATTTCCTTATGTTCATGGACCGAGATCCAGTAACAAGTCGAGAATTTTATGTTTTTGAAACGGAGAAGCCCAACAGAAAGTTAAGACTGACGCCGGCACACCTTGTCTTCGTCACCAATAACGTTACGGATGGCGATATGACTGCAGTGTTTGCCAGTAATGTAAAACCTGGGCAACAGGTGTTTGTCGTGGACGAGGCACTAGACCACCTAAAGGCAGTCACTGTGGAAAGGATTTACGTGGAAGAATACGAGGGATCTTATGCACCAGTGACTTCACAAGGAACCATCATAGTTGACCATGTTTTGGCGAGCTGTTACGCGGTAATCGAGGACCACAAATGGGCGCACTGGGCATTTGCACCAGTCCGGTTGGGTCACGCGTTGATGTCTTTGACAGGTCTAGTCAAAGAGCGCGAGGAAATCCCTCAGAGAGATGGAATAGACTGGTACTCAGACATTCTATACCACATAGGGACATTGCTGCTGGACAGAAACTCCTTTCATCCCCTTGGAATGTCACAAAGTTGAGACCATTTCAAAGACACAATGTTCTTAAATATGGAAATACTTTTGGGCACTGGAGCCATACATGTATATTCTTATTTATTCTCTTATGTATTCCTCCTATCATGAACCAGTTGAATTTATTCGTCTAGAATAGTGTGAAAAATCTGTGACAAATGTATTTCTAAACATGTTTTTTTTTTTAAATGATTGTTTAATGTGAACTGACTTATATTTTCATGGATGAACATGAAGCATTGCCTCAATAAATTATATTTGTGTACATGTAGCTTGTATGTTATCCTGAACAAATACATTCTCACATTTCGTTTTCCAAAATCCCCAATACATAGTTCAAAAACAGAAAAATTAGTTATCCTATGAAATAAGTGCCTTTATGTCTGTAAATGCATAAATGCGCAAGCCTACTGAAAACGATTAGTCGAATTCAAGGAGTGCAATAAAACTTTGTAAATCGTTGGTATAATAGTCTACAGTGGGCCAATTTTGCCAAATTCCTTTCAGATGAAGCATTGTTTAAAAATCTGTATTTCTATATGCATAGCTCAACTTGTGTCCCCTCAGAGTTATTTGGTACTATCAGAAATATTTCTGTGCCTGCGGATTCTAAATCAATCCATGGAGCAACTGGAGCCTCTGGTGGCCACGAACCACCCATCATCTGATCAAAGCTACCACTTTGACCCTGCAAAAAAACACCTGTTTGATATAAGAGTAGGCCTACTGATATTATAATATTCTCAGTTATTTAATTGGTTCTTCAAAATGGCTCTCAAATTCTTAATGAAAAGTTCATTAATAAATGAATGAGAAAATGCATCAGGGAGCCCATAGCCCAACCTAACAGGTTGACTCGATTTTCTTAAATTGGTCAGGTTACGAAGTCAAGAAAACCGCTGGCCTAGAGTGCTAGACTTGGCTACATCGCCTAACCAGTCATGGTAATATTAGGATGCTCACAATAATACTGCTCCCTTTTGACACACTTGGCAGTTGGTCAAACAGATGTCATGTTAAGAACTGAATCACACAACTTAATCAATAATTGCTCAGTCTGTTATCATCAACCACAACCTCCAACATGCTTTGCAAAAAACTAATGGCAGACATTTCCTTAAAGCTCCCATGTTGTATTTGTAAATCATCACTGTATATCTAAAATCACTGTGTGTGTTTATTTCAGGAATATAACTCGAAATATATATTTTTTATAATTTATTTCCCCTATTTGCCATTGAAATGCTCAGTCTGATCGTGTGCGCGTCAATACAAATGTGAATATATTTACATACACAGCCCTGATTGGCAGATAGGATGACTAGAGCCTACCCTGCTTACCCCTTCAAAGTAGAGGGATACATATGCAAATAAAAGATGAATGGTCATTGGTCAGAATAATTACATCAGCGTGTGATGTCGTGATCTGGGCCAAAAAAAAAATCCCACCTGAACAGGTTGAAATTCCAGCCATTTTTTTTTCAAACAGCACTTACACAAAAAAAATATTAATAATTTTCACAAATTCAGTGTGGAAATATATATATATATATATATATATATATAAAAGGAAAATCACGTTAACTGCACTGTCTCTCTTTAACCGACAGAAATCACACAAAAAAAATCCAATAATTTTTAGTCACTATATTTGTCCATTTATAGAGTACAGCATTGTATTATATGTTTGAGCAGAATATGACCTTAGACAGAGTAAAATGTTGGTATGCCCATAACTGAATCACCTCTCTTCCAGAACTGTGTCATTTTCAGTGGTGTAAAGTACTTAAGTTTTACTTTCAAGTATTTTTACTTAAGTCGTTTTTGGGGGTATCTGTACTTTTATTCTGCCCTTGAGTTGCGTTCCCATGCAAAACTAGACAGATAGCTAACAACTAAGTCTTCAATAAAACTCCCAAGGCGTGACTTTTCTTGAATGAATATATTGAAAAAGTTTATGTTGTGAAAATACAGAAAATATACTTTAGTATTGAATTCACACCAACATACTGTAGCTGTACATTACACATTTGAAGAAGTTGCATAAATACAAAGCACGTGCTAAGGTACCATGCATCTGGCATGATGCCAAACCACATAGCTAATTGCTACTCATATGGTAATTGGTTAACTCCTCTCATTACTCTAATAATGTACAACCATCTATGTAGAATAACAAAGCATATTACACTATAAACAGTAACAAAACTACAGTATTGTATATTTTACAATTTGTTTGCATGACACACGAGCAAAGTAATACAGCTAACGACATACATGAAAGGCATTGCCATTTGTGTGAGTACATGCAACCAACATTGATATGTAAGCAACTCTATCAATAACAAGATTATCATCATTAGCTAAATACTTGAATCGAACTTACAAACAAATATTTTCCAAGGCTGAAATGAAGCGTGACAAGAAATAACTACACTGAAAGACCTGACCGTAGCGTTGTTTTTAGCTGTGCGGAACAATTCTCTACTTCCTGTTTGCGTACAGTCTAAGTACCAGAAAGCTCCACTAGGGGGAAAATATCACCATTGAACACAATGAAAATACATTTTAACCATGGTAATAAAATAATCTGTTACCTTCTAACAGGATGGCAGCACAACTTTACTCTGCTGTTTGTCTTTTTGACAACTTTTACTTCACTATGTTCCTAAAGAAAATAATGCATTTTTTACTACATACATTTTCCCTGACACCCAAAAGTACTTGTTACATTTTGACAGGAAAATGGTTAAATTCATGCACTTATAAAGAGAACTTCCCTGGTCATCCTTACTGCCTCTGATCTGGCAGACTCACAAAACACAAACACTTTCATTTGTATATTAAGGTCTGAGTGTTGGAGTGTGCCCATGGCTTTCTGTAAATAGAACATCCAATACAAATTGTGCCATATGAGTTTGCTTAATAAGGAATTTGTAATGATTAATACTTTTACTTCAGATACTTAATTATATTTTAGCAATTACATTTCATTTTGATACTTAAGTATATTTTAAACCAAATACTTTCAGACTTTTACTGAAGTAGTATTTTACTGGGTGACTTTCAATTTTACTTGAGTCATTTTCTGTTAATGTATCTTTACTTTAAGTATGACATTTGAGTACTTCTTCCACCACTGGTCATTTTTCACATTACTTTTTTTCTGTTCAGAATGTGAACCAGCAGTATTTTCTGTTCCCTTCAGTACTATGCAGCATTGCCCACAAGGTGGTGCTATACACTAAACATAAAATCGTCCAGGGAGCATTTCTGTTGTGGGTGTAATGGGGGTGTTGGGCCATTGTCACTGAAAAATAAATAGGCCAATCCCATAAAAAGCAAGCACTATATAAAAATACCCCCAGTAGCTACATGTTTTCACCACCTGTCCAACTGCTCTAGGAGCCATTCTATCTTTGAGAAGTTTATGGCCAACCAGTAATAATGTGAAGTCTGTTGTGGCATGAAAGAAGGCCCCGATCATCTCCTTTGTCTTGATCACATTGAGGGAGAGGCTGTTGTCCTGGCAACACACTTCCAGGTCTCTGACCTCCTCCCTATAGGCTGTCTCATCGTTGTCGGTGATCAGGCCTACAGTACTACCATTGTGTTGTTGGCAGACTTAATGATGGTGTTGGAATCGTGCTTGGCCACGCAGTCATGGCTGAACAGGGAGTAGAGGAGGGGACTAAGCACGCACCCCTGAGGGGCCCCCATGTTGAGGATCAGCGTGGCAGATGTGTTGATGCCTACCCTTACCACCTGGGGGCGGCCCGTCAGGAAGTCCATGATCCAGTTGCAGAGGGAGGTGTTTAGTCCCAGGGTCCTTAGCTTAGTGATGACCTTTGAGGGCACTATGGTGTTGAACGCTGAGCTGTAGGTGTACAGTAGGTGTTCCTTTTATCCAGGTGGGAAAGAGATTGCATCATATGTGGCTCTGTTGGGGCGGTATGCAAATTGGAGTGGTCTAGGGTTTCTGGGATGATGGTGTTGATGTGAGCCATGACCAGCCTTTCAAAGCACTTCATGGCTACAAATGGGAGTACTACGGGTCGGTAGTCATTTAAGCATGTTACCTCGGTGTTCTTGCTTGAACCACACACAAAAAAAGAACCATATGCTCTCTCCTCTCACCTGTGCTAACATATCCTGTTCACCTCCCACTGAGCACCAACTGGTTGAATCAACATTGTTTCAATGTAATGTTTCAACATATTGTGGTGTGGAATCTAAATACAAAATATATTGGATTTGAAAAAAGTCATCAATGTACAAAAACTGTTTAGGCAGTTTTTATGAGAGTGAAATGTCAAAAACAGGATTATGTCATCATGGTAACCAATTTTCAACATAGACAAATCTTGTATAAAATAGGTTGAATTTATACCTTTGAAATAGCATCAGATCTCCAACGTTACATCCACTATAAGAAAAAAAAACTATTGGCTGGGCAGCAAATAATACTGGAAAATGGATCTATCCAGAGCTATCCCTTTGGTCCCCTATCCAGGGTTTTAACCATGCTCAGCCCTGCTTACCATATTTGTCACTGACTAATGTGCTATCATGAGAATAATTGTTGAGAAACCTCAACTTAAAAACTGAAAAGATTCACTGTTGCTGTCAAAGTAATTCCAGAAGGTTAGGTTTAAAGAATGTTACATTTAGCAGACACTGTTATCCAGAGCGATTTACAGTAGTGAGTGCATACTGTTCAGTTTCATTAGTACTGGTCCCCCGTGGGACACAAACCGACAACCCTGGCGTTGCAAGTGCCATGCTCTACCAACTGAGCCATGCGGGACCGAGCAAATGAAATGTTAACACTACACTATATCAATCATATATCAATAATTCTATTTAGGCCTATATAGCATTTGTGAAGTCATCAGCAGCTATTGTTTAAATTTAACCCAGGATTCAACTAAAAATAGACAATACGTATACAGTACATTTGGAGAGTACTCAGACCCCTTGACTTTTTCCACATTTTGTTACATTACAATCTTATTCTAAAATGGGTTAAATTGTTTTTTCCCCTTATCAATCTACACCCAATACCCAATATGGGGAGCGTCGCTGCACAGCTATTTCCAGGTCTCTCCAGAGATGTTCAATCGGGTACAAGTCCCGGCTCAAGAACATTCAGAGACTAGGCCCGAAGCAACTCCTGCGTTGTCTTGACTGTGTGCTTAGGGTTGTTGTCCTGTTGGAAGGTGAGCCGTTGTCCCAGTCTGAGGTCCTGAGCACTCTGGAGCAGGTTTTCATCAAGGATCTCTGTACTTTGCTCCGTTCATCTTTCCCTCGATCCTGGCTAGTCTCCCAGTCCCTGCCGCTGAAAACATCCCCACAGCATGATGCTGCCACCACCATGCTTCACTGTAGGGATGGTGCCAGGTTTCCTCCAGACGTGACGCTTGGCATTCCGGCCAAAGAGTTCAATCTTGGTTTTATCAAACCAGAGTATCTTGTTTCTCATAGTCTGAGAGTCCTTTAGGTGCCCTTTGGCAAACTCCAAGTGGGCTGTCATGTACATTTTACTGAGGAGTGGCTTTCGTCTGGCCACTCTACCATAGAGGAGTGCTGCAGGGATGTCTGTCCTTCTGGAAGGTTCCCCCAATTCCACAGAGGAACTCTGGAGCTCTGTCACCATCAGGTTCTTGGTCACCTCCCTGACCAAGGCCCTTCTCCCCGATTGCTCAGTTTGGCCGGGCAGCCAGCTCTAGGAAGAGTCTTGGTCGTTCAAAAATTCTTCCATCTAAGAAAGATGGAGGTCACGGTGTTCTTGGGGACCTTCAATGCTGCAGAAATGTTTTGGTACCCTTCGCCAGGTCTGTGCCTAAACACAATCCTGTCGGAGCTCTACGGACAATTCCTTCAAACCAATGGCTTGGTTTTTGCTCTGACATGCACTGTCAACTGTGGGACCTTATATTGACAGGTGTGTGCCTTTCCCAAATCATGTCCAATCAATTGAATTTACCACAGGTGGACTCCAATCAAGTTGTAGAAATATCTCAAGGATGATCCTGATCTCAATTTAGTCTCATAGCAAAGGGTCTAAATACTTGTGTAAATAAGGCATTTGTTTTTTATTTTTAATAGATTTGCAAATATTCTAAAAACCTGTTTTCGCATTGTCATTATGGGGTATTGTGTGAAGATTGAAGAGGAAAATGTTTTATTGAATCCATTTTAGAATAAGTCTGTAACATAACAAATTGTGGAAAAAGTCAAGGGGTCTGAATACTTTCCGAATACACTGTAGGTCTAGGGTTTAAAGCTTTGGTTGATTCCAAATGTATATTTAAATGTTAGATATACAGTACGTCTCTATCTCAACCACAAATCAAAGTTAATTTAACCCCCTAAGGTCGATGTCCTTGCCCCCGCGGAAATCTAATTAGCATGATACAAATAAATCCCCATAAAAATCTGTCCATTTAAACTAGAGATTTCTGTCTTTTGCATTGGATGCATCTCAATCCACTGCATCCGCCTTAAACATTTACGGAAGTATACATGGAGACCAGTGGAGGCTGCTGAGGGGAGGACGGCTCATAATAATGGCTGGAATGGAGTCAATGTAATGGTATCAACCATCATACCCTGATGAAGACAGCTTGGCTGTTGAAACGTTGGTAATTCAATTTTTGCATCTGAGCTCCTAGAGTGTGCGGCTCTCTTTAATTTTCAAGTTTTCTACTCCGCTAGCCAGCACCTCGCCTAAATAGGTGTGCGTTTCTTTTTCTTCTCGATCAACCACATAGAAACCACGTGTTTGAGGTGTTAGCATTCCACTGACTCCATTCCAGCCATTATTATGAGCCGTCCTCCCCTCAGCAGCCTCCACTGATGGACTGTTTAGTGCCAAAAGTAATGTAAAAAAATATATATATAATGTTTCCTGATCTTTCTTGTATCTCTCAGATATATGAAAGACAATTCAGAACAAAGGCTATCTACTGCTTGGATAGTTCCATTTCAGCTAACGGTTTAATCTTATTCTTTAACTTTCATTTTTGGTTGAGTTGGAGACGTGAATCCAACATACATTATCATTTGTTAAATCATTGGCAAGTTAATAGGCTATGGGCTGTTTTACTCATTTTAAGGTTGAATATATACTGTTGCATTAGTTTGTAAGATAACTTCAGGCTATTTACTGTATTGCAAAAGCAATATTGAGTTGTGTTTGGTTGACAACACAGCCTACATTTCCTTTCAATGTTGATATTTGGTTGTGTTGTCAACCAAACACAATATTACTTGTTTAATACAGTAAATAGCCTAAAGTTAAAGATATCTTACAAACTAATGTAACATTATTTATTCAACCTTAAAATGCATAAAAACAGCCCATAGCCACATTTAGGTTACCGTAACTATAATTGTCTTCTTGTAATTATAGAAAGAGTGCATGTTCAAGATATCATACAAAGTCGCAGGTTTGTGGAGTTCTCCACAATTTCTGTAATAATCTGCACAGAATCTCAAGCACTGATCACTTGCACCATGTACTTTTAAAACCTGTTGGATCTATAGGGGCGCTATTTCATTTTTGGATAAAAAACGTTCCCGTTTTAAGCGCAATATTTTGTCACAAAAAGATGCTCGACTATGCATATTATTGACAGTTTTGGAAAGAAAACACTCTGAAGTTTCAGAATCTGCAAAGATATTGTCTGTAAGTGCCCCAGAACTCATTCTACAGGCGAAACCAAGGTGAAACGTCAAACAGGAAATGAGCAGAATTTCTGAAGCTCTGTTTTCTAATGTCTCCTTATATGGCTGTGAATGCGACAGGAATAAGCTTAGACCTTCTGCCGTTTCCCAAAGATGTTGGCAGCATTGTGAGGTATTTGTAGGCATATCATTGGAAGATTGACCATAAGAGACTACATTTTCCAAGTGTCCGCCTGGTGTCCTGCGTCGAAATTGGTGCGCAAAGCCAGGTGCAAGTATTTTTCCATTTGATTGAGAGGAGAAACCATGCTTCCACGAATGATATATCATCGAAGAGATATGTGAAAAACACCTTGAGGATTGATTCTAAACAACGTTTGCCATGTTTTCAGTCGATATTATGGAGTTAATTTGGAAAAAAGTTTGCGTTTTGAGGACTGAATTTTCGGGTTTTTTTGGTAGCCAAATGTGATGTACAAAACGGAGCTATTTCTAATACACAAAGAATCTTTTTGGAAAAACTGAGCATTTGCTATCTAACTGAGAGTCTCCTCATTGAAAACATCCGAAGTTCTTCAAATGTAAATGATTTTATTTGAAGGCTTTTATGTTTTTGTTGAAATATTGCCTGCTGGATGCTAACGCTAATGCTAATGCTAAATGCTACGCTAGCTAGCTACTTTTACACAAATGATTGTTTTCCTATGGTTGAGAAGCATATTTTCAAAATCTGAGATGACAGTGTTGTTTACAAAAGGCTAAGCTTGAGAGATGGCATATTTATTTCATTTAATTTGCGATTTTCATGAATAGTTAACGTTGCGTTATGGTAATGAGCTTGAGTCTGTATTCACGATCCCGGATCCGGGATGGGGAGATCAGAGAGGTTTTAATGTAATCTCAACTGCAATCCAGGTAATTTGGTTCTGCTATTAGATGAAGCACAGTGACAACACATTAGGTTGACAATGTATTCAGATTTGAACTTTGAAGTGCTTTTAAATGATTGAAAGTGCAGTGATAACATTTAAGTGACAACTAAACAAAAAACATTGTTTTGCATTGGAATTTGGTTGTGCTTTTATATGGTTTAAAGCATAGTGATAGCACATCGGGAATTCAACAAACTTTTGGTTGTCTTTTTGAGTGTGTGAATATAGGCTGTAATCTCATTGATCAACATCTCAACCAAATATGACCCAATTGTCCACATTGAAATGACTGTTGTGTGCAGAGTGGGCTGTGTACCTACAGTGGGGCAAAAAAGTATTTAGTCAGCCACCAATTGGGCAAGTTCTCCCACTTAAAAAGATGAGAGAGGCCTATAATTTTCATCATAGGTACACCTCAACTATGACAGACAAAATGAGAAGGAAAAAAAATCCAGAAAATCACATTGTAGGATTTTTTATGAATTTATTTGCAATTTATGGTGGAAAATAAGTATTTGGTCACCTACAAACAAGCAAGATTTCTGGCTCTCACAGACCTGTAACTTCTTCTTTAAGAGGCTCCTCTGTCCTCCACTCATTACCTGTATTAATGGCACCTGTTTGAACTTGTTATCAGTATAAAAGACACCTGTCCACAACCTCAAACAGTCACACTCCAAACTCCACTATGGCCAAGACCAAAGAGCTGTCAAAGGACACCAGAAACAAAATTGTAGACCTGCACCAGGCTGGGAAGACTGATTCTGCAACAGGTAAGTAGCTTGGTTTGAAGAAATCAACTGTGGGAGCAATTATTAGAAAATGGAAGACATACAAGACCACTGATAATATCCCTCGATCTGGGGCTCCACCCCGTGGGGTCAAAATGATCACAAGAACGGTGAGCAAAAATCCCAGAACCACGTGGGGGGACCTAGTGAATGACCTGCAGAGAGCTGGGGCCAAAGTAACAAAGCCTACCATCAGTAACACACTACGCCGCCAGGGACTCAAATCCTGCAGTGCCAGACGTTTCCCGCTGCTTAAGCCAGTACATGTCCAGGCCCGTCTGAAGTTTGCTAGAGAGCATTTGGATGATCCAGAAGAAGATTGGGAGAATGTCATATGGTCAGATGAAACCAAAATATAACTTTTTGGTAAAAACTCAACTTGTCGTGTTTGGAGGACAAAGAATGCTGAGTTGCATCCAAAGAACACCATACCTACTGTGAAGCATGGGGGTGGAAACATCATGCTTTGGGGCTGTTTTTCTGCAAAGGAACCAGTATGACTGATCCGTGTAAAGGAAAGAATGGATGGGGCCATGTATCGTGAGATTTTGAGTGAAAACCTCCTTCCATCAGCAAGGGCATTGAAGATGAAACGTGGCTGGGTCTTTCAGCATAACAATGATCCCAAACACACCGCCCGGGCAACGAAGGAGTGGCTTCGTAAGAAGCATTTCAAGGTCCTGGAGTGGCCTAGCCAGTCTCCAGATCTCAACCCCATAGAAAATCTTTGGAGGGAGTTGAAAGTCTGTGCTGCCCATTAACAGGCCCAAAACATCACTGCTCTAGAGGAGATCTTCATGGAGGAATGGGCCAAAATACCAGCAACAGTGTGTGAAAACCTTGTGAAGACTTACAGAAAACGTTTGACCTCGGTCATCGCCAACAAAGGGTATATAACAAAGTATTGAGATAAACTTTTGTTTTTGACCAAATACTTATTTTCAACCTTAATTTGCAAATTCATAAAAAATCCTACAATGTGAGTTTCTGGATTTTTTTTCTCATTTTGTCTGTCATAGTTGAAGTGTACCTATGATGAAAATTACAGGCCTCTCATCTTTTTAAGTGGGAGAACTTGCACAATTGGTGGCTGACTAAATACTTTTTTTGCCCCACTGTATATACATGTGACCAGTGACCTATAACCCCATGCGAGAGTGCCCCTAGTGTACAAAACAAGTTAAAACATCCCTAGACAGATAACATATACACAACACATAAGGCCAAAATTTCTCCTACACACACACGTTTGTTTTACTATCCTTGTGGGGACCAAACAATTGATTCCCATTCAAAATTATATTTTCCAAACATAACCATTAAACCTATAATAGCATTTTTCCTTGTGGGGACCAGCGACAAGGATAGTAAAACCACCCACCATCCACACACACACACACACCTGTCATGGAGTCTGTAGATAGACTGTGTTTAAGGTGTAAGGGGAATGAATCTATTCCCAAAAAAGAGATCCTTCATTAGAGGGGTTAACCTGTTTCACAGTAAATTGCACTGATCGTATCAACCTTCTCGATTGAAAAGACAGGCTCACAGTATGATACGCAGAGCAGGTTTGACCTACCTCAATGGGTCCAACTGACATCAGCAGGTTTTTCAGTTGGACATCAGCAGCTGACAAAGGAAGACCTTCAATTGACATGGCGGACGAGCGAATGTCCGCTGCTCCGTCCCTTTGCTCAAGTGATGGTTCGTTCGGAAACGAACGGCTCTTTTTGAACGGATATTTTTTGTGAACGTCGGAAACCGAATCACATCTGTGAAAGAGCCGTTCATTTGGCTCCCTGATTTGCATATTGCTACACTGCTCAAACCAAAGTTTTTCTGCAGATAATTTACAAAATAATTATCTAATGAGTGTGAAGAAACAAGAAACAATCAATATTGTGGAGAGCGCGTCAATCTGGTCAACGTTTATTTTTTTAGTGCATTTTATATTTTTTGCAAGACCTCTAATAATTTGGCCAGGTAAAAATTTAGTTGAAGCTGCATGTCACTCACTATCTGGCATAATGGTAGCTTACCCTTTGAGCTTTGCAACCTTTCATGGTTCTGGGAAAAACGTAAGCATTTTGAATGAAAAATAATTTTGGAGTCAAATGAGCAGGCTCACCGAAAAGACTCGGAATGCTCATCAGTACTTTGCTCCCTCCCTCACTCTCATCTGTTTGTTTGGCACCGGGCGGCCGCAGCCCATCTGGCTCGCTCCGGCACTGTCGCGCCCATGAACAACGACCTGCCACGAGAGCCAGGAATGCACTGAGCCAACCAATTTAGTTTGCCCTTCTGGTGTCTCGTGATGTTTCAATACATGGGAGATAAGAGAAGGGCCAAAAAAATATCCACATTCTTGTAGGTCATTTCTCAATTACTTGTTGAGACACTGATTGAGAGAGGTGAGATGAACAATTAAAATTACACTTGCTCCTTTAAGTTTTGATAGGCTATAGTAGGCTAGTACAAAATCCCCTGGACATTAATTTCATATCCCATGTTTTCACACCAGTGAAAAAGCCACTATCACCTCACCTCATGGAGAGGGTTCTCAGTGTGTGGCATTAACAGCTCCTGTGGTTGTGGTGTTTTCTGCCATCAGGTGGTCACAGTAGGCAGGTACAGAAAGCACAGAGACTCAAAACAGGCACATAATAGGACAACGTTACATTTTTAATCATCATTAGCTTTGTCAATTTATAGTGCACTACTTCTAACCAGGGTCTATAGGGGCTCTGGTTAAAAGTAGTGGGCTACAGTAAATAGGGAATGGGGTGCCATTTGGGACGCAACCATACAACCAGTAATCCCAACATACGGTTGTCTTTGTGACCTTCCCAAGCTGCATGGCCTCTCCTCCTCTCACTGTGAGCCCTCCCACCACATATCCTTAATGAGAACCCTTGGAGCAGAATCAAATTAGAGAGGACTCCATGTAAGCATCCACCCACCACACCACACCGTGTCACACTTTACCACTGAACCCACACAACAAGCTAGTGGCTCCATCTGAAAACATCAAGGGAGATATTAAGATAATGAAATTGAGAAAGAGCAAAGGTGAGACTCGTCGTTGGCACTGCAGGGACAGTAGGCTTACAGCAAACTACAGCAACCGGCATCTTAACAAAAAAGCAGGACTAGAAAGTCATTGGAATAGATTGATCATTTCCTTTCATAGTAGACGATCCCAGAGGACACCCTTTTCACGGGTTATCATCTTGAATCATACAATGAAAAAGGATTAGATTCATGTCTTGTGTTCAACATTGCAGTCCACACCTTCAATATAAACTGACAATTACAAACACTCCAACAGACCCAGAGACATAACTCAAATCAGACTGATCAAAACTCCTGCGAATTCCATTGAGCCCAGTGAAACGGCAGCATTCAACCGGCTCCCATCAGCCCAGTGAATACGGGTTTAGTCCCCCATCCTTAGACATCACACTCCCGATTACTCCAATCAAACGCTAAGCAGTATTATCCTGAAGTGACAACACTTGACAAATTCCCTGTCCTCTTCACCTACTCCTTATGCTTTCTTTGAGCGTCATATTATTCCTGATGAAAAATGTATTTCCTTTATCTGCAGCTAAGCCTCTCAATCCAAAGCCTCCATAATGGCACACACAAAATATGAATTGTGCATCTTCAGGGGGTGACATGTATTGCTGTTTACCTGAAGGATATTTGCTCCTCAGGAGAGAGGAGAAGAAGAGAGCAGAGAAGAGAGAGATTACATTGTTAGGCTGCCGAGACTGACAGGAGAACAATGTCCCAAGGTAGCAGCATCTCACAAATCTGCCTTTCAGCAAGCCTACACCTTCTTGTCAAAGGAAACCCCATTGATTTGGCTGTCTACAGACATCCACCTCTACCAATCTGAAGACTGGCACTGTGTTATCTTCATTGCCAGTAAAATGCATGTAGCCTTTATTCTCCAGGCTATATGACAAGAGTGGCGGCTCATTTGAGAATGGTTGCAATAAACCGAAAAATGAATTCAACATGCATATGATAACTGAAAGAAAATCTCCCACCTATAAGAGATAATTGTTCTAAATGTTAGGATTGGGAAGAGCAAATTCCCATATTACATACCTAATATGTGTGCTTAAAATGCAATGCCCATCCCTTTCCTCTTTCTCCCACTCTGATACACTACCGTAGAGTCATCTTTACCTCATTTAATCTAATCTAGCTTGGACCATTAGAAATGCATTAATCAAGGTGCTCCCTCAGCCAGCCTCAGGGTTGGGTTGAGCCCTGTACAATATCCATGATGATGCCAGAGGGCACTGCAAAGCTGGCCTGGGACACACTACCGTGCCAGAGCCCTTCTCAGGTACCCACTCCTCCACCCTCTGTGGTGCTGGCTAGGACGCTGATGTAGGAGATACTCTGCAATAACTCTTCTTCTAAAACCTTCTCCCTAAAAACAGTCTAGTATGCCAGATAAAATGTTAACAATTCTGTTTATATTGCTGGATGCATTTCCTTCACAGACTGAAAACATACATGTATATATACAGATTACTATGGGCTAGAAGGGTTGCATCAATATCCATCATCAACATGGGAGAAAAGATGTGTCTGGCACTGAGTGAGATTGATTGGAAGACAAGCCCTCTGAAAGAGCTCTGACCAGGGCTATTGATTTGTTTGAAACGCATTGTCAGACCTAATAATTGGCTCTAATGATAAGCCCTCATTGAATCCTTTTGACCTTGAGCTGTAGGATCTATGTGCTGAGAATACATGCATCTCTCAATGGTTTACGTTGTAGGAAGAAGCCCTCTTCTTCACATCTTCGAATGAGAGGTACAGAGTCTACCTTGCTATTAGCTGACAAAGGTATTTTGAGAAAAACAAATGTGTTTTCTTATGACCTAAATATCTGTAACTTTATCCAGTTCTTTGGTAAGATAATGAAAAATAAAGGTTATTAGGATTGACCTATCACTGCATTACAATTCATAGTTTCACACTGAACAGAAACAAACATAAAGATGCTATTCTCACGGGACACAGAGGTTGGCACAGATGGGTAGTCTTGCTTGCGGTTGGTAAGCGGAAAGGCACTCCTCCTCCTTGACTTTTTGAACCCAATTCCACTCTGGCACTTTGGGTACTGACAGCTAGCGCCTTGGCAGAGGGCTATGGTGTGGGTGGAGGGCTGCTCTCCAGTAATGGGCATTCCCCTGGCAAGGACCGTGGTCTGGCCTGGCAACGGGCCTAGCCTTTCAGGCAGGAGGGAGTCTGCATGGTGGAGTATAAGCATAACTGGCTCTCACCTTCGCCAGAGCCAAGGCAAACAAATGCTGCAGCTGTTGTTGTGGTGAGCTCAACCCTTCAGGGTACAATACTAACATTTATTCAAAGATAGCAAGATTTAGAAAAGGAGATAGCTAAACTTTCGGTGGTGGGCAAGATGAAAAGCTGTACTTTATCTACAGATCTTTTAAAAGTTACTACTGTAATACCTTTCTCTCAGTAAAATAGCATAGACAATACATTTGTTTCAAGGCAGCACTAGAGGGCAGTATAGCTCTTACCCAGCTATGAGGCATTTATTATAGCTGTGATACAAAGACACCATGACATTTTAAAGACTGTTACATTTGATTAAATAATGGTTTATCTGAACAGAGAATTAAACCGAAAACAAGTGTAAAGACGGAAAAATGCATCTTAACGCACAATATCCAGAAGGTAACGATTTAAAATAGTTTGAACCTCAGTTGAGAACCTCAATATGGTGATCCCTAATCCCTACATAACTGTCACAGTGGTGTCATTTCGATGTGTCAATGACTACTACCTCAATACGTAAGCAACATAAAGTATTGACAAAGTATTGACAACATTAAGTACAGGAGATAACACAGAGTTATTGGTCATTCAGTACCTCTGCCATGACCCTGTGCTGTGGGACATAAAACAAGGCCTGGCTGGGGGTTCATCCTACTGTGTCTAGGGGGGAGACAATGCCTGGGGTTGGCCAACCCAGTCCCATTCAGACTGGGACTCCATGCATCAGACAGCGGGCTTGGCAATGACGGACCTCCTCGGCAGGAAGCCGGGCCCCCCCCCCCCAGTGTCCCCACGGAGCATGGGGGGCTGGCCCCGTTGGTAAAACTCCAGTCCCAGGCTGGCTAAAATCTATGGGACCCTGGCCAGGGAGGGGGATATTACTATTCATGAGTGGAGCTGGGATCTGCTGATCAAACATATGCTGTCCTGGGAACCTTGGCACTCTGAATGCCAGACAAGATAAAAAGAGGGGAAGTGAACATGAGGCGCTGTATTGCAACACTTCCGCTGATCTGATGTGACATCTCTACTTCTGTTGCACCTTAGGTGCAGGACAACACTCAGCAGGAGATCATTGTAAGTATGTCTCCACAAAGGGAGACAACACTAGAATACAGTGATGCCCTCAAATGCTCACACAGATTCATCACTGGAGTGTTTGTTTATCAGAAAGGAGCGTTAAGTGACTGATAAAAAATATCATTTCTGATTGACCACCAGTTTGGTTCAACGACAGCAAAGGCAAAGAAGATCATCTGACATGCTAAAAAATACCAAACAGAACGGCCCTTATCTTAATGTACTTCCAGCAGACAGGTGAGGGAGGTGATCTGCGATGGTGATTGAATAATACAACTCCACTGACTGAACAAATCTAGCCTTCAGTGTCCAGCCTTGTCCCCATTAACAGCGACTCAGTTAATCATATATCTATGCAGACAGACAGACAAGAGGAGCACCTCGCAATTATGGTCTTAATTATCCCCTCTAAAAAAAGTCAGCTCCAAACCCACAGTAGGATTTAAATTAAAAGAACCACAATGCGATAGAAAATGTGATAACCAAGCAAGTTCTCCTGATGGCTAATCCCCCCATTTACAAAAATATAAACTGTTCAATGGGACTCTTTGGGATGAGGTGTGGGATGGGCAGAGTGGAAACACAAGCAATTTGTATGGAGATGACAGTTTCTGTTAGTGCTCTCAAATCTTTCACATCTTGAAATTGGCTTGCATTACAATTAATTGGAGAGAAATTAACTGCAATTGACCTTGATACTGTCTGCATAATTAATTTCACAATCTGATTAGACAGCAACAAATGCCCGCCTTGCCTTCCTTTCACTACTGTGGAATCAACATACAGTCTATGTATTACCAGCTTCCCTCACATTCATGGGGGGAATAAAACACTCAAAATGAGGAAGCATCCCCTTTTCCCTGATATGTGTAAATATACGTGCCTGGACTTGGCTTGGCATACATAGCCTGGCTGTGACACAGGCTGGAATCAAATTTTCTCCATCCCCTTTGGCATTAATAAGCTTTCCCCACAATGTGTCAATCAGAGCCACCTGATACCAGGGAAATGCAGCCTAGCCTACTGCACGCTGGAGGGGGCTAGACAGATCCCCACAGCCCATTTAGACTCTTTATACGGTTGTAATTAATTTACTGGATCAGTGAATGCTCAAAAATATATATATTTTATTTTATTAATATTATTTTTGTCCGACTTTGATTGCACCACTTTTTGTACATACATGGAAAAGCTTATAGGCAGGGAACCAAAAGAGAGTGATACAAAACAACTACTTTTTTAGAACCTCTCTTTAGTTTCCGTCATTGGGGTACGCCTTGATATGCTAGACCCTTGACTGTGCATCCTTCATCCTTCACAGCAAAACTAAGCCCCGCCCCGCCCCTTGCCCTCTAAATGAAATAAATCATTAAATCCCTGATGCTCATATCAAACATTTCCAGTTGTGCAAGGATGCTTATCAATGTTTACCGATTCTCCAACCGTGTTTAGCCATGGCGGAGCGTTAAATAGTGCCCCCTCATCCGTCACCCCATGTGTGTGCTGCCCATGTTGGTTTGGAGAAAGAGTGAGCAGCTGCTACTCTCTGGGTGTCTCTGGGGACCCACAGCAGGCCTGGGTTTGCTTTGTGAGCACATCAAGGGCACAGCAATGAGAGGAAGGAGATCTTGACAGATACAATGAACAGAACACTCTCTCTCTCTGGAAAGTATATGGGCTGTAGTACCTATAGGCCTAGATAGACATCTTCCATTTTCCCTCAGGAGGTAGAGGTAAGCCAAGGACGTGCAGTCCTCTGAGGCGGAGGGTACTGTAACATGGGATGAAAATGTTGATTGTATAAATGGTCTTTATACATTATAGGTTTGTAAATGTAACACTGTTTCGTAACAGAGCTATGCCAACTAGGTGTTGGGGAGAAAGGACTTAATTATATTTATTAAATATCTCAACATTACAATCCCATATATTTTCAATATTGTCCCTTTGCGTTCATTTTTAGGCGTTTCATATTCTTTGTTCACTTTTAAACCCTATCCCACACAACCTCTTCCCAAAACACGTTACACATAAATAGTTGATGCCTGTGTGCTGTGCCTGTGTGCTGTGCCTGTGTGCTGTGTTGGCTGGTGAAATAACAGCACAAGTGTTATTCCTCGTCGTTACGATCACACTCAGATCATACACATTAAATCGAGGAACACAGGACATCAGATATAAAAAAAAAAAAACAGGGCAGATAGGAGAACACAGCCCCATGCTTAAATTTAGCCAGTCGAGGGGTGAAGGAGCGGGGGTATATTTTGGTCTGACGAGTCCCTCGGCTGTGTGTGTATATTAAAGCTGTGATTGGATATTAGCCCTGAACTGAACCCAGGAGCAGGACAATACTGATCATAAGGACTCATCAGTGGACCATCAGTGTCGACACAAACTGTAGAGGGAGGGACAGATAGTACACATTTAGAATGGGCAACTAGTGAAATACATCGCAAAGCTTCATTTTGGAATGGAGCAGCATTTTCATTCTTTGTGAAACTGTATGCTGTATTTCATTTGTTTTTGGCCAACATTATAATGAACATGTCACTGTCTGTGGAAGCTATACCTTGTACAGCAGTGGTGTAAAGATCAATGACTGCAGGCCTACAGTTGAATATCCTGTGACATCCCTTTAGTGAACATCACCTGGAGCACTGAAGAAAGCCAACAACCCTGACATGCTCCATATATTGTACATGTACCTGCATACTTCACATACAAGTAGCCGTCAGACTCCGAGAAATGCCACAGTAAATGAGTGTACAGTATTACTCACCAGTGAATAAAGATGTTGACTGTTCATCCATGCTGCTCCTCCTCCACTTGACTCTGCTTTTGCAAGACTACCTCTTTTACACACCACCTGAAAACTCAGTATGACTAAAGGGACTATGGAATGGGAAATAAATGTATCATAATCGTATACATGTTTAAGCCGGTTATGGTAGACAACGGTTTTAATTAAACCCCATGAAAGTTTTCAAACGGGCATATTGCTAGCTCTAACAGATATTTAATTAAAATCCTAAAAACAAGGAACAATATGGTAAATCGCAGGCAAAGCACACATTTCCTTTCATGTCATGCGCTCACACAATGGACGATTGCCAAGTCATCTAATATAATCCATGTATCAACATGGATAAGAGAAGGAAATTACTTGGTTTAATTGTATTTTTCTAAAGCAAACTCATACTACACCCACAAGGACATGTCAATAGAAGGGTAGAAGCTACCTGAAAAAAAACGTCGACGTCTGAGAGGATGGCAAACATTGCCACTATATAAACATGGTTGAAATAAAAATTGAAGGGCATCCCATTCATCCGCAGGCTGAGAGGATGGTCGGAGGCTGGAACATAGTTGTAAATAATTTGTACACTGCAAAATGATCACAAGAAGCCCAAACTGCCCAAATCCCTTTAGATGATTTCCTAGTGATTTTACAGTCTTTTATTTCCAACACCGAAAACAAAATAAAAAAGTTAAACAATTTGGGGGGGGGGGGCACGGGGGCAGCCTACTGGGGAACCCTGCCATATGGGTTCCTGCAGCTTCACACACCAATAGTCATTCTTAAAATACTGTAAGAAAAACATGGAAAAAGAGAAGTGCTTACAACATTTCAGAAATCAGCATCTGAGGAGAAAATATTCCCTAGAAGTACTGGTAATACAGTTCAAATCAATAACACAATTTATGAAAATAACCTGGCTCAAATGGGAATAGGTCCAGAATCGTAGATGGAAGCTTGAATACATAGCAAAAACATACCATATTATTTCAACTGACAGGCAATCTCCTTTAATGCTGCGAATCAACAAGTATTTCTCTGATACTAAATGTCAAGATTAATTACACCACCCTACGTAATAAGATCTTCAAATCAGTAGGCTTGAAATGCTTCCAACCGATAAAAAACCTGTCACAAAGTGAATTTGGCTCCTCTTAAAATGGGTTGTATCATGAGTCAACACTATATCTCTGCTGCCTACATCCAGAGGTGCCCCTGTTTTTCAGACAAAAATGGCACATCTGGGTTTCATTTAAAAAGATATGTGAATGATAAAAACAGTCAGCCCACTTTTTTGAAATACTTATTAACAGAAGTGTAAAGATTAATGGCATTCCTAAAAGTGAAGATGACAGAGTGCATCAACTACAGCAGTGTCTGTCACATTTGTAAAGCGACCAATCTCCCTACTACCCCCTCCCTCGATAAGCCACCAACCCCTCTCACCCACCCCAAAAATCCCCCTCTCCCTGCCCTTTTGTTCCCCACTCCAGACACAAACAACGTGGCTCCCTGCTACAAATGATGGCAACCTAGCTTAGCATAGAGCCTGCTGCACGACCATACTCACTGCAGAAGCGATCTGTACATGTCTATCAGGACTCTAGAGTCTGTCACTAAAAGAGGTCCATCTTTGAGTAACAAAATATTTTTAAAGATTGACTGGTGACCACGAGTTGTCAGTTTCATTAAAAAAACGAATCACTCAAACTAGGGGTAACATCATAGACACTGTGTATAATTCAATTCTAAAGAATGTCAAGATACAGTCTATGGTCAGGACAGTTAAATATAAAGTGATAATGTAAGTCACACCTTATTATCTGGTTGCATGCAAGGATTCAAAAAGCATTACAACACTTTGCAGCAGTATCCTGTGAATTAAAAAGTGACATCTTATCTTGGTGTTATAGGAAGCAACACATCTTTATCCATGGTGTAGATAAAGAGAGAGGGTTTTCTACAGTGTCCTTGCACCACATCGTATGCGAGTAACAGAACGTCGACCACGGTGGAGAGGTATCACTCCAACACCAGCGGGGTAATCTAGGGTCTCATGAGAATGTAAAAACAAAGTCAGAGGAGCAACAATTATCCTCATTACATCCATCTAAAGAGGTCGATACTCTTTTATCCAGTGAAGATCTTTATCAGATCTAGTCTTAGTGTAGACAGAGGCCATTGTATTACCTGTCACTTGTAATTGGCAGTGAATCTCTGCAGCACAATGAATCTCTCTCCAAAGGGCCACAGCTCCCAAGGTCAGTGCAGAAAGCAGCAAGAAGGACGACAGAGGAACGTCAGCTCCTGCCAAACAAGCTGTCAGGACAAACTTTGTCAGTCAGGGCACAGATAGACAAATAAACTGCTAGATAGTAATAATAGATGTGATCGTCCCCCTCCCCAAACGCAGCCCATCCTTCCTCCATCCCCTGGGACTAGAATAGATCTGAAATCTTACCTTCTTTAAAAATCCAATGCAATGTTATCTTTCGTGATACAAAAGAAAAGAATACTTACTTGAAATTCATTACCTTGAGTCATTGATTTTGATGTCATCTATGTGGATTTCACCCAACGATGTGTATAAACCCTGGATTGCTGATGCTATGTACTGGCCAATGCGAGGCTTTGAAGCCACTGGAGGCCATATTGGTACTCCACAGAAAGAGCAGTCCTCCATAGGAATGAATGGAATTCTACAGTATTTCAGCAAAATGTATTTAAGTATTTATTTCTTGTAGACTTAAAAAAACCTTTAAGGAATATTTTTGTATATGTTTTTTTATGTTCAGTTCACTTAACATAATGTAAAAGCATGTAGTTAGGTGTCTGAAATAAAATAGACCTGTCAAAAACGAATGTAGACATTAATAAATATCTTCTATAGCTTCCAAAATATATTTTTTCACAATGGAGGAATTCAGTGGTGGGCCGAGGCCAAAATAAGTGAAGTCGAGCGATCTGCGGAGAGAGGATCTGATTTTTTGTATATGACATTAAATAATTTCTACAAGACAAAATATGTCGGCACCTCTAGTTTGTGCACATTTATCTAAAAACATATCTTACCTGTCTGGTCAGGCAAAATCCCGGTACTGCTAAATGCCACCACTATTCGATGATCCAATCAGAACTCTAGTTCACTACATCATGGAAAAAGCAAGCAATATTTTTTTTTACATTTGCATGCGTTACTGTTGTATTGTACAAGAGCCAGATTTATTTTTTTACAGTTTCACTTTATAAAAAATATGTTCGGTAATGTCTTCATCCTGCAGTGTAAATTGCTAATCTTATTTTATTATGAACAAAGAACGAATGAAGATATTCAATAGCTGTTATATTCCTTACTTTGACTAGTTTCTAAGTTAAAAACCATTGCCGATTAAGCGCTCAATGACTAAATTAGCATTATACAACTGTGGCAGCATTACTACAAGAACTGACAGTCCTCATCTCTCTCTGCCTCAAATCTGGTCCCAAATGAGCTTTTCAATTTCATTTCCTGGACAACAGGCATGAAAATAGACCCCTCTACTGACAATGCACGTGTGAATGTTAGAGGAGGAGAGTCATAAGATTGTATACAACTTGCCAGGATTTTATGAACCTCACAATGAAAGGGAGATGGCTCATGCCCAAGCATTCCTCATTAGCCATGGCTGTTCGACACATGACAGGACCAGCTTAGCTGATAGGTTTATTGAATGGTCTCAGGCACTGTTCTTCCCGGGCACTGTTCCTCGAGATCTTTTTGCAAGGCTCATTGTGGTAGGCACAGTGAGAAAGATCAACAGTGAAATGCTCATCTAATAGTCTGGGGCCCTTGCCTGCAGCAATTGCCAACATGCATGGCTCCCTCGTGAAAACCGATAAAGCAAAGTTCATGTACTTTCTAGAGGGATCAGTAAACCCACCAGCCACAGTTGAAAGCATCCCTGATGGCTCAACCTGGGTGTGGGATGCAACTACACTTGTTCAAGTTATGAAACAGCAAGATACATTTGGGATGTTTGCCAACAGGGCACTAAAGTTCCTGATAACTACAGACAAAGCCAGCTAATCTAAAGTGGTGCATTTTTGTCCCAGACACATACAAAACAATGGGCATCAGGAACGCTGAAGGAAGTCGTTGAGCAACAAAAGGGTGTCAGGTGACTAAAATATATTTGGACGACCAGAAAACCTCTAAACAATGGTCCAAATTCTTGTTGTGTGGCGATAACAAAGAATGTCTGCAACAGTTTGTCTTTGTGACATGATCCAAGACCAGGAATGATCTGATTGAGGACATTACCCTAATAGATGGACATGGATCTGAGTGCCATGCACTCAGAATGAACAGCAGCGGCCCAGATCTTGTGGTTTTACCACTGCCAGCACTTTTCACAATACAACAGGAGGCCGTCACTTGGCTATTACTCGATTGCGAGCATGCATCACAGTACAGCACACGTAGTGATCAAGAGTCCTGACACTGATGTGTTTGTACTGGCAGTCAATGTTTGCAAGGTTGGAGAAAACCTGTACTCTACACAGGGAAAGGGGATAACACACGCACTATACATGTCCAAAGGACAAATTACCACCTGGAGGAAGAAGAAGTCTATAATGCTCTGATCGATCTCCACTGCATCTCCGGCTGTGACACAGTGAGCGCTCTAGCACTCTGCATGGCATTGGCAAAGTGAAGGCAGCAAATACACGACTCTAGCCATGAACATTGCTCTACCTTCATACAGTTGGGAACAGCTTTCCAACAGCCACCAGACCTATAATCCATAGAAGCTTTCACGTGTTCAAGAAAGTTGTCAGATGTTCAGGAACAGATGGCGCTCAAATCAAATCAAATTTATTTATATAGCCCTTCGTACATCAGCTGATATCTCAAAGTGCAATGCAGATGTAGAAGCACGGTGGCTAGGAAAAACTCCCTAGAAAGGCCAAAACCTAGGAAGAAACAAGGCTATGTGGGGTGGCCAGTCCTCTTCTGGCTGTACTGGGTGGAGATTATAACAGAACATGGCCAAGATGTTCATAAATGACCAACATGGTAAAATAATAATAATCACAGGCAGAACAGTTGAAACTGGAGCAGCAGCACAGCCAGGTGGACTGGGGACAGCAAGGAGTCATCATGCCAGGTAGTCCTGAGGCATGGTCCTAGGGGTCAGGTCCTCCGAGAGAGAGAGAGAAAGAAAGAGAGAATTAGAGAGCATACTTAAATTCACACAGAACACCGGATAGGACAGGGGAAGTACTCCAGATATAACAAACTGACCCTAGCCCCCCCGACACAAACTACTGCAGCATAAATTATGGAGGCTGACACAGGAGGGGTCAGGAGACACTGTGGCCCCATCCAATGATACCCCCGGACAGGGCCAAACAGGAAAGATATAACCCCACCCACTTTGCCAAAGCACAACCCCACACCACTAGAGGGATATCTTCAACCACCAACTTACCATCCTGAGACAAGGCCGAGTATAGCCCACAAAGATCTCCGCCACGGCACAACCCAAGGGGGGGCTCCAACCCAGACAGGAAGATCACATCAGTGACTCAACCCACTCAAGTGACGCACCCCTCCTAGGGACGGCATGAAAGAGCACCAGTAAGCCAGTTCTAGTCAGGATTCTAGCAGCCGTATTTAGCACTAACTGAAGTTTATTTAGTGCTTTATCCAGGTAGCCGGAAAGTAGAACATTGCAGTAGTTCAACCTAGAAGTAACAAAAGCATGGATTAATTTTTCTGCATAAATTTTGGACAGAAAGTTTCTGATTTTTGCAATGTTACGTAGATGGAAAAAAGCTGTCCTTGAAACAGTCTTGATATGTTCGTCAAAAGAGAGATCAGGGTCCAGAGTAACGCCGAGGTCCTTCACAGTTTTATTTGAGATGACTGTACAACCATTATAATTAATTGTCAGATTCAACAGAAGATCTCTTTGTTTCTTGGGACCTAGAACAAGAATCTCTGTTTTGTCGGAGTTTAAAAGTAGAAAGTTTGCAGCCATCCACTTCCTTATGCTCAGACAGAAGACTACAACCAAACAAAGACTCCTCGAATAAACACATCCAATGGACAAACTACCAAGCAGGAGAAGCCTACAGTAGAAGCCTGCAAAGCCAGCCAGACATCTCCACCAATGGCCCATGGCTGGAAGATTGAGGGAGACTTCTTTGTGGTCAACTGGATAACACTCCCTCCAGCCCCAGTTAGCATCTTGGAGCTTGTGCACTGACCCTGCAAGAAAACTCAATGTGTAAAAGGGAGATGGACCTGCAAATCGAACAAGCTACCATGTACAGATCTGTGTCTTTGTGTGAACTGTGCAAACTGCACATCTAAGTGTAGCCTTTATCACATGACAGTGACAAAGTTGATCTGCTCTTGAATAGGAAAATTATGTTGACAAACTTTTGTTCAATTATATGTTACTTTTCCCACTATAATTTATGTCTGGTCAACCATAGGTAAGGCAAGTGAAGAATTATACATTTTACACTACTTACAAAATTGTGAATGATGTCTCGTCTATCTGATCATGTTCTCCAAGGCCCCAGCCTTCACATGGACCTGGGCCCTTACAGGTCTGCACTTGAAACAAGCCGTACCTTCCAGGAATATCCACACACAGACACCACCGTTCAAAAGTTTGGGGTCATGAAATCTCCTTGTTTTTGAAAAAAATTGTCCATTAAAATATCATCAAATTGATCAGAAATACAGCATAGACTTTGTTAATGTTGTAAATTACTATAGTAGCTGGAAACAGACACCTCACAAGTCCTCAACTGGCAGCTTCATTAAATAGTACCCGCAAAACACCAGTCTCAACTTCAATAGTGAAGAGGCGACTCCGGGACGCTGGCCTTCTAGGCAGAGTTGCACAGAAAAATCCATATCTCAGACTGGCCAATAAAAAGAAAAGATTAAGATGGGCAAAATAACACAGACACAAGACAGAAGAACTCTGCCTAGAAGGCCAGCATCCCGGAGTCGCCTCTTCACTGTTTAGTGTCTCAAAATCGGAGGACCTGTTGTCTGGACCTCTGGCAGTCTCTATGGGGTGCCACAGGGTTCAATCCTTGGGCCGACTCTTCTCTGTATACATCAATGACGTTGTTCTTGCTGCTGGTGATTCTCTGATACACCTCTATGCAGCCGACACCATTCTGTATACTTCTGGCCATTCTTTGGACACTGTTAACTAACCTCCAGACAAGCTTCAATGTCATACAACTCTCCTTCCGTGGCCTCCAACTGCTCTTAAACGCAAGTAAAAGTAAATGCATGCTATTCAACCAATCACTGACCGCACCTGCTCGCCCGTCCAGCATCACTACTCTGGACGTCTCGGACTTAGAATACGTGGACAACTACAAATACCTAGGTGTCTAGTTAGACTGTAAAATCTCCTTCCAGACTCACATTAAGCATCTCTAATCCAAAATTAAATCTAGAATTGGCTTCCTATATCGCAACAAAGCATCCTTCACTCATGCTGCCAAACATACCCTTGTAAAACTGACCATCCTACCGATCCTCCACGTCGGTGATGTCATCTGTAAAATAGCCTCCAACACTCTACTCAACAAACTGGATGCAGTCTATCACAGTGCCATCCGTTTTGACATCAAAGCCCCATACACTACCCACCTGTAACGATTCTCGGTGGTGGAAGGAGAGGACCGAAATGCAGCATGGTAAGTGTTCGTTATATTTTAATTGAAGAACTGAACACTACACAAAATAACAATGAAGAGAAAACGAAACAGTTCTGCCAGGTGAACAGACACTAAACAGAAATTAAACACCCACAACCAACATGGGGAAAACAGGCTACCTAAGTATGATTCTCAATCAGAGACAACGAACGACACCTGCCTCTGATTGAGAACCTTACTAGGCCAAACACATAGAAATATAACTACATAGAAAAAAGAACATAGACTACCCACACCAACTCACGCCCTGACCAACTTAACACAAAGACATAAAAAAGGAACCAAGGTCAGAAGGTGACACCACCATTGCGACCTGTACGCTCTCGTTGGTTGGCCCTCGCTTCATACTCGTCGCCAAACCCACTGGCTACAGGTTATCTACAAGTCTCTGCTAGGTAAAGCCCCTCCTTATCTCAGCTCACTGGTCACCATAGCAGCACCCACTCGTAGCAAGCGCTCCAGCAGGTACATCTCACTAGTCAACCCCAAAGCCAATTCCTCCTTTGGTTGTCTATCCTTCCAGTTCGCTGCTGCCAATGACTGGAACGAACTGCAAAAATCTCTGAATCTGGAGACTCATATCTCCCTCACTAGCTTTAAGCAACAGCTGTCAGAGCAGCGCACAGATCACTGCACCTGTACATAGCCCATCTGTAAACAGCCCATCTAGCTACCTACCTCCTCCCCATACTGTATTTATTTATTTATCTTGCTCCTTTGCACCCCAGTATCTCTACTACTACTGCACATTCATCTTCTGCACATCTACCATTCCAGGGTTTGATTGCTATATTGTAATTACCTCGTCACCATGGCCTATTTATTGCTTGTCTTACCTCACCTCATTTGCACTCACTGTATATAGACTTTTTGTTTTCTTTTGTTCTACTGTATGATTGACTATGTTTTGTTTATTCCATGTGTAACTTTGTGTTATTGTATGTGTTGAATTGCTATGCTTTATCTTGGCCAGGTCGCAGTTGCAAATGAGAACTTGTTCTCAACTAGCCTACCTGGTTAAATAAAGGTGAAATTAAAAAATTAACTGTTGACGTTGAGACTGGTGTTTTGCAGGTACAATTTAATGAAGCTGCCAGTTGAGGACTTGTGAGGCATCTGTTTCTCAAACTAGACACTCGAATGTACTTGTCCTCTTGCTCAGTTGTGCACTGGGCCTCCCACTCCTCTTTCTATTCTGGTTAGTACCAGTTTGCGCTGTTCCGTGAAGGGAGTCTTCACGGAACAGTTCCTTGGCAATTTCTCACATGGAATAGTTTTGGCAAGTCGGTTAGGACAAGTACTTTGTGCATGACACAAGTAATTTTTCCAACAATTGTTTACAGGCAGATTATTTCACTTCTAATTCACTGTATCACAATTCCAGTGGGTCAGAAGTTTACATTCAATAAATTGACTGTGCCTTTAAACAGCTTGGAAATTTTCAGAAAATGATGTTATGGCTTTAGAAGCTTCTGATAGGCTAATTGACATCATTTGAGTCAATTGGAGGTGTACCTGTGGATGTATTTCAAGCCTGAAGGTACCACATTCATCTGTACAAATAATAGTACGCAAGTATAAACACCATGGGACCACGCAGCCGTCATACCGCTCAGGAAGTAGACGCGTTCTGTCTCCTAGAGATGAACGTACTTTCATGGGAAAAGTGCAAATCAATCCCAGAAGAACAGCAAGAGACCTTGTGAAGATACTGGAGGAAACATGTACAAAGTATCTATATCCACAGTAAAACGAGTCCTATATCAACATAACCTGAAAGGCCACTCAGCAAGGAAGAAGCCACTGCTCCAAAACCGCCATAAAAAAAGCCAGTCTACGGTTTGCAACTGCACATGGGGACAAAGATCATACTTTTTGGAGAAATGTCCTCTGGTCTGATGAAACAAAAATGGAAATGTTTGGCCATAATGACCATCGTTATGTTTGGAGGAAAAAGGGGGAGGCTTGCAAGCCAAAGAACACCATCCCAACCGTGAAGCACTGGGGTGGCAGCATCATGTTGTGGGGGTGCATTGCTGCAGGAGGGAGTGGTGCACTTCACAAAATAGATGAGATCATGAGGTAGGAAAATGATGTGGATATATTGAAGCAACATCTCAAGACATCAGTCAGGAAGTTAAAGCTTCGTCGCAAATGGGACTTCCAAATAGACAATGACCCCAAACATACTTCCAAAGTTGTGGCAAAATGGCTTATGGACAACAAAGTCCAGGTATGGGAGTGGCCATCACAAAGCCCTGACCTCAATCCCATAGAAAATGTGTGTGCAGAACTGAAAAAGCGTGTGCGAGCAAGGAGGCCTACAAACCTGATTCAGTTACACCCGCTCTGTCAGGAGGAATGGGCCAAAATTCACGCAACTTATTGTGGGAAGCTTGTGGAAGTCTACATGAAATGCTTGACCCAGGTTAAACAATTTAAAGGCGATGCTACCAAATACAAATTGAGTGTATGTAAACTTCTGACCCACTGGGAATGTGATGAAAGAAATAAAAGCTGAAATAAATCATTCTCTCTACTATTATTCTGACATTTCACATTCTTTAAATAAAGTGGTGATCCTAACTGACGTAAGACGGAATTTTTACTAGGATTAAATGTCAGGAATTGTGAAAAACTGAGTTTAAATGTATTTCGCTAAGGTGTATGTAAACTTCCGACTTCAACTGTACATACAGAGAACCTTGAAGAATAAAAAGTGACGTGACAATGTATTTAACATGTCGGCCTCCAGAGAAAATAGCATTCTGACATAGAATAGGTTACAGGTTACATTACATACTATTGGTACCAAGGCCTACCATTAACTTACTATTATTAATAGCAAACAAACATAACGTTACCAAAATGTTACATTCTATAACGTTAAGTAACAAATTGTGCTCTAACCCTGGTGAATTCCTCAACAGCTGGAAGTTGGCATTTAACATGTGAGGGAGGCACTCATCTTTCCCTGACCTCCTGTATCTCCGCGGTCACACTCTTGAAAACACTGCATTAAAAGCTTGCTTACATAGAATGTACAGTGCCTTGCGAAAGTATTCGGCCCCCTTGAACTTTGCGACCTTTTGCCACATTTCAGGCTTCAAACAAAGATATAAAACTGTATTTTTTTGTGAAGAATCAACAACAAGTGGGACACAATCATGAAGTGGAACGACATTTATTGGATATTTCAAAATTTTTAACAAATCAAAAACTGAAAAATTGGGCATGCAAAATTATTCAGCCCCCTTAAGTTAATACTTTGTAGCGCCACCTTTTGCTGCGATTACAGCTGTAAGTCGCTTGGGGTATGTCTCTATCAGTTTTGCACATCGAGAGACTGACATTTTTTCCCATTCCTCCTTGCAAAACAGCTCGAGCTCAGTGAGGTTTGATGGAGAGCATTTGTGAACAGCAGTTTTCAGTTCTTTCCACAGATTCTCGATTGGATTCAGGTCTGGACTTTGACTTGGCCATTCTAACACCTGGATATGTTTATTTTTGAACCATTCCATTGTAGATTTTGCTTTGTTTTGGATCATTGTCTTGTTGGAAGACAAATCTCCGTCCCAGTCTCAGGTCTTTTGCAGACTCCATCAGGTTTTCTTCCAGAATGGTCCTGTATTTGGCTCCATCCATCTTCCCATCAATTTTAACCATCTTCCCTGTCCCTGCTGAAGAAAAGCAGGCCCAAACCATGATGCTGCCACCACCATGTTTGACAGTGGGGATGGTGTGTTCAGCTGTGTTGCTTTCACGCCAAACATAACGTTTTGCATTGTTGCCAAAAAGTTCAATTTTGGTTTCATCTGACCAGAGCACCTTCTTCCACATGTTTGGTGTGTCTCCCAGGTGGCTTGTGGCAAACTTTAAACAACACTTTTTATGGATATCTTTAAGAAATGTCTTTCTTCTTGCCACTCTTCCATAAAGGCCAGATTTGTGCAATATACAACTGATTGTTGTCCTATGGACAGAGTCTCCCACCTCAGCTGTAGATCTCTGCAGTTCATCCAGAGTGATCATGGGCCTCTTGGCTGCATCTCTGATCAGTCTCCTTGTATAAGCTGAAAGTTTAGAGGGACGGCCAGGTCTTGGTAGATTTGCAGTGGTCTGATACTCCTTCCATTTCAATATTATCGCTTGCACAGTGCTCCTTGGGATGTTTAAAGCTTGGGAAATATTTTTGTATCCAAATCCGGCTTTAAACTTCTTCACAACAGTATCTCGGACCTGCCTGGTGTGTTCCTTGTTCTTCATGATGCTCTCTGCGCTTTTGACGGACCTCTGAGACTATCACAGTGCAGGTGCATTTATACGGAGACTTGATTACACACAGGTGGATTGTATTTATCATCATTAGTCATTTAGGTCAACATTGGATCATTCAGAGATCCTCACTGAACTTCTGGAGAGAGTTTGCTGCACTGAAAGTAAAGGGGCTGAATAATTTTGCACGCCCAATTTTTCAGTTTTTGATTTGTTAAAAAAGTTTGAAATATCCAATAAATGTCGTTCCACTTCATGAATGTGTCCCACTTGTTGTTGATTCTTCACAAAAAAATACAGTTTTATATCTTTATGTTTGAAGCCTGAAATGTGGCAAAAGTTCGCAAAGTTCAAGGGGGCCGAATACTTTCGCAAGGCACTGTACACACAACTTTTATGTCATATTTCAATACTAAAATGATGGAATATGATCCTAAAACGCCTTACCTGAAAGTACTTCATTCCTTCTTCGCTGAGCTTGTTTACATCCTGTTTTGATGAATATGATTGGCAGACTCCAGGTCACACTAAGATAAAACAAATTTAGTTTTTTTTTTTTTAAATGTACACTAATTGAGATGGCCAACAAACAGAAATGTGTTCAGAATTGCATTTTTTTTTATAGCCAATACAAAAAAAATGTGCGGTGGCTTCAAAACAGCACACCATATCAGTCATCTAGGGTTAATACATATATGATGGGTTTCACCCTGGCCTGGACATTTTGTCCTTCAGTGTGAGTAGTTTGGTCTCCACCCTCTGCCTCATCGTCCTCACTTCTCAATATTCAGTATTTTCCAGAATATTCCCATCGTTAGTCCCCAGTTCACATGGACATCTAGTAATATGTGTACCCCAAAGGTTCATATTCGGGTCCTACGAAGACCAAAGGTGGGCTATAGGCCTACTGTTAGGCCATGGCTAGAAGAGGGGGGACACCACTGACACCTACCTGTTAATTATGCTGTAATTCAACTCCAGTGACGTACACTAACTTCCCCCCAAAATACTATCAATCCATGTGAAAACTGAGCACTGGCATGCTCCTGCGGTGCCAAGCTGGTTGCAAGTTTTCCCAATGGCTGTTGGTCAACGCAGTCACGTAATCCCTGTTTGCTGATTTGTCAGGAGTAGATAACACATCGTATTGTATGTTTACTCTGACCTTGTTCTCATCCAGAAGCTCTCTGGGACATCAAAAAGCAACCTTTCAACTAAATGCTTACCTTTACCACTGACGGCTGCAGATGGGGGAAAAGTTCATCCAACCTCTTAGTTTGGGCCTCCTGCCCATTGTGCTAAAGGTCATCATTCAGCTCTTCATATGACATACCAGCACAGTTCTGGGGAGCAAGACCTACTATCAGTATATCACTTTCAGTCATTACTGAAGACCAAGTAGATAATAATTTACCATCAGAATTGTATCACTATCAGCCATTTTTACACACTATATACAGTGCATGCTGAAATGCAATTCAAGATCCATTCTATGGGGGCTCTGTAGAAAGCTTCACATTGATGGATATAAATATATCAAAAGTGTCTATTTCAACTAATAGTTGAGTAATAATACTATTCTCTTTCAGAATAAAGGACCAACTCTATCATATCTATCACAATGTTTCATTTCTATTGAGACTTCTCAATGTACACATACTCCCCATTCATAAGAGAAGGGGATTTGTGGATAATATGCTGTTACTGGTCAGAAAACCAGGTTGAATTCCCCTGTGAAGGGACCACCTGTCACTAGCTGGAGGCACAATGTGAAACCAACAGTCATTCTAGCACACCTCTAGTTTGCTGATAGTGCTTGACTACTTTGAATTATTAACCACCAAAATTAAGAGACAAAAAAACATTATGTATAGAAAAGAAGCACCATGATATCATCACTTTGTCCATGAATGCAAAACAATGATGTCTAAATCAACACAAGCAATGAAAATCTCCTTTATCACGGGCCCAGAATTAAGCTTAGCTAACATAACTAATTGTTAATTTCTAATAGAATGGACTAGGGTGAAAGGGTTATCCTAAAAGCCTGCAAGGAAGAATGATACCAGCACACCCATGGTTATTATACAATAAATGAGGGTTACGCTATTGACCACTACCCGTAAGATGAATGATAAAGGGTTAATAAAAAGTTTATCAACTGTTAATTATTCGTTTATAAGATGTAAACAAACTATTATAGCACATTGTTGAAATTGTGTTATTGTTATTGACTGAGGAGCTACTCACTGATATACAACACACCCCCGTAGCCCCCACAAGGTGTGTGTGTGTGGGGGGGGGGGGGGGCATGGGCTCTCTGGAGATCCCCCCCCCCCTCCCCAGATAGCATATAAAGTAATGAGGTAATAAGCATGACAACAATATTTAGAATTACAGAATTTTGCACATTTTTCTCTCTGCACCCTGGCAATCTGTAGAATTGCAGGAAATTATCTTTAAAAATGCTAAATTCTCTCAGCCTTATGGCAAAATGTGTAGAATAGCATGAGATTAGATATATAATTGTACATTTTTCTATTTGCCCCATGGCAAAATGTGTAGAATTGTAGGAAGTTAGCTGTTTCCCCCCCAAAAAATGTCAGGCAGGTCACCCATGACACTGCTACAAGTTAGGTTTGTTTACCTGCACCTGCCCGCAATTGTTAATAACCCATCTGCAACCGCCCTAACAGGCTATGTGATGAAGTGAAAATCTGAGGCCTGCACCCGAGCCTAACCCGCAAATAAAGATAATGCACTATAGGCTACAGTCAAATTTTTTACAAGGGGTGTAGGATTTTTTTCGTGAAGTAAAGACGTTTAGGGACCGGGGAGAAAATGCAAAAACTCAACAACAAATAAACTGGAAAGATTTTCTTTGCAAAATTTCAAAATGACATCCGATTGTAAGAAAATAGAATGCTGTGGAAAATGACCCAACATGTTTCTGATAAGATTTCAGTTCAGCTTGGATGCATATTTTATGTGGTTGAAATACTATCCGCTTTTATGATGCTGATAAAGATAGCACCTCTACAGATAATATCTAACTGTGCATTCCTATTCTCTCAAGATGCTGAAATAAATAAATAATATTTCTCCACTCCTGTTCCCAAGTCCAAATTGTGTCTACATTTTCTGTATCATTTTACTTGAAGACATGTTTAATTCTGCAGGGGTTATTTGAGGCTATGTGAGAGGTGTTAGACCTAACAGTCAGTGTCCAGATTTCAGTTTCCATTTAACCCATCTGGACAGTAGGCTACAGTTCAATTGACATGCCATAGGCCTATTTGAAGTCAACATCATATGACTGTCAACATTGTTTACCACTTCACCAAGTCGTTCCTTAACATTACTTATCTGGCCCAACCTTCTCCTCATTTTCAAATCTCCTTTCGCAGATTTTCTCTTATTGAATTAAACTCAGAGACTGTCCTTTTTGCCTCGGATTCACGTCGACTTTTTCTGCCCGGTCAGTTATAACCGCGAAGACTGCGGGTTATGAGTCAACCCGCGCATCACTAGCTAATGACTCACTCACTCACAAGCATCAATTTAAAGTTATCTCAAAAGCATGCGATTGTTTGGTCGATCTGGAACACACCTCAGAGCAACTAGACTCCGGTGTTCTCAGCATGTTCATTCAAGAGGCAGCGTTCAGTCATTGGCCATAATGTGCTGAGTTTACACAATACTATTGGCTCACTCAGATGTCATTGTTGTTTCCTAGCTGAACGTGGCAACTCCTGGAACAAGCATGTAAGTATGCACTGTCAGTAGACTAAGGTAGTTGATAATATTTCATTCAAAACAGATGAAGAGCAAAAAAAGAACTTCACTTTAGCCGTTTGTTTTATGTTCAATCAGAATCCACAACGTTGTCTCAGGGGTCTGAAGTCCGAATTCACCGATATAGCCCACCGTGCTGAAAAGTTGTTCCCCATTCTCACTCACCTGACCGTTGACACAGGTAAGTTCACGTCTAGCCAAGGGTCTATTGCAAGCTAGTTGCCTATTATGCTTCTGACTGATGGAATTGTTAGTTCATGTCAGGATAGCATTTGGTCTGTCTTCATAATGTTTTTACCCTACGTAGGCTACATGAAAAAAGGCTGCCCGACAACTTTATTTTGTTTCTCTGTGCTGCATTCAACGCAGTCAACGTATTTTGACGCTTTCAAAACGCCGACTGGACGCCAGTGACATGTTGATCAGTATGTATGGACCACACCGCTTGCGTCGCAAAATAAATGTACACATTAATGTTATTTAATCATTGCACCCACAATGCTCGCGCGCGTCTGCGTGACCGCTCGCGGGCGTGCGTCCGCCATCGCGCGCATGTTTATTTTGACCAACACCAGACGCGATCAGGACACGCAGGTTGAAATATCAAAACTAACTCTGAACCAACTATATTAATTTGTGGACAGGTCACATAACGACACATGGTTGATGATATTACAAGATATTATCTAGCGTGTCCTGCGTTGCATATAATCTGACTGAGCATACAAGCATCTAAGTATCTGACTGAGCGGTGGTAGGCAGAAGCAGGCACGTAAACATTAATTCAAACGTTGTCATTATTACAAATAAATAAAATAATCGGCCGATTGTGATTTTTCAACGCCGATACCGTTAGCGATTATTGGAGGACCAAAAAATCAGATACCGATTAATCTGCCAATTTTTATTTATTTATTTGTAATAATGACAATTACAACAATACTGAATGAACACTTATTTTAACTTAATATAATACATCAATAAAATCAATTTAGCCTCAAGTAAATAATGAAACATGTTCAATTTGGTTTAAATAATGCAAAAACAAAGTGTTGGAGAAGAGAGTAAAAGTGCAATATGTGCCATGTAAGAAAGCTAACATTTCAGTTCCTTGCTCAGAACATGAGAACATATGAAAGCTGGTGGTTCCTTTTAACATGAGTCTTCAATATTCCCAGGTAAGAAGTTTTAGATTGTAGTTATTATAGGAGTTATAGGACCTTTGACTATTAGATGTTCTTATAGGCACTTTAGTATTGCCAGTGTAACAGTGTAGTTTCCGTCCCTCTCCTCGCTCCTCCCTGGGCTTGAACCAGCAACACAACGACGCAACACAACGACAACAGCCACCATCGAAGCAGCGTTACCCATGCAGAGCAAGGGGAACAACTACTAGAAGGCTCAGAGCAAGTGATGTTTGAAACGCTATTAGCGCGCGCTAACTAGCGAGACATTTCACCTCGGTTACACCAGCCTCAGCTCGGGAGTTGATAGGCTTGAAGTCATAAACAGCGCAATGCTTGATGCACAACGAAGAGCGGCTGGCAAAACGCACGAAAGTGCTGTTTGAATGAATGTTTACGCGCCTACTTCTGCCTACCACCGCTCAGTCAGATACTTAGATACTTGTATGCTCAGTCAGATTATATGCAACGCAGGACACGCTAGATAATATCTAGTAATATCATCAACCATGTGTAGTTAACTAGTGATTATGATTGATTGTTTTTTATAAGATAAGTTTAAGGCTAGCTAGCAACTTACCAAATCGGCGCCCAAAAATACCAATTTCCGATTGTTATGAAAACTTGAAATCGGCCCTAATTAATCGGCCATTCCAATTAATCGGTCGACCTCTAGTCCAAACACACCAAGAAATTGTGAGGAGGAGGAGAGCACGACAACGTATTTTCCCATTCAGGAGACGGAAAAGATTTGGCATGTGTCCCGAGATCCTCAAATTTCTACAGCTGCACCATCGAGAGCATCCTGACCGGTTGCATCACTGCCTGGTATGGCAACTGCTCGGCATCCGACTGTAAGGCGTTACAGAGGGTAGTGCGTACAGCCCAGTACATCACTGGGGCCAAGCTTCCTGCCATCCAGGACCTATATACTAGGCGGTGTCAGAGGAAGGCCCTAAGAATTGCCAAAGACTCCAGTCACACAAGTTATAGACTGTTCTTTCTGCTACCACACAGCAAGCGGTACCGGAGCACCAAGTCTAGGTCCAAAAGGTCCAAAACGGCTTCTACAATTAATCAAATGGCCACCTGGACTATTTGCCTTTCCTTTTTTTTACGCTGTTGGTACTCGCTGTTTATTATCTATGCATAGTCACTTTACCCCTACCTACATGTACAAATTACCTCAACTAACCTGTATCCCCGCATGTTGATCCTCAAACCTGGAGCCCCACAAGGGTGCGTACTCCGCCCCCTCCTGTACTCCCTGTTCACCCATGCCTGCGTGGCCAAGCACGCCTCCAACGCAATCAACAAGTTTGCAGACGTCACAAGAGTAGTAAGCTTGATTACCAACAAGAACAACGAGGCCCTGGGAGTGTGGTGCCAGGAAAATAACTTATCACTCAACGTCAACAAAACAAAGGAGATGATCGTGGACTAAAGCAAACAGCAGAGGGAGCATCCATCCATCCACATCGACAGGACAGCAGTGGAGAAGGTGGGAAGTTTTAAGTTGCTCGGCGTACACATCACTGACAAACTGAAATGTTCCACCCACACAGACAATGTGGTGAAGAAGGCACAACAGCACCTCTTCAACCCCGGGAGGCTGAATACATTTGTCTTGTCACTTAAAACCCTCACAAACATTTACAGATGCACAATTGAGAGCATCTTGTCGGGCTGTATCACCGCCTGGTACAGCAACTGCACCGCCCACAACCACAGGGCTCTCCAGAGGGTGGTGCGGTCTGCGCAACGCATCACTGGGGGCCAACTACCTGCCCTCCAGGACACCTACAGCACCCGATGTCACAGGAAGGCCAAAAAGATCATCAAGGACGACAACCACCCGAGCCACTGCCTGTTCACCATCATTCCGAAGGCGAGGTCAGTACAGGTGCATCAAAGCTGGGACCGAGAGACTGAAAGAAGCTGTTTATCTCAAGGCCATCAGACTGTTAAATAGCCATCACTAGCACAGAGAGGCTGCTGCCTACATACACAGATTTTAAGTTATTGGCCACTTTAATAAATGGAACACAAGTCACTTTTATAATGTTACAATGATGTTTGCATATCTTGCATTACTCATCTCCTATGTATATACTGTATTCTATACTATTCTACTGTATCTTCGTCTATGCCGCTCTGACATTGCTCGTCCATATATTTATATATTCTTAATTCCTTACTTAGATTTGTGTGTATTGGGTATATGTTTTAGAATTGTTGGATATTATTTGTTAGATATTGCTGCACTGTCAGAACTAGAAGCACCACCATTTCGCTACACCCACAATGTGTGTAACCTTTATTTAACTAGGCAAGTCAGTTAAGAACAAATTCTTCTTTACAATGACGGCCTACCGCGGCCAAACCCGGATGACGCTGGGCCAATTGTGCGCCGCACTATGGGACACCCAATCACGGCCAGATGTGATACAGCCTGCAAAACACGTGTATGTGACCGATTTGATTTGACTCTGTACCGGTACCCCCTGTATATAGCCTCGTTTTTGTTATTTTATTGTGTTACTTTTTATTTATTTATAAAAACAAATGTTTTACTTTAGTTTATTTTTAAAATATTTTCTTAACTCTGTTTTCTTAACTGCATTGTTGGTTAAGGGCTTGTAAGTAAGCATTTCAAGGTAAGGTCTACCTACACCTGTTGTATTCGGTGCATGTGACAAATAACAATTTTATTTTATTTGGTATTCAGTATTTGTTTACATCCATGGCCACTCTATTCCGGTGCCGCTATTTTTCAATAGCCGGCTTTTCACTACCAGCTTGAAGTTGTAGACTAAGTTCTGTTTTGAATATTTTGTCTAAAGATGACACAACTTGACCAAGTTGTGGCCAAACTCTGACACACTTGTGGAGAGGCAGTCAGTTTTGTGGCCATGTTAAACCTACTTATACTCGGCCTCTGTACAATTATACCCATTCACAGATGGAGTAACACATTGAAGCGCTACACATTATTTTTTTTAATGTCTAGACAGTTTGTGAAAATCTTTTTTCAAAACATTTTCTTTCTTAAGAAAGGCAACTTTTACAGTTATTTGCCTCCCAACCTGATTTCAGAATATGACTTGCTATATAGACTGTGGGAGGCTGAATGGCAAATACCTTTTTTGTATTCGTATAATGAATTGGCTTTGCTTGCTTGCTTTATACATATCTCTTTCCCTCAGGCAACAAATATGGCATCATGGATTATAAAAATTGCCTTGATGGCAATGAGTATCTTAATCGAAACTACCGAAGGGAAAAAAGACAAGGTGCTGTATTGTTCAGGTAAATTGTGATGTTTATTTGTCCAGTTGGTCCTTTTTTACCTATTAGATATGGGGTTTTCAGGATGTACATGTAATGCAATAGTTATTGATAGTAAATGCAGACTATAGATTTGCATAGTGAACAAGTATTGTCATAAAATATAAACTTTTGTGAAAGTTGAGTCACGCAAACTAAAGTCTTGTAAGCTCGTTTCATATCATTTGACCTGCCAGGGCAGCAGTTTCCTATTCTAGATTTGATAGTTTTCTTGATTATCAACCGTTTCGTTTTTAACCTTTGCTAAACACAATTTACACGTACAATTCTGGACAATCATTTTATTTGTCAAAATATTTTGAAGTGTTTTTTTTGGTGCAGTTTGTAAATATTTCTGTTGAATTTCAAAAGTGTACGAATGACAGAGACAAGTTACAATGATCTTCATCTAAAAATAAAAAAGGATCACTATGGAAACCTTTAAACATAATTCAACTTTTTCAGTTAATACATAGTTTTAGTAATTTTATTTTACAAAACCAAATTGAACTTGGTGAAAGGCAGCTCATCACATGGCCATTTTCATTCTTTGAACACTACAGCGACACCAACACTACAGTCTTACCAAACCTTGGAGTCATCCTTGCATGACTATGTAACACTTGTCAAGCTACCAATACAAAGTCTCAGCACGGTACGCCATTAGTGTAGCCTACTGTGCGTCATAGTATCGATGACATTTTAAGAACTGTTAGAAGCCCTCCAGGCATACAGTCTGACATCTGGCATGAAAATCCTGTACAATTCTTAGTGAAGCATTACCCCCAATTGTAGATCAGATTTTTTTTTTTTTTACCACAACGACCAAGGCCTCGGTTTTTAATTAAAGAGTGACTGGATGCTATCTAACTTACCATTCTCAGGGTTAAAAGGTTAATTTACTTTGGTGTTGATATAATTTATATACATTTTATTTGGACCTCGTCAGAAGACGAGGCTTTAACACTTTTTACAGCAGTTTTCATACATACTCATTGAATTGAGCTTTGCTTGATCGTAACACTTAATAATTGAAATGGTCTTGAAAAAAATGTAATGGATAGCTGTGGAATGTGGACACATAAGGAGATATCAGTATACAAAATAGTATTGCATGGCTCTAGTCATGTTTTTGCATGTCCTTTGATGCTTATGTGAGTATTAAGACTTTTGTTAAATGAAATAGTAACAAGTAGCGTTTTACATTGAGCTATATACTGTATGTTTTCTTATCAACAGTTCTATAAATATAATTGCTTATTTACTTGTGTTTCTAGTAGTATCTCAATGTTGCTGTCATTCTGTTAATCATCCATCTGTCAAGCTTATTTCATTTGAACAGTTTTACTTTTCTTTACCTGTAGGCATACTATGGATCTACAGTTTAAGTCGGAAGTTTACATACACCTTAGCCAAATACATTTAAACTCAGTTTTTCCACAATTCCTGACATTTAATCCTAGTAAAAATTCCCTGTTTTAGGTCAGTTAGGATCACCACTTTATTTACAGAATTTGAAATGTCAGAATAATAGTAGAGAGTGATTGATTTATTTCAGCTTTTATTTCTTTCATCACATTCCCAGTGGGTCAGAAGTTTACATACACTCAATTAGTATTTGGTAGCATTGCCTTTAAATTGTTTAACTTGAGTCAAATGTTTCGGGTAGCCTTCCACAAGCTTCCCACAATAAGTTTGGTGAATTTTGGCCCATTCCTCCTGGCAGGGCTGGTGTAACTGAGTCAGGTTTTGTAGGCCTCCTTGCTCACACACGCTTTTTCAGTTCTATCCACATATTTTCTATAGTGTTGAGGTCAGGGCTTTGTGATGGCCACTCCAATACCTTGACTTTGTTGTCCTTAGCCATTTTGCCAGAACTTTGGAAGTATACTTGGGGTCACTGTCCATTTGGAAGACCCATTTGCGACCAAGCTTTAACTTGAGATGTTGCTTCAATATATATCCACATCATTTTCCTTCCTCGTGATCTCACCTATTTTGTGAAGTGCACCACTCCCTCCTGCAGCAAAGCACCCCCACAACATGATGCTGCCACCTCCGTGCTCCACGGTTGGGATGGTGTTCTTTGGCTTGCAAGCCTCCTCCTTTGTCATCCAAACATAATGATGGTCATTATGGCTAAACAGTTCTATTTTTGTTTCATCAGACCAGAGGACATTTCTTCAAGAAGTACGATCTTTGTCCCCATGTGCAGTTGCAAACTGTAGTCTGGCTTTTTTTATGGCGGTTTTGGAGCAGTGGCTTCTTCCTTGCTGAGCGGCCTTTCAGGTTATGTCGATATAGGACTGGTTTTACTGTGGATATAGATAGGCTTTGAAATACATCCACAGGTACACCTCCAATTGACTCAAATTATGTCAATTAGCCTATCAGAAGCTTCTAAGGCCTTGACATCATTTTCTGGAATTTTCCAAGCTTTTTAAAGGCACAGTCAACTTAGTGTATGTAAACTTCTGACCCACTGGAATTGTGAAACAGTGAGTTATAAGTGAAATAATCTGTCTAAACAATTGTTGGAAAAATTGCTTGTATCATGCACAAAGTAGATGTCCTAACCGACTTGCCAAAACCACAGTTTGTTAACAGGAAATTTGTGGAGTGGTTGAAAAAGGAGTTTTAATGACTCCAACCTAAGTGTATGTAAACTTCTGACTTCAACTGTATATATCCCTAACCTATATTGTACTATCCTATATCTGTTTCTTTTAGCATGCAGGGCTATTGTTGATGAGCTCAATTATTCAATCAGTCAGATTGATCCGAAGAAGACCATCAATGTGGGAGCCTTCAGACTCAAGCCTGATGGGAGCCTGACTGATAAAAAGGTAGCTACCTAAGTAAAAGCTTGTTGCCAAAGTGCACTCCACTGAAGCCAAACATCTCATAGTACACACACGGCTATTGATTGAACTTTCCTGGAAAATAAAATATTTTATGAATTTAGAGATTGGATAGATGCATCATTCATATAGAATGCACATTTATACCTAAAATACTTGACAAAACTTAGGCTAGGCCTAGTGGTTTTATAGTAGTTCCTGGTTTCCTGTAGCCTCGCAAGCCACCTGATCTCGTGAGCTTACATGAATGTTCGCTGCACAGCGGTAATCGTCTGGTAGTTACGTGGCTCGATTTCCTGGATCTCGTACCTTGAGAAATGGAATTTAGTGTATTGTGAAATATCCCGGCAGAAGAAAATAAGAAAAGTAACATCAGTATGTAACTTCGTGTCATTGTAAGCATTGGTAAATGCTTTATCACCGTGTTTCACCTAAATTTCTGAAATCAGAAGCTTTGCTTATTGGTTAACCCTCTGGAAATTCAAAACCACGGTCTTCTCCTCTTTTCCTAACCAAGCATTGTTGTAGTGTGAAGAGGTCAGACCTGGTGGTGTTCCAGTGTCATATCCCTAGTATCCAGGGACTGTCATTAGCTGGTCAGCTCACCTATTGATCTCAGGGGTTAATCCCCTTTTGATGGTAATTGATAGCTAATAACATGCTGTTTATTTACCTCGACTGTTTTCCTCTTCCCTTTAACTTAAACTATCAAGTAAAAGGGATTATGACATATTTCCTAATATGACAACTCCAGTTCTCTCATTCATATTGGTTTGAATGTAATCAAACATACTATTATAAACATTTGAGTTGTCTTGGTCTTCTCTTGCCATCAAGTTGTCTCATTCCTTCCTGTTCATTATGCTCAAACTATGGATCAACTGTGTATGTCATATTCACAGACTCTCATTAAGTGTTTTCTAAAAGAGGGTTCATTTGAAAAATGCTAATTACAGTTTGTATACCCATGTGAGTCTTGTTCATATTCCATTTTGTTTGCCCTCAAGCTGTGGGGGTGTGCCTCTGCATTACCCCTCTTGTTGTTAGTAGAGAGAGAGTGTATGAATGCAATGATATAGCGCAACTATAATTACTGAATCAAAATGAATGTTCGTAAGAGAAGAGTTAAGTAATGACTTAAGTAGTTTGGTATTACAGTGCTCTGAACAGTAAGCACACTGACTTTTAAAGGGGCAATCAGCAGTTGCTACATCCACTTTTGGACTTATAAATTAATGATATGTACCCATTTGATTCTTGAAAAATATAACATAAAAATGCCTCATGAGCTTAGTTGAACTGTCGTAACTCATCAGAACCCCAAATAAAAGCATGTTTTACTCCAATGTTTAGAAACAAAGTAAATGTAAGCAAACACTGTTTATTCTCAATATGGTTAAAACTATAATTTTGATATCATGGATGGTCAGACCTTGCATCCATAGCTCTGTGTATGAATTTGAGGGATTACATTTCTCCAGCCCCATCTCTGTTTTTTACTTAATCAGTGGTGGGGGAACGCTTTGTTATTGTTTCAACTGATGATTAGCCCTTTAAGTGAAACGGTCAACAGACAGTGATGGCTGATCAACTTCTGTACTAACGGCCCTATTGAAGTGTTGCGCTAATCAATGGCTTGTTTTGACTTCTGAGCATAAATCAAAGAAACCCTCCCCCACCCCACTGGCTTTTGACCCTATCTGAATCAAGGAGGGAGGGGTGTCCAAGCTTAGATTCCATCATATGAGATTAGCTGGTCTTAAGTCTCCTTTGCTCTCCAGCAACCAGTGGGGCTCCCTGAAGGCAAGGTTCACACCACAATGTTAAACCTACAACAATGAATCATTAAGCCAAAGACATTGAACTTAATTGAGTAAGTTGATGGAAGTTGTTAATGTCTTTCTTACCTTTGTCTTACCTTTTTCTGTACACACACACACACACATATATATATATATATATATTTGTTTTCTTCATTCATTTCTTCATTCTCAATTAATGGCTTTTAATGATTCTGGTTGGACCATAGAGAGAAATTGCTGTCACTCTTCATTAAATTCAATTTCTGGATTGTCATGATAAAGGTACATACTGTGGCAATCACTTTTCTGAAGACTATAACAACGTTACACATTGTTGTAAATGGTGGCATTAATAGGTTCTAGTTTTTATGAATTTGTGTTTTTCATTGGTCCATATTATTCTCACAAGAAATTGAAAGCCCCTTTCCTCAGTGTTACAATAATGGCTGGTTTTCAAATGGGAATTCAATGGAAGATAGCATCCCTGAGAAGCCTTTTCTCTGCCAGGCCTGCCTAGTCCCCTCCTCATTCTTCAGGAAATGTGTGATTGACTGGTCCCTTTCAAACCTCTCATACTAGTAAGGAAGGAATTTAATTCCACAACATTTTCAGGATTGCTTGATAAGGTTCTACTTTAGGTTGGATTTTTTAATACTGGACGTTTTTATTTATATATTTTTTTTACATTTAAGGTAGATGTTTCTTTAACAACTAAGTCAAGATCCTATCATACATTTTCATAAAATTCACTAATGGTGTAAAATAAAAATATAGAAACTAAGAATATCAAAATTGCATGTTAGCATCTTTAGCCCAATAATTGCTGTTATGGTTGAATGCAGTGCACACTTGAAATTCCACTTTGTCTGGTTTTTGTTTTGCAATAACCTATTAGTTAACAGTTCAACATTAATGTTGAAGTCGTCAAGCCTTTGTTTTCTTTGATAGACCATCCTCAATATGAACGATTTATCTCTACATTCAAATAGCTTCCTGTCCTTTACATTGAAAAAGGAGAGATGTGTGGCAGGGCTCAGGCAGTTCCCTGAAACCTTTTTATCTTATTTGTGAGCAGATGGCAGTGAGCCATGGAAGCCCCTTTGTGTCACTAAGAGTCAGATATAAAAAAGGAGGAGGGGGAAATGCTTCTGTAATGTAATCAGTGGGTCCGGAAGGGTCCATACTGAGGATGAAAGGGGACAATAGGGTCAGGGATATATCTACATTGCACAAAATCCAGTTCATCTGCAATATGCCTCCCCCCTTCCCCTCACCCAGCATCTTTTGACCGGGATTGACAAGGAAAACTTCCTGCTTTGATCATTCGAGGGTGGAGAAGATGAACCACCAAAAGAGACCAAAGGATGAGACTGAACTGTTTACCCTGCACTTGGCTGCTGTTTTGGCCTCCCCCTGCTCCTTAACTCAGCCCCCCTCCCCGGCACTTTCACTGCACCCAGTCACCCTTTCCCCTCTCTCCTTCTGGGGAGGCCACGGGGGCGGGAGCATAGTGCACCTTGACCTGTCTAGACACTACTGCATGTTTTGTTCTGTTTCCAAGGGGAAGGGGTATACTTCTACAGGTTAAATGTCATAGTTCCAGCATAGGGGAAGTAGGGGTTGTTTGTGTGATGGGAATAGTAGTTAGGGGTCACCAACATGACCCAGACGGATTCTAAGCAACGTCATAGAACTGGACTCAATTAAGTTAAATTTAGATTAAACCTGATACATTTTTTTTATATATATACTTTTGTGTCTTTTTATCCACCAGGTCCCTCTTGCTAGATCTGAGACCAACTTGAGTGAGCTTCTGGATGGAGTTTGTGGTAGCATGAGTGACTATGCTCTTCATGTGGACCCAGACACCAAGAAAAAGCAATACAAAAGATTTGCTCCAAGAAGTTCTGATGCCGGGGATTTTCCTGATTTTTAACAATTTCAAGTTTGATGGCCCAGAGGGATCCAATGCCCTACAATTTGCGGTTAGTTTGGCAATAATTTATTAATTTACTCACATATTAATGTATTTATTTTTATTTTCAGTCATGCTTTCATATAACATTCAGATTAGTATGTGATGAAGCTAAATTATTTCCTATGTTCTGCATGTCCACATACTTTTTCAAGTATTAGTCTTTCAAAAGTCTATTGAAATATTGGTAGCGGTGGGTAACTCTTATGTTTGGTTAACTGAGGTAAACTTCCATTTTAATTTTGAAAGCACAGAAGTCAATGTAATGCCTTGGTCGTTGATATCACAGCTTCATTTTAACGGAAAATCCAGTTCCGTTCTTACTAATTGGGCCTGTAACTTTTTAAACTGTACATTGATATTGTTTTTCCACTTTACTTTAGTTAAGGTATATTGCATGCACCGTAGTCTATAATATAGAAAGACAATAAATATCTGTAAATATGTGTATTAAAGCTTGCATTTTAAATGGTCATCAGTATGTTTATAATTTGTTTTACAGTTATTACAGTAACATTCAGTGTTGAAGTTTTTCATTCTGGAGACGTGCCAGGGGTTAACCCAAAATGCAGACGATAACGTATTTTCCTTTGTTCCTTTACAATTATCTTGAGCTCTTGCATGTAAATTGCACATATTTAAGATCAAGTTAGGCACCACAAGCAAGTAACCTTATGATGCGCAAAGATGTGTGTGTGTGTGGAATCGCTAACTTGGAATCGTGTTGCCTATCTATGTTACATGAGTCATCCAAGATGGCTGAACAGCATGGCGAGAGGAAAAATGGCAGTCTCACTCACTGCTGTGCCCACTATTGTGTGAAACTACATGCTTGTGAAGCTCTCATGTGCGGAGGACCTGGTGTGCTGTCTGTTGTGTGGTAACCTATCCCCTCTCTTCTGTTACAGTGTGAAAGCATTGTGGAGGAATTTGAAGATGATATCATCTCTCTTTTTGCCAAAGAGACAGACCATGTGGTCGACAAGTTATGCAATGAAGTATCAGGTACGGTTTCAGACATGTTGTGGTTTCTCACTCACCAGGCCTCCTGTTTGCCCCTTTCTGCATAGATACTAACTAGAACTGTTATTACTCACATTATTACCCAAATGTATAACACCATTGGGTTTTGATTAGCTTTTTTATATGAATTCATTTAAATGACTTACAATGATTATTTGTTCATAGAAAATAGTATCTGGGTGTTTGGGCTTTGGAGAGCTTTGATTTGTAAAGAATAGAGTACAGATGCCCTGCGAATACTCAATTTGGTTATCGTAACATTTTAATATCGCAATTTTTCATGGCGCTACCCATAACATGTTTAGATGAGTACCGTGTGTGCCTACCAGGGAATACAATCATGACCACTTGTTTATTATGCATCCTAAAATAGAATATGAAAATGGATACATACAGATAATTACCATTTAAAACAGCTCTATTTGTTGTGTCATGATTTCCCCCTTACGTAACTATCGTCTTTGATCCGCCATTTTGTTTCAACCCTGTTAACTGAGGGTTCTGAAACAGAGCAGCGTAACATTTTTAACAGTTTGTTTTTGAATCGGTATAGAGTCGCGGAGGATGATGTTGTGGATTTATATGACACTGATACTCTATTAGATGAGCAAAATAGCCATTTTTGTTTAACAAGATTGCGGTTGTAGGCCGATAGTTTGAATGTGCTACGTGAAGTATGAGTTATTTAGAATTTATCATCCAAATAGAAACCACCGCTCCTATCTCGTATGTTTGTCAATATGATGTAGTTTGTTTTTCTGCGAGTGTCATTGCAGTAAATGGTGTGTCACCTACTGGATGTCTGCAAATATTGATAGTTATTTTCAGCAGGCCAACTGACAAGATGGCGGTCTAATTTTTGTCAATATTTCATTTTCAGATCACTGTAAAGGCACAAAATTCCAGAGTGACGAACTATAGTTTTACATGCGTCTCTGCTGCGGGTGATTGGACCAGTTTAGATATATATTTCAAATGAAGAAATAATGCTTGAAGGATATTGTATCAATCAAGTTGCATTCTTTTAAATAAAGTTTTCTATTTTAAATGGGGATGCTGGTATAATGTTGTCAGATACACAGAATTGTATCATGAGATAGAAAGTCAGGTTTGTTTCTTTAGGTAATCCTAGTAGGCCTAATTTCTTAAAAATGCAGGAGGAAGAAGTGGCACTCAAAATAATAACATGGGTGTAAAAAACGAAAAAGCTAAGTTTGAATGTGCTGTACTCAGCTGTGAGAGACTGAGGAGGCCGCCATGTCAAAAAATATGGCGTGGCAACCTACAGACAATGTCAAAGTGAGCTGGATAAGCAATTTTTGTCTATTTAAAAAATAAATACATTTTTTTTAAATATTTTTTTTAAATCACCTTCATCAGCTGAACAGTTCTAGAATTGTTTGTAATGTTATAGAATTCCGACTGTCTTGATTATCCAGACCTGTTCTTGGTCCAGAAGTCAACCGTTGGAGATGGTGGATTTCTGCATGGCAGGTTGCATTTGATTTGCACGGTGAATTCTTAGATGAAGGAGGGAGTTGATTCTTGATTTTGAAATGAGCAGTCCCTTTACGTCCCGTCATCTGCAACAATTGAATTCGTCGTGGTATCATTTTAAACCTTTGTGAGCTTTAAAATCTGTGGGAGTATGTCAAATGTTATAACAATTTATCCTAAAAAATGTATCCTCCCCCAAAAAATACACCTGTTTGCTTGATCTTATTTTTAGATGTATTGTTTTGTATTTTGTTATTTGAACTTTACGTTTGATGTTATGACCCATTTTTTTAAGGATATAGATCAGAATAGACCTGGGATGTTCTATTTATCGTTATCACATAAATTCAGGCAATTTATCACAATATGAATTTCTGTCCATATTGCCCAGCTTTAGAAAAATGAATCCAACGGGATCTCCCTCTATCAGTGAATTTGCAATGTTACCAAATGTTTGCAGTGGGGGGAAAAAACCTACATGAGAGCCTTAATAGTTATACATTGGCCTGATATAACCACCTCCCTATAACACAAGTCTAAGTGCCTAAATCAAGTAAATTATCATCCCAATTGTGATAACACTCATATCTCAGAGCACACCGGTTGTAAATTCACCTACAGATTGAACACTTCCTCCAGAGGAGATTTCTTTGTGCTATATATGCCAGGAAAAAGCTCAACTTCATGGACAATGTTCAATTTTCATATAATGACCCTCACAGCTTCATCATATAATGACAAATAATCACAAGTATTTTGGGGTGTTTATGATCTAAATATTTTAATTTCAAGGGAAATAATTTATCATTTTGGTACAGTTTTACACAAAATGTATCTACACTTCTTTGTGGAAATATTTGGGTCAGTTTTCGAAAAACATGTCAGACCTTTGGCCAAAGAACAAATGCATGGGTCAAGCTTTCACTGGCTACATGTGACAAATGAAACCCTATGTCCCAGACTAGTTGAATACAAACAAGATACAATATATCATTTTCATTACCATCAGGAATTACAGCATTTTCCCCATACTGCACTTCCAGTTCCTTCAAAACAAAAGTCTTCAACTTGTTGCATTTTCCTTTAAATTGTGTGTTGGGAGTTTGTTCTGGTTTAAGAAAGTGTAAGCTTTTCTTTGTGTGTATAGCGTCTCTGGGTGTCTAGGGCTTGAGCTTAACTTCATGATAGATCAAGGGCTACCAAGGTGCTGTTGGCAAGGGGCTCAAAGTGGCAGGACAAACTGGACCACTAAATGCTCATTTTTTTATGCATGTTAGTTCCTTTGCAGTATGCTGAGTGGACTGCTGGAGGGGGTTTCTCAGATGAAATGCAACCCTCACACAGGTAATGAGAACTATATGATAAACTATTTGTACAATTTCTCAAATGTAATTTCAATGGTCCAGGAAGACCATCTCATTCAGAAATGTTGTGAAAGTGAATCTTTCCCTTTGTCTCTATAAAGTTCAGTCACTGAGCTGCGGCATTAACTTGTATTCTAACAAGATTAAAATATATTTGTCCTGGAGATTAGCATACTTAAGTCCTCTTTTGCCTTTTTGGTAGTGGCAGCGTGCTTTGATCTGTGTTGCGTGGCAAGAGCCTAGCTTGGGCCCGGCCATCCAAGTGCCAAGTGTGAAATTGGCCTGATGTCATCCCTATTCTTCACCATATACATCTTTCACCAGCTTAATTATATTTCCGCCACAAAGCCCTAGCTCTTCATTCCATATTCAAGTTTGACTAGGAAGCGTTTAAAAACTATGGATGAATAACTCAGTGGGGGGAAGGGACAGGATGGGTCTTTTGTTTGAGAGACACACGAGGCATCCAATACTTTTCTGATATGTATGTTCTTTTTGAATCAGACTGCCCTTTGCCTCCTGCCAATTGGAAGAGGTTAAATTTTATGGCACATGATATGTGAACTTATGATAACTAACACGTAGGGCAAGTTATTTATTTATTTGTCTTTGGGCATTTGAATGTGGACCTTTTTTAAGGTCTTGTGACTAGTGGTGGCTGGAGTGGTCAAATCATTTTCAGATCGAGGCAGGCAATGAAAATGTGTTAGAACTTACTATCCAAACTTTAACTTTCATCAACATGAAGAGTTCTCCATGGACTTGTTGTGTACTTGATTTGTCCTGTTGAAGACAAAAATAATATTTCAAAAGATTATTCTCTAATACTACTAACCACCTAGCAATTTTATGAATTTGGCTTTAGCTAGCACATCTATGTTCCCAATCTACCAAAACAGAAGTCTTCAACTTGTTGCAATTTCCTTTTGTGTGTTGGGAGTTTATTCTGGTTTAAGAAAGTGTCAGCTTTATGTGTATAGCTGTCTCTGGGTGTCTAGGGCTTGAGCTTAACTTCATGACAGATCAAGGGTTACCAAGGTGCTGTTGGCAAGGGGCTCAAAATGGCTGGACAAACTGGACCACTAAATGCTAATTTCCTATGCATGTTAGTTCCTTTGCAGTATGCTGAGTGGACTCCTGGAGGGGGTTTCTCAGATTAAATGCAACCCTCACACAGGTTATAAGGACTATGATAAACTATTTCTCAAATGTAATTTCAATGGTCCAGGAAGACTATCTAATTCAGAAATGATTTGACCACTTGTATGTTGTTGATGCTCAGTTGTGTTGTTGATGCTCAGATGCAGAGGTGTCATGCCCATAGGGGGCACGTGCTCCCTCAGATTGGTCCTGTTGTAATACTACTAGCCATCTAGCCGTTTTATGAAGTTGGCTTTACCTAAGACATCTAGGTTCCCAAACTCATGACTAGCTACCAAGAAGCCATTTCAGGCTATCAATGCTGTTAGAATAGCTAACTTGTTTCGTGGTACGTGCCCCAGCATAATGCAAAGGAACTATCTTAGCTCTCATGACTCACATTCCTTTCAATATTTTACCCACATTAGTGCAGAGATATAAGAAGCATATTTAATTCTACAAAAAAATGTAACTACCAGTCAGGAGGATACAGAAAAATATGCTGAAAAATACACCTTTTTTGACAGATCTTAATTTTAGCCAGTTTGCTACATCAACAAAATAATCCTGCAGCGACAGGAAATGTGGATGAAAATTAATGGACATTTTTTGTAAGGGTTGATGTATTTTTTGTTAGGGCAAATCAATTCTGACACTTTTAAAGTGGAAATTACACACTTTAGAAGCCTTTTTAAACTTTGAATACACTACAATTTAGCATTTACTGATGTACAAGAAAATTCTCAGCATCAAAATAGTAATCAAACATCTACATCTGTAGAATCAAGCATAATGATTATGGCTCTAGATTTCAGTAAAAAATGTACTGCTAAATTCTCACATTTTGGACTGGGGTGGGGAGGGGCTAGCGTAATTTGTTCCCCATTATTTTTGAGGTGCTCAATAGACATCATTCATCACTGTTATCGAGAGTTGAGGTACAAGCTTATTGAGGATGGATTTTTTTAGAACATTTAGATATTTACATAATTTTATGAGAATCCTTTTTAGGGACATTTTGAATTCTGATGTGTAGAAGAAGTGATGGGTTAAAGGAAATGAGCCTCCTGCAGCTGTGACCGAAGACTTTGACCTTCATCGGGCTCCCGGCCACAGACTCCATTGAGGAACCAACCAAGTTGCTCAGCTCAGCGTCTGAGAGGCACCAGCTTTTCTCAACCCAGAGAGCTCATCAAGTCAGTGACCGTTGGGTGTTACTTCCACATACAAGCTGGGAAAGAATAGAAATGCAGATGAGGTTCTGGGGCAGGTCAATACTGCGAATGGTCCGCACAGATAATTCTCCCTTTTGTGTTTGGATCCTTTTCTATTCTTTTTTTTTTAAAGCATCAGGTAATACTGAGACCGCAGAGTGTTGTAACCTGTATTGGTGACTGAAGTTCAGTCATATTTGATTGCGTTTGAATTGCTTGGTTATGTATGGCAGTTTTGAAATCAACATGAGTATAGTGTATTATGATCATATTGAAAAGGTGTCATTGTGATCTGGATTTGACCAACCTTACTTGGTTGATGTATGTTAGGGGAAAGTGATCTTGTTGATAAGAGACTCCGTTACAGGCAGAAACTGGGGATGGGATAGCTCTCAACATTCTGGGTTATTAACTTCTCTGTTTCCAAACAACACAGAAAAGTCTCAATGTTAATTTAATGAGGATATGTATCCTATTGAACCTACTAGTTTGAATGTTTCCATAAGCTTTTAATTTCCACTTTGTTATCTGCTGTGGACATGTCTGACAGAGCAAATTATTTCAAGGTAAATGTTATTTGTAGCAACTGAGTGAAGATGCTGTTATGGGATTCCTACAACACTTCGAGATCCTTAAAGAGTTTTGGCACATTTAAGCAATTTCTGGGATACAGAAATAATGTGTACAACTGTACTACATTTTGCTGTTGAGATGCTGGGTCTTCATGTTAGGCTCCTAAGCTCTATTCATGACTACTAAGTATAGGTGGCTTGCATTCAGCATAGTGCACCATTGACTTGAGAAATGGAAATCTGTATTTTGACTTCGCTATGACTTGTGGGGTGGTCACCCGACTACAATTAGGTATACTATGCTGCATATCACTTAGGCTGTCTATAACATCATCGTGCGCCTTGGTGCAAGTTCATGTGCAACTTTTTTTGTGGTCAACATTTCAGTAGTAGTTTTCATTTAGTAAATACATTTTAGACTGTTTGCCTGGTGAAACTAACAGTCATATTTTCCATTGTCATTGGGGACAAGATACTTTCTCTATATACCATGTTTGGATTCTGTTCATTTTGAACAATTAAACTTTTTTTTAAGGAACTTGAACTCTGCAAGTAGCCCTATTACAGTAGGCCATTACTAGCATTTAATGTCTATGTAAACACCACTTTAATTGCAGACTGTGAAATAAAGTATAACCATAATGTTGATGCATGAAATAATGTATTCTTTCAAGGTTTATTTAGCTGAGGACCACCTGCAAATAGCCAATTACACAATGCTGTTTACTCTTTATGAGAAAACAAGTCCACATATGTCTATTGAGAGCTAGCCCATCCAACTAGCCCAACAGTGAACTCGCATCATGGTAAGTTTTTGGAATATACTAACTGCTTATTAGAGGAAAATATTTTGAAGTTGCCCTATTGCCCACATTTTGTTCTGTACTGTTTAGCAGAATGAAATTTCCCTTGCTGTCTCATTAACCTTCAAGACAGGCCAGTAATTGTTATGCTAATTGATATTACGTTGTTTCAACACACATGTGACCTGGCCATATCACATTTATGCCTCAGAAATTATTCCCAGAGTGGATGTTTCTGAATTAACAGTAGGCTATTAGTCAGCCTGTATTTTTAGAGTACTGATTATGTTGTTTATTGTTTATAAGCACAAAAGAAAATAAAGGATTTAAAATTGTGTTAGTATTCTTGTGGTTTATTTACTTACAGTTAAATACACAGTTATGATACAAATTATTTACATTTGTCTGATATCAAAGAATACTGGGGGGGGGGGGGGAACACAACCAAAACTTTGTCCTTCTTTATACAGGTTTCAAAATGTTGTAAATTCACGTTGTATACCATCTGTAATGGTAATAGCCCATTCCTGATAGAAACATGTAATGTGTTAGTTCTTTGTAGCACAGTACTCATAAGAAAAGTTCATTTACGGAACTTTTAAGGCAAAGTGTGTTTTAAGTTTGGATTTTAATTTACACACACTTTAATATTGACAATGAAAGAAATTCACATCATAAGACCACAATTTGGTATGGATACAGCAACGTTTGTCTCACATGATATACAGGTGACAGATTGCAGCTTTCATGCAAAGGCCTCTAAACGTTTCATTCACAAAAACAAGGTATTGCAAGATAAATAAGTTATGTAAACATTCCAGAAGTCTCTTTTCGAGAAACATGACCACTTAGACTATGAGTATTGTTCATAAATATGAATGTTATGTTATTTGCAAATAATATGGATGTCATACTATAGAACGCATGGACTATTTGATATAGATAGATGCGGTAAAGGATTCAATGGAACGCAGACCAGATTGGCGCACATTCAACAGATCTGCTCTAACAAAGTGGATTTTCTTTAAATCCGTCATATATTGTAACAGGCCCACAATGTGGTTACTTAAGTCCGATTTTGGATATATTTGGCTGTTTTCGCTGCATAACATGTAGAAGTTGTCCCTTTTCAGGTTTAGAAGAAGTGACTGCTAAATGCTAACTCCTGCTCGTATAAACTGGTTAGCATAGCTAGCGTACAGAAATCGGTGGTGGTAGTAAAATTCGTTTGTAACTGTAATGCAGTTGATTGGTAACGATTACATGAACATGTGTTTGTGTGGACATCCATACACGCATTTTACTCCGAGTTTTACCTCAACATAGTGTGAAATACACATATAAACAATAGCCTAAATTTAGGCTACTTTTGCTGGGGGACAATGAGACTCGGGATCTTGACCCCATGGCCCTTTCCCCTAATCGTTTCCATGGCAATTCCAGTGATTTGGTCGAGTTCGATTGACCTCTTTACCGTATCTATTGCCTACATTATTTGTACAGTAAACCTATATATGACGCCCGTTGGCGTTACTTCATCCCTGAAGTTGTTAATAAAACTATAATGATTGAAATGAAGACATACAGTCCGTATAGGCTTCACTTGGCACTGAAATCCTGATTTGAGCCGGGGTAAAAATGTATTTTGTTGGTAGTGGAACTGACCCAAAACGATTGCATTTCCATGATCATTTCAAAATGGATATCTGTTCAATTCCAGTTGTTGCCATCCACCACTCCTCCCTATTTAAAACCCATTGGATATGAGCTAAGCGCGCATGACTTAAACTTTTGGTTGCATCGTAGCATTGTTAACCAATGGAAGTTGGTGTTATACGCTTGCATACCAGACACATATTTCGGTTTATATAATACTGTTTTGTTTTTCTTACAATATGCTATCTATTTCAACAGAGGTCCTTTAGTGAAAGTTAAGTTAGGTTACATTCATTTTAAGCCTCAACTCATTTCTATAGTTTGGGTCAAGTTTAAAGTAACGTATAGGCCTGTTGAATATATTTATTTTTTATCAAATCTGTCTCATATCAATAGCCTATAAGTAGTCTAGGCCTACCCAAAGCGGAATTATTTTGCTGAAATAATTCAAATGTAATGCTCACGAGAACTATAGCCTAGCTAATGCAGAATTCGAATATAAAAAGACATTCTTATCAGATAATACGCATAATTCAATGCGTATGGTCCCTCCATATCAACTCAGAAAGGCTGTATTTTTTACACAAAACAAAGGAACCTCAAATAAACATCAAAATACAACGAAACAGTTTGATACAAATTAAAATCACAGATAAACACAATTTAGGCTGTTTAAATTCACAGTTTGTAAAATGCAGCAGAAAAAATCTTTGGACTTCAGCCTGTTTTCATTATTTCGTTAAACGTGTCCACAAAGTCAAGTACGCCTACCAACAAAAAAAAGAACAACTTGCTAAAAACCCAACAAAAACCCAACAAACTTTAATGATGATGAAGCATTCTAAAGTTTCAGGGAGTACATGGCAAGTGTTACAACACAAAATGGTTTAGTCCCTATATACTGTATATAGGCTACAGAAAATTGCAAAATCCTGTCTCATTCATGTTTAAATATCTGCTGGTATTATGTACACTGGCCCTTTAAAGTTATTTATTGCATTGTTTATTTTTCTTCAATCGCTGTCTGATTTTTCATCCTTAGATGATGTGGCATGATTGTATAGTCCTTGTGCCATCAGGTGCAAGGCTAAAGAGTTTTTATTTCCAGTAGCCTTCTTTATTTTGGCCCTCTTGTTTTGAAACCAGATTTTAATTTGAGATTCGTTGAGGCCGAGTTCTTGTGCCAGACTTTGTCTTCTCTGTTCGGTCAGGTACCGATTAGTCTGAAACTCCGTTTTTAGTCTCTGGAGCTGTTCTGCTGTGAAGGCCGTTCTTGGACGCTTGTCATCCTTGCTTGGTGTCGTTGTCGTGGTCGACTTCTTTGGTTTTCGAGATCTTGGCCCTGTAGATTAGAATACATTCAATGACCAAACTTTGAAACGAAAAAAAGTATACCTTCATCGTCCTCAATAACATGATCACTAATGTCAGACTAATTAATATGATGATCATCAGAACCTAGTAACATGCAAGAATAGGCCTAGTTGTAGGCCTAGTAGCCAAGGAGGCCTGGTAGGCCATATGGGCATTTAGTAGCAGGCTAGTAGAATAAGTATTGTGTTGGTATTAATATGAGCCACATTTCCAATATAGGCACAATAAACTATAGGCCTAAATGTCATTAGAATTTAGTGTAGCCTATTCTAAAAGGGTGCGGGGTTTTGTGTGCATAGTAGACGATGATGGTGTTGATTGGGGTGGGGTTAGAGGGAGGCGGTATAGGCGCCCCTTTCTCACTGTTACCATAGGAACTACATTTATACGCTTGCATTTTCATAAATGTGTAATGAATATTGTAAACATTTATTGAAACTCTGCTGTTTGGAGTAGGCTAGTTCTACACCAAATAAGAGATCGATTCGCAGCTACACGTGTATTGGCTTCACAATATAGCATTTGAATATTATTATGATCAATTGGCCCATCTTCCATCGAAGCATATTTTTTTTCGTACTGCAAAATACCCTCCGTTTTCTGGAATGGTTTTTATTCCGTTTATTTCGTGAAATGCACGCCTATGCTATTTAAGACTAAGATTAAACAGTGGGAACGTTTTTTGTTTAGTAGCATAATGAAACTTTCTTTTGTTTGCCTATTATTTTTGAATTGTTCGGAGAAGTTAATGTATTCATTCCATTATGCATAATATAGGGACTATAGGCAACATGTTATACGACAATGGGATATTAACAATATTAACTTTGTTAGTGCTTCTAAAGCTAAATTAATAGTCCAATATGACAATTCCTAAGTTTAATAAACGATGCTAGTAACTAGAAATTAAATGAAAATGGCCAACTATAATAGTTGCTCTGATACACTTCTGAAGTTGAAGAAAAAATAAATAAAACAAACATTCGGCTATAGGCCATAATGGAAGATTGACATTAATAATCACAACCAGCAGCTAGGCCTAGACCTAATATGAGAATAGTTTGAGAATATTATGACATCATCACAGCGGGCTCAAGCACAAGAATAACTGCACACGGTGGTTATGCATGTGGACGGAATACACTTTTTGCCTCTCTCCATTGTAAACAAAATTCAAATTATATTTTTTTCTAAAGACTACTGAGGAACAATGGTGTAAACGTTTCACTACTGCTTTAAAAGTTACTTTGAAACTTTACTACTTCGATATTTTTAATATTTCGATAGATTCAATCCTTTTTTCTCCAAAAATGATTTACTTCTATTTTTTCTTCTTAATTTTCTTTTTCTCTCTCTTTATAATTCAACTGGAATTGTCAGCTTGATAATAATTGCATGACTAGCCAAATATTTGTATGGTGACAATAGACTTATAATAGGCTAACAGTAAAAATAAAATGTATTGCCTGATATATAGGCTATTTGGTTTGTAACCGCCAATATTATCCAATCAGAATTCCTAGGATAATCGAGGTCTTCTGTAGTTATGGATAAATTCGGAATATTTTTCATTAATTGGCAGGTAAAAAAAAGAGATGTAGAATATTATTTTATTAATTTCCTAAAAGTTCAGGACAAAGCCTTGAAAATATGTTACACAAAGGGATACTTTAAATGCTTGTATTATGTGGCTGCAGGATGTGGTTTCAGGTTTATTTTTCGACATATTTAGTTCACCAAGTCAGTTTATATTGCACTCAAGCGATCCAATGGCTCATAGTATTCATATTCGTACTAAATACTACGGCAATAAAAATACTAGACGTTACCTGATGATGGTCGGTCCGAATATCTTGTACAATACACCCAGGCTGGCCAGAGCATAGGTTTCGACGAAGGTGCAGAATTGGCATGAGAACTTTCCGAGTCGGAGCTCAGGCACTGATCTCCAATTTCTTCTGCGGGCTTGAGAAGCGTATCTGCAACAATATCTGCTTTTTTTGGCTCACTGACTGAACGAGAATTCGATGTTCCTTCCCCTGACACCGTCCCACCGAACTGCCCAGATTTTGGGGGAAGGCCAGGACTATTCTCTCGTCCATTGAGGTGATTCTCATCATAATTAAAAGTCCCATCTTTCCTCCGTCCAAAGTCTGGTCGTAAAATATTATCAATATAAAAGTTGGTGATCCTGTGCGGTTGCTGGTTCCCAGGTGCTTGGAGAAGAGGAAGAATAGCTCTGTTGGACTCTTCGCCCGAATCTTGATGCTCTCTATTGCCATTAGAATTTTCTTCCATAGTGAAATACTCAATGTCCAATTGTGGCACTTTTCTCGCTCTCCCACACAAAAGTATAAATATGAATTTATAAGGTTTCTAGTTTATTCCTCGTCCAATGCGTTTTTCAATAAAACGGAATAGGAAATAAAAACTAGTTCAGTTTTTTTCAGTATCTAGTTGTGGTAGTAGGCCTACTGAAAATCCACCTCTTGCCTTTTTCACAAAGAAAAAACATACTTTAAAATGTATTTCTCCGCCTGGCTATGGTTGATATTTGTTGAGAAAGTAGCCTACCATATAAAATGCTGAGTTGTAGTGGTTCCCTTTTAGGACAAATCCAACATTAATGCTTCAACTTCTAAACTACGAGTAGATAGAGGTGCTAACTGCTCCTGAAATACTTCCACTATGGATTTTGGTTCTTATTTTTAATAGGCTACGAGTCCCCCCAGTGACGTTGCCGTCCGGTATCCAAGACACGTGCCTTGGACCAATAGAGTTCCTGAAATGTTACCACATGACCGATGACTCTACACTTGACAGCACCCATACTCCCAATTCCCCAAACTCTAGTATTAAAAAAACATAAACAAGTAGGACACTATTTCCGATTCAGTCAGCCATCCCAGGTAATTTTTTTATAATCAAAACCAAAGTATTTTCTGCAGAGTTTTGTGTAAGGCTATAGAGAAATCATTTCGTTGGTTTCTCGGTTCAAAGAGCACTAGGCATGCTCATGAAAAGGGGTATCCCCGAATGGGGGTGGGGTGTGAACCTCAAATAGGCCTATGTTTTTCGACTTGAAAATAGTTGCATCATATTGATGGAGACGATTACCAAACATAGCCAGCACTCGCTAAACGCTTTAGCAGTCCCCAACATTACCGAATAAGTTCCCAGTGGTGTTTCCCGACTAGGTGCACATGATGGGTGGTTCACTTGCGAGGCTACTCGTTTTTTCGGCTATTGCACTTGAAATAGTCCTATATGAAATTCCCCATGTAATTTGAAATATTCGCCTATGGTGTCAAAGTACCCTAATCAAAGATGGTGCATAATAGTCATCCGTCGTTGGTGTCTGGTTATCTAATTAACTGATTGGCTACAATTCTACATAAAGATTGTTGCCCTAGTGGACGCTGACTATCTGTTTGGTCTTTAAGTCAATTCATGATCCAAAATTGGGTTGCGCTTAAAAAGGACCGTGGCGCTTTAAATATTGGCGATGCAACACAATGCTGTGATTTCACATGTTGCAGTTAAGAATTGAAGCCTAGTCTTCTCTCAGTGGCCTAAGCCATGGGTGATGTCCTCAGGTCCAGTCTTTAGGTAAAATGCAGCCATTAGCCCAAACAGGATAGCCTATAGGCTAATGAATAATCATGAATGTTCATTCAAGGTTTGTGGTGAGGTATTTTTCAGAGCAGCATAGCCTAGGCTAGCCCACATAGGCCAACTCGTTCTCTCTTAAGTGGGATGCAAATTTGTTTCAGCAATGTCTGTTATTATTTTTTAAAGACAAGCCTAAATCCTTTATGGCCAAATAACTATATCTTATGATTATTTGCAAAAGTCCCACATGGCATTTTTGACTGTATAGTGAGTGGGTCTATATACTGTCTAACTGTCATATATGCTTACAATCGAAGTGGGTCATTTCGACATATTGCCGAGCGAAATTAACTCCTGTCAACAAGAGCGCATCTTGCGCTTCAAAATTGGTGCACTGTAGGTGTGCAGTAGGTTATACTAATACAGCCGTATTGAGCGCATCGTTATTTTCTATTTTTGATAACTATGGCCTATAGCATCACCAAAAAACTCGATGTAGCCTATTGTTGGAAGAGGTCATATACCTGAATCCATATTTTGTGTTTGTTGGCCTATAGTTGAGGGATGTAGAAGACAGAAGTTACTCCAAATGTTAAATGATCCGCAAAAGATTACTGTACAAAAATAATGCACGAGAATAGCCTATTGATAATGATGACCTAAGGCTGTCGTGTTTTGATGGGAGTGCTTGTAAGTCCAACTAATACGAAAATATATGTTTTCGACTGCTACTTTTAAAATATGAAATGTACAAAACTGGCTGCTGTTTGAGAATATTGAGTTGGATTGAGCTGATCTATTTTCCCCTTTTCATTGTCTTTATAGAAGGATGTAGAGGTTACGGGTTTATACATCACGAATAGAAAACCTTTGCATATAGGTCTATCAAAAACAGGTGGGAAAAAAAAATGTGTTCACGAAATAGTGTCAAATCTTTGCGTTATACGGCTGTATTAAATCATAAAAGGTTTTGAAAAATTTCTACCCCCCCCCCC